>NT_166305.2:3246886-3909868 GCF_000001635.26 Mus musculus
AACCACCACAGGAATGATGCGCTGACATTGACAGTGGCCATTTCTTTTTTCAGATTGGTCATCACTTTGTGTCTAGTATCTCATAGGTATCCTTTTTTTATCCACAAGAACACAAGACCTAGACAGATGGAGTGACTTGCCTAAGAACACACAGCTGTAAGGATGGGATGCGACTCTAACTCAAGCAGTGTCCTTGTGAAATGTTAGAAGTAGGCACATTTATCAAATTTGAGCTCTAAAGAAATATTTATTTATAGTTTTAAAAGACTTTACCTAAAAATTTGATAGCCAGAAATTGGGAAAACACATATTAGTGTGGTGCATAGAACTGTCGAGACAAGAGCAAGGTTTAGTACTGAGTTGCTGGAGAGTTCCATATGAACACTTCGTGGGTCTTAGTGAGTTGACAAAGATCTGAAAAATGTTAGATGATGGTGCCTTTAATTCAGTCCTGCATAGGCTCTGTGCCATAGAGAGAGCCAGTAGTGACAGAATAGGCAACAACCCAGAGGCCTTTACCAGCTCTTAGGCTTCAAGTTACTGTCGACTTGGATGTAGTCATCCTGAGAGAGACAGCCAGACACAGATTCTCTCTCCCTCCCCAGATCCCAGTGTGTGTGTGTGTGTGTGTGTGTGTGTGTGTGTGTGTGTGTGTGTGTGTCTGTGTGTGTGTCTGTGTGTCTGTCTCTCTGTGTTTCTGCATTTCTCACAGTCACTATCCTGAGAAACATTTTTGAAACAAAATCTCTCACTGGTATGGAACATATTAAGAAGTCTAGGCTGGCTGGCTAGCAAACCCCATGGGTCTGTCATTGTGGGGCTTCTCACCCCTTCAGTTCCAAGGAGAATGGAAGAGCCGGGAGGACCTTGGTTAAGAAGGCCAGGACTGAGGTGACCCACGAGGGCTTAGGCGTGTGACTCAGCTGGGTGTGCACCTTTGTGGAAAGTTTTTAAATTGTGCCATCAGCTTTAAATATTACATTTTCCTCTCTTGCATCCTCAAGGAAGGAGAGGAAAAGTCTCCTCTTTCCCAACTTTCTATAGTCAAATAAGGACTAAAAATGAACTCTCTGTATGGAAGGCATCTCACTGATTGAATTCCATATTTGTCGTAGAAGGAAATCCAGATTTCTGTATCTGATGACTGGACTGTGCCTCTGTGTATTCTAGGGTGGGTTCTCTTGTCATTCTCCTTGAGATACAAAATTGCTCCTGTGCTTTGTTTTTTGTTTTCTGACAGCCCTGTCCCAGGGTGTCAGAGCTGTTGAACCTGCTTGCTTTGGAAGAACTTAATTGTAGACATTCTGAGAGCTAACACAGCAGAAAGTTTGACAGTTTCTCTGTGTGTGAAATGGATACTAGGAAAACAAACACAGTCCAGCTTCCTCGTCCTCATAGCCGGCCTTGTTTTCCTAGTACTCATTTCATCACGCACGGTACCTATCAGATTTTCTGCAGTACTAGGATTCATGACTCTGGGAACCTGACTTTGGAGCTGGGCATGGTGTTGTACATCCATGAGCCCAGCACAAGGGAGCCTGACGCAGAAGGATGCAGAATTTGAAGCCAGCATGAACTGCAGAGATACCCTGTCTCCATTTTTTAAAAGGAAGAAAGAGATTTATTTTCTGAGGAAAGAGCTAGTGCCATTACTATACAGGGACAGACAACAATTAACAGTAGTTCACTCTTGTGGGCTTGGGCATGAAAGGAAGCTTCACGTTTAAAGATCCTCAGTATCTTGACTTGATGCTAGGCTGACAGAGCCATTGTGTGTGATTTTCTTATCTTCTTTACTTTGTGAGTTTATCTGTTTACTTCAAACAAGGGTAGGGACTGTCTTCTCTGCTGATACCCAGGGAACAGGTGATTTGCTTCTTAGAGTAAAGCTCAGTCTCATAGGGGGAGTGAGAGGGGCCTGAGCTATCCACTCAGAGTAGCTTCTTTTTTACTTGTGTATCTCTAAATGTCATCAGCTTTTCAAGTCTGAAACTTCTTTATCCTTAAATCAGGAATAATAAGTGCCTTCCCAGGTAAACAACTTCATTCGGGAGGGACAGAACTGCATAGTGCAAGGGAAGCCTTGGCTGGAGTCAGGCTGGTGTTGACTATGAGACTTGGAGTAAGATATATATCTTTTCATAACACCAGTGTCTTCTGCAAAGTGAAGTGACATCTTAGGATGAGTAGAGCATCCATACAAGAAGAGATAATATGTGTCAAGTATTAAGTATATTAATTACCTGGTACACAGATAAAGTTCATGAATTTTGAATTATACTCTTATTGTTAGTAACTTTGGAATAGTGCTAATATTTTTTAAACTTAGGAATATGGGATAGACTAATCAGATTTTAAGGTTTTGATGTTTGTTATACAGAGCTGATCCTAATAGGCATGGTGGCACACTCTGTAATCCTAGCACTTGGGTGGCTAAGGTAGGAGGGCAAGAGTATAAGGCTAACCTAAGCTGTGTAGTAAGACCTTGTCTCAATAGACAAGGAGAATAAATAATGGAAGAAATAAATAGAAGAGGCAGAAATTTCAGAACAGCAGTCATCAGAAATGGGGCATGTCTAGAAGAGGTGCCCTGTGGTTTTGTGGTTAACTTTTAAATCTGTTAAGTGTTTCTTTTTTTTTTTTTTAATCTTTTTTTTGTTTGTTTGTTTTGTTTTTGAAACAGGGTTTCTCTGTATAGCCCTGGCTGTCCTGGAGCTCACTTTGTAGACCAGGCTGGCCTCGAACTCAGAAATCTGCCTGCCTCTGCCTCCCGAGTGTTGGGATTAAAGGCGTGCGCCACCACACCCGGCTGTTCAATGTTTCTTTTCAGTGCTCTGTCTCTAACTTACTTAGAGTCTCTTGCCTGTCAGTCAGGTGTTCCACAACAAAATCTCATGTAGCCCAGGCCGGCCACCAACTTCTGTGTAGCTGAGAACTGCTGTTCTTCCTGTCTCTACTTCTCAAGTGTTAGGATTTTAGGTATACACCACCAAGTCTGGCCACAAATAGCATGGGGGAAAAATGCTGTTGTATTGTAAAAGTTGAATCAAAAGTCTATGTAGTTTGAGTCATTTAGACTGCTTTTCTCTGATGGTGTTTTTGATGTACCTTTCTGTGAGGCACAGATATAAGACAAGACACCTGTTAGGAAAAAAGCCTACTATGTCAGCACATGGAGGGTATTTTACATAGTTATTGGAGTTGCGAAGATGACAGAAGTATATTTAGCCATCAGAAATGAATTATCTTCATTTGTATGTACTCCATTATGTCACTAAGATCTATCTGCCAGACAGCAAGGCTGTCTGTACAGCTAGGCTGTCCTGTTGTCATTGTGACAGAATACCTAGTTAAAACAGTGTTGGGAAGGAGGGGTTCATTTCGATCCAATTTGAGGGTACAGTCTACCATGGTGGGGAAAGCATGGAAGCAGGAGCCTGAAGCAGCTGGCCACATCGTACTTGCAGCCAGGGAGCAGAGAGGTGAATACTGGCCCTCAGTTTGTTTTTTTCTTGTTATTCAGACCAAGAAGACTTCAGTCTGTGGAGTGGCACTACCCACATCTAGGTGGTGTGCTACCTCAGCCTAATTCAGAAATTCACATGACAACTTGTCTTCAAGGTGATTCTAAATTCTGTCAAGTTGATATTACACCCATCTAGGATTTCCCTCCCAAACTCTACAGAAAAAGTAAATGGAGGAGCATGGTGTTTGCGTGAGTCCATTACTAGTTTAAACAGAGTGGAGCCATGATGGATCTGATTCATTCACACCGTGTTTACTTCTGTTTCCTCTTTTCTTCTTCCTGGTATTTTAAGATAGGGTCTCACTATCACCTAGAGTGCTTTTCTGCTGCTGCTGTGGATTGGATATGAATTGTCTCTCTGAAAAGAGCCCCATGTGTTGAAAGCTTGTTCACTAGCCACTGGATCCAGCTTTCATTGAGAGGTGCTTGCATTGTGCTGGCCTCTGTGTACCAGAGCTCTGCCTTACTGCAGGCCCACAGTGTTTGTCACAGCAGTGGAAAGTTCACTAACACATTTACCTCTGAGAAAGACAGACAGACTACATTCACCCTACTGTGCAATAAAAGATACCTGTTCTCTCCAAACATAACTTGGTACCCTGCTTTTCCCTTCAATCTTTGACCTCAACCACTCTTGAGGTACGTAGGGAACTATATGCAACATTTCTTCTGTTTTTACTTTTTTATTTTTAAATTTCATCACTTTTTAAAAAAGATTTATTTATTATTTATACAGTCTGCTTACATGTATGCCTGCAGGCCAGAAGAAGGCACGGGATCTCATTATAGATGGTTATGAGCCACCATGTGGTTGCTGGGAAGTGAACCCAGGGCCTCTGGAAGAGTAGCCAGTGCTCTTATCCTCTGAGCCATCTCTCCAGCACTTGTTTTTACTTTTTAAAAATGTGTGCTGCATTGGGTGTGAAGCATAGTGTTGTGTAACCACGATTGTGTTTTATTATAAAGTGCCCAGAGACCTGTGTGAAGCCTGCACATCCTGCTGTGTGCTGTGATTAAGTCAAATCACCAGCAATTACTTTAAACAATTATACATGAAGAAACAACAGGAAGGAAACTCAGAGGGTTACATAGTCTTATTTTAGTGAAATTGATGTGAAATCTACTTAAAGGTGAGTTTTCTGTTTGCACAGAAAAATACCTGAAGAAGGCTGTAGTGTGTTCCTTGCTAGAAAACAAATGGGTAGAGAAACATGATCTCATAGGCTTTGTAAATCAGATAACTATAATGATTGGAGCATTACATGTTATGTACATGTGTCCAGCATCATATGATACTCCATAAATTAGCATATTTTTATGTCAATTAAATGAGTAAAACGTAAAAAGGCAAAATAACTGTAGAATTTGCATATAATTAAATACTTTTTGTAATTTAAATTTTTATAAAGCAAGGTCTGCCCCAGTCCTTCTGGAGTAATTTCCCAGCTGTGTCACATAAGCTACTGTAGCTTTAGCTTTTGCTTCTTGGAACGAGACAGAATTTCCATTCTGTTTATTTAACTAAAAATAAACTTCTCCCCCTTTTTAACCAAACCTAGTGCTGGTAAAAGTTCTGACGCAGTAATTTTGGAAAGAACTACCTCTTTCCAGAAATAGACGAGCTCACACGTTGGGTCTTCTGCATGTATTAGTAAGTTTCCATCAAATCAGGAAACTGGGTGGACTGGGTGGATGCAGGTCTCATGAAAGAGGGACTTGTCAGGATCAGACCATGGTAAGGACCTCACTTAGGTTAGTCTAGAGGGGTGGGTTCTGGCCAGGCAAAGGCTTTTAGATCACTGTCCTGTGACTGCAGTGTCTTCCAGCAGCCCCAGCCTTCATGAGCTTCTAAAGAACTGTGACACTTGGCATTTAATTATAAGGCTAAACTGAGCTACCTACTCTAGTAGTTTGTACCTGGCACAGTAGCTTATGTGACTGTTTCCTAGTCTAAAGCCCTGCTTTTATCAGAGATTCCCACCCAGGCCATTGTCCTTTTGCACCCACTGTTGGTATGGGTTAGTCTTACTTCATTTCAGTGGTATTGTAGACTCAGCAACACTGGGTACTTTTCCGTACCATTTATTCTTCTAGTCCCTGGCACGCCCACAGTCTTATGGTGTGGTTATTGGGTCAGTCTTACCTACTGTTAGCTTACCTGTTTGATTTTACTACTGTTGCCCTAGAAACCCACATGACATGCAAATACAAATAGATTGGGCTGTTTGTTATCTACCTATAGGCTAGCTTCAAACACAGTCTTCCTGGAGTATTGGGATTTCAGCTGTGCACAATCACCCCTGTTCACTAGGGGGTTTTAAAATATCCTATTTTGCTTTCTATAATTATAACATATTGTTGGTTTATATGCAACTTTTAGAAAGGGTCTTTCATTTGTATCCTTGTCTCCATGGTAGTAGAAATGCCTTGGCAAAGGAACCAGAGTCAGCCTGAGGCTGGGATGGTAAACCACATTCTTTCCAAGTAAAGACCCTAGAGGGAAGAGTTTACATTTTTTGTAGGAAGGTACAGCTGAGGACAGAGGTGAGAGGATTCCTAACTAAATGTCAGAATCTAGCATACAGCTATGAAAATGAAAGCTTGGTTTCATGTGGTAACACTGAAGAGAGGTTGCTGGAGTCAGCCACGGTTTGCAGTTGCTTATACCATCTACTCTTATAGGTCATGGATTTTTTTTTTTTAAGACAGAGTCTCACTCATGTAACCCTTGCTGGCCTGGAACTTGCTATGTAGACCAGGCTGACCTTGAACTTACAGGTTCCAAAATGCAGGGATTAAAGTCATATGCCACCATATAGAACTTCTCATCTAATTTTTAAGAATGTTGTTACTTTTTTTAAAAAAATCTTTCAGATTTATTTATTTTATGTGTATGAATATTTTTCCTGTGTATACGTGTGTATACTGTGTGTGTGCCTGGTGCCTATGGAAGACAGAGGAGGATATCAGATATCCCGGAACTGGAATTGTAGATGGTTGTGAGCCATGCTATAGGTACTAGGAACTGAACCCAGGTCTTCTGCATGATCAACTAATGTTCTTAACTATGATCCTTCCTTCTAGCCCCTTTGTTCATAATCTTAGGATGTTTCAATTTGTGAACGCTTAGATTTCTTGCTTTGCCATAAGTTTTAAAATGGAAAGAAGTGAGAAAAGTAAAATTGGCTACAAAGAAATTGGCCTTAAGAATAGCATTCTTTGTTCAGTGAGGTGGAGCTTAGGGGAAGACTGCCTGCTTTGCTCACCCAAGGCCTCAGTGGATCCCCAGCACCTTGAGGCTCACTGAAGTGAAAGTGCTGATAACAGATGACTGAATACCTTCAGCACACAGCTCTGGTTGCATTTGGTAGTTCTGTAATTGGTGATGTAACTCGGCCTGTCCCTGAATTTGAAAGGCACCTATTTCATATAGCATAGATAAAAAGGATACTTTGCACACTGCACACTGAGCACTGTGCCTGACAAGGCCACCTTACAGTTGCTGTCACTGTTTTATCTTAAGACCTATCAGTGCTGGAAAGGACTCCTTTTAAATTCTCAAATAGCAATTTCAGATATATGCACATTTCAAAAGTTGGCATTACTTACAAATTAGCTTCTTTACTAACGGAACAGTTCTTCCATTAGCAAAATGCATGAAAGTTTAAGAACTTATGATTGTGCAGTGAAAGGTAATCAAAACCTGTGTGTCCTCCAGCTCCCCCCATGCCCCACTCTAAGCATTTAATGCAGTGAAGGTCTTCGTATTTATGGAATATATGAGAAAAACAAATGAAATTGAGTTTGAGTGGAAGAGAATTAGGTTAGCTATAAAAAGAACTTTCTGACTACTGGCTGCCAAACAGATAAGAGGAGCTACTCTTTCAGTGGTAGGAGACAGCACCTGCTGGAATGTTCCTTTTGGGCCCAAGACTGTTGGGCTCATAGGAGTACATCTAAAGGCAGCTCAGTCCTGAATTTTACCCCCAGCTCATGGGCAGTGGCATCTTTGCCGAGATTCTATCTGCCCTTCAGTGATGACTACTCTCCCTGCTCAGACAGTGAGCATTCAGTGTCCTTTCCCTTATTTGATGAACAGATGAGGCAGCAGAGCACAGGCAGATTCTATTTTAAAACTCAGAAATAGTTGCAGGGATCCTGACATGAGAGTCCTTTAAAAATGGCCCTTGAATGTGCTAAGAAAGCCTGCAGCCCCCAGATGATAACAGTGAGAAGGGGGATGCTTGGGTGATGGTCAGCATAGCACAATCCAAACTGGGGTGTGGCCATTACTTTAATAAAAACTGCCTGAAGAGACAGCACAGTGGGTGAAGCGTCATGCAACTATGAGGGCCTGAGGTCAGATCCTAAGCACCCATATAAAGCTAGACATGGTAGGTTGAACACCTGTAATCCTAGCTCTCCTACAGTGAGGTGGGATCTAGAGACAGGAGAATTCTCAGAAGGTTGCAACCAGCTAGCCTGGCATATTCAGTAGTGAACTACAAGGAGATCCTGCCTCAGACAAAGTGGAAGGGAAGGACTGACTTTCACATCTACCCACACCCACACAGACAAATACATACATGTGTATACACACATAAGTTACATATGCTGGCTCAAATAAGTGAATAATAAACTTTAAATATCTGGGTACACATATCTTAGTTTGCAACTATTTTTACTTAAATTTCTAATTCTTTGAATTGTTGAAGTAGTTTTGATGTGAGCCTGTGTGGGTTTGTAGGAAAGTCCCATTCTTTTAACATAAGTTCCTCTGTGAGCTCAGACATTGTGAGCCTTTTCCCATTTTCAGAACTTTGGAGTTACTTAACTGTTAGCATTATGATGTGATATCAGCTACTAAAATAGAATGTGATTGTTACAGCGTCCAGATGTGCTCCAGTCTCTTAGATGAGTGAGCTTTTCCATAGATAAGTAGAACAAAGACTAAAATCAGGTGGGTAGGCATGGTGGTGCACACCTTTAATCCCAACACTCTGGATACAAAGACAGGCAGATTTTTTCCTGTGAGTTAGAGGTAAGCCTGGTCTGCATGGAGAGTTCCAGGGTCCCTAGATCATAGTAAGACCCTATCTTGAAGAAGAAGAAGAAGAAGGAGGATGAGGAGGAGAAGAGAGGAGGTTAGTAGTAGGAGGAGAAGGGGCAGGGGAAGGAAACGTAAATAAAACCAAGATTCTTCTGTAGGTAGTATCTTCACCTTGGCTTTCAAGAAGCCTGTGGTTATTTTTTTTTCTTTGACCATCTGGACAAAGTAGGTAGAACCCAGATCATAAGGCAAGATGGGAAACAGTGGCTGGGTTATTGGGGTCTATGTTAGAGTAGACTGAGACGACAGAGTCTATGGGCTAGTCCTCAGTCAGTGCTGGCACTGAGCTGCTCTGCAGGGTGGTGCAGTGTCCTGGGATTGCCATTGCCCTGTGAACTTACCAGCCGCAGTGGGAACTTCGCTATAGGCTACTACATAGCCTGTTGCACCACCTCTTGTCTGTGGACCACTTAGCTTGTTCTCCCCATGTCTGTGCTTCACTTCCATACAGTGAGGGGAATGGGGGAATGACCCCGTCACTTAAC
This sequence comes from Mus musculus, assembly GCF_000001635.26. Classification (NCBI taxonomy): domain Eukaryota; kingdom Metazoa; phylum Chordata; class Mammalia; order Rodentia; family Muridae; genus Mus; species Mus musculus. The sequence continues at coordinate 3,256,008 of NT_166305.2, forward strand.
AACAGATAAGAAAATCGTCACGTCACTTAAGTATCAGCTTTCTGTAAGCAAAATTGCCTTTGGAAGGTCTTACCCTGTGTTCAGCTGTATTTTCCATAGTGTTACCTGTAGTTGACTTTAGAAAATTGTGCATGGCTTTAAATGCCAATGTTGCTTTAATGGAGAGTTTCCTGAGTTCTTATGTTGTATGGAAGGTTTCCTTGATGACAGCCAGGACACAGTTTTTAAAATTTCATCCTACATTTTTTTTTCTTATTGTGTGTGTATGTGATTTTTTTTTCCCTAAAAAATCTAGGTTATATTCTGAAGACCATGAATCACTAAATTGCTGCAATGTTCAGGGTTCAGTAATAAAGTGGTCAGAAGTCAGTTGAAGAGCTCCTTAGCATTTTTTTAAGTCTTAAAATTTTTTGTGTTCTGATGTGTTGGGACAGGTACCTTCTGGATCATGTCAGAGTAGCTGGAATTGAGTGGTCCGTATGCTCAGGACAGTGCCAGTCAGAAGTCACATGTGTCTGTTTTTAGCTGGGAGCAGTTTCTTTGGTCACTTGTGATGACCAAAAAAGTCTCTTGGGAGAGTTAAAATGACTCAAAATTAGTAAAAATCACTCATGGCTATTTAGGTTTTAAGTTATACTCTTGACTATACTGTGGTTTAATTTTGGTGCTAATTTCTTGCTTCCATAAAGTATTACTTGTAGTTCAGAATTGTTCAGGTAGTTTTATCACTTTTGAGTTTAGTTGAAAAGGACTTCTCCACAACATACACACATATACATGCACGAATGTGTGCACACACAAATTGCCCACTCTCTGAATATGAATGACTAGTGTGTGTGTGTGTGTGTGTGTGTGTGTGTGTGTATGTGTGTGTGTGTGAGAGAGAGAGAGAGAGAGAGAGAGAGAAAGAGAAAGAGAAAGAGAAAGAGAAAGAGAAATGCATGTGTAGTCTATTCCTATTAGAAGTTCACTTTTAGGAAAGTAAACAGCAAGTATCCCCAGACATGCAAGCTTTACCACTTGTCCAGACTGCTTCCCCAGCTGGCTCCTCCCCTTACCAGGATGTCACACCACCTCTCACCACTTAGCCCTTTCCCTGCCAGTTCACTCATTGGTGGTTCTCACATCACACCAAGCCCTCACTGTTGGCACAGTACCTGCATCTGGTCTGTCTACGCTTCCTTGGAATATAGAGGACACAAAGGGAGCAGGCTCCTCCTCAAATCTAGAACATTCTTTTGTTTCTCTTCTCTTCATGTTTCCCTTACCATAAATACTGTTTGAAGGTAGTTGAGCTCGGGCTTGTGCTGCCCTGGTTTGTGACTTTAAGCCTTTGAGTCATGGGCAGGAAAGGCACTTAAAAAGACAGTGATAATTTGAGCCCCTTAAATAATGCAGTTTTGCAGCTACCTGTAAAATCCTGCTTCCCTGAAAGGAAGTCTAAGCTATGCTGAAGAACTCACTGGGGTTTTCCTCAGTAGTCATCCTCCTCATCTTTAGTTTTGTTCCATGACACACTCTTGTCATAATTTTTTGGTTCATAGGACAAAATCCAGGTCCACTGTGGTACAGGGCACTGGCTCTGTGGCATGGTACAGGTTGACTCCCTGTCTCTGCCTCACCGCCAACATCTGAAGGAGCACTCTCCTCCACTGCAAAGAGCATCCTGTATCCTGTGGTATCTCTGTGCTTTGATTGGCAAGTAACATTGAACATTTCTATCCTTTTTTGTTTATTGTCTTTATTAAGGTCCTTGTTTACAGATTTAGTGTTAAAAAGTTTCATACGACATCTACATACATATTATATTTTGAGTTTTTAAATATATAGTGTTGAACTTGAGCCTACTGGCTTTCTGGCTTCCTCATATATGCCTATGAAAAGAGGCAGTGACTGGCACTCTTCATTAGGGACCCAGCATCTGGGGCTGCAGTCTGAGGACCTGCAGCCTCAGGCATCGGTACCACAAGTCAGGATGGATTAAGAGACTTCACACTGCTGGGCATTACAAGTAGCATCAAAGATACTGAGATGAAATTGAAAAGCTTTCTGCCTTTGAAGTTTGCTGGTAATGGGGACACATTTCTATTTATAGATATGCATGCATGTGTGTGAGTGTGTGTGTGTCTGTATCTGTGTGTGAATCCCACCAGCTCAGCTAACAAGTGCTGTACTTCACTGTTGGTAATATTTCTCTGATGAATTGGGGATCACTTGTTTAAATGAATAGGAAATTAAAGAACACTAGCATTATGTTTCTCAATCGGGGAATTCTAGGCTTACAGATCGTATCCTTTCTTTTTTCTGGCTAGAAAAAGAGCTTTAATAAAAGACAAAAGCCAGTGTTGAGTCAGTTAAAGATGTGGGCTAACAGTGTAAAACAACTGATTATCCAGCTCATTCTTTGAACTTTGAACACTTGTTAGTTTTTATATAATTAAAAATATATAAAGACAGTCTGTATCTGGTTAGAACAAAAAGTTCTTCGTTGTTAAAGCTAACCTCTGAGACCTGGGGACCCGGCTTTACTGTGCATGCATCTTAGGAGGAAGCTTTCCTTTTGAAGGCAAACATAGCACCAGGTGTTTTGTAGCTTTGAACCTATGAAATGATTATATATGGGGCATAGGCACATACTGAACTTCATTATATCCGAGTAGATTGTTTGCATGGCATGCAGGATCCCTACCTAGTGCTGCATGCATTGGTTACAGAGGTGATGATGGATAGCATTTGCTTTGACCTGGTTTTCAATCAAGCCATATGAACTTTCAGGTGTGTCTAACAAGAATGTAACGAATATGCTAATGCCAGTTATAAAGTACCTAAGAATAGATTTTCATCAACATCTGTTTTTGGTTTTGGAGTAAAGTTTATTACATCATCTTCTGAGGGGAGGAAAGAGACCTTGTCTGCTTATTCTGTATATAGATCCAGATTCACAATGTGTATCTCAGGACCCTGTTTGTCTATATTTTCAATGCATTCATGCTCCAGGGCTTGAGAATTGTTTTACATTCCCACACATGTTTGTGTAACACAAAACATCTTCAAAGATTTTTACCAGCCATTTTTCTTTCTCCTCTGGCCCACAGACCTGCTCCCAGAAGGAATTTTATTCAGCTTTGGAAGTTAGTGTGTCCTCTCCTCCAGCACTTGGCAGTGTCTGGGGCCCCAGGGAGACAGGCATCCATCAATCTTTGGCCATGCCCCTCCATCCTAAAGTCACTGAATGTTTCCATTGTTCTCTCCACATCAACCTGGTTTCCTGACAGCAGCCTGTCCCTTGCAAGAATGGAGTGAGTTGTGACAAATGCAGGTCCTGTTCCTCCTTTGTTCACCTCTTGCTGTGTAAGTCAGCACACTGCTGTTCTTTCTGTATACCAGTCTCCTGTAAGCTTGGGTAGGATAGAGTAGTTCAGAAATGGATTGGAGACTAGATTTCACACGTCATCAAACTGAGCAGGAGTATATTCTGCACCTCCCGGTTGCAGCTCGCCTGCTCCCTCCAAGGCTGTGTCTCCTCCACCTTCCTCTTTCCTTTCCCTTTTCCATCTTTCTTTCTGATTCATGCAGGCATTACTTACAAGTCATGTAACTCTATGATCTGTGTCACTTTGTGTTTTTTAAAGAGGCTTTATGAAAAGCTTGTTTCTTCCTTAGCTTTGTGAAAGGTTTGTGTTGCCTGGAGTAGTACAGTTTTCTCTTGCCTGGTTTTCCCTTTGGGTGTTATCTTCTCAGCCACCTGTCTTCTGGACATTTTCCTGTTTGTTTGCTTGTTGCCAAAAGAAGAGGCACAGAAAGTGTCCTGAATCCTTAGGAATTGCACTTGGTTGGAGCTTTTAAAGACCCTTGCCCCCAGAGTAGTGTTTATTGAGAAAAGTAGCTGACACTTGCTTCCTTAAGCTTTGACGGTCTGTGAACCTGGACATCATGTGTCTTGAGGAAGCTCTCTAGGATACTCATGCAGATGGTGTGCCTGTTGCTATTGAGGGTGAGCACATGCTGACATAAGGAAGCTGGCAAGTTCTGCCCTGAGCAACTTTCTTACCTGTAATCTAGATTTCTTAAATTTACTGGAAAGCTTTGATTCTGGTCTATTCTTTCTCCTTCAAATCCTGACAGCAGACATGATTTGGGAGATGCTGACTATGTGATAGCTGTTTCTCTTTCCCTACTTTTGCCATTTCCATATATGATCTCAAAACAGAATTTGAACTCTGGGATTGTGGGGTTTTATTTGATGTCTGTGGTCTGAGCTGTCATCAGAGACTATGCTAAGGTTTACATATGCTGATAACAAAGGCCATATGGATGTCCATGTTCTGTGCTGCCACCTGAAGCCATGTTGATCTCCATGGGTACACTGCTACCATAGTGATGTCCATGGCCAGTGCCCCAGAGGCCATGTTGATTTCCATGGGCTTTGCTGCCACCAAGGGCCACGATAGTTTCTGTGGTTCATGGCCCCTGCTATCACCAAGGACCATGATAGTTTCTGTGGTTCATGCTGTGACAGAGGGCAGTGTTGATAGCTATGGTCTGCACTGCCACCAGAAACCATGATGAGACCTGTGGTCTGTGCTGATGCCAGAGGCCATGTGGATGTCTGTGGTCCATGCTATCACCAGAAACTGTAAGCCATGTTCTCACTAACTGTAAAGAGCGAGAAAGCTGCTTTTGCAGTGGTATCTATGACTGTAGATTCACAGTTGAGAAAGAGAACCATAGAAGGCTTCTGTGACAGTGCCTACCCCTCCTTCCTAAAAAGGGAAAAAAAAGTTGCCGACTCCTTGCTGGCAGGTCCAGGTAAGAGGTCCTGGTCCTGCCAGGATCTCTCTGGGGCTCAGTGGGATGGCAAGTGTCAATGGCCCAAAAGAAACACACCCAGGGCCGGGAGTCTGTCAAAGCAGGAACTCAACTTTATGGCATCAGCTCTTGCTTATAGAAGTTCGGAACATAGGGAGGGGGATTTTTGGTGGGGTAAGATGCTGTAAGAGGCGGGGAAGGGTGATGGAGTGACTGATAGGGCCAATGGCAAAGCTCTACATCAGCAACAGCGGGGCAGAGGCAGAGCCAAATAGTTCTTGCTGAGTCACCCCAATACAAAAGTGACTGAGACAGTCTCAAAACTCAAGTCAGGCTTGGGCTTGTCCTCAAGGCCCAAACCAGGGCCAAAATGGGGTCCAACAAAAAATAACAGTCCAGACATGAAACTGTTGAAGAGAACTCTTAAAAGTTGTGATAGGAATACTGAAGTGTAGCTTTTCATAATTGATGGCTTCTGATGGGTGTGAGTGGGGAAGGACTCAATTTTCTTTAAGGTGTTGGACACTGAAAGTTTGACCATGTTCCAGTGACTATATGGACAACACAAATTAGACTTGTGGTTTTTTGTTGGGGGATCATAAGGGTGAGGGTGGATCTGGGAGGACTGGGAAGTAAGACGAGTGCTTTATGTGAAATTATCTAATAACCAATAAAAATATTATGTTGGAAAAAATAGTTTTGTATAGTGTTTAGTTAAAGTAGTGAAGTTTTTACAGGTCTGTGGCCATGACAGTTCTTGAGGCACTCCTCCTTCTTCTCCTCCTCTTTTTCCTCTTCCTCTTCTTCTTCCTCCTCATTATTATCTTTTAAAGGAATACTGTTAGTCGATCATGCAGCAGATTATTTTTAAATAAAGGTATGTACTACAGTGCTTCCAGAGGTACCTTAACTTGGTATGAGCAACCCTGACTTTCCATGGATTTCCCATGCATTAACCTCACATGGCCTCAGAAAGGCTTGGGAAATCAGCAGAGAACACATTGTAGTCGCCTCTGGGGAGAAGGTGGCTGGGGTCAGATGTCATGATCTCAAGGGTCAGAGAACCTTCTTCTTTTCCAACTTTATCTCTTACTGATGTTCTCACTTATAAAATGGTCTCCATCGTTCATTACTGTCTGCTCTGTGTCAGGTTATGTTATGGTAGTGAATGTTCAAAGGGGAGTTGGGGAGACAGTGTCTAGAGAAGTTCTAATTTAGAGCAGTGTGAAATGTTTGGCAGTGATACACACCAGTGTGTGAGATGTGCAGATTCATAGGCCACCCACCAAGAATGAGCAATGTCTTGTCATAGAGAAGGTTAGGGGCAGGCTAGAGCCACAGAAGATCAGAAGATTCCTGCACATCGATGTGGTTTAAGGGAAGTCATGTGAGGGATTGTCAGCATGAGGGAAGCCGTGGGTAATGCTCAAAAGCAAGTTGGAGTTCAGTCCTGTCTCCCATTGCTGTATGAGCTGCCCCAAGCTCTAGTTCCCTGTTCTAAGGATGAGGTGAGAGCTGCTGTTGTAAGTCCTCCATCAGTGAATAAAACAGTTATCCTGAGATGCCCATCTCTGGAGTCGACCAGCTACACTTTATAAGCTAATTTGATGTGGTATGTGCAGGGGAAGTCATGAAAGGATTTAAACAAGGGCTAGGGTCAAGCCTCTCATTATGGAGAGTTAACCAGTCACAGAATAGCTTTGTACTGGGTTTGAGGCTAATGTAGTACACTGTCTCCTTAAGTTCATGAGACAAGGGAAACAAAAGTTCACCACAGTTAAATTACACATTTCCAATCTGTGCTTGTTGAACAGGAGTTCTTTGTTTCTTCGCTGTCCTGGCCTCCAGCTATGCTCAGGTCTGCAGGCAGAGCCCCATGTCTTCCTGTGTTTGAAGTGGTGGGTGGTGGAAGGTTTGCTGGCAGTGGGAACGTGGGATGTTCACCTAGCAAGCTCTTTCTGTTGTCCAGAATGGTCTGTTAGGACCCCCTTCTAGGTATTAAAACTCCTTTAATGTATATGCTACTCTCGTCTTTTTGGCTTATCAAAGCCTATAGTAGGCAGGTGTTTCAGAAACAGTACCATGGTGGCCTGTAGAGCTGTCCTTGTGAAATGGCTATTTCACCAATTCCTTGTTTTCCTAAGGTCTCTAATAAGTAATTCCTCAAAGTTGGCATTTGCTTGCCTCTGAGTGGATATATACTATCCAGGCATTTAAACTTCATTTGAAAATGAAATGTGCCTCAGAGTCTGGAAATTTATGCTACATCTGTGCTGTCTCAGTAACAATTCAGAATGTAAAGAGCATTCATGACTCTATCCCTAAAACTTAGACCTGCATGCACATATGCCTGCATGAATGTCTGACAGGGCATGGCAAGTTTCACAGGATTTATGCAGCAGAGACTGCTTACCATCAAAACTACATTCTAGCTTAAGAGACATATTTATTGGGAATGTAACTATTGGCAAAATCTTATAAAGTTTGAAAAGTGATCAATAAATCAACAAAATGGATTAATACTTCCTTGTTTTGAGCACTGCCACATATGGCCTTTTGTGAGCAGTGTGCCTGTTAATATATAGACTACCACCAATACATCTTTCTATAATTAATTCCTGGTTTTTCCAGGACAGAGTTAATTTCTTTGACTTTGGGACCAGTGCATCTTTTGGGAGTTCTTAGTGCTGGTGTAAGCCACCATACCTGGCATGCACCTGTTTCGTATTAGTTTTGAATTATTTATAATAAGAAATCTGGGTGGCTAACTAGTAGTAGAATTATTCTTAATAGAAGTTAAACATCTTAAAAGTTTGATAAAACTAGAAGTTTTGTTTTTAAAAAACTGCTAAAGAACTTGGTTTTAATGTCATTTCAGTTCCAGTTACTATGGCAATGACGGCAGGGGCAACAACTACCTTTCCTATGAGCAACCATACCCGGGAAAGAGTAACTGTGGCCAAGCTCACACTGGAGAATTTTTACAGCAACCTAATTTTACAGCATGAAGAGAGAGAAACCAGGTACAGTAAAGGCTAAAACTTTAGTTTTCTGTGACTAGATGGGAGTCCTGCTCTTCGTCTTAAGTTTCCCACACCGACAGGACACCTGGCTGCTTGTTTCATTTCCTGGGTTTCCAGAGTCTTGTGCATATGTGCACACATGTCACTTGTATTTCAAACAGATCTTTCCAGCTGTGGCATTATGGCATGTCTTTGTGCTGTCTTTTACCAAGATGCTTTAGAAATTGCTAATGCATAACATTGGAGGTGCTGCGCTGTGTTAGTGAAAAAAATAGGAAGAAAGAACTGCATGCCATTTGCCTCAGTGAAACTTGAAGTGTGGTGAGGGAGTGGTGTACACAGAAGCTCCACGAGGAAGTGGCGAAGCAGTGAGGGACCAAAGAGCACTGACTAGGGCAGTGGGAGAACTTCCCAGATGACAGTGACATTGAAACAGGGCTCTAAAGGAAGAACACAGTTCACACATATAAGAAGGAGGAGATAAAGAGAAGGACATAGCAAGTGCTGAATATCTTGAGCTGTAGCTGCTCTGCCATGTGGCAATGTCACAGGCCAAGCTGGCCTCAGACTTTTTGTGATCCTCCTGCCTCTGCCTCTGCTTCTCAAGTGCTGGGATAGGTGGATAAATGGCAAGGGTGGTCCATATCACTCTGGTAGTTGAAGTCTTCCATCTTTGACATGTTGGTTTTCTGGCATAATGCAAAGATAATTCAGATGAGTTGTCTAGACACATAGTAGGGAAACCAAGACTATAGACATGAAATAGTACTCACTTAAGAGTGAGTGGCAAAATGTGTTCCACAGTCCTCATTTCCATCTGCAGCCCCATCAGAAATGCTTAGCCTAACTAACTCAATGTTAAGGAAAAAAGACCAAGGAGCCGAACTTGGCTCTTGCTAGAAAAGCAAATGTTATGATTGATGGTTATTTCTACATGTATATGACTTTTCAGTTTCCAAAGAATTTTAATAAGTACATACACTTGCCACCAGGGTCCTTACTGAGTTGGGAGGTTGAGCTTAAGACTTAAGCAAAGTCATCTTGTGCTGGGAGAGAAAGCAGTGAAGTTGGTCAGCAAAGAATGCTAAATTCTAGTGTCTCTGAGAAGGAATACTGATCATAGTAAAGAGTCGAATCTTGGTCCAGTTTGAAAGATTTCCTTAGCATAGCATGCCCAGTAGTTGCCTTTGATAACTTATATCTTAAATGGAAATAGAAATGTATTTTAAAAGTCTAATTATTTTTTCTTTGGAAAGGCAGAAGAAGTTAGAAGTGGCTATGGAAGAAGAAGGATTGGCAGATGAGGAGGTAACGTAACCAACGATACTAAACGGAAGTGTCCCAGTGAGTTCCCTTATCAGTGTTAGCTGATGTGTGGGTTGGCTATGGTTAGCTTCTCCATCTGAGTATGGCTTCTTACTGTATTGCTGTCATAGGCACCTTAAGAAATGGCCTTGGCCCTCAAGAACATACAGTTGCTGAACACCATCCACAGCATTATGGGAGATGGGAAAGGGTCCAGTGCTGGACACCATCCATCCATCCACACTACTCTGGATGAGCAAGACAGGGTCAGGTGGTGGGCACTATCCATTGATTCCTTCTTCTCACATTTATTTCTGAATATTTTAAAACTGTTTACTCTCTAATTAAGGTTCCCTTGTACCTCACTGATGAATGACTGTCTTGAAATGGTTTCTTCCTTATGCTGCCCAGTTTTTCTGCACTCTGAAAACAAGTCTGGTGTATCTCCTGCATGTATTGTTTTTGGTGAGATGTACCCTGCTCCCTGAAGTCTAGGGTGTTTGAATGCTTGCTTCCCAGTTGGTGGCGCTGTTTGGGAAGGCTCTGGAGATGTGGTCTTGAGAAAGTTTGTTACTAGAGATGGGCTGTGAGAGTTTAAAGACTTCAGCATTTCACGTTTGCTCTTTGCTTCCTGCTTATGGCTCAAACTGTCCTCTGCTTGCTGCTTCTCTTGCCACACCTTTCCCATCATCGTGGACTGACCTCTGGAACTGAAAGCCCTAGTGCACTCTTTCACAAGTTGCCTTGGCTATGGTGCTTATCACAGTAGAAAAGTAGCTAAGGACTGCAATGCAGGCTTCCTTCCCAGTGGCTGTTTCTCTCTAGCCTTAGCTCCTGGCACCCCATCCAACCATGGCCAGTACTGAGTTGCTGTGATTTTTCCCTGCTTATTGATGGCCCCTTTCACATGCTATTTCTGCCATTTGAAACTTTCTCCTCTGAACTCCAGTGATTCTTCAAGGAGCTTAGGTCTTACTTCACTGGGAAATCCTAATTGCTTAGCTACTCGTCCTACATTCTATACTAACAGTGTTTCTGTCCTTGTGATAGCCTTTAAATAAAGGGCATCTTCCCAGAGACTAGAAGCTGTGTGTGCTACTCAGTTTCACATCCTGGAGCAGACGAAGGGCTTTTGCAGGGGGCACACACATGCACGAAAACTTGTATACGTTACAGGGGCTGCTAGTATAGTTCAGGATAGAGTTCTTGCATAGCCCTGGTTTGAGTTCCAGCAGCCACCACCCAGTAAGTCAAAAATGTGTAAACATTACAGAATATAGCAAACTTTGAAAATACATAGACTCTTTCCCAATACAGGGGCTCAGAAAAGACTTATGGGAGTTGTAGCAATTGATTTGAATCGTTCTTGATGGGAAGAAGTTACTTCATAAACAGCACTGTAGTCAGCAATAGTGGCCATGCATGCTTAAGTGGCAAGGGAAGCTGAAGGCATGGAAAGCTAGCGTCAGGTCAGTTACTAAAAAGAGCTTTATTTTCCAGATGAGAATGAGTTATAACCTAGGCTTACTGACTGTTCAGTGGTCAGAAAGGAGCTTGAAGACACTGACCAAGTGAGTTAATCTGCCCTGCAGCTAGCTGCCTTAGCTGTGTGCCATCCGTCTAGCTGGGCTCTTAGGAAGGCAAACACACACTTAAAGTTACTGTTTATATATAAATTTAATGCATATCTTAAAGCCCCATCTTGTTAAATTTTATTGTGAGGCAGTAATTTAAGGGCTTCATCCTAGCTCATAGAGAAAGGTGAGCAGATCTTTCCTTATTTGTCTCACTAATATTAAAACTTTTTTTCTAGCTAGTAATAATGGTGCTGATGCAGAAGTCTTTTTTGTTTTGTGTTGTTTGTGTTGTCCTGGAACTCACTGTTAGAAATGTTAAACACAGGATCTTGAAGTCTAGGGAAAGGTACCAAAACAGATGTCCATGCCGAGCACAGTGGAGACTCCATTGAAAGATAGCATGCACTGTATAAAGGACCAGGTCTCAGGGGAAAAAAGGAAAGGAAAGAAAAAGGAGGATGAAGAAACAGGTTTTTTAATGTTTGTTCCTCACTTTATGTTAATGAAGACCTGCCTATTTGTTAGCTATCAAGAGCTCAGGATTACCCATGTCAGGTGACAGGTTAGCCCAGTGTGGCTAGGTTCCTGTTGTGCAAGAAGATCTGGAAGCCTGGACTTTTATATAAATTGGCTTACTTTTAAAATTATTGCCAAGTGATGAGAAGGTTTCTTGGGAGTCAGGAACTGTCTGGGAAGGCCTGGCTTTGTAGTGCCCCCTGGTGGGCATTAGTGATTTTTTTTTCTTTTTTTTCTTTTTTTTTTTTTTTTTTTTTTTTTCTCGAGACAGGGTTTCTCTGTGTAGCCCTGGCTGTCCTGGAACTCACTCTGTAGACCAGGCTGGCCTTGAACTCAGAAATCCGCCTGCCTCTGCCTCCCAAGTGCTGGAATTAATGGCGTGCGCCACCACCACCCGGCTTTTTTCTTAATTCTTGTAAATAGCTTGTAGAAAATGTTAACTCATTTTGCTTCTAAAAATCAACGGCTCATAATGTCTGTTTTTAAACATTCCTTTTTTTTTTCTGTAGAGGTACTTTAAAGTGCCTGTGTTTATTGTTAGGCCCTGTGCTAGGGCCTTGAAGATGTGGAGAAGAGAACAAATTCTCTCAACCTTGATGTTGAAACTATCAGTATAAGGGATTGGAATTTCTTAAAAACAAAACAAAAAAACTTTAAGATTTCTTAAACAATGTGAATGTGGAGTGCATGTGGCACCCATAGGACAGCCTGGGGTGTCAGTCCTTAACAGTACTGTCTGCTGTCTACTGTGTACTGTGAAATAGTTCATGAGTGAGCTGTGAAACCATTAAATTGTGACCATTTACAACAAAACAGTGGCCAAGACGAAGTTGTTAGTGTTAATATCTCAGAACTTTGAAATACCCTTTCTGTTTTAAAAACACCTTGGCATCTTGCAGATTGAGACTCTTACCCATTTGAAAAGGAATGGAGTCTGTAATCTTGGCACTAGGGAGTGAGAGATAAAAGATTTTCAGTTTCAGAATGAGACTGATTCAAAACATGGGGGAGAATATATATTAATTAACAAGAATCATCAAAAATGGATGTTTATTAATGGAAAACTGAAATGAGTGATTTAAGCTGCAGAAGAGAGCCATGAAGCAGCAGGAGGGAAGGGGGGAACACAGAGACCTTGGCTTTTAGTACACACTGAGCAGATGCAGCAAGGGCTCTTCATGGGCTTTAAAACGCCGATGTTGCTTCATTTACCCCCAGACTGCAATACTGACTGAAGGGCTAAAGTCACTGAGTAGATTTTCCTGGGGCCAGTGCTCTATAGGGAATGGTTTAATGCACACTGTGGTTTCCCTTTTGTTGTTGAGGGGCTATGCTCTGGTAGACAGGAGCACCTATCAGATACTCAGTGACTAATTTTTGTTGTTGTTTTGGTTTTTGGTAGACTCTTGTCTAGACTGTAAGCACATTTTATGAAACTGGACAGCCAGGTCTCTTCTGTTTAGATGAGACAGGTTTCTGTAGCTAAACAGAACTGTGCTCTTCTGTAACCATGAAAAAGGAAAAATTTTAAACCATGTTTCACATTCTTATGTTCATCTATCACATGTAATTAAATTAAAACAAGCTCTTGTATTACCATGAGAGACACAGTGCTAGAGTACCACCAAGTAGCTTCTAAAGAGAACTCCAGTTCAGGAACTTAAAGCCAGCTCTTTGTCAGAACTGCCACCCCCAAGCACAGAACAGCTGGTGGTGGGTTCCTGTAAGAGAAGAATACACGGACCACATTGTGCTGTGAGGCCCACCTTTGCCTTTATAATGATATAGATGTGATTTCAGCTGTATTAAACTATTTAAAGGTAAAGTTTTCCCAACTCCAAGATAAGTGCAGTTTACTTTTTTTTTTTTTTTTTTAAAGATTTATTTATTTATTATATGTAAGTACATTGTAGCTGTCTTCAGACACTCCAGAAGAGGGCGCCAGATCTCGTTACGGATGGTTGTGAGCCACCATGTGGTTGCTGGGATTTGAACTCTGGACCTTCGGAAGAGCAGTCGGGTGCTCTTACCCACTGAGCCATCTCACCAGCCCGCAGTTTACTTTTTAAACTAGCATGTAACTGCTAGATAAGGGTAGTTTTGATAAAGCATTGTTTGCTGTATTCTTCATTTCCTTTATTGTGTTGTTGCTACCCAGACACATGCATGCACATGAGTGTGTGCGTGCGTGCGTGCGTGCCAGCCACATAAATGAAATTGTGGGCTAGAGAGATAGTTCAGCAGTTAAGCACACTGGCTGCTCTTGGAGAGGGCTCAAGTTAATTCATAACACTTATATGGCAGCTTAAAACCATTGTAACTTGACATTATAACAGACATTGATGTAGACAAAATACCCAGATGCATAAAATATATTTAAAATAAAATGTTTTAATGTACTTTCAGTGAACTGTGTGAATTCCTGACATAATTTCTTGCTTGCCGCTTCCTCTGTTACATGTGTTAGAATTCTGTTTTAATGATACCCAGACTTCTAATTAGACACCTAACTAGACATCTAAAGTTAGACAGATGAGCAGGACAGGGAGTGGCTCAGCTGTGAGCTGTATTGGGAGCCGTGTGTCTGAGGTGACAGCGGTGCTGTAATTTGTCACCTGAGCTAGTCTGTGAGAGGCTGATGGGGCCACTGTACTTGAGTTGGAGTTGAATACCTTCAGTGACTTCCTTATTCCACTGTGTGCTGCCTCTCTCGGGAACTATCTCTGTATCATGAACTTGAATTTTATGAGATGAGAGGTCAGTGAGGTTAGGACAAGAAAATTAATGATTTGCAAATGCAGCCTTAAGATATTTAAAAGTGTTGCTAATTAATAGTTCTTATTTTGTTATCTTTGTTGACTCATTATTGCTGTGGGGGTTCTGACTTGGAGGGTTTAGGGAGTTGATTTGTTTGTTTGTTTTGTTGGTTTTGGTTTGTTTTTGACCTGGAAATCATAGAGATCTATCTGCCTCCCTTCCTGAGTGCTAGGATTGAAGATGTGTGCCACCAGGCCCAATTATTTTGCAATTTTATGTCTTTAGAAAGTTGTATGATATTTTAAGCTGTTTGCTGAAGTTTATCCAAGAATCAGTTTTACTCTAAATAAATCTCCAATGGAAGTGCTGCTATTTCCATGTGACTTTTGATTCATGGGTTTCAGTAGCTGTGAGGGCACCTGGAAAGTAAAGAGTTGGAGATTTTCTGACAAATTAACAGTGAATGACAGAAGAATCAGAGCCCTGGTGCTGTAATCTCAGCACTCAATGGCTGAGACAGGAGGCAAGCCTGAGCTACTCAGTGAGATTTGTCTCAAAAATCAATCAATCAATCAATAAGCCCATGTCAGAGTAAATACACACATGTCAGAGTGCTCCTCATTTGTGCTTTCTAGGACTTATTTCTGTGAGTTCAGTCACACTCAGAAGGCAGTGATTTACATGTATAGTAAACTGCTGAAGACATTGTTCATAAAGTCTACTTCTAAGGGTACATATTTGACAGTTGTTTAAAGAACATTTTCTTGGAGGCTGGTGAGATGGCTCAGAGATTAAGAGCACTGACTGCTCTTCCGAAGGTCCTGAGTTCAAATCCCAGCCACCACATGGTGGCTCCCAACCATCTGTAATGAGATCTGACTCCCTCTTCTGGAGTGTCTGAAGATAGCTACAGTGTACTTACATATAATGAATGAATGAATGAATGAATGAATGAATGAATGAATGAATCTTTTTAAAAAAAAAAAGAATTTTTTTAAGACTTTCAAATTCTTCCCTTGCTTAATAAATACTTGCTTTAGGAAAATAGATTATTGACAAACATATAAGATATGCCTCTGTTTATTTGTTTACAGTTATATGTGTGTGGGTGTGGATTTGTGCATGAGAGTGCAATGCCTGAGGGGGCCAGAGTGCACTGGAGGCGAATGTGTGTGCTGGAAGCTGAGCTTTTGTGCTCTGCAAGAACACCACATATCTTAGCCTCCAAGCCATCTCCAGCCACCAGCATTACACATGCCTTTGAAACAGCCTGTTTAAAAATCATCTTTTCAATTCTTGTTTAATAGAAAAAGTTACGTCGATCGCAGCATGCTCGTAAAGAAACAGAGTTCTTACGCCTTAAGAGGACCAGACTTGGCCTGGATGACTTTGAGTCTCTGAAGGTTATAGGAAGAGGAGCTTTCGGAGAGGTAAGCTGCTTTGTTCAGGTCACCACTGTGAAAGTAGATGTTGTGAGTTGTTTAAATGTAGTTACTAGGCTCTGAGGTCATAAGTCAGTTGGTAAGAATGCTTGCCTAGTATCCACAAAGCCCTGCATCTGACTCAGCACCATAGGAGCCAGGTGTAATGGCTTCCTCTGTATTCCCAGCACTTGGGAGATGGAGGCAAGAGGATCAGAGGTTCAGGCTCATCCTCAACTACATAACAATAAGCTCAAGACCAGCTGGGAATACACGAGACCCCCACCTCCCATAAGTGTGTGTGTGTGTGTGTGTGTGTGTGTGTGTGTGTGTGTGTGTGTGTGTGTAGGTGTAGGTGTAATTTCTTTGATATTGTAAATTCCAGGGTTCAGCAAAGGAAGCTCCTTCCGCTGTTCCAGCGTTTATGTTTGTGCTCTAGGTGCGGCTGGTCCAGAAGAAAGACACGGGGCACATCTATGCCATGAAGATCCTGAGGAAAGCTGACATGCTTGAGAAAGAGCAGGTGTGTCTCACCACGTATGCAGCACCAAGGGCCTCGGGTGACAAGGGCTCAGAGTAGTGTTAATGTTGAGAATGATAAAAAGAAGTCCAGTGTGCTAGGTAATTTCTAAATTTGATAGTCTATTTTAATGTTTTCAATTCTTAGATTTAAATCTCAGTATCTTCAGTTTTATAATCTCTGTGTTAGTTTGCTCAGTTGCTATTAGAGAACAACACAGGGTAAAGGCTGTAAGCATAGAAGCCTTTGCCTAGTTGTGGTTCTATTCAGGATCAGAAAGTTCCCATAGGTTTTAGCTTCTGATGATTGCTTTCTTCTTTGGTGACTGCAGGAAGGGCAGGCACAGGAACACTCCTGATGCCTCTTCTAGAAGAACACTAGTCCTGTTACATAGCAAATAAGAATCTGCTGCCTTTACAGAGTTACCCTTGAGGCTTAAAGAGATAAGCTAAAACAAACTGCTCCTTGGCTTTGCATATTTAATGAGAACATGAACATCTGTATGTTTCAGTACTTTCTAAAACTACAGATTTCCTGCATGACTCTTAGACATGGATAATTGGAAGAGGTCTATTATCTTTTCAAAATATATTCACCTAGGTGGCTCATATCCGAGCAGAAAGGGACATTTTGGTGGAAGCAGATGGAGCCTGGGTGGTGAAGATGTTCTACAGTTTTCAGGACAAACGGAATCTCTATCTCATCATGGAATTTCTTCCTGGAGGTAAATAGGAACAGACAGACATGAGTTCATCTGCATATGTAGCAATAATGTCAGCTAGTCTGACTACCGAATTTTATACCTAACCATTGTTTTTCAGTATTTACTTTCAGAATAATGGCAGGTGATTTGGCCCCAAATCATGTGAGTTTGAAGGACTATTAACTGACATGTTAAATACTGTGTCATTCTGTGTTCATGGTAGCCCACTGTAAAGTTAAGTACAGTAAGCCTGAATATAGAACAGAAAGACAAGATGCTGGTCTCTAGGCGTGCTTGTTCCCTCTTCGAGTTTCTGAACTGCAGCTCTGCTCCTGATAGCTCTGCATGCTCCTCACTGTACCATGGCATGCATTTTTCAGGGTGTTTGCAGGTACTGGGCAAGTCATAAAACTGAAAATCTGACATAGTTTGTACATACAAAGAAAGTGTAGAAGAACATTCCCTTTAAGCTGGGTGTGTGCTACTGCATGCCCATTATAGCAGTACCAGGGTTCCATGCACAGTTATTAAAATCATAAAAGATGGATCTGAGACTGAGGCTTCAGGGTTCACTGTTGCGCTCCAGTGAAGGTTAAAGCTGCAGGCAGCATCCTGTGAGCAACACATCCTGTGAGCTTTGTTAAGGAGGACGTTGGGAAAGTGAGTCAGTGGGGTGGGTTCAGGAGGATGAGATGGCCAAGGTCATTCTTAGCTGCTTTGTGAGTTCTAAGCCAGCCTAGGCTACCCAAGACCCTAGCTCAAAAACAAACAACAGGAGTAGTCTGTTTTCATAAGTTGGTACTTTGTCTTTCTCAGGTGACATGATGACATTGCTGATGAAGAAGGACACCTTAACAGAAGAAGAGACACAGTTCTACATCTCAGAGACTGTCTTGGCGATAGATGCAATTCACCAGCTGGGCTTCATCCACCGGGACGTCAAACCAGACAACCTTTTACTGGATGCCAAGGCATGTGAGGAGGAGAGAGAGTCCTGGGCTTTGGCTGGGCCATGAAGTGCAGCGTGTCCTGGCTGCAGATAGCAGCTGTGGCTTAGGTTCTTGTGGGTTAATGAAGTTTTCTCTTAGACAGTACAGAAAGTGACCTCTGGAGTAAGATCATGGAGAAATGGCTTTAAAAACTCCCTGTTTTCCCTTTGTTTAAAAAAAAAAAAAAAAAAAAAAACCTCAAACATACATAATCTCACATATCATCTATATATGGTGTTCTAAGTTTGAGTTTTTGTAATAACTGCATTAAAAGTTTATAAGAATTTTTTGTTGTTTTGAGAGTTAACATAATTTGACTTACTAGAATTTGTTGTTGTTTTAGGGACATGTAAAATTATCTGATTTTGGTTTGTGCACGGGGTTAAAGAAAGCTCACAGGACTGAATTCTACAGAAACCTCACACATAACCCGCCAAGCGACTTCTGTAAGTTTGCATTTTTCTTTGGTTGAAACTTTGTACTTTTGAAACTTTGGTTATATGTGGAAGGGAGGTTCCCTCCTCCCCCTCCTGAGATTCGGAGTTTTAGATGTAGCTGTGGTCAGTTTCCCCCTCCAGTTACACTTATGTCTTGTTGAAATTAGCATTTCAGAACATGAATTCAAAGCGGAAAGCAGAGACATGGAAGAAGAACAGGAGACAGCTGGTGAGTCGGTTGCTTTCTGAAGAGTGTTGTACCCTGACCCAGAGGACACAGCATGTCTCCGTTTCAGTTCACTGACTGGTGCAGGCGGAGTGGCGTGGCCCTGCTTGACTTAAGGACCTAGATCCCTGAAGGTCCATGGGACAGTGACTCCAGATTGCACTTTCTCCCACTCAGACATCTGGGGGACTTAGCAGAGCGGCATGTTTTGTTAAGTGAGAAACTGAGGGAAAGTGAGAGAAACTTGGTAGGAGTTGGGAGGAGGTGCTGGTGGTGGTAGAGGAGGAAAAGGAGGAGGTGGTTCTGGTAGTGGTGGTGTCGTCCTTAGAAAAAGCTGTTGAAATTCCTCATTTAAGGATCTTTTATGGCTTTGGCAGAAACTGAAAAAAGGCTGAAGTAGTTGCTGAGAAGGCCCGGTTCTCTAGCTGTCATGGGCTGAGCCACTGAGGACGCACACTACGTATTTCCCCTCAACACCAGGCAGATGATCATGAGCTCTTCACATGCTGTCCACCACTTAGTTGTGGTTGAAACCTTCTCACTGTGTCTGACTCCAGCTTTCTTAGTTACTGCCCATGGTTGTCTGTCAGCTGTTAGGCACTTGCCCACCTGCTCTCCTCTACCTTGCAGAGCTGTCCTCACAACCACAGGAAAGAAACTGTAGCTACATGTGATTAACTGTCAGTGGAATGGTCTGGGTCTCTTCTGAGATAGGAGGGGATTTTCTTGGAAGCAGTCTCTGTGAGTTAGCAACCTTAGAAGCAGACATAGAAGAGCAGTCGAGCCTAACAGACATCTCCCAAGGAGAATGTCTTATGGAGCTGCAGCTACCCCAGCACTGGCCTTTTCATTCAGATCCTAAGTCTCTGTTACCAGGTCCTCTTGGTATCTTAGCCAGCTGCAAGCTGTGATTCAGCTGGTTTAACTCAAACCTTCCTTTGACTCCTATTTCTACTGTGGCCCTTCCCCTTACTTCCTACAGAGGCCCACAGAGGAACGTCTCTGCTTCTGTAGCCAGTGTTTTCCTTGCCCTGCTGGCGCACTTACTCCTCTTCCTACAGCCACCAGTCTTACAGCTAACCAAGGGAACAGGAAGCTTGGGGTGTGGAACAGTGTGTTAATAGGCAAGCCAGTCCTTCAGTGTTGAGTTTCAGGGCTTTTTCTCGCCCTATACTATTTCCCTCTGGGTTTTAATGAATATAAGAACTGCTTCCTTCCTCTTGCATTTCTATCGTTAGCCGGGATGTAAACATTTATGATTAGGAAAGTGGCTATGACTTGTTTTTCTAGTTTCTTATACAGTGTCCAACATAAGCAGACACCTTTGTCAGTGTTTGTTCAGTTCAAGTAAACAATGCAGAAGCCATTGACTTCCCATCCCCTGGGACATGCTAGACTGAGAGGTAGCAGCAGTCTGGCGCCTCCAGCACAATTAAATGACCTTTTGCATTTTTGAGCTCATTTGCCAAGTAGTGACAACCTTCATATTCTAGTAAACTTTCAAAGATTTGGAAATGTGCTCAGCTGTGCATTAAGGAGAAAAACATTCTATTTTTAAGTCAGATTTTACATTTGAGAAAAATATTACAGACTATTTTTAAAGGGGAAGAAGTGAATACTGTTTAAAAACGTGGTACTCACCTGCAATCCCACGAGACTGAGTCAGGGACATCCCGAGTTTTGAGACCCCGTTTTAAAAGTAAATTAAATCATAGCAGAGGATTTCTCCAACTCTGAGTGTTCCCATGCATCAGCTTCTACCTGTGCACAGGGACTCTTCTGTTGGCCGAGAGCCGTGAGCTCCCAAGGGAGAAGCACAGGTGAGGTCATTGATGTTTGGAGCAGGCAATTCCTTCAGCCCATCAACTGCCAGTCTGGGGTTCCTCGGGTTCTTGAAATGACAGTCTGCAGTCACAGGTGTCCACTGGTTCCTAGAGTGGTGCCCCTCCTTTAAGAAGTCATTTTTGTAGGATTTGATGTGGATCAAGGAGCATTCAGACAGCTCCTGCTGGGATGCCTGGAACTAAGTTACAAGGAAGGTGCCTCTAGCTTACAGAGCCCGTTCCTTTTCTTACTTTATCCTCAGATCAAGCTGTTGCAGGTTCTCTTACCTGGATCTTTGGTAAGCAGAGCTGGAGTTCAGAGATCCCAAAAGCACGAGTAGTGAGCAGGAAAGTCAGGCCTACTAGACTCAGCCTTTTATTTCCTTTTGAAGTGGACTCAAGCCTCTCCTGGAGCCAAAGTCCTGTGTTGTATGCATAGTGCCTGACTCAGCCTCTGTCAGTCAGCTTTACATGGGACACACAGAGTCACCTATAACTGAAAACTTGTCTCCTCTGTCTAGTGTGTCCTCCTGTAATAAGCCATACTCAGATGTTTTATAAGTGGTTCAGAATGCCAGTTTGATACTCTGCTTCTTTGTAGGCTTACTCCACAGTTGGAACACCAGACTACATTGCTCCAGAAGTATTCATGCAGACTGGCTACAACAAATTGTGTGACTGGTGGTCCTTGGGAGTGATTATGTACGAGATGCTAATAGGTAGGTCTTTTGGTGCCATTGTTTGAACATATTACAGCTATTAAAGACAAATAGAGCACAGTCATTTTGAACCTATTTCTCGGGTTTATCAGAGTTAAATACATATTGATAAATACCCAATAAACTGCCCTGGGATCTTGTGGTAGGAGGTAGTTAATTATCTTGGCTTCCTTTATCAAGTTGGAGATGCAGGCTCAGATAAAATGAAGTGGGGTTTTAAATCCATGTGGACTTTATTAGTAATTTTATGGTAAGTTGATGCATGAGATATTGCTGTAGAGCACTCAGGGCTGTTTCATTTCTTGTGGCACATATTGTAGGTCTGCTTGAATTGATCACAAAAACTGATAAATTATTGATTCTCTGATGCCCAGGCTTTCCACCTTTCTGCTCCGAAACACCACAAGAAACGTACAGAAAAGTTATGAGCTGGAAGGAGACGCTGGCATTTCCTCCGGAAGTGCCCGTCTCTGAGAAAGCCAAGGACTTGATTCTCAGGTCAGTGTCTCTGAGGCAGGGAAGGTCTTGGGAGGAAAAATACCACTGATTTCATTAGTCAAGGAGGTCAGTATAAAGAAAAGTTTTACAAAATTCAAACTTTAAAAAAGATTTTATTTATTTTTATGTGTAAGTGTGTGGTTACCACTTGCCCATGGAGGCTAGAAGATCCCTTGGAGCTGGAGTTACAGATAGTTGTGAGCCACCCAGCATGGATGCTAGGAATTGAACCCAGGCCTTCCACAAGAGCATCAAGTGCTCTTGACTTCCTATTTCCCCAGACCCTCAAAATGCAAACACTTTAAAAGAATTTTGTGGGAAGATGGTGTTCAGAAGAGAGAAGAGATCTTGTTGGACATCCTGGTGACATTATTAGCAAAGTGTCACTCCTGTCAGACTGCAAGAGCTCAGTGCACAGAGAGGAAGGAGAAAAAATGGATCAGGAGCTCTTGCCTCAGAAGGGCACAGGGCCTCAAGCAGAAGACTGCCGTGCCAGTGCCTGACGGAGCGACGACCCTTGTGAATGGCCAGCTGGCAGTATGTTGTATGAAATTGTTAAGCTGGACGTGACCTTTGACCCAGCAGTCTCATTTTAAGGAATTTAATTGGGCCTATAACCATGTAGGTGTAAAGGGTTAAGTGTGTTTCTTATGTTATTTTAGTTGTGAAAAATTGAAGCATAATATATAAGTCTTCAGCAGTGGCAGTGAATAGAACAGTCTGATATCTCTGTATGCAGATCTCAAAAAGTTACCTCACAGGAAAATACTGATCAACATTAAAAAATGTTCTTAGTATAGTCAGTGAAGGAAAGGTCTTAAAATAATTATTATTGTGTTAACACAATATCATTACATTTTATTACTGTATTATTAATTGTACTATTACGTTAATATTATTATAAGTTGAAAAGTAGCTTTGGAATGTTTGCCGGTTATCTCTAAAGGATAGGTTTATGGGTAATTTGTACTTTCTCTGTATTTCCCACAGTAGCTTCAATATCTAAATTAAAATGCTTTCTAAAAAACATTCAATGTAATAACAATTAGAGTGTTTGAGGTGAAAATGTGGCTGATGATTGGTTTTCCTTTCTAGATTTTGTACTGATTCTGAAAACAGGATTGGGAATGGTGGTGTGGAAGAAATCAAAGGTCATCCGTTCTTTGAGGGTGTAGACTGGGGGCACATAAGGTATGTTCTGCACCCGGAGCTGACAAACACCAATTTCTGCATTTGGTGGTTAGTGCACTTCTGTTTCTTCTAGACTTGTGGTCCTCAATCTGATGGTTGTGACCCTTTCACAGCTGTCACCTATGACCATCGTAAACACAGATGTTTCCATTATGATTCCTGACAGTAGCAAAATTACAGTTATGAAGTAGCAACGAAAATGATGTTATGGTTGAGGGGTCAGCAGCCATGAGGAACTGTATGCAAGGGTCGCAGCATTGGGAAGGTGAGAACCACACTTAGACTAAGCACAAGAGGTAGGGCTGCCGCCTCTGAGAAGTCACTGCCTCTGCAGCTTCTCAGGGTCTTCTCTGGAGGTCACGCTGTGTGCAGCTGTGATCATCGTCTTGAACTCGTAACTGTCCAACAAACCACTCTAGACAAGTCTTGCCCACTGTACTGTAGCACAGGACAGGAAACCCAAGGGTGTCTGTCTGCTGTGGCTCTGAACACAGCTAAGTGGATGTCAATGTTTTCATTTACTTGGAAGTTTTACAAAGACTTTCTCATGCTTTTCCCCTCCAGCACTGGGGACTGAACAGAGCTAGGCAAGCACTCTACCGCTGAGCTCCAGTCCCAGCCCTTCTTCATGCCTGTTTTGTTTTGTTTAGGTGAAAAGAAAGTTAAAAGAGAAGGTATTTTACTGAAAAGTGGGAGACAGGGAGATCAGATCTATCTAAGTGAATTAGAGCTAGAATTCTAGTGAAGATTAGTAAATACAAAGACATCTGCGAAAAAAGAGGGGCACACGTATTTGTGATAAAATCTGAACGCAAAGCTTGTCAGTCATATACACTTAAGAGGACCAGAGAGGTTAGGTTAAAAAAAAAAATCTATTCACAAAAATGCCTTCTTATGCTAAAAACATTTAACTATAGAAATAGTTAAAATGTCATTTAAAACTTTTAAATTGGCCAGGCTGTGGTGGTATACCTTTAGTCCCAGCACTCAGGGACAGAGGCAGGAGGATCTCTCAGTTTGAGGCCAGCCTGGTCTACAGAGTGAGTTTCTAAGATAGCCTGGGCTACACGGTGAAACCCAAACAACAATAGAAACAAAAACAAAAACAAAAGCCAACAACTCCTTCAAAACATGACAAAACCCTTTTTATATTTATGTATTTACTTATTAAGTGTGCACCCACACCCCATACCATATCACAAGTGTAGAGGTCAGAGGACCACATTCAGGAGTTGGTTCTCTTCTTCTACCTTGAAGGACCCAGGAATTGAACTCAGATTATCTGTCTTTTCCTGCTGAGCCACTCCAACAGCCCCTTTATCAGCCTTTTTAAATTTTTCAATATTTCTTTTAAGAAAAGATTTATTTAGTATGTATAGAGTGTTCTGCCTACGTGTATGTCTACACACCAGAAAAGAGCAACCAGATCTCATTATAAGCCACCAAGCAGTTGCTGGGAATTGAACTCAGGACCTCAAGAAAAGCAGCCAGTTTTCTTAACCTCTAAGTCATCTCTCCAGCCTTGAGGTTTTTATTTTTTCAACAAAAAACCCTGTACTGTCCATGCCTGTACAAGAAGACTCAGTTGAATGGAGAGAATGGGAGGCCCTGGGCTTCTGTGACCCAACTTTTTGGTCCTTACTAGCAGTGTGAGTTTAGGCAGCCACACTCTGCTCTGTGACTGCTTCCATAATCAGTATGCTCTGTCTAGAAACTCCAGCTCAGACCCCATGAGCCAGACACTAACAGTGCCTCAGGGTAAGATGAGAGATGTACAGGACAGGCTCATGCCAGTACTGGGCACACAGTGGGAAGTACTAGGCACACAGCGTGACCTCCAGAGAAGACACTGAGAAGCTGCAGAGGCAGTGACTTCTCAGAGGCGGCAGCACTACCTCTTGTGCTTAGTCTAAGTGTGGTTCTCAACCTTCCCAATGCTGCGACCCTTGCATACAGTTCCTCATGGCTGCTGAATTGCCTTTTGCAGGGAAAGACCAGCAGCTATTCCTATAGAAATCCGGAGTATAGATGACACCTCAAACTTTGATGACTTCCCTGAGTCTGATATCTTACAGCCAGGTAAGAAGTTCACAAGCATACCCACACTGCAGTCACCCGTGAGGTGATGGGCGCGTCACCAGTGAAACCTTTTGCCCTTAGTTGCCTTTTTTCTCTTTCTAGTGCCGAATACCACAGAGCCCGACTACAAATCCAAAGACTGGGTTTTTCTCAATTACACCTACAAAAGGTTTGAAGGGCTGACCCAGAGAGGCTCCATTCCTACATACATGAAAGCTGGGAAGTTATGATGATCACAGTCGCCCATAGCCAGGAGAACTCAGGTAGCTGCATCCGCAGGCTGGCTCGGCATCAGCACCAGGAGCTCTGGGACAGTGCTGCTCTCCAGCCAGAGGAACGACTACAGCTTGGGAATCTGAGGCTGCTATGGCTATGGGAATTGCTCAGCTTTTTTTTTTTCTTTTTCTTTTTTTTTTTTGTATTAACTTTATTATACAAAGGTACTGGAACAAAAGAAACAGACATTCCCTCCTAACTGCACTGCCTACGTGCATGTTGAGAGGTCCATCCTGCCCATGTGCTGCGCTTCCGATTGCAACACTAATCCAGCCAGAACTGCATTGCACTGACGGCACCATGACAGCCTGAGGTTGCTCTCAGTGTCCCTGCTTCACTGCAGAGCCCGTGGGTCTAGAATCAGTGAAAAGCCATCTTCTGTAGCTGCTGTTAGTAGAACATTTGCCCTGTTGGTTTGGACATTGTGGGCTCTACATGAAGACAGTTTCTGTACCGGCTCCAAGGAACTTAAGGACGCTGACTTCAACGACATTAGAATTTCCTGTCAGGCTCTCACGCAGACCCTGTGATAGGGAAGATGAGCTTCTGTTAGGGTGAGGGCATTTCTCACCTTCGCTCCGGCATCTCCAAGGCTGACGGTGCTGAGAGATTGTGACTTGACGACTGATGTGCACACATGGAGATGGATCTGAATGATTGTCAGCTACTCACTTTTAACAATGCTGTAGCATTGTTTTAGTTTGAGGATGGTGAGCTGAGTTTCAGAAATGACCATGAAAGCTGCTTGTAGAACCTAGTATGTTTTTATTAAACTATTTTTTTAAATGTCAAACTTCTGATCAGTCAATGGACACTGTGGAGAGCAGAGTGTGGCTCACTGTGGCTTTCTGCAGAGGTGGTACTTGTCCAGCTGGTGACCCTTTGTTCCCTTGATTGCACTAGTGCCATTGTTTTCCAATGAACCAAAGATCCTGAACAGTGGCTGTCAGCAGGGAGTGGAGCTCCGGCTTTACAGGGGAGCTGCGCTCCCTTGACAGAGGCCAGCCCTGTTCACTGTTAGCTCATCACTGTGGTTAAAGCCCGTTATGAAATAAAGGAAGTGGGTGCTGGCTGGGAGGGTGTGACTGGAGACTGGGCAGAAAAGTCAGCATCAGATTCTTGGGGTGTTTCCCTAAGGATTACATCATCTTTTCTTGCTTAGCATTTTGATTCTGAAACAACTTTCTGAGGAGATGTAGTTTTGTGAGTTGTAGTTGTAGTAACTTCTCAGGGAATGGCTAATGTTTATCATCTATGATTGATATAGTGAGACTTTATGGGAGGAATGCTTCTCCTGAGGGCACTGAGCAATGCCTTGTGACCCCTCTTTCATCAAGGCCATCAGCTCCTGATTTATTTTGGTGAGTCTTTTAAAGCCCCCCCCCCCATTTTGCTGTTGAGTCTGGTAATCAACACCACTTGTTATCTACTGGCTCAGCTATAGCCTGATCAATCCTATGCCAAGTATTTGGAGAAAGCACTGAAAATGGTAGATAAGCCTCCCTGACTTTAGCTGCCTTAATATCTGCAGGGTATATGAGCTTCTCCAAGTAGTCTGTCTCAAGGGTACTTAAGCAGCAGAGACCCCTGAATATAGGGATTCTACCTTTTCTTTTAGAATGGGACTTTTCTAGTGTGAGTGTCTAGGTTGGATAGGAGACCTTGCCAAATTCTCTAGCTCAGGTGTGATAACTACCTAACTATCGTAGGGTGGGTGTTGTCAATCCAGGTAACTGGGGTAGTTTGAGATTAGTGTACAGGAGAATTACCAAACTTATGTTTCCATGATGTAGGGACAGAGCACTTTGTCTGATCTCTCTGTTGTGGTTGTAAAAGCTGTGAGAGGCAGGTTTCCTGGTGGTGGAGAGGCATTTTGGGAAGTTTGCTTTGCAGCATTAACATGGCTGCCCACTTTTCAGGAATTTCTTGTGGAAGCGTTCCCTAAGCTAGTGTAAGGCCCCTAAAGACTGTCTGCCTGTTGAAGCAAAAATACGAGGCATGGTGCAAATTGTGCAAATAATTTGCAGAGATCCTCTGATACTGACTTTTTCCCATTATACACTTCCCATATTTTAGGTAAATAATGTAATTTAAGTGATAAAACCCTATCTTAATCAACTGGGCATAGTGACATTTTCTCTTAATCTCTATTTTGAGTCTAGGAAGTTTTATTTTAAACGGTGGTTTGGGTTTTTCTAAAGATACAGAAAATGTGTATAATCCAGATGTATTGGTTTCCTGATTGAGTAGAGACTTGTACTTTTTCATTAAAACCTTTGTGTTGAAGCAGTTGTTCACAGCTAAGTCTGGAGATGTATGAAACCTGGGCTGTCCAAAATAAGTTGTGACCACTTAACCACCGATCAGCTGTGTGGTGAAAGTGCCAGCTATGGAATATTAAATGCGTTCTTTGGCTGCTAAGGCTTAAGATAGGGCTCCTTTACTTCCATATCAGCATAGCTCTTAAACACATGCATAGCTCTGTACAAGCTGTACATTTTAAAATATCTTGAAGCACAGTTTGTTTTGGTGTTGAGAATCTAGTCCACCAGTCAGTCTCTGACAGCAGGAGAGATAGCTAGCCACCTATCTTTTGGCAGTCTACAAGTAAGTTACTTGAGGGTCAGAAAAGGGTCCTGGCACATCCTCTCTTTGAATTGTTAAAATTTGGAAAATTCAAAAGCAACTGTTTTGCTATGATCATGATTATTTCTCATTTTATTTCAAAATTATTTTCTCTGTAGAAGTGCACTTATTTCTGAAAAATCTTAAGCCAACACTTAATAAATATGAGACACTTGAGACTACTAGAAATATTTTAGATTTTTATTACAAAATGTGAGGAGATGAAGGAATAAAGTAATAGAAGTGTATTGTAGTTTTTGGGGGGGTTTTGTTTGTTTGTTTTTTTAAGCAATATAATCCAGCAGTTGTCCAGAACCATCAGGCTTCTGAGCCCATCCAGCGTTTCGAAGACTGTTGGGCAGGGGCATTGAGGGCCTCTTCATTCACGGCACAATGAGAATAAAGCCACGTTTACAAAGCTCTGTTGGTGGGGTGTTTGTTTTGTTTGTTGTTGGGTTTCAGGTTGGTGTTATCCAAAACTTAAATGCTATATTGTTAGTAAAATTACCAAATAGCTATTACACCTGAAGATCACATCACAAAAAGATTAAAGTATTTGAAGTTTTGAATTAAGATAGTTGAACCAAGTTTAGGTTTAAAATTATTTGGATCCATAACTGGAAACATACACCCTTGTAAGTTGTCATTTTAGGTAATTGCTGGTCTTAGGTCTTATGCAGCCCCTCCAGTGAGTCAGAACATGAAAGCATCTGTAAACTAAAGGAACTCATAAGGGTTCAGAGATAGGATTGACTCAGCTACCACCCACTGTGTCCCTTCCTGTGGAGGCCACAACCAGGACTAGGCAGAGAGAGCCAGGCAAAATCCCCTGGACCTCAACAGCACCCCCCAGCCTAGTTATACTCTGGTGTCCCCAGCATGTATCAATGATGCTGTGATAAGAACAGTGGGAACACAAGGTTGGAATTTGAAGAGAGCAAACTTGGAAGCTCTTAAATCCAACTCTCAGAAATGTCTAGTGAAGCAACTTACATTCACAAGCATATTTTTACTTACACGATGTAGTGTCTTAAAACTGTTCTGTAAAGAAATGGAGTCTCCAGAACACAGCTTGTTGCCCTGGCGCTCCACACCAGTACCTCTCCCCAAAGCATGGAGCATCATACTCCATCAGATCATCTCCTTATGCTTCCAGAACCTCATAGGGATACAAGAGTGAGATGACAGAATTGTCATGTGGGATAATAATGAGTGCAGGTGACACAGGAAGGTAAAAGTGGTTTCACACGGTCTCTTTCAGGGTAGTCAGTTTAGCCGCACAAAAACATGAAGTATGGGAATCCTTCCATTGTATTAACTTCTGTCATTCATGTTGCTTTGTCCTTGGTCAGAGAGGGAGAGAGCATGAGCTAGCAAGCTAGATGGCTATAGAGACTGAAGTTGTTTAGAGAACCTTGCTCAGCTGAAGAGAGAACTGAGCAGTTAAGAGTGACTACTGCTCCTATAGAGGACTTGAATTTGGGTCTTAGTACCCATGCCAGGTGGCTCACAATCACCTGGAAACTCTAGCTCCAGGGGGATCAGGTGACTCCGATAGGCACATGTACAAATATAGATACAATAAAAATAAAATTGAGAGTAAAGAAAATAATGAGCCGGGCATGGTGGCGCAGGCCTTTAATCCCAGCACTCGGGAGGCAGAGGCAGGCAGATTTCTGAGTTCAAGGCCAGCCTGGTTTACAAAGTGAGTTCCAGGACAGCCAGGGCTACACAGAGAAACCCCGTCTCAAAAAACCAAAATAAATTTAAAAAAATAATAAAATAATGAGTCAGAAAGTACGCCCTCCCCTCACCCTGTTACTGGCTGTGATTGTATCAACTTCTAATTAAATGGTACCTAGCCAGTGGTTGACTTAAATCAGGATTTAGGTCTGTAGTACCAGGGTCGATCTCATTGTACGTCTGTGGATACCTAAAACCAAATAAGTGTTCTTCCAAGAATCGTCAGTTAATCAAAAGGCCCTAGAAACAAGTGTGCTCTAGACACCTGCAAGCGGGGTCTGGGCTATACAGTGAGACCCCCATCTCGAAGACGGAGAAAAAAACCCTGCCTTTAAGTCTGTCTTGATCGGTGAGCTGCAGGCTATTTCTCATCCTTCCTGACCCACCTTTAAGATGAACATTGAGACCCACTGTGCAGGGTGCTAGACCTCAGGTTCCTTGTGCTCTGAGAAGTTCCCAGAGCTAATCATATCTGTTGCGCTTCTGGCTGCCAGCTGCTGCTCTTTAGGGCTCATGTCCTCTAAAACGGTTATAAGGAACTAGAGTCCCCCACTTCATTCTTCAACCCAGCCAAGGGTGGGTGGTCCAACTACTGTGGACTCAGGTCCTCTGTCTAAAGGGAGGGTACTCCTAACCTTTGAAAAAAATTTACTGTGTCTTAATCAGGAGCTGTGGTTAGATTTGGAGACTTTTGAGAGGCCACTGGTAGACTCACCAAAAGTATGTGACATGTTTCTTTCTTTTTTTTTTTTTTTTTTTTTTTTTGGTTTTTCGAGACAGGGTTTCTCTGTATAGCTCTGGCTGTCCTGGAACTCACTTTGTAGACCAGGCTGGCCTCGAACTCAGAAATCCGCCTGCCTCTACCTCCCAAGTGCTGGGATTAAAGGCGTGTGCCACCTATGTGACATGTTTCTTATTGGTTATTGCGGGAACAACTCGAATAACGTAATGGGCCACGTGCAATAGGAGCAGAACAGAGCTTCACTGAGCAGAGTGCACAGGAAGTGCTGGGTGGCCTTACTCTGTAACCAAGACCACTTTCAAAACATGTTTGGCTTTTAGTAAAAACAATTCCAAAAACATTGAAGATAGAATGAAGCTTTGCTGAAGTTGTTTAGGTTAGCAAGCAATGCAGGGCTCGCACTAACCAGAACACCCTAAATACCCATTTTAAAAGGACCCTACTCCAGTTCCTCTACGTCCCTCAGAGTCTCTCCCTCTCCCATGAACATACTTTGCTCCCAGTGTCTTTTCTGCCTCACCTCCCTGTCTTAGGCAAACTCAAACCCATCTTTTTATTCCAGAAGCCCATAGTGGGTCTGTCTATCTAGATCCTCTGAGGATTTGTGCTTTTTTTCTCCACACAACTCTATCCTTCACAAACCCACTGCACAAGTCCAGGAGTCTTCCCCAGAATTTGTTTCCTGAACTTTTTCTGGAGGCAAAAGGCAAAGGTCATTTGAAGCATCATTAGTATAATCATTTGTATTCAACCTCTTGTGTTGGGAATTGGTTCTAATGCTTTGTTTAAATTTGGCTCCCAAAATCACACTTCCAGACCCGAGGGTCCCCGCCCGCAGCTGGCTTCAACTGAGAATAAAGAATTGCCCTATAGCTAGTGGCTGGACAGAAAGACAGGAGGGACTTTTAGATTTTTGGGGCAAGGGACAGAGAAGGAGGGGAGGAAGAAGACTATTGCCATGACTCGAGGGAGAGGGATCAGATTTAAGAGCTGCAGGAGAGAAGTCATCCAGCGATGTAGGTGGAAAGGGAAAGTGGGCCACTGGGGTGGGGGGTGGGGGGGCTTCCCAGAAGGTAACAGGGCAGCAAAGATAAAACAGGTTTATACGATATTAAGCCAGTAATACAGGATGCTAGCTGTAGGGAGATTTAGAAATGTCCAGCCATTGAACTAGTCAAGGCATATCAAAATTAGCTGGCATATGTGTGTCTTTCATTCGCAAATCCAGAGAGCTCTTGGGCAGGTGCAGTGCTTGTTAGTGGTAGGCAAGAGCTCACTTTTTAAAATTAATTGGAGACTCCCAAATGAAATACATACACACCGTGATATAAGATTAGGATTTGGAGAGAATTGGCTTTTTAGCAGGCTACATATTTTGCCCAAGCCTCATGGGGATTTCTCCCCACAGAATGATACAAAGAGTTTGGGCTCAGAAGCTCTGGGATTCCTTGCTATGCAAAGAAAGAGGCTGGCTGCTCAGAGGCAAAGAGAGTCAGATGGTAGACACTGCCTGCTAATCAAAGGCTAGAGACAAATCAAACTTGATTTGTTTTTAAGGATAAAAGGGAATATAGCTTCTTCTTCGGGAAAACACCAAAAGGCGGATGACGCCGGTGCAGCGGGAGGGCCCGGAGGACCCGGGGGCCCAGGATTAGGAGGCCGCAGCGGCTTCCGCGGAGGATTCGGCAGCGGTCTTAGGAGCCGTGATCGTGGCTGTGGCCGTGGCCGTGGTCGAGGTCGTGGGGCTCGTGGAGGTAAAGCTGAAGACAAGGAGTGGATCCCCGTCACCAAGCTGGGCCGCCTGGTTAAGGACATGAAGATCAAGTCCTTGGAGGAGATCTACCTGTTCTCCCTGCCCATTAAGGAGTCTGAGATCATTGACTTCTTCCTGGGAGCATCCCTAAAGGATGAGGTTCTGAAAATCATGCCAGTGCAGAAGCAGACTCGGGCTGGCCAGCGGACCAGGTTCAAGGCTTTCGTCGCTATTGGGGACTACAATGGTGACGTTGGTCTTGGTGTTAAGTACTCCAAGGAGGTTGCCACTGCCATCCGAGGGGGCCATCATCTTGGCCAAGCTTTCCATCGTCCATGTGCGGAGAGGCTACTGGGGGAACAAGATTGGCAAGCCCCACACTGTTCCATGCAAGGTGACAGGCCGCTGTGGCTCTGTGCTGGTGCGTCTCATCCCTGACCCCAGAGGCACTGGCATTGTCTCTGCTCCTGTGCCCAAGAAGC
Source organism: Mus musculus (assembly GCF_000001635.26). Classification (NCBI taxonomy): domain Eukaryota; kingdom Metazoa; phylum Chordata; class Mammalia; order Rodentia; family Muridae; genus Mus; species Mus musculus. Next base: position 3,288,222 of record NT_166305.2, read on the forward strand.
TCCTGATGATGGCCGGTATCGATGACTGCTACACTTCAGCCAGAGGCTGTACTGCCACCCTGGGCAACTTTGCTAAGGCCATCTTTGATGCCATCTCCAAGACTTACAGCTACCTGACCCCCGACCTCTGGAAAGAGACTGTCTTCACCAAGTCTCCTTATCAGGAATTCACGGATCATCTTGTGAAAACCCACACCAGAGTCTCTGTTCAGAGGACCCAGGCTCCAGCTGTGGCTACCACATAAGGGTTTTTATACAAGAAAAAGAAAAATAAACAAATTAAGTCTGCTAAAAAAAAAAAGGAATATAATGGTAATTGCTTAAATGTTCTTAAATATACATGGCATAAAGAATACTTTGAGGCTTTTGATCTTAAATTGTAAGTCAGAAGTCGAAGGTAAGTAGAATACAGTTAGACAAGTAATAGAAACTTATGTTAATTCAAGTTTGTAGCCTCCCCCAGCCTTGAAGCAGGCTGATTCAGACCTTGCTGCCACTGAGAATGAGACCACCTGGGGTGGAGCCTTCGACCTAGATGGCACCTGCCGCTGCTCTTCTCCAAGACAGTTGCTACCGCTGAGAGGCTGAACCTGTCTTCCTGGGATATTCCTGAGATAGCTGACAACCTGTGGACTTGGCGACCTAATGCTAACAGCTCTGACAGACTAGTGCTAACAACTTAGCAACAAAGCATCAAGAGGCCTGGCGTGGCAGGGGATGGGCCTCCCCCTTTATAAGCACAGACTCTTAGTATACATTGGGCCTTGATCAGAAATCTGTCTTGGTCTCTTCTCTCATGGTTCTCTCCCATACAGCTCTGGCCTCCCACTCAGGAACCCAGTTAGTGTAGCCGCAGGCAGCTACACAAGTTACATAAAGAGAACGGGGCACTTGTACCTATAGAGATAGTAATCTCTAGTAATTACTAGAGATAGTAATGGTGGCACATGCCTTTAATCCCAGCACTTGGGAGGCAGAGGCAGGCGGATTTCTGAGTTTGAGGCCAGCCTGGTCTACAGAATGAGTTCCAGGACAACCAGGGCTACACAGAGAAACCCTGTCTCGAAAAAAAAAAAAAAAAAAAAAGAGAGATATTAATCTCTGTAGAAGGGATTTAAGTATACTTACATAAATAAATGTTTGAGACTTTTGATCTTAAATTAGACGTTGAAAAGCAGGTGATAGGGAACCTAACCTATCTCAGACAGTAGAAATGTAGGCCTTGATCTCACTATTAAAAATTAATTGTGTAAGAACAAAACAGGAGATAGTGGAAGAACGTTATCCCAACAGATAATAATAATATTTGTTTAGATTGTTTTAATTGCTTTGTTTTAACTATCAAAATGAAGATCATTATAAGCTCAATAGTATTTATGATATTAAAAACCCTCTGGGAGAGAGGTTGAGCTACTAAATTCTATACCTTTAATGATTTCTGGCTACTGGACCAAGGTCATGCTATTTTGGGAGAGAGACTGTGTTGACAGGAAAGGAGAAAAAGCTTTGGACCCCTTCCAAAGTAATATTATCAGATATGATAGGGGAAGACCCCCTGAAGATCTTAGCCACAGACAGAAAAGAAAAATTTGAGAAAATCAAACAGCACAGGTAACTTGATCTGCTGATTCCTGGACAAGGAAACAGCCCAGTAACTAGCTTAGACATAAAAATATCTCTAGCCAAAACTTCAGCTAAATTTAGACAATAAATCTTGTTGATTATGGAACCCTTAAGATTCTTTGTGCCCTCCTTCATATGGCATGAATGAAGATTTATTGTAATTAGTTACTGATCAGATCAACTCATGAAAAGTCAGTTGTCTTTCACCTGCTCAAACAAGGAGCAAAAATTCATCCTTAACTCATCTGTGCATCTTGCACAATCCATATGAATATTTAATAGTACTAATATTTTGGCTGTAAAATTCATATGTTACAGAATGTACAGCTTTGACAAGACTCATCCTCAGAGATGCTGAACTGACCTGCAGTTCCAACCCCCTACCTCCTGAAGCTTTTTCCAAAGACATGCTTCCAAAACAGCTTCAGGAATAACTGACGATTCCAGATGGCCTCGTTTCATCTAACTTTTCAGATGGATCCAGTCAGAACTTCAGTCAAACCCTGAGCCTTCTAAGCATACAGAGACTGGTTAACAGATGCTAAAGCTGGCTTTCTTAAGTCTAAGCCAATTTTCTAATTTTCCTATCCCTCCCCACCCCTTTAAAGAATTTCTCATCCCCCCTATTTAGCAGGGAGAAGTTGTGGAGGGCAGTCATCCGGATCCCTTAGGTGTGGGTATCTGGTTATGGTTATTTTTACAAATTATAGATAGATTGTCATTTTAAGGGATAATTTGGGAATGGTCATAATTTTGAACAGAGAGAAAATAGATGGGATGGATTACTAAATTTATTCTTGAGCAAAGCACTATATAGCCATAATCTTACATTGGTAGAAATCTTTATAATTGATGAAAAATTATAAATTTATAATTTCTTACATTGGTACAGAATTTATATATTGATATAGAATTAATAAATTAATTTCTTATATTAATACAAAATTTGAAATTAATATTGTTACTCTTAGATAGACATTGTACCTATGCAACTCATTTAAGAATACAAGGCTTAGACCCAGTCCTTCTAATAACTGCTATTACAAACTGTTTAGGATGATTAAGTAAGGCAAATTAAGGACCAAATAGTAAACTCATGGTTACATTAGATTCTGATCTAATTATATTAAGGTGCTTTCTACAATATTCAAATAGAAACAGCTAAGAATAGTCAACAGTTCAGATATATGTTATATAGGCAGACAGTCTCAAAAAACATCAGGAATCCACAGAATATGACATTTAATATTAATTCATTATTAAAGATCATTTGACTACAGACATTTCTGCTCCTGACAGTCCCCACTTCTTGGTTCAAAGAAGAAACTAGCATTAAAATCTCCACATGGAGTTGCTCCAAGTATGGCAGGATATCCACTGGACAAAAATTACCCTATCCATCTACAGACAAAAAATACTGTACACGATGCAGGATAGTTGACAGCTCTGCCAAGACAGAGTAAACAAGTCTCTCATAATCCCTGCTTCATTTCAAGATGGTTCTGGGCCAGAAGGCTGAAGACAGATGCTCCGATGTTTTGAGGAATGGGGGACTGTCCAAGTAGTCAGCTGTATCTAACAGCTGAATAAGTTTTGAAAGCGATGTTTTGTGCTTCCTATATATTCAGGTAATAATTTGTTTTTGGATTTCTGATTGGGTTGAAGCTAATTATAGTTTCATAATCAAACTCAAGTTGCTTGCCATTGAGGAAGGTGATATAGAAAGGATGGTTTACAGGTGGCAATACAAGTTAAAGTCAAAACATAATTCAAGAATAGAATTGTGAACTCTTTAAGTCAGGATAAATAGTAGAGTATTTTAACTAATTGACAAATATGATGGACTGGATGTTAATTATATATCATAGTTTGTAATTTACATAATTGTTATAGTCATGCTCAATTTGTATGTAAGCAGTGAAGAGCCTTTTTAAAAATTAGACAGAAAAGGTGAGATGTTGGGAATTGGTTCTAATGTATTGTCTTAATTTGGCTCCCAAAGTCACACTTCCAGACCTGAGGGTACCTGCCCCCAGCTGGCTTCAATTGATAATAAAGAATTGCCATATAGCCAGTGGCTGGGCAGAATGACAGAGGAGAGACGTTTAGACTTTTCGGGCAAGGGACAGAGAGGGAGGGGAGGAAGAAGAGTATCGCCATAACTCAAGGGGAAGGGATCAGATTTAAGAGCTGCAGGAGAGAAGTCATCCAGTGATGTAGGTGGAAAGGGAAAGCGGCCCTGTGGGGTGTAGGGTGGGGAGGCTTCCCAGAAGGTAACAGGGCAGCAAAGATAAAACATAGATTTAGAAGGTGTTAAGCCAGGAATGCCAGAGGGTGTGCTAGCCGCAGGGAGGTTTAGAAATATCCAGCCATAGTCAAGGCAAATCAAATTTAGCTGGCGTATGTGTGTCTTTCATTCACAAATCCAGTGAGCTCCTGGGCAGGTACAGCGCATGCATGGCCTGCTGGGTGCAAAAGTGGTTTAATAAATTCGCTGCCACACTCTTGAAAGCTTGAAGTTGGATGTTTGTTATTTGTATGAATTTTGGAAAATATCATACAAACTTCCCCTTGAGTTATGGCCTAAGGGCTTGGCTGTGCTGTTGTTTGGCCCAGCTCTTGGGAAAGGCTCTGATCATGGTTGTGAAGCAGGCTCCTTCCCAGGTGGGCAAAAGAGCACTGGCTCTGCCTCAAAAACTGATCTTTCAGGACCTTTAGCGGTGAAACAAAATTACTGCCCACTTGGAATGAGTCAGGGTTCCCGTTACACAAAGCCATTCTTGGGCTCTGAGCTACAAAAGGACTGGTGTTGACCAGAACTCTTGTGAGTTGGGTTGCAAATCCATTTTATCAAAATTTCTCCAAGGAGAAAGTAAGAGAATTACTGGTTAGAAATAAGAAAGTGCCTTTCTATCTTTAAGACAGGCTCGCCTGTAGCCCAGGCTAGCCTTGAACTCAGTATCCAGCTGAGGACAGCCATGGCTCCTGAGCATCTAGCTTTCAGTTCTGCAGAGCTGGGATCGCATATGTGCACCATCATGTGTTCATGGGGCTCTGGAGCTCAAACTACGTCCTTAGCCTTCCTCACACCCTCATCTTGGGGTTTGTTTGAGACAGTCTCAGCCCAGGCTGGCCTCCAAATGCACTTGAAGCCAAGGATAATCTCGACTACTGCTCAGTCCTTCTACCCTTACCTCCCAAGTGCTAGGATAACGAGAGTGTAGCCTAGCTAATTAAAATAAATAATAAATAAACAAACAAGCCCTTTACCTAGTAAAGCTTCCAGGCACAAAAAAACACAAGGAGGATGCTATTGATGGGTGGGGGAGGGGTACAAGAGGGAGAGCAGTTGCCCCAAGGGACCTGGCCCTGCTTGGGCCTACAGCTTCCTGCTTTCCTGGGGGAACTACATTCTTCTCTTTGTTTTCAGGCTTTGGGAGAAATGAGTCATCATTTCAGGGAAGAGAGGTGATTCACACATAAGCTCATTGGTCACCGTGTAGGTAGGGTGCGAACTCTTGAGGATACCTGACCTATGATCTTTCTGTTATCTTTCTGCCAAAGTACTCATTTTTTATTTTATTTTTTAATTAGAGTGTATTCATTGCACATAGTACTGGGTTTCCTAAGGACATCGCCATCCAAGTATATAAATTACTTTGACCACAGTCTCCCTGTTGCTCTCTCACCGATCCCTTCAGTCTCCTTTGTCCCTACAGACAGTTTCATTTTCTATATACGCTTCATAAAATCTAGGACTCACGATATTTTTCTGAGCCTGAGTTAATTCATTGCTATATCCACTCGGGTCTGTTCCCCTGGAAATGACATGATTCTGTTCATTGTGGCTGAATAAAAGTCCCTTGAGCGTACATACCTCGTTTACACGCTCACCTGTTGACAGAAATGTGTTGGTTACAAAGCTTAAGCTATGATCAGGGCGACGACACACATGGATGCTTCAGCGTCTCTGGATGAGTTGGCTTGGTGATAGCTGAGCCATTTAGATGATGTTTCAGTTTTTAAGGCTTCTCCATGCTGAGTTCCATAGATGCTAGACTGGTTAGGCTTTCAGCAGAACTGTGTCCTGTGTCCTTTGTCCAATCCTTCTGAGCCCATGTCTGCCATTCTGACCGACATGAAATCTCAGTGTAGTTTGAATTTGCATTTATGAACACGTGTTCCTGTTTCCTGGCCATCTGTACTTCATGTTTTGAGAAATGACCATTTATTTCATTAGCCTACTTATTGACTGGGCTTTTTTAAAAAAGATGTATCTTTATGTTTGAATGTTTTGCCTGCATGCATGTATGTATGCCACAGGACCTGTGGAGGTCAGAAGGGAGTGACGGGTGCCCTGGAACTGGAAAAGAACCGAGTCTCTGCAAGAGCAGCAAGTGTTCTTAACCACTGAGCCATCATCTCTCCAGCACCTTAAGTGAGTTTTTTTCTTTCTTGGCATTTTCTTTGGGTTCTTGATGTAGTGTAAATAATAATCCTGTCAGATGTGTAGTTAGTAAAGACTTTGTTGAGGTTTGGTCGATTGGTTTGATTATATTAGATTGCAATATCAGTTTTTATCTATGCCATTTACTGGAGGGATTACAGATAGGTGGGTTTGGAGTCACCCGGTTGGAGGAGGAAAGACAGGGGAAGGTGGAAGAACGGGAAGAGAAAGGAAGCTGCCATGAGAGGAGATGGACCACAAGCACGTGGCCAGGAGAAACAGCAAGTATCCCGGGTACATCCCTGGGGAGGTAGCCAGGCCAGCAGTTAGAAGAGTAGATTAGGGGTGACCTCCCAGTAATTTTCAAAGCCAAATAAAATAACCATAGTTTGAGTCTCATTTATTTGTAAGCTAGTCTGGGATAAGCTTACATTGCTTGCACTACAAGATTTCCTCCGGTTCTGCAGTGCTCATTTCTTAGACTTTCCCCGACTGAGAAAACAGAAGCGAATGGGTGGGTGTTCATTCATTTCGGCGGTGGCTGAGGGAATGGCTGGGTGACAGAGGTAAGGGCAGCATTGTGCAGTCAGGACAGGATAACTCTGCCTCGCTGCTGGAGTGGAACTTCGATCAAGCTCCTGTCCACGAGGCTTGGTCTCTCTCTGAACAACGGTCTGTCTAGAAAGCCAGAGTTTCGGGCGACCTGGGTGGATCTCCGACCTATGCGGCAGAGTCGGTGAGTTCTTTCTGAGCTGTAGTTTATTAGCTTTCGGGGTTTTGAGTGGTTTTTGCGTGTGATAGGAACAGCAGCTTGGGAACCCATTTGCCACACTGTATTAACTAAGAAGGTCCACACCCTCTTGCCCTCTGGACCTAACAAAAAGAGTGTGCGACCCAGTCCTTGGAGATCCAGTGACTCCTGCCGAATCCTGGCGTTTTCAGTCCTGTTGATTTATGTGGGCAGAGTGAGTGTAACTGAGGAATCCCCCTCGCGACCGTAGGATGAAGGGAGCTCCGGAGCTCCAAGGAGTCTTGGTTACATATGTGCCTAACTGTTACAGGAGTCCCTGGGGCGGTTGTAAAAAGAAAAGGGTCAGGACCACAGACCAGTCTTTCTTGCACCATGAAGGGTCTCCCTGTCCTCCACCTCTTGCTTTTCCTCTTGCCTTTTCAGCGCCACTGAGGGCGTTCCTCTTGGTTTAGGGCGGATCTCAACGCTGCTCCGCCAGCCTCTGCGCTTGGGGCTCTGCTGAGGCTCCGCCGGTGCGGGTGCCTTGTCCCGCCCGGGGCTGGCTAGGGCTGCCGGGCCTGCGATGCCCAAGCCCTGTGCGCCAGGGCCGAATGCAGGGAGCCGCGGGGCTGCAGCTCCAGGTGAGTGGCTTGTCGAGACCCCGAAACTGTGTCGGGCGTCCTTGACAGCAAGCCAGTACCCCATTCCAAGCTGGGGGAGGGGTCCCCGCATGTCTACACCAGGGTCTCATCTGATGGCTGTGGATCAAGGCGGTAGGTTCGCACAGCCCCAGCGCAGTTGTATCACCTCCGGGACCCAGTCCGGCGTGTGGGGTCCAGTCCCAGCTGCGTCCTACAGTGGGCGAGCTGCGGGTACAATCCAGAGTCTGCATACTCTACAGTTTGCTCCTCTCTGGAAGAAGCACCAGGATCCAGGGTGCTGCTGGAGGCCTCGTTGTGCTGCGTTCCAATGGCCAAGTCCAGGCCTGGGGAGTGCAGAGGCGCGCGCAAGCACCCTCTTATCACGGTCTCTCTGGGCTTGTGGTGGGAATGGGGAAGCAAACCTCTTATCTTCCGGGGCTGGGTATTGAACCCAGGACTCCAGGCTAGTACTGTAATCTCTGCTCCTTTCATTTTGTGAGTCAAGTTGGGAGTTTTGCCTCACCTGTCCTTTCTGTTGCTCTCAGTGATAAACTGGGAGGTGTCTCCCTGGGAACATGGTGACCATTATTTCACAGAGGATAATCATAAAAAGCTGTTATTTATGGCAGGCGGAAGTCAGGAAGAAAAGAACACACCAATAAATAAAAGCAGGCATGGAAGTCAAGGTCACAGTTATTTTGATTAACAGACTAGCTGGCTGACTGAGATTGATGCTTGATTGATTGGTTGATTGATTGGTTGATTGGTTGATTGATTGATTAATTGATTGATTGATGTGTAGCCTTTGGCTAGCCTGTAACTTGCTGTACCACCAACTTAACCTGGACTTGCATCTGAAGAGCTGGCTACAGGTTTGTCTCATCTTTCTGGTGTAACTTTAATCAATGATGGGGAAATTTCTGTCTGTGACCTTTCAAGGGTTCCTGTGGTCTCCCTGCCTGCATGGTGCTCAAATCCATTTTGCTAAAAAGAAGGTCCCTTCTTGCTCTAAGCTCTGCTTCACTCTCTTCTGGGTGCCTCAGTTTCCTCCCTGTAATATGGGGGTAATGACTACATAGGTCTCTGCATTCTGCAACTGTAAGGACTAATAAGCAAAACAAAATAAAATAAAAAAACCAAAAACCTTAGAACTTCTGGGCTGTTTGGAAGGTAGCCACACACACACACACACACACACACACACACACACTAGGTGGGGCCAAACATAACTGCCTGCTCAGTTAACATTTTATGAGAGCAGCTTATGGATTAGACACTGATGCTGAGCCTGCTGCCCTGCCCAGCAGTTGAGCATCCTCTTGGAAGACGGTCCCAGAACCCTTGGAGCTAGAGGGAGGACCCTTCCAGAAAGCCACACACTGGCCAGAATCGCCTGCAGGGGCAGCTTCTTTAATAGCATCTCACCTCCTCCCCTTCTCAGCTGCTCATCTCTTCTGTGATGTTACTGGACCTAGCTCTTTTGAGTTGTCGTTTTTGCAACGGTGGTGGCTTAAATTCATGCTCCTGACTCAGAAGGCATCCCAATCTGCTTTGCATAAACTGTTGTTCCTGGCCTGTGTGTCCTAGGCAGTTCCTTCCAGGAGTGCATCACACAAGCTAATCCAGGATGGGCTTGGGCCCTGACTTGCTCTGGTGTGGGGATCGAGTTCATTAGTCAGCCCAGAACCCTCTCGACATTATCAGGGACTCAGTGTTGGCCTATAAGGCCCAAAGGAAGCTGAGCCATCTGCCTGCCCTGAAGGTTTGCTTCCCTGTCCTGGTGTTCGCCAATCTGTCCCCTGTTCCTCCCAGCTTTCAGGATCTAGCTTCTCTGTAAAGTGGGGACAATGGGGGCATCTGCTTTATGGGATCTCTAGGATTAGGTGAGACTGAGATATATATTTAGGGGCTGGAGAGATGGATTGGTGGTTAAGAGCACTGCCTGTTCTTGCAAAGAGCTTGGGTTTGGTTCTCAGAAACCACATGGTGGCTCACAACTGCCTCTAACTCCAGATCCTGGCAGTTTGATGCCTTCTTCTGGCCTCTGTTAGCTTAGAAGGCACACATGTGGTACATATGCATACATACAGGCAAGACACACAATGTTGGGTGATATCTTCAGGTGTGTGTGTGTGTGTGTGTGTGTGTGTGTGTGTGTGTGTGTGTGTGTTGCTGCTGCTGCTGCTGCTGCTGCTGCTGGAGATCAAGCCCAGGCAGGATCTTGTGCATGCCAAGCTCCTGCCTTACCACTGGGCTCCACCCCAAGGCCTGCGGAATCTTACCAGACTTGAGTCCTGGGCCACAGCCTCTTTTCTTTCCTATTTGTTTATGGTGGAGATCTGTTTAAGAAAACCATTGTTTATTAGCTGTGAGATTTTGGCCAAATTATTTAGCTTCTCTGAGCTCCATTTTCCTTCTTTATAAGATTGTGTTAAAGCTCTCAGACTCTGCAGGTGGCAGGGCAATTAAACAGGCAATGATTACAAACTGTGGGGACCATTCCAGCTTCCTCCCTGACCTCCGGGGATGTCATCTTTACCACAGAAACCCTTTCTGATTCCTATTTTCAAATTATGATGTTTTTGTCTTGGGAGCACTCCTGTCTGCTTGTCACAAGTTGCATGTGTTGGTTTCATGGCTCCGCCTTCGGCATGCTGGTCCTAGGAGGGCAGCGTTGCTTCCTATCCACCCCTTCCACCTCTGATTCTGTCTCCGGAGTAAGTGCCTAGTAGAAACTGTAGCTCTTAAATGAATGAGGCTTTGCTAAAGTGTGCACAGGGCTGATTCATTCACGAAGCACCCATCAAGTTCACACTGTTGATTTGGCAAATAGACAGGTTCTGGTCAGAGGCAGCGGCAGCAGCACATGTCTGGGTGAGAGGTTACATTTATTACCTTTCTCCGTACTCTAACTGAATATGTCATAGAAGCAACTCAGAAACAGGTCCATTCTGGCTCACAGTTCGAGGGGAGACAGGCTACCATGGTGGAGAAGGCATGGCAACAGAAGCGTGAGGCCAGTGGTCACCTGTGCCCACAGGAAACAGAGAACATTCAGGAAGCATGGCTGGGCTTTAAAATCTCAAGGCACCACCCCAGTGATCCAACGCTCCATCCAGGCTCCACCTCTGATCTTGCAACTTTCCAGAACATGGGAGATGGTTCACTTTCAAACCGCAACAGAAATGGGCTTCAACGTTGCATTGTGCTAACAAAACAAAACAAAAAACAATAGGCCAACCACTGAGCATGAGCCACCCCCCCCCCCAATAAAAATCAGGGAGACATTGACTAGCTTATGAAGAGAGAACATTTCACCATCTGTGGGTGGGTATCTCTCGGAGAAACAACAGGCACCTCTTTCAGGGGACAGAATAGGAACAAAGATGGAAAATGGCTGGTGACTGGAGTGTTTTTACATTGTTGATTCATTGTATTGTTTGTATTCATTGATTTGAGCAGAATCTGGGAAGGGAAGACCAGCTTTGCTGAAGTTGCCTTGCTGTGTGGTGTTGGACTTCTCCTGCAAAGTCTGGGGGACCCCCATATAAACGTTAGCCTAGAAAGTGCACTTGAAAGGCACAGATGTTTCCAAAATGAAACACACGTGCACCTTTTATTTTTTGGTTCCTGTTGGTAACAGCATTTTCCTCACTATGGGAGAGAGTAAGCTGTACCTGCCCACTGCGGGAGAGGGCCGGGAAGAAGAGCACTGCCTCTCACTACAGGCCGGAAGGGCAGCCCTGCCGCCTCCACACCCATCTTTTCTTCATCCTCTCTCATTTTCTGGAAAAGCAGCTGCTTATGACTTTCAAGCTACTTCACATCCATCTTTCAAAAAGTGTGCTCAGAACTGTTTAGTCTGTCCCCGTGACCGTTTTTGGGAAGCAAGTACTTGACCCTCTCTGTCTGTCCACATCACAGGCCATGTTAGCTCACGGTCGCCATCGCTTCTGCTTCCCAGTGTGGTTCTGTGGTCTGTGCACTCACCAGGAAAAGAACAAAACCCGAGCAAAAAAAAAATGCATGGTGTTCCAAGAGCCTTCTCTGTAGGGCAGAGCTGAGACCCTCTGCCTTGACTTCTAATGCACCTGTAGAGGGAAGGCTTGTCCAGGAGCAGCCCAAGGCAGTCAGCATGTGGGAGAAAAACACCTGGAAACCCCCATCTGCGATAACATGTATCAACTCAGTTGCGGACCAGAGGCTCTGTGACTTGTGGGTGACTTATGAGCGGTGGGTACGGTGAAATAATTGCATCTGTGATCGTAGCCTTCAGGGGGCAGGGGGATTACTACAAATTTGAGTCTAAACTAGGTTACATGGTGGTATCAGAGGTGACTCTGGGCTACCAGAGAGATCCTTTCTCAAACTGGAAACAAACAAAAAAGCTCCAAATGAGGGGGTGGTATTAACGAGCAGAGTCGTCTTCATCTAGTTTTAGCTGGAGGCTGTAAGGTGCCCTGTACCGCTGCACTCAGAGAAATGTTCGAGTTCTGGTGTCTTTTTGAGATACACAGATCTGGGGGCTGGGGAGAGGCTTGGCCAGTAAACGGCTTGAAAGCATGAGGACCTGAATTTTGATTCCCAGAACTCATAGGAGAGAAAGCCAGGCCTGATGAAAGGTGCTGAGGAGGCAGAAACAGGAGAATTCCAGGGGTTCCCTCAACCAGCCTAGTGGACTTGGTGAGTTTCAGGCCAGAGACACTGTCTCAAGAGGAGACAATGTCATCAGAGACTCCAACACACTATTGTACCTGAACACATATATACAAGACCCAGACCCCACCCATCCACCCACCCACCTTTTCTTCTTATTCAAAAGGGTCTCACTACATTTCTTGAGCTGTCCTGGAACTCATGATGTAGTCCAGCTTCACCCTGAACTTCAGATTCTCTTGACCCAGCCTCCTGAACACTGTGTCTACAGACGTTCACCACCACATCTGGCAGTACAGGTGCTTAGATGCAGCTGACATTGATGGAATACTCTAAAGATCGATGTCTAATGGGATGGAAGATTGTCAGGGCCCAGGGGATGCTCTGATGAAATATTAAACATGAGCCCCCAGGTCAGCTTTTACTCTCTGAATGTGTACCAGCTCCCTGATTGGAGAATTAAACTTCCTGCCTGAGTTTACATGGCAGCCAGAGGCCAGCAGTCCTTGCATTACCATGGAGACACACAGGACTGAACTCTAACCAGCGACCACTTCTTTAATGGGTTTCCTAGGCAATGACACTGACTTACTGAAGAGAGACAAGACCCAGGCATTAGCACTCCTGGCTTGTCACTTCTTCAAAGATTTTTTAAAATTAGTTTACTTATTTGTGCATGTGCATGTTTGTGTGCACATGTGAGTGTGCATGCCGAGGCAGACTTGTGGAGGTCAGAGGATAACATTTGAGAGACAATTTTCTCTGCCCACTGATGGTTCAAGGGATGAAACTTGAGTCTCAGGCTGGAGCGGCAGGTGCTTTTGCGCCCTGGGTCATCTATCTGGCCCTTATTGCTTCTATTACACAATCATCACAGATACCTCTGGGACATGTGACAGGAAGCAAAATGGCTGATGGAGGGGAATGGTATCAAATCCACATCTCAGAATTTAAAATGCCGTGAGGGTAAGCTATTCAGAGAAAGTTAGAAATGACTTGTTTCTGATTTCTCTAGAGGCTGACAGCAATTTTAGATTCTGGGCATCATTGTTGCTATGGTAACAGTGGTATTAAGGGTATAAATTATAGGGTTATTTTATTGCTTTTAAAGTATTTATTTGCTGTGTTTGGTTACATAAGCCTACAACCACACACCTGCAGTCGCAGGACTCAGGAAGCAGAGGCAGGAGGATTTCAAGCTCATGGCCAAGGTCAGGTTTCAATACAACACAAGTTCTTGTTTCAAAACAAAGCAAAAGAAAACGGAAACCAAAAATAACCTCCTCCAAAACAGCGCACACGCTCACACACATACACAGCACACACATGCACACACACACACATACACATGCACACAAACACATACACACACACTGACACCCACAGGCACACACACCCATGCACGAACACACACACTCACACACACATATTCACACACACTTGCATACACACATGCACACACCCCCACATGCACACACACATACACTCACACACACTCAAGCACACACATACACACGCACACTCACACACACACCTCATACACACACACACACACACATACACACACTCAAACACACACTCTTCATATTGTCTTAGATGGTGGTTTCCTTTTTTTCTTTTTCGATTCCTTTATATTGCTACAATAATTGACACTTTTTGAAAAGACATGCAGATGATTTCTGAGCACTGGTGAGTCTCTCTTCTGCCTCTGAAGCATGGCAGAGCTATCTTCCTTGGGTGGCCACTGGAGCCTACCCACTAACGTTAATTATTCAATGGCCGCATATTGTCTTCTGTTTGCTCAGAACCTGAGGGAACTGTATTGGTAGGGCTGGATGTCTTGCGTGAGTGAAGGAGGGGCTCTCATTTAACTCTGAGAGCTGCCCAGGCCCTTTGGAAAACCCTGCCACAGCCTTGGTGGAGCCCAGCAGGTCTGGAACCGGTTGGAGGAGGCTCTGAAGTTCTGAAGAACTGCTTTGTCTTGTTCTTGTCTATTCTGGGATTAGGGGGGGGCAGCATTTTCTGAAAGTCATCATCAGAGACATTCTCTGGGCTGTGTCACTTTGGCTATATAGTCTGCATCATGGCTGAGTGGTTTCTTGTTCCTCGGTTTCCTTACAGCCACCTCCGGCGCTTGCCCCTGCATCTCCCCTTCAGTGTATGGACCTCAGCTGTGGTTTACTGCTTTCTGTGTGAGTTCTGAGAACACCTTCCGCTCTATAACTCACAGGCTCTGCAGCAGGTAAGAATGGGTTTTATTCTGTGGTCCAGATGCGTAGATAAGGAGCTGAGAACTTAGGCGCATAAGCCTTCCAACACCGCCATTTCTGTGCTGCTGGTGTCTGAGGAGTGGGGTGCTGGCCTTCGTGGCTTTGAGGGATTCGGAATCCTCTCACCTAACAACTGAATGGTGTTGGCAGGTTCGAGTGTCAGCCAGAGGAGCAGAGAGTCAGAATACAAAGCAGTCTGGAAGCTCAGGGTGGGCTGTCAGCAGGCAGGCCGAGGGTCTCTGCCGCAGCTGTCCACCAGCAGTGTTTTCTCTAGGAAGAAGCCTCAGCTATGTCTCAGGCCCTTCGATGGATTAGGTCTGCTTGGGAGCGTTTCCTTGCCCGATGGTATCCCCACAGTGGGAACCAGTCACCTCTCGGCTGGCTCGTCAGAGGCAGTGAGCCCCTGTGGGTTGATTTAGGAGAGACTAAGGCTGGCAAACTGATCTATGCAGGGTCTGCTAAGCCTACTTAGGGAAGACTGAGTTACACAAAGCTTGAGGTGGTGCTCTAACCAGGCTTGTAGGGAACCGCAGGAAGGAAAATGTTCCACCTCTAGTGTAACTGAGGTTGCTGAGAAAGGTCTCCGTGAAGATTTGCCGGGAAGCCACCAGTTAGGTCCCCGTCCCATAACAAAACAATCAGGCATTGTACAGGCCACAGGGCAGGATGGCGGGTTTGGTCTCCTCGGAAGCGCTGACCAACTGTGCACATGAAGCTCCCTGGTGGGTTTCTGATCTCACTGGCTCATGAGAGGCTTGCACACTGTGCTGGTGCTGTGGTGGATCGGGAGGAAGAGAAGACCCAAACCGCTAAGATATGAAATGAGTGAGGGAGATTCCCAGCCATGTCCTCTGTGACGATCAATACTTAAGCCGCTGCCCAAGTGAGGGTCTGCCCTCTACACCTCCCCACCTGATCTTGTCTCCAAGATGTGACAGCTGAACCTTGACAGGCACAGAGCCTGATTCTGACTTTTCCTTTGGTCCTGTGGATTATCTGAGGATGCTAGAGGATCTGAGCTCATAGATGATTGGCAAGTGGGACCTCCTGTGGCCCAGCCTTGCTTCAAACCTGCCCTCCCCGTGCCTCTGCCTCCTGAGTGCTGGGGCTAGAGGTTTGCATGTCACACTTAGCCATTGTGGATGAATTGTTGGGGTCTTTAGTGTGCATCTCTGGTATTCCAGGGTCAGTCAAAGGGATGCATGCTGGTTCAGGGACAGTGTGTCCCATGGTCCTTGATACTGTGTTCCAGATTGCCTTCCAAAAATTTACAATTTTTATTCCTCTCAAAGTCACGGGAACTGATGTGGCTGGTTCCCGTCCTCCCTAAGGCACCTTGGTCTGTCTTTTTCAGTGTTAACTGATTGATGGGTATTACCATGATATAAAACCTATGTCTGGTTTTGTTGTGGGTTTTTGGGGTACCGAGGGTGGAATCTGTGTGCTAGGTAAGCGCTCCACACTGAACTACACCCCTGGTGTTATGTTGTTGGAGTTCACCAAAAGACCCTCACTCACAAAGACCACAGAGACTGAGATTGCTGCAAACCGCAAGAGTTTTTTTTTTTTTTCAAACTATCCAACTCGTTGCCTACCCCACCCCACCCCAGCACGCAGGCAAGAGGAGAGACCCTAAACAAACAAAGAACACACTTTTTATACCTTGTAAGGGGTAGATTTAGGCAACAAGGCTAGCTGGCTTATTTTAATTGGTGTAGCAAGTAACCCTTTCAGGCATTGATTGGTTTGCATGGGGTGATGACCTTTGGCCTAGTCCCTCACTCTGCCTGCCCTTATGGTTTTTCTCAGCATTGTTTAGTCGGCCAACTTCCTTATCTGGCTCTGCATTTGGCCTGCTAGTATAGTTTGGAAAGTCCCTTCAGAGGGGGAAGGGGCTGGGTGGTCTTGAATTTATTTTGGATTCTACAATGTCTTGCTCTTGAATTCAGCAATTCTCTCTCATAATAGTTAGCCCTTAGAAGACCACAGGCTTGTGAGGGAAGCTGATCACAGTCATGTATTCCAGAGCCAGGAAGTGAGGCTGCCATTCATCTAACCTTGTTACTGTTTTCCACTGTAACCTAACTGTCTTCAATCCAGCTGCCCGTGTGCTGCGTGCCCTCCATACACCTGTCTGACTGTCTGTTACAGTCGGTGAAGACGAGAAACTTTCGAAAATGGATGGACACATGTTTCAAACTAATATTTGGATTCTCTAGATAACCTCCCATCCTGTCATGGTTTTTCTTGGCTGAGTTTTTAGTTATCAAGTCAGAACTGCTGCTTAAATCGTGGAATATGATAATACAGACGGTGAAAGTCAGTGTCTAAAGCATGTTTTCCTCACTTACAGGTAAAGGGCTGCTAGAGAGACAGAGCTTTGCTCTTAGGGTTTCTAGAGCCCAGGGACAAAACTCACAGCTCCTGGACCTGTCGACTCTCTTGTAATGGAGTTTCCAAGGAAACGCAGAGGCAGAGATTCCCAGCCACTCCAGTAAGTACATGCTTACGTCATTATTTCTGAGTCTGTGGCAGCATGGCAGCATGGCAGCAGGTCACCGCCCACTGCTGACCTTTCCTTCTAGTGCTGGTGACGATGCACACCCGGGAGGGTCAGCTAGAATCTGAAGGTGATGTTGCTGCATAATCAATACACAGTGCTCATGGTCACAGCTAACTCCCTTCCTTCCTCGTCAGAATACTCTACCAGGAGCAAACTATCCATGCGTGTTTGCCTTAAAAAACAAACAAACAAAAAAAAAAAACAAAAACAAAAACAAAAAAGTTCTGCCCTCACTGGCCGCTCAGCTCATCAGTTTCGGGCCAACCAGGCCTTGGTGATCTGTGATCAGTTTAATCGTATAAAACTCTTGATTCTATGCTTACTAAGCCAGCTCGATGATAAAGAGAATGGCCAGTCTATGCTTCCTTGTTGTTTGTTTGTGTTGCTGGAAATAAACCCAGGATCTCAAGTATGCTAGGCAAGATTTGTGTTTCTGAGCCACACCCCAGCTCCCTTCATCCTGAGTTATCAGTTCATTCCTACTAGGATTTTGGGGTTTCATTTTTTGTATTTTATGGATTTTTGGGTTTTGTCATGTTTTGAGACATAATTTCAGTATGTAAGTATGCCTACACTGGAACTCACTTCGTATTACTATGTAGCTCAGGCTGGCCTAGAACACCATACATTCAGGCTGGGTCTTCCTTCCTAGGTTAAGCCTCTCTAGGAAATGCCCAGAGGGGCATCTCCTAGATGACTGTAAATGTCATCAAGGTGAAGATGGAGATTCACCATCCCAGGGGTGACCGGAGACCTCCTTTCTTCCAGGTCAGAATTCATGACAGACACAACAGTGGAAAGTCTTCCCCAGAATCCCTTTGCCTCTCTTCTTTCAACAAGAACAGGAGTATCGGCGCCCAGTGGCATCAGGTAAGTTTCCCTGCTGATCTCCCTGCCATGGAAGAGGCTGCTCCTCAGAGTTTCGCCCTGGCCCAGTTCTCCTCTGCTCCCACCATTTTATGTGATTTCTCAGACTGTAGTTCTTGCCAAATGCTGGATGTTTGTGATATCTCACCCAGGGTGAGAAAGGCAGTCCAGGGACGTATGAGCATTTTTGTGCCCATAGCCCCAGACTTTTTTTAATACTTGTAAAGAAGATCCCATGAGAATGGCCACTTTCTTGTGGTCCTATTGGCTTTGGGTAGATAGCTGATCCTCTCAAAGAGATGGTGACCAGATCCTGTGGTATGTACTTATCCGACATTTATCCAGAATCTACTATGTAGGGCTAGAGAGATGTCTCAGCAGTTAAGATCACTTGATCTTGCAGAGGACCCAACTCTGTATTCCACACCCACAGACTACAACTGCCTGCAACTCCAGCTCCAAGGAAGCTGATACCCTCTTCTGGCTTCCACGGGCATCCCCTCAAACACACACGCGCGTGCGCACACACACACACACACACACACACACTCATGCACACACACAGAGGGAAAGAAATAACAAAATCAATCTTTAAAAAAATTATGTATCTTGAGTGTAGGCCTCCATATCTGTGCACCACGTGTGTGTGTGTGTGTGTGTGTGTGTGTGTGTGTGAAGTGCCCACAGAGGCCAAAAGAGGGTGTCAAGCCCCCTGAAACTGGAGTTACTGGCAGTTGAGTCACCTGTGGGTATAGGAACAGAACCCAGGTCTTCTATAAGAACAATAATGCTTTTAAGCCATGAGCCATTTCTTTAGCTTTCAATTATAAATCAATCAAACCAATAAAAGCACCTACTGTGTGACGCCTGGTAGAGTTAAGACACACTGTGGTAATTCCAGAAGTGTGGGTAGCACAGAGCAAAAAGGAAGCTGATTTAAAGGCTGCAGGAGCCATGCATGGCCCCAGAGTGAGGCTGATGGTGGTTGGAGATGGGGAGACATAATTGTGGAATATCATAAAAACCAGACTCTACTGAGCTTCGTGACAGTTAGACACTTTGAGGAAAAGAAGAGGGAGGGTTGAGAAAGAATATATGTGCCCTGACATCCAAGGTTCACCACACAGGGGGAGGGGCATATGGGGGTGGGGGCAGAGATCCATGGGGGGAGGGGAGATGCAGGGAATGCATTTAGTTTAGAATTATTTTAGTTGAAGATTTCTTGGGAGGCGTTTGGGGGCAGGACTGCTTCCACAGGCTGAAGGAGGAATTATGACAGACGTCTTCATAGTTCACAGCCAGAGAGCCGTGGGGAGCCACAGGCAGGGGTGCATTCTCAGAGTGGAGAGATAGACACTAAGCAGGGGGGTCATGGTGACACCAGTATTTAAGGCCAAGGGAAACTGATAAATTGTCTAAGGCACTGAGCTGAGCAAGGAGAACCAAGGAGGCTGAAGAGGGGGTGGAGTCACAGAAGCCAAGAGTAATGGAAAACATCCAAGCCAAAGCAATGCTCAGAGGGCAAAGGTCCCGTCAGCCCGATAACCCAAGTTCAAGCCTTAGAACACATGACAAGTGCAAAGACACCCAACTCCACACAGCTGTTGCCTGAACTCCATCTGCATGCTGTGGTGTTCGCCCCCAATGATGATGATGGTGGTGATGATGGTGATGGTGGTGTTGGTGATGATGGTGATGATGATAAATAGTAGCAGTAATAAATGAAATACAAATTGTAAAATACTTTCGAGGTTGGTGGGCAGAGTGTGGACTTATCATTGGTCTGCTGCTTTTGAGACAGGGTTTAGTTGCGTAGACCAGGCTGGCCTCAAACTTGCAGTGGTTTTCCTGCATTGGTGTCCAAGTGCTAGGCCTGCAGGCTTGAGCCACCACGATCTTAAACATGGAGTGCTGGCTCCAGGAGAGACTGTGTGCTTTCTGGGAGCTAGCTGGAAACCGGAGACTTGAGGTCAAAGGTCACAGCAACAATAATGCTTGCGTTAGCACAGGTGTTGTTCAGAGCAGGGGCTCAAGCACTTCCTAGACGTAATCAGGAGCTGGACGAGAATGGACCATGTGACAGTGTGTGCGGGTAACAGCTGTGCACACACCAAGTCAGCTTCAACTAGAAGAGGCCGCCTGCTCTTGCACAGGAGGGAGGAAGGAAGCCAGGGCCTCAGAACACAGGTGTCTCAGCTTAGGAAGGTCACAGTCAAAGACATTGATTGCATATGGTGGAGGGAAGATGGCTTTGCAAGCACTTTTCCCAGCAGCTCTGGCTTCTCGCTTAAATGCATCTGGGAAGAAGAGCGTCCTGAGTGTGGTGAGCTAGATCCATACCCCCACATGGCTCTGAATGATGGGGTGAACAAGCCAAGGAGGTCCTTCCTTCCTCTCTTCCTCCCTTCCTCCCTCCCTCCCACCTTCCCTTCCTCTCTCTCCCTCCCTCCCTCCCTTCCTACCTCCCTCCTACCCTCCCTCCCTCCCTCCCTTCCTACCTCCCTCCTACCCTCCCTTCCTCCCTCCCTTCCCTTCCTCTCTTCCTCCCACCTTCCCTTCCTCCCTTCCTCCCTCCCTCCTACCCTCCCTTCCTCCCTCCCTCCCACCTTCCCTTCCTCTCTTCCTTCCTTCCTCCCTTCCTTCCATTTTTCTTTCCTTCCTTCCTCCCAGGGAAGCTCACAGCCAGATGGAAAAGCGTCGGAGAGACAAGATGAACCATCTGATTCAGAAAATGTCATCTATGATCCCTCCACACATCCCCACGGCCCACAAACTGGACAAGCTCAGCGTCTTGAGGAGGGCGGTGCAGTACTTGAGGTCTCTGAGAGGTAAGCCAGAACGACGGCTGCTCTGGACCAGGCATTGACTCTGCACCAGGATGCTGTTACTCTGGTTGGTCCTGGCCGTGAGGATTTGGTACAAACATGTCTGTCCGTCTTACCCACACACATGCTGACTGGTGACCTTGTTTTAATGTAAGAAGGTAGGATGTCAGACATCAGAAATCCCTGCACCCCAAGGGGGAGGCAGGCAGATTAGGAGCTCAGGGCCAGCCTGGGCTACATGAGACCTTGTTTCAAAGCAAACAAACAAATGTATAAAAACGGAGTGCACAGTGGCTGACTCATGTCCTATTTAGAGATCTGTGTCTGTGAAACTAAACACGGAGCAAGGACTTCAGAGATGAGGTTGTTGTGTGGACACCTGCAGCAACTTGGCTGGGCTGGGGCTGACGCAGAGTGGAGCAGAGTTGTCTGGACGTCCTTTCAGAGTGCTTGGAGATCTGGTTTTCATGAGTCTGTTGGTTGGGAAATACCAGTCTCTATCCACTCCTGAGGGTTGGGCAAGTTGCTTGTGTCTTTAGCGATGAAAACTCTCAGACTCCATCGAGGTCATTTGGTACCATCCCAGAGATTACCCAAGTACCTTCACATTAGCCTTGTCCCAGGGGGGAGGAGAATCGAAGCCGAGATTCAGTTGGCTAATCCTGTCTCATGCGTCTCAATTGGTAGAGTGCTTGCTTAGCGTGCATGAAGATCCGGGTTGCACCCTTGGCACTACATAAACTGTGGTGGCGCACACCTGTAATCTGAGCATTTGCGAAGTGGATATCATGGGTTTACATAGTGAGTTCAAGGCCAGCCCAGGATATAGAAGGCCCTACTTCACAAAAAGAAGAAGAGGACGAAAGGAAGGAGGGGAGGGGGAATGAATGGCTGCTAAAGTCCCAAGACATTGTAAATGTCACCTCAAGTCATTGTAACAACAGCATCAGGGCACGGCCAGTGTTCCCCAGCAATTACTAAATTTCTTTCTCTGTATTTTCAATAACCCTGGCCTGTTCGTTTTTTAGGCATGACAGAGCTTTACTTAGGAGAAAACTCTAAACCTTCATTTATTCAGGATAAGGAACTCAGTCACTTAATCCTCAAGGTAAGTGGTTGTAGCTGGATTTGGATGGGGGCAGGTTTTCTTGAGTCCACCCTGCTGTAGACATCAGAGAGCCTGTGTCTCACATCTCTTTAACTTAGGAAGACAAGGAGCTAATGCCATATTAGTTGGGGAGAACACACACTTACTATAAGGGAGAGCAGTAGACTTGTCCACAACAGATCCCTTATGACTGGAAACACTCCCCTCACACCAAGCATCAGCCATGACTGCCCCCATCTCAGAGCCACCCATCTGGAGTACAGTTCCTGGGGATCTTTCATGTGAAGATTAGGGATGAGTCATTTGGAGATCTTCTGTCTTGGCCTAGTCCCTCTCGGGCAGGGCTTTGCAGACTCCACAGCAGAGAATTTGATTCACAGTCTTGCTAGGTGTTATGACATCTTACTAACTAAAATATGCATTCATATTTTTGTTCAGTTTTCCTTCACATTAAAAAAAGTTACTCTTTTATTTTAACTTGGTCTTTAAGATTTATTTTTCATTCATGTGTGTATTTGTGTCTCTGTGTGTGTGTATGTGGGCATGGGGTGCCCTCAAAGGGCAGAGGTTCTCTTGGGGCAGGGTTACAGGCAGTTTGAATCACCTGATGTGGGTGTTGGAAACCAAACTCTGGTCCTCTGAAAGAACAGCAAGTGCTCTTAGCTGAGCAGTATCTCCCAGTTCCTGGACAGTTCATTTAAAACATTTTAGTATGCTGGTTTGTCAAGGGAGGGGAATGCATGTCGCAGTGTGTGTGTGTGTGTGTGTGTGTGTGTGTAGATAAGAGAACAACCTGTGGGAGTGGGTTCTCTCTTCCCATCATATAGCTCTGAGGATTCAAACTCATGTCATCAGGCTTGGCAGCAAGCACCTTTACCCATTGAGCCATCTTGCTGGCCCCGGACAGTGAACTCTGTGGATACAAAGCAATCTTTAGGTTGGATAATCATTCAAAGTGCTTTGGAAGCCCAGCCGCTGTCACGGAGGCTTTTTCCACTAGCCACTCCTGTTACCCAGCTCTCCCCATCTGCCTAACTCTTCTCCTGGTTGTTGCATGCAAGCATGCATCAGAACACTAGGCATACAACTCAGTTGGCAGAGTCCCTGCCTACCATGCACACAGCCCTGGGTTTGAGCCTCAGCTCTGCACGCACCAAGTGTGGTTAGTTCCTGCACTTGGGTGGTGCAGACAGGGATCAGGAGTTCAACGTTGTCCTCAACTACAGAGCAACTTTGAGCCCAGCCTGAACCACAAGAGACTATTTCAAAGGAGAGAGAACACTGCCCTGTAGCATACCATACCTGGGGCCCTGTCCAGCTGTACACTTTTCTGTGCAGGTGCTTACCCAGGGTGATTAGCTGGCTGAGAAATATAGAAATAGAAAATATATTCGAATATTTAAAATTTATTATTAACATATGACATCATAGTTCAAGAAGCATAGAAAGGGTTTCTCTCAAGAATGTCCAGTCTGGAGACATGGCCTGCAGGTTAAGAACACTGGCTTTTCTTCCAGATGATCCAGGTTCAATTCCTAGTACCCACATGTGGCTTATAACTATTTTTAGCTCGAGTTCCAGGGGATCTGAGGTCCCCTTCTGCTTCCATGGCCACCAAATATGTACATGGTGCACAGACTTAAATGTGCACACACACATGCCTGTGCACATGCACACGCGTGTGCACACACACACATACATACACACACAATGTTTAACCCTTCCTCTCCTGCTTTGCTCAGCATGCCAATAGCAGCAGCTGCAAGTGACATGTTTTGAGAACTTTACAGGGTTTCTCTGTGTAGCAAAATGGGCTTTGGCAAGGGTAGTTTTATTTTAAGATGTTATCATACGAAGTAATGGACTTTATTGTAACATTGTCACATACATATATTTATATGTTGTCCATTTAGCCTTTCCCACCCTCTCCTGTTCCCTCTTGCTGGCCCCTCTCTCACCCTGAGAGAGGTACTCATGTACTTTCATGTCACAATGTCCAGCTACATCTCTTTTTCTCTATTCACCTACCTCCTAATCCTGTCTCTTCTCTCCTGGGCTCTTTCTACTTCCATGACCTCTACACACATGGTAAAGTAGTTTGATAATAAGAGATGTCTCAACTAAATAAGCTATAGCTAAAATTTTCATGTCAAAACCTTTAGACTAGAATTCAATTTGACGTTCTTTATAGACTGTATGAAAACTTTTGACTGAAATCTGCCAGCTCTCTAATGGTTCTGAGTTTTAGTGCCACAGTAATTCTCTTGAAAGCTGAGTGAGAATGAGAGAAATTACTCAGTCTTGGCTTTGTTTTAATCCTAGGCAGCAGAAGGCTTCCTGTTTGTGGTTGGATGCGAAAGAGGGAGAATTTTTTACGTTTCTAAGTCTGTCTCCAAAACACTGCGTTATGATCAGGTAATCAAACTGCTGTTTTTCACGTAGTACTGGTTTCTTTTTAACAAATTTTACTTTGAAGCTGTGTCTGGTCCCTCCTCTTTGCCACTACATCAGAGCTTGGAGAGAGATGGATGATGGTAGGGAGAGTGGATTCTGATGACCATCACTGGTGTCTCCATCAGACATTGGGGGAGATGTCATATGACCATCACTGGTGTCTCCATCAGACATTGGGGGTGATGTCATGTGACCATCACTGGTGTCTCCATCAGACATTGGGGGAGATATCATATGACAGTCATTGGCATCTCCTGCAGACATTGAGAGGCAATGTCATCTTCTGGACTCTAGCTTTGTCCAGTATCACAAGCAGTCCCTACAATCAGGATATAATGACCAAATAAGATGACATACTTGAGTCTCTGAAAAATGTGGGTCCCTTCCAGTAGCCCCATTATTGCTCATTATTAAGTTATGCTCATCGAATAATAGCTTTGATCCAACTGCTGGCAACACACTCAAGCCACACAGTTCATGTAACCAGCCTGCTAACCATCTCCTCATGTTAAACTCCATTTGCTTCAGGAGCTACTGGGAAGCTTGTCCCCAAAGCAGTCCCACAGAGCACATGTGTGTGTGGCTGTGTATGGCTGAAGAACCCAGGTGGAGCACAGCTTTGATGGGGAGTGCCTCCCTCTGGCTTCTACTGCGTTGTTTTAGGGTTAGCAGGTAAAGGGACAGAGCACAAAAGGAGAAGTCTGAGCCTCTGTGAGGGAGACTGGAGACCAAAGAACCCAAAGCTGAAGACAGCTAGGTGTAAGGATCGATGATCCATCCTCTAATTGGAACATATCACACATATATACATACATGTATGTGTACACATACATACATGCACATGTGTACACATAATTGTTTATATATACATGTGTGCACACATGCTGTATACACATGCATACACACATGTGCACACACATAAGAAACTAATAATTCAAAGTAGCCTTCAATCCCATATTAGTGATACTGGGCACTGACTGCGTATCTGTGGCCATTGGTGACACTCCCTGTCTGCTCTGGATGATGTTGGGTCCAATGGTTGCAAACCATTGTAACTGTACAGTTCTTGGCTTTCCAGAGTCAGAAACCTAACACTGCTGTATGAGTTCTCCACATGAACATATATGAACAGAGCACACAGTATTCTGATACAAAATGTGGATTGCTGGTGTTTTTAATATGAGCAGTATAGCTGGCTGATCCACCTATTCTGTCTCCTGTAGAATATCTACTGGGGACCAAGGTGAGAGAGGGTAGACTAAGGTCTCAACTTCCATGTTTGCCCTTCTGGTCCCACACAGGTCCCACATTGGACACTTTGTTTTATTTGAGATAATCTACCAATTCCTGTAAGCTGTGTATAAGCCTGCTGAAGTGGATATCCTGAATTCCAGGATTTTGGGGAAATGATAGTCATGTCAGCTCCTGTATCCACCAAACCCTGTATTTCAACACTACTTGCAGTTTTAATTTTGGTCTCTGAATGTTAACCATTGTTTGCCAGAACACATGCTCTCCAGTGCTCCCAAATCCCCTTCTTCTTTCTACTGGAGTGGTGTCTCAGTCAGGGGTTCTATTCCTGCACAAACATCATGACCAAGAAGCAAGTTGGGGAGGAAAGGGTTTATTCAGCTTACACTTCCATACTGCTGTTCATCACCAAGGAAGTCAGGACTGGAACTCAAGCAGGTCAGGAAGCAGGAGCTGATGCAGAGGCCATGGAGGGATGTTCTTTACTGGCTTGCTTCCTCTGGCTTGCTTAGCCTTCTCTCTTATAGAACCCAAGACTACCAGTCCAGAGATGGTCCCACCCACAAGGGGCCTTTCCCCCTTGGTCACTAATTGAGAAAATGCCTTACAGTTGGATCTCATGGAGGCATTTCCCCAACTGAAGCTCCTTTCTCTGTGATAACTCCAGCTGTGTCAAGTTGACACAAAACTAGCCAGTACAGGTGGCTTTGCCCTTAATGTAGGGAAGCAGTAGCAGCTGAGCAGTCCTATCCCCTGCGTTAATTTGCCTCTGTCTGTCTGTCTGTCTGTCTGTCTGTCTCCTTTACATAAGTCATACTTTTAATTTCTTCTTTGAAATCCCTGTCTATAATACCTGGATACACAGTGAATCTTTGGGGAGTTAATCTACTTCTTCCCAAGACCATCCCTACTGTCCCGGAAGGCAAAGGGCCAGGAGCGCCAGTGGATATTTTGTAACACTGAATTCTGAGGGATAGAGTAAGAGGTGTATCTGTGGCCAGATCCAGAACAGAACAGCCTTCAGCAGTGTGTATGAGGTAACCAATACTTAGCTGTGGGTTTTCTGCCTGTTTGTTTTCTCCTGGCTGATTGACCAGAGGGAAACAAACGGCTCATAACTTTTGCTGTGGAGCCTCAAACTGGCAGGCCCCCTATTTGATTTCCAGACTGTAAGAGATTACCTCGGACATTTCTCTTGGGCTTGCACTGCACTGGTCCAATGGCATCCCTTACCACATCTACAAACCCCAGAAAGCCTAGGTATTCTTTCCAAGAACCCATTGGCTGTGGGTTTGTGTTTAGCCTTGCTGCTGGGGTGTGTGACAAAGCACAGGCTCACTAGGCTACATTCCAGCTTCGCCATCTTTGGTGTTGCACGACTCAGGGGAGGCAGAATGCAGCCTAAGGTTAGGACCTCAGCCCCTGTCTTTCTGGGTGAGAAACAGCACAGGCTGAGGCCAAGGCTGTGGTTCCCAAACTCCCAGAAACCCAGATGCCACTAGGAACTGAGAGGAATCAGAACCAGGGCTAGAGGGCTGATGATGAGTCCTGGGCTGGAAGAGGGGGAATCAGGCTTAGCTCAGGGGTGAGTGTCTGGAGTGCAGCAGGGCCTTCTGCAGGAGACTTAGGTGGCATAGCTCTACAGTGAAGAGAGACAGTCCTTGCTTGTTTAAGCTGTTTATTCATGGTGGAAAATGGATCTATACAACTTATTCAGGGTGGACCAGAGATTAAATACCTTTTGCAGAAAGGAATGTCTGGGAAGGGAAGCTTATTGGCTAAACCCTTGGGGGTGGGTCCATGTAGAAACCTCATTAGCATGGAGAACTCTGGGGTCTGTGCTATGTGACTAGTTGTCACGATCCTACGTGGGGTGTCATGGTCACGTGCTCCAGAACAGGAAGCAGGTCAGAAGCAAATTCAAACACCTACTGTTCTCAGTTATGAGAACTGTGGGGACCCCTAAATCTGCTTGACCTTCCCAGTTTTTTCGTCTGGTGACACAGTTCCACTTGCCCCACCATTGGCTACTTTATTGAGTTCTTACATCTACCACCCTTCTCCACCCCAATTCCTTCCAACCCCCAAGACTAGGTAGTGAGAAAGAAGGTGGGAGGGGAAAGGGAGCATGGACCTTGTTAGACTTCTTCCTGCTGCTTAGGGGCATCGAGGTCCTGGGGGGGGGGGGGCGGGTCTAATCTTCATTGTCATGATATCTCTAGCCAGCAAACAGCAAAAGCAATCAGCAAACAGCAAAACAAGCAGCAGGGACCAGCAGCCACTGCAGACTCTCAGGGCTCCGGCCTTTTTATACCCTCTCCAGAGTCCCCAGAATTCCAAGTGCAAAAATCTTCAGCTGGCAGAATCACACCCCTGCCAGAGCATGAGACAAAACATAGTTAGCTGCTGTGGGCAATCTGTAGCAGCCCCATATCCACACTTGAGATTAAAGCAAAAACATATACATAGATAACTGTTTTTTTTTAAGATTTATTTATTTATTATATGTAAGTACACTGTAGCTGTCTTCAGGCACTCCAGAAGAGGACACCAGATCTCATTACGGATGGTTGTGAGCCACCATGTGGTTGCTGGGATTTGAACTCAGGACCTTTGGAAGAGCAGTCAGTGCTCTTAACCACTGAGCCATCACTCCAGCCCCCAATAACTTTTTTTTTTTTAAGAAGCCAAAATTCTCACTTTATACATGGATTGAGTTTAGAGAGAAGAGCAATGAATTTTATGTGAGACATGCCCAGTGTTGGAAGTTGTGGAGTAGGAAGGGACCAAATGTTGGGTTTGCATTTTCTTCACATGTTGAGTCGTGATGTGGCAGATGTTCTAGGCTTCATTTTCTACTATGATGCAATCCCTCCCCTTATATTAAAGGTTATAGATTTTATGGTCTGTGAGATGTTCAGTTAACACAGTGCTTGCAGTGTTAGCTGAGGATCTGAGTTTGAATCTCAACCTCCCAAGTAGCTGAGTATGGCCCAGCACCAAAGAGGCAGAGACAGGATGATCCTGGGGCTCTCTGGATGGTCATTCTAGCCTTATCAGTGAATTCCAGGTTCAGTGCTTGAATACACACACACACACACACACACACACACACACACACACAAGACAGAAAGAGGGGGATGGACACACGTAGACATGCATGCACACATACATATGCAGAAAATGATGAAATTTAAATCCTAATGCCTTAGAAATGATCCTAAATTGAGAGCTATCAAGTAAGCTTGCAGAGTAACAAGATTTAAAAGAAAATCAGGAATTGCTGTTTTTATACACCTTATATGCATTTTTTAGATTTCATTTTATGTGTATGAATATTTTGTCTGCTTGTATGTCTGTGTACCACAAAAGCCAGAGGAGCGTATTAGATTTTTTTTTTTTTTGGACTAGAGTACTGAAAGCTGTGAGCTGCCCTGAGTCTTCTAAAAGAGCAGCAAGCCCCCTCAGAATGCATTTTTGTTTGTATTTACAAACAGAACCCTGAGTTGATGTCATGTGGTGCAATGTATTAATATTTGAGCTTAAGAAAAATACACCTTCTGGGGCTGGAGATGTAGCTCAGTGGCAGAGAACTTTCCTGGCAGGGTTAGGGCCCTAGGTTTGATCCTCAGCACTGGTGGGAGGTGGAAAAGGTTGGGAGAATCAATCTTTAACAAGGAAAAGGTATTTATCTTATGTGTGTGAAGGAATGCCCAGAAGTGTTGTAACCGATACTGACTGTGTGTCTGTCATCTAAACAGGCTAGCTTGATGGGACAGAATTTGTTTGACTTCTTACACCCAAAAGACGTCGCCAAAGTAAAGGAACAACTTTCTTGTGATGGTTCACCAAGAGAGAAACCTATAGACACCAAAAGTGAGTTCTTCCTTCTGAGTCTTTGTATTGGCTTCTTTTCTGTTGTGATGATAAGTACCATGGCAAAAGCAACCTATGGAACAAAGGGCTGCTTCTTAAGCGTACTCTTCCAGAGAGATACAGCCTACCACGGTGGGGAAGAAATACCGTGGAAGCAGGGACAGGGAACTGGCTGATTACAAGTTTATCCACATATAGGAGTTAGAAGGAGATAGGGAGGGAGGGAGGGAGGGAGGGAGGGAGGGAGGGAGGGAGGGAGGGAGGAAGGAAGGGAGGAAAGGAGGGAGGAAGGGAGGAAGGGAGGGAGGGAGGGAGGAAGGGAGGGAGGAAGGAAAATTCCTTTACCCTACAGACATATACACTAAATGTATTCATATGAAGATAACTGTGTGGGAATGAGGGAGGGAGGAAGGGAGGAAGGAAGGAAAATTCCTTTACCCTACAGACATATACACTAAATGTATTCATATGAAGGTAACTGTGTGGGAATGAGGGAGGAAGGGAAGGAGGAAGGGAGGGAGGAAGGAAAATTCCTTTACCCTACAGACATATACACTAAGTGTATTCATATGAAGATAACTGTGTGGGAATATATGATTGCTTATAGTTTCAATCTAAATAAAACTTTTGTAAAACAATATTACTTGAGGTTAAAAAGTTGCTGGGGATTTCTTCTCTTCTGTATATGACCCAGATTTCCCTGGTATGAAAGATCTTGTATAATTGGGCTTAGGAAGTATACATATTCATTGTCCAGAGATACTCGACATATGAAAATGTTTAGTGCCAAATGACTATTATGATATAGAAACAGCGGTAAGAGACGTCTCTACTTAAGAGCAGTTGCAGCGTTTGCAGATGATGATCCAGGCTCTGGACCCAGCACACACTCAGTCTTGCCGGGAACTCCAGCTCCAGGGGGTCTGATGCCCTTTCCTGGCCTCTACAGGCACACACAGGCATGCACTTGGTACATAGACATTCACTTGGATGAACACAACACACATAAAATAAACATAGTTTTTAAAAGTTAAAGAAATAATGATCTAACCAGTTTTTAATTTTTGTTTGAGACAGGTTTTACTATGTAGCCTTTGCTGGTCTGTAGCTCCTTATGTAGACCAGGCTGGCTTTGAACTCACTCCCTGAAGGAAGTCTTAAGATAAATTGCAAGTGTTTTAAATTGTTGAGTGTGGTGATCCATGCCTGCAACTCCAACACTCTAAAGTTTGAGCCCCCCACCCCCCAGACCTACACTCTCTCCTCGAAAACAAAACACTGCCAAGAAAAGACAAACTGAATATATCTGAATATGGTGAAACATTAGAAGGGACTGGAGAGCTAACAACGCTTACTGTTGTTCCTCAAGACCCGAGCTGGTTCTCAGAACCCACATCCGGCCAGGCGTAACCGTGACGCTTGAGCATGCGCACAAGCAGGCGCGCGCATGAGCATGTGCAAAGATGAATCTCTTTTTTAAGAGAAGAGAGAAAGGGACGGGGAGGATTGTTAGCACGTCTGTGATTATTCTGTTCTCATTCCTGCTGCTGTGAAAGCCTCTCAGGTTTACAGTCACCCCCACACTGGGCGACCACGCGTGCATTCTGGCTCCAGACGATCTTTCTTCTTTAGAATGAAGAGCTGTACCGTCCCTGTCAAAGAAGAGCAGCCATGCTCGTCCTGCTCAAAGAAGAAAGGTGAGACTCCCGGGAGAGCCGGTGATTCGGAGCCTGGTGCAAAACGCAAGGTCCTAAGTAGTTTCTATCCAGGAAAAAGTAAGTTTCATAGTCACGGCAAGAAATAGGATTCAAAGCGTCTAAGTAAGATTGTTTTTAAACTGAAATTATTTACACTGGCTCACCACCAGGTGCACATTCTGTTGTGCTACTGAATCTGTAGCGAAGAGAACTTTAAGTTAGATTTGGGAGACGTGATGTAGGCCTTAAAGCGTAGTTAACACTCAAGTAACAGAGGCGGGAAAGATTTCTGTGAATTCAAGCCCAGCAGGGCTATGTAGCAATACCCTATCTCAAAGATAAAATAGTAAAATAAAAACTCAAACAACAACAAAGTTCAATCTCTTTTTAAAAAACTTTTTGCTTGTTTGTTTGTCTTTTTATTTTGTGTTTTGTTTTTGTTTTGAGACAGGGTCTCACTTTGTAGCTTTACCCAGGAACTCACTGTGTATACCAGGCTAGCCTCAAATGCACACAGATCCATCTACCTCTGCCTCCTGAGTGTTGGAGTTAAAGGTGCATGCTACTATGCCCAACCCTAAAATAATTTTTTATCTTGCTTTTTAAGTGTGTGTGTGTGTGTGTGTGTGTGTGTGCATGCGTGTGTATGCCCACACAAGTGAGTCCAGTGCCAATTGAGGCCATCAGATTCCCTGGAGCTGAAACTAAGGTCAGCTGTGGGCTGCCTGATGCACGTGCTGAGAACTGAACCGAGTTCCTCTGACAGAGCACAGGCACTCCTAACTACTGAACCACCACTCCAAACTCCTGCTTGCTTCTTTTTGAGACAGAGTCTTACTATGTAGTCCAGTAGGGCGGGGATGTAGTATGTATGGCCATATGTGTCTATTAATCATCATCATAACCAACAGTAAGAGATTTGCAAGTTTCTTCATTATAGTCAGACATAGTGTTATAGGCCTGTAATCACTTAGGAGGCTGAGGTAATAGTATCAGGGATTAGAGGATAGCCTGGTATACATAGGGAGCTGGTTAGAGGCTAGCCTGGGCTTCAGAATACATTTGTCTCGAAAAGAAAAAAAAGAAAAGGAAAAAGTGGAGAAAGAGGGAGAAGAAAGGAAAGAGGAAGGACAAGGGGAGGAGGAAGAGAGAGGAAGAGGAGGGAGGAAGAAGAGGGAGGAGAAATATCAGCATCTATAGTGACCTAAGTGTATTGCTATGATTTTTCATTAGACCATAGAAAATTCCACACCGTCCATTGCACTGGATACTTGAGAAGCTGGCCTCTGAATGTTGTTGGCATGGAGAAAGAGTCGGGTGGTGGGAAGGACAGCGGTCCTCTTACCTGCCTTGTGGCTATGGGACGGTTGCATCCATACATTGTCCCTCAAAAGAGTGGCAAGATCAACGTGAGACCGGCTGAGTTCATAACTCGCTTCGCAATGAACGGGAAATTCGTCTATGTTGACCAAAGGTAAACACTCCATGTTTGGCTACCCAGAGGCCACTGGGGCAGCTGAAGCACAGCGTCAAAGCTCCGCTGCAGTTTTCTCCTAACGAGGGCTTGAGAAGAGGAAGTATATTTTAAGTGAAATACGGAGATGGTGATGTTGGTGATTTTGGTAGAACTGGAGGGTAAACTTGGGAAAG
Source organism: Mus musculus (assembly GCF_000001635.26). NCBI lineage: Eukaryota > Metazoa > Chordata > Mammalia > Rodentia > Muridae > Mus > Mus musculus. Next base: position 3,320,880 of record NT_166305.2, read on the forward strand.
TGTTTCCTAGCAGTGGTGTTGAGTCTGCCCTGCTCCATGGCCGCAGTGTTGGTGGTACTGGTGGTACCCTGTACAGGCATCAGCAGGACGTCATGGGGCCTCACCTGGGGTCCTGTTTGCAGTCTAGATGTGGATGGGGAGGACCAAGGCTAGCTCTTTCTCCAGACGGCTTTCCTGCAACCCGACCTGTGCTGGACCTGCAGTGTTCTGGGAGGCATCACCGTCAGCAACTGCCATGATGTTTTTCTGTTTCAAAAACCAGGGCAACGGCAATTTTAGGATACCTGCCTCAGGAACTTTTGGGAACTTCATGTTATGAATATTTTCATCAGGATGACCACAGTAGTTTGACTGACAAGCACAAAGCAGGTAGGTAATCCATTGAATGAGGTGCTTTGCGGGTAATTTAAAAATGACGTCAGCCAGGTGTGATGGATCACACTAAAAAAAATCTCAGTATCTGGGAGGTGGCTTAGAGGATTGGGAGTTCCAGGCTAACTTGGGCTACATAGCAAACTCCTGTCTAAATAAAGAAAGAAATGATTATACCATCAACTCCGAATTCCTTATGAAATCCAAAATTAATTCTCAAGGCCCTGGTCTGGCTTTGGTGGTGTCTGGGTTTCGGCACAGCCCCCTGGCTGGCCCGGAACCCGCATACACCCTTTCCATCCTCTGGGGGTGGAGTTACAGGCATGAGCCACCACTCCCAGCGTGAAGGCTTTGGTTGTACAGGCTATTCCGCTGACTGCGGCTTTCCTGTGAAGTTCTGCAGAGTAAGGAGAAAATACTTACAGACTCATACAAATTCAGAGTGAAGGATGGTGCCTTCGTGACTCTGAAGAGTGAGTGGTTCAGCTTCACAAACCCTTGGACCAAAGAGCTGGAGTACATTGTGTCTGTCAACACGTTGGTTTTGTGAGTAGTTTTCTGTGCTCTTAAGACCTTTGATCTAATTTCAAATGAGTATCTCTGCTTCTCTCTCTCTCTCTCTCTCTCTCTCTCTCTCTCTTTCTCTCTCTCTCTCTCTCTTTAGACAGGGTTTCTCTGTATAGCCTTGGCTGTCCTGGAACTCATTCTATAGACCAGGCTGGCCTCAAACTCAGAAATCCTCCTGTCTCTGCCTCCCAAGTGCTGGGATTAAAGGTGTGCGCCACCACCGCCCAGCCCAAGGCAACTCTTATAAGGGCAATATTTAATTGTGTCTGGCTTACAGGTTCTGAGATTCAGTCCATTATCATTGAGGCAGGAACACAGCAGCATCCAGGCAGGCATGGTGCAGGAGAAGCTGAGAGTTCTACATCTTCATCTGAAGGCTGCTAGCAGAATACTGGCTTCCAGGCAGCTATAAGTGAGGTCTTAAAGCCCACACCCACAGTGACACACCTACTCCAACAAGGCCACACCTTCTCTAACAGGGCCACATCATCTAATATAGTGCCACTCCCTGGGTCAAGCATATTCAAACCATCACAAACACCTTTAACACTGCTTGGTTCTCTGTCTATATGACAGCTCAGTTTCTCAGGGGAGGGGGCACAGATGCCAGATCTCTGTGGGCTTCTCCCATATCCATCCCCAGATCAATGTCTGCATTAGTTACAGCCCCTGGTACAACATAAAGTCATGGAAATGGTTGTTGTTCCAGCTCATTTAGGAATAACAAGAGGAAAAAAAAAACACCTCTGTGTTTGGGGGAGGTACAGGGTTTCCCTACAGTCTGCAGCTGGTGACCCCACAGAGCAGAACCCGAGGCTGCAGCAGCCAGCGGTCTGAGAACTTCCTTTTCTCTCCATTGACGTTAGTTGTTCAGATTAAGCCGACCATTGGCCTTCTGTAATCTACCACTTCGTGCTTGGTAAATGTCTGGTGGTAAAGGTGGCAAGGGTAGGCATTGTTATGCATACCTATGTTCTTGGCACTTGGGAGGAAGAGATAGGCGGATGAGAAATCCAAAGTCATTTTTGGCTATCTAGGGAGTTTGAGGCCAGCCTAGATTATGTGAGACCTTGTCTCAGAAAAAACAAAAACAAAAACAAAAAAACAGAAAGAAAGAAAGAGAGAAAGGAAGGAAGGAAGAAAGGAAGAAGAGGGAGAGAAGGATGGAGAAGGAAGAAGAGGAGGAGGGGAAGGTAGGTGGGATGTAGCTCAGTGGTAGAGTACTTGCTTAATGTACATGACCCTTGGTTCAGTCCCCAGAAAGGAATAACGGGCACATGCATTTAATGCCATTTACTGAGGACTAAAGGCAGGCAGTTCTGAGTTTGAGGTAAACTTGGTCTGTGTAACATGTTCCAGGATAGCCAGGAGAGACCTTGTCTTGAAACAAAAATAAAAAAGAAACAGTGTATTTTTCTGTGCCTCTTTGCCACAAGAAACTGTGCCCAGCACAGCCAAGAGAGCAGAAATCTGCCAGTGTCCTGGGGGGGGGGGCTCTCTAGCCTGGTGCTCACTGCCCGTTCATCCTGGCCTGAGCTTTGTTGCCCTGCTAAGTTTTTAAGTGGGTGTAAGGTTTTGTCAAACCAACTCCATTTGCTTGTCTTATGCTCAGTTTACACAGTACTAGGAGGCCTGTACCTCCCATGTTCCGTCTGCCATTCCGATACAGCTGTGGACCTTTTGCACTAGGTGAACCGTCACTGTGGGAATGAGACCACTGGGGCATTTGCCATAGATCCTGATCTTAGCTGAAGTGAACAATAAAATACAAATGAGTGGAAATTTGGCAAATCAAATACTTGGAGCCAACATGGATGCATTAATAGATTCCCTGCCCCTCAGGGAGTGTCATGTGCTTTTCTGACCTCCAGGGGGCGCAGTGAGACCAGGCTGTCTTTGCTTCAGTGCGGCGGCAGCAGCCAGTCCTCGGAAGGTAAGACGGAGCTTCAGGTCAGGCGTGGTAACTCAGATGCATCATCCGGTAAGGATTCCATGAAGACGTGCTTTTCTGTCTAAGAATGGAGAAACTTTCCAGGGAAAGTTAGAAAACATTTTGACTGGACAGGTCCGTGCACTGGGCTATAGGAGGAGATAGGGGCAGGAGAGGTGGTTCAGAAATTCCGGGCCCTTCTTGTATACAGATACTGATCTGAGTTTAATCTCCAAAACATACATGAAGGTAGAAGGAAAGGACTGACATCACAGTGTGTCGTCATACACAAATCACACATACATATATCATACACACTCATACCATGTATGCATATATATGTGTGTGTATATATATATACATATATACACATATATCATACATACACATATCATACACACATACACACATCATATACATACATCATACACACATATCATATACCCATACACACATATACATCATATACCTCAAAACATATACATCATACACACACATCATACATACATATATCATACACACATATCAAAACACATATATATCATACACATCAAAACATACATACACACAGACACACGTACACACATACATCATACACATGTAAACAAAAACATAGACATGCATATACACACATATATGCAAACACATATACACACACATGCATGCATCACATATAGACAATATCTTACGTGCACATTCACTAAAAACTAAGGGCCTGTGAGGTGGCTCAGCAGATAAAGGTATTTGCCTCTAAACTGACTAACAAGTTGGGAAAGGACAGACTTCCTTTCACATGGTCCTTTGACCTCCAAGTGTATGCTGTAACATGCATGCAGCCACATACATCCTTCACACACACAATAATGAACAAGAGACCAAGTTCAGAAGTCACATAGATCCCATAGGAAACTTCCAGGAACAGAAGTCCCCTTGAGGTGCCAGAGCACCTGGTTCATGTCTTCACCTTTAGTGTAACATGGCACTACACACAAGTCGCTGTTCACCTGACTGGTTCCCGACTGGACAGAGTTTCTTGTAATCAGACTGGTGTTGTCACATGGTCTCCCTCTAGCCTTATCCATGGTGTTCATGGCTTACCACTAGATAAATGAAAGACTGTCATGAAGGGCCTATTTTTCCATCTCAGATTTTTTTTAACCACAGGGATGTGCTCATGTTTTATATACAAAATGTATTTTTTTAAGTATCTGAATATGGTGGGGACATATGCGTGTAATCCCAGCACTTAGGAGGTAGAGTCAGGAGTATCAGGAGTGAGAGGCCGGCCTCAGCCACTTGAGACACTGTCTAAACAAAGCAAAGCAAAAATTAGGAGGTAGAAACAGGCAGATCTCTGAGTTTGAGGCCAGCCTGGTCTACAGAGTTCCTGGACAGCCAGGACTACACAGAGAAACCCTGTTTTGAGACAACAAAAAGTAAAAACGGGTAGACAAACAAACACACATCTGGGGCTGAAAAGACGGCTCAGAGGTTCAGAGCACTGGCTGCTTTGGAAGGACCTGAGTTTGGTTCTCGGCACATCTCGGCTCACAGCTGCCTGGAACTCTGGGCAATTCCATGCCCTTTTCCGACCTTTATGGGCAGTGTATGCATTTGATGCACCTACATATATACAAGCAAACACTCATACACATAAAACAGAATAAACATAAACAACACAAAAGGAGCAATGAAATATGAAGTGGTGTTTCCATGGCTTCGCTGTAAGGGCCGGAAGGGAAAAGACCGTGCTGAAGGCCATGGGTTACTGCTGTGCCTTTGTGACTCTGCGCACATCTGTGATCGCCGCTCACAGCATCTCAAACATTGGGAATTGCTGAATAAAAGGTTGCATGTTTTCTGTTACCTTAAGATATGGATCATCTATTTCTTTTCAGGAGAAAATTAGGGAATTATCTGAATAGAAAGAAAGCCACTAGCTAGGGCTGTGCACTCTAGCACCCTTCCCTGAGTTTTCTCTTGTGCTGTTGCCTAGACTCATTTAGACAATCCTGCATCAATGTGCCCGGCGTATCCACGGGGACCATCCTTGGTGCTGGGAGTATTGGAACAGATATTGCAAATGAGGTTCTGAGTTTACAGAGGTAAAGATGTATTACTGCAAATATTCTCGTGTAAATGGCTGCTGTAGTTAAACCAGTACATAGACCAGTCATTCTCCTACTTGTGTGTGTATGCGTGTGCATGTGTGTGTGTGTGTGCGCGTGTGTGTAAGTGTACCAGCATGCAGTAGGGCAGGACAGCGTAGGTGGTGTGGTGTGTGCCTATAAGTGGCTTGCTTGCAGGGACAGAGGCATCAGATCCCCTGGAGCTAGAGTTGCCAGCGGTTGGGAGCCACCCAGATAAGGACTTTTATAATCTCATTTTGGACAAGTTATTTCAAAACATCATATGAAAGCCAGAATTGAGGAAGAAAAATCCATAAATTTAATTGCATAAAAAGTTCAAAATTGATGCATAAACTACACAGTTAAAATAAATGAATATATATACCAAAAAGTGTGTACATTGTATGTGTGTGTCAATGCATCCAGAGCTTGCATATGTGTGTGTTAGTGCATGAACAACATTCATGTGTGTGTCAGTGCATGCACAGAATGCATGTGTGTCAGTGCATGCACAGCTTGCATATGTGTGTGTAGGGGGGTAAGTGCACACCACTGCATGTGTGTGTGGAGTGTTTTCAGCACTTTGGGGTCAAAAATAAGTCTGAGATGTACGAAGTCAACTGGTCTCAAGTACTGAATACGGAATATTTAGTCTGGGGTTCTTTGCTGTTGTTTATCAGTGACTTATGATACATTCAGAGGAGAAAGACTTCTTCTAAAATCCTGAGGAATAAATATCGCTTGTCTCCCTTCTCAGATTACACTCTTCATCCCCAGAAGATGCAAACCCTTCAGAAGTGAGAGATGACTGCAGTGTAAACGGTGGGAGCGCCTATGGGCCTGTGAGTGAAGTAAATGTTCATTGTCATTGTGTCAGGACCATTCTATGAAGATACATGGACCTTTCTGCTGACTCGGTCATCTTAAGGGGCAGTATAGGTCAGTGGTTACAGGAGACATGGTTAGAGGCATACAAAAGGGCTCCAGGGTGTGTGTGGCTCACATACCTAGTCTTTGTAATGTTGGGTTCAGAATTTAAACTCTGCCTCAGTGTCCTCACTTGTAAGGCAGGTATGATGATAACATACCGTGGATTAGGCGATGGAGATAGGGTGCCATGTAGCCTAGGCTGGCCCAAAACTCGCTGTGTAGCTGAGGATTACCTTAAACTAATTTTCCTACCTCCACCTTCCAAGGGCCAGGATCACAGGCATTCACTACCACACCGTTTAAATCCAAACTCTCCAAATGGTGGCTGCCACACCTGCTAGGTGCTCAGAGAGCCGGAGCTTTTACGATCATCACAGATTCTAACGTGGCAGCTTCAGAGTACTCAACGTAGTTTGAACGAGATTTAAATGAAATAAGTACCAGAGGCTACTTGGTCAAACTGATAAACACAGCTAACTGAAATACATGTTGCATGTATAGTAATTATGCCATAGGCTGGTGGGGCTCACCTGCCATATGGCAGCTTGAGAGGTGGAAACTGGTGCATTCAGGGCCCCCCAGGCATAAAGAGTAGCCTCAACGCTAGCTTAGGCAACTTAGTGAGACCCTGTCTCAGAATAAAAAGGTTTTAAATATTAAAAAATGTAAAGGGATGGATGTATAGCTTAGTGGTAGAGCACTTGGATGGTCCATGGAGGACCTGGGGTTGATCCCCATGTGGGGCCGAGGACACTAAGCCTACTTCGATCTGGAAGTCTGAAATGCATGATGATGCTAGTGTGGTATCGAGCAAACAGCATGAAGTGGCCAGTCAGCTCTGAGAGAGGAGGAGGAGGAGGAGGAGGAGGAGGAGGAGGAGGAGGAGGAGGAGATGTGACCGGGGGAAACAGCATGAAGTGGCCAGTCAGCTCTGAGAGAGGAGGAGGAGGAGGAGGAGGAGATGTGACCGGGGGAACATGGGCCAGAAAACACAAACATCACATGATATGGATAAAACTTGTGTGGAAATATAATGTATCTTCCTATCTTATCATTTATTCATTTAGCAAATACAGTAATCTCATAGAAATGGACATATAAACCATTGTGATAAAATCTTCTGGCCTCCACAGTGAGTGCATACATGTACAGACACATACATCACACACACACACACACACACACACACACACACGTACAGACACACATCTCACACACACGCATGCATATGCATGTGTGTGCACACACATGTACAGACACACACATCACACACACAGGCATGCACATACACTCATATAAAGGGATCTAGGCTTTAGTGTCAGATGCCTTGGTTTGGAATCTGGTGGCTCTCAGCTTCTGAAATGGAAGATGCACGTGGAGTGTGGGGGCACCACAGTCCTCACGCACGGCTGATGAAGGTACTGGTGCCGGTCGTTCTGACAGCACCCATGGTTCTCACTGTGCTCAGGTAGGAAGGAGCCTTGCTGACTGCTCTGTCCTGCTTTTCCAGGCATCCACTAGGGAGCTTTTTGCAGTGAGTCCTTCTAAAACAGAGGTCCTGGAGGCTGCCAGGCAACACCAGAGCACTGAACCCGCCCACCCTCACGGACCACTTCCCAGTAAGTTGTCATCAGACACTGTGTACATTCCCAGTCTCTTTCTTTGACACTGTGTCCTTAAACACAGGGGACTTTTGAAGAAGCAGGTAGTTTTTAAAATAAGATTTTTCCCCCAATCAGGAAGCACACTTCTGTAATGCCAACATTTACAGGTTGAGGCAGAGTATTACCATGAGTTCAAGGCTATCTTGGGCTACATAGTGAGCACTAGGCCAGCCAAGGCTAATAGAAAGTCCCTGTCTCAAAAAGTACCCCACACACCCCATAAACAACCACCAAACCCAGTCACTAGGCAGATGCCAACAAGAGTCTGCTGACCGGAGCCTGATATAGCTGTCTCCTGTGAAGCTCTGCCAGTGCCTGGCAAATACAGAAGTGGATGCTCACAGCCATCCACTGAACGGAGCACAAGGTCCCCAAATGAAGGAGCCAGAGAAATACCCAGGGAGTGATGGGGACTGAAGTCCCATAGGAGGAATATCAATATGAACTAACCAGCACCCCCAGAGCTCCCTGGAACTATACCACCAATCAAAGAAAACACATGGTGGAACTTGTGGCTCTAGCAATATATGTAGCAGAGGATGGCCTAGTCCGTCATCAATGGGAGGAGAGACCCTTGGTCCTGTGAAGGTTCTATGTCCCAGTGTAGGAGAATGCCAGGGCCAGGAAGTGGGAGTGGGTGGGTTGGGGAGCAGGGGGAGGGGGGAGAGGATAGGTGATTTTCAGAGGGAAAACTAGGAAAAGGGATAACATTTGAAATGTAAATAAAGAAAATATCTAATGTTTTAATTAAAAAGCCCCCTCCCAAAGCATACCCAGGATTTCAGCATCTGCACACAATGGTCAGCAGTCATTGTTTTGGGGTTTTTTATTTGTTTGTTTGTTTTGTTTTTTACAATTTTTTTTTTTTTGAGACAGGGTTTCTCTGTATAGCCCTGGCTGTCCTGGAACTCACACTGTAGACCAGGCTGGCCTTGAACTCAGAAATCTGCCTGCCTCTGCCTCCTGAGAGCTGGGATTAAAGGCATGTGCCACCATGCCCGGCTGTTTTTTTACAATTTTAAAATTTTTATCGTATGTGGATGGATGTTTTTTGTCTTACACGTATGCAGTCTCCTCAGAAAGGTTATTGTCTACTCTAGAACCTGAGCTGCAGGTTGTGAGCTGCCACGTGGGTGCTGGGAATCAAGCAGGGCTCCTCTGGAAGAGCGCATAACTGCTGATCTCTCTCTCCTGCCCCGATCAGTTATTCTTGGTATGAAGATGTGCGTCAGTCACTAAACCTGTCACAAAGGGTGCAGTCATTAGTTGAGCCTTTTAGGATTTTGCTGAATACACATAATTCAAATAAAAATTTAAAAGTATTTCCATGTAGGAAAAAAATGTCCATTCTCAAGAATTACCAAGAAATTAAAAAAGGCTCGTGCTAAAAAATAAAATAAAATAAAATAAATAAAGGAAAAGTGCAGGAGCCCTGGAGAGATGACGCAGTGGTTAAGAGCACTGGCTGCTCTTGCAGAGGACCCGAGTTCAATTCCCAGCACACACATGGCATTTCCTCTGGTACTGCATGTACAAGACACACAGACATACATGCGGGTAAAACACACATATACGTACAATAAAATAATATTTTAAAAATCCAACTTCTGCAATTTAAGACATGTATTTCGCTTTCCCTGGCTTTAACTGATTTAAAGACACGTGTTCTGAGTTCCTCCTGTCAGTGTGATAAAGCGAGAAGTGGCTTAGAGAAGAAAGTCGAGGAAGCGCACGGTTCCCAGCCACAGCCCATCATCGAGAGGAGGCTGTTAGTCAAGCCATGGTCAAGAGCAGTCAGAAAGGGTTCACGCTAACTTGTTTGCTTTTGTCCTCACACAATTCAGGACGCAGCCCATGAAATGGTAACACCCACAGTCAGGGCAGCTCTTCTATAAAAGTTCCTCACAGGCCTTCTTCCCACAGGTCCAGACAATCGCTCACTGAGACTCTCCTCCCAGGTTCTAGATTGCAGCAAATTGACATTTAAAGCTAAGACTTGGGGGCTGGAGAAATGTCTCAATGGCTAAGAGCACTGACTGTTCTTCCGAGAGGATCTGGGTTCAATCTCCAGCACCCACATGGCAGCTCACCACTGTCTGTACCTCCAATATTTGACACCCTCACATCAGACATATGTGGAGGCAAAACACCAATGCAGATAAAATAAAATAAAACGCTAAGCCTCACCCAGGTTTACCTCTTGTATCCCGGGTTGGGCTCTCACATGTCTGTAGCTAAAGATCACCTGGAACTTCTGGTTCTCCCACCTCATGCTGGGGTTGCAGGTGTATACCACCATGCCTGGTTTATCCAGCGCTGGGCATCAAACTCAGGGCTTCATGCGTGGCAAGCCCTTCACTAACAGAACCTCGGACCCTGCCATTGGCCTTGCTGTTCTTGACTACAGTTGTGTTTTTACATCTATTTTACGTGCATGAGTGTTCTGCTCACATGTATGTCTGTGTACCACACACATGCCTAGTGCCTACATCTAGAGATCCCCTGGAGCTGGAGTTACAGATGGTTGTGAGCCCCCGACGTGGAGCCCCTGCACAAGTGCTCCTAGCCTCTGAGCCTTCTCTCCAGTCTCACTGACTGTAGGTATTTATCACGACCTGCCCGTACTTACATAGTCCTGTGTTTTAACTTACAGGTGACAGTGCCCAGCTGGGTTTTGATGTCCTGTGTGACAGTGACAGCATAGACATGGCTGCATTCATGAATTACCTCGAAGCAGAGGGGGGCCTGGGTGACCCTGGGGACTTCAGTGACATCCAGTGGGCACTCTAGCATTTTGGCTTTGTACTTTAACATGAGAATCATTTCAGAGTGTTTCATTGACAAAACACTGTACTCTTGAGCACTGTATTGGTACATTTATCTCTTATTACTAGTCTACTGACTTTTATAATATATCTGCCCTTTATTCTCACTGGGATGTGCGGAGTCACACATGCTCCTCCAAAGAGAAACAGCCAAGTTTATCAGTCCCTCTTTACACAGTGAGAAGGCAGCTTGGGGGTCAGGCTGCCATATTTTTGCTAAAATATTCTGACCAAAAACTGCTACCAACCATATTGTTAGGGCTTTTTTTTTTACATTTATTTATTTACTATATGTAAGTACACTGTAGCTGTCCTCAGATACTCCAGAAAAGGGAATCAGATTTCGTTGGGGATGGTTGTGTGCCACCATGTGGTTGCTGGGATTTGAACTCGGGACTTTCGGAAGAGCAGTCGGCGCTCTTAACCACTGAGCCATCTCACCAGCCCCTGTTCTTGTTTTCAAGACAAGGTTTCTCTGTGTATCCCTGGCTGTCTTGTAACTCACTCTGTAGACCAGGCTGGCCTTGAACTCAAAGATCTGCCTGCCTCCTCTTCCTCCCAAGTGTTGAGATTAAAGCCATACATCACAATTCCCAGCTTAAATACAGTCCCTAAAATCATGAGGCAATGAGAAATCACTTAGAAGCCAACTTTCTTCTAATAATTTGGAATTTAGAAGGCATTTTTAAAAAGTAACTAACCCAGAGGTAGCTCAAATGGAGTGTAAGAATTAGGATGATTTAAAATTCTGGCCCAGGAATGCAGCTCAGGTGACAGAGTCCTTGCCTAGCACCAAGTCTTGGGTTCAGTTCCTAGCACTGTAAACCAATTTGGGTGCACACTTTGTAATCCTGGCACTCAGGAGGATCATAAATTCAAAGCCAGCCTTGGCACAAAGCAGATTGGAGGTCAGCCTGGGATTCACGAAACCCTGTCTTTAAAAATAAATAAAATAAAAAGATTATTTAAATTTCTGCCTATTTGCCTTTCTGAAGAGTCATACTTTAGAGTGTGTGTGTGTGTGTGTGTGTGTGTGTGTGTGTGTGTGTTTGTGTGTTTTCCCTTCACGCATGTCTGTGTACCACTTGCATGCCTGTACCTGTAAAGGCCACAAGAGGGCATCAGGTCCCCTGGAACTGGAATTACAGACAGTTGTGAATTGCAGTGTGGACTTCTGGAAGAGAAGCTAGTGCTCTTAGCCACGGAGTCAAGTCACACCGATTGTATTTTAATTTAATTATCTTTGCTGAGTACACTTACACAGGCCCTCTTCTGTGCTTCTCAAATGCAGCTAGATGAGCTGAGATGAGACAGAACGGGGTTCAGACCCACTCTTTCTTCTTTGTGTTGCTACATCTCCTCCCAGCCCCTGAATGGCCCTCTGAGCCCTCACCCTAGTGTCCTTCTGTGACCTTGCGTTGTGCCAACTATTTGGGCTATAGAAGGTCAAACAGAACTTCTGTCAGACTTGTGATTGGCAAGCGTCACCAGTGTGCCGGGGTCCTGGTGTGCAGTTTTGTGATGCTGGGTACATAAAGATGTATCAGCACACTATCTATTTGAGCTGACACATGTCCTTGATGTTGAGGGGCCAACACCCCTCCTGGGCTCCACTTAAGACATACATGTTCAGCATAAGCTGAAGAAACCCTGCCCAAGGGTCAGGGTGATTCGGAAGCCTCAGCCTTGAAGCATGAAGGATGCTGGAGTCCAGCAGACAGAGGGTCTGCTCACACACTGCATTAGGGGACAGCACATAGTCAGACTTGTTTCTAGCAGCTCGTGTTAGAGGATAATATGTCATGGTGATATGTCCTAAAGAGCAGGTGGGCAGGACGTCACACATCTGTCATCCCAGCTCCAGGACGCCTGTGAGTCTGAAGTCTGCCTGGGCTACATTGGGAGTTCTAGGTCATCTTGGGCTACAGTGTGAATCCTTATCTCAAAACAAAAGCAGGTGGAACAACCCTCATGGTCTGAGAGGAGCTTCGAGGGCCATGACCACCCTTCACAATGGCGGTTCCTCTCTCAGCCAGAGGACAGACCATTCCTGACACTCAGGAGCAGATGGCTGGGCTCAAACTCTGAGGATATCTTCACTCCTTTTCAGCCCACCGAAATGTTTTTCTACAGATCCTACTGGCCTGGACCCAGAATCCACCCTCCCCAGCCCCATCCCATGTTTTGTGGTACTCCACCCTCAGATGTTTAGTGTTTCCTTCCTGTTTCTGTTTGGTTGATCCCATTGCATTGGTGTGACAGACTTTTATAGTTTACACAATATTACTTTTTTATGCCATATTTGTTAAATTTTTAGTAAGAAATAATTGTCCAAAAATTGCATCAAAGTATCATAAAGACAGCACTGCAGTTTGGGGTGTGTGTGTGTGTGTGTGTGTGTGTGTGTGTGTGTAGTTTTTTTTTGAGACAGGGTCTTCCTATGTATCCCAGGCTACACTTGGACTCACCCTGTATCCCAGGCTAGCCTAGAACTTTCTGCAGCCTTCCTGCCCCACATGCTGGTTCGAGGATTGATTGTACCACTGAGCACTGGCTCAGGTTTGGAATTTTCAACCCTAAGAATTACAACTATAATAACATAGCGGAGTTGGGGAATAGCCTGGACAGAGACCCCATCAGAGGAGTCCCTGTGCCTGCTTCCCTGTGGTAAGAGGCTTGGTCTCTAGTCTTGGCTTTGATCCTGTGACTCTGACCCACAGTGTGGAGCCCATGGTAGACACAGGGCTATGTGTCCCAGGTTTTGGGGTCACATACATAAACCTTGCTCTTTTTATTTTTTTAAATGTGGCCAGCATGTGCTTCTACTGGACAGCAGCGCACTAGGACATTTACTCGGTGGATATTATAAATAACAGAGAAAAGGCTGCGGGATGGGGCAGTCTACTCCTGGTCCTCAGAGACTGAGTGAAAAGGATCTCTGAGAATTCCGGGCCAACCCAAGCTGCAAAATGAGATTTCAAAGTTGCCATGAATTTTATCATAGCCTGAAGAAAAACGAGGCTTTAGTTCAATAGTGACACCATATGGTTGATAAATACAGAAACCTGTTGAGAGACAGGAAGACACCCACCAGGAAATACAGAAGAAACAGGAGCTGGTGGAATAAAGGGGGTTGTTTGTAGTCGCCTTTTAAAAGCTGTATCTGCAATGCAGGTATTCAGGAGGCTGAGGCTGAGGCAGAAGGATCACTGTGAGTTTGAGGCTGGTCTGAGCAACATGATGAGGCTCTGCCTCATTGAAACCAGAATAAATAAACTGCAGTCCCGGTCTTCAGGCTCAGCACTGTGGTGTGAGCCAGGCAAGATCTCCTGAGCCTACTGTGTTCCTGGAGCCCGTGTCAGACCCAGGTGGAGAGCGGACTGCGACTGGTGTGCCCAGCAGTAGATAGAAGAGGGGTGATGTCTACAACTCTCCAGAGACAGCAGGGAAATTGCTGGAGTGGCTAGTAGGTGCCTCTCTCCCCTTTCTGAGGGGCTTTCCTTGGATTAATTCCCACTCCCTGGGGCCTGGGAGAGGCACTTGAGGGCTCTGTGTGGAATGCAGCGGCCCTTTGACTGTTGAGTGAGAGATGTTTGTTTGCCAGAGGGGCCTGGAGATCCTTCTCACGCTGTACAGAGAAGTTCCCAGAGTGCCAGTCAGTGCAAACGGCAGAGAGCCTGGCAGGCTGGTGCCCTCTGACCTCTGAGACGCTGTCATCACCCAGACTTCTCGAGTGAGGATTTGTAGTTCATTTCCTGCTCTTTCTGACTCTCTTGTTTGTATATATTGATATTTTTTTTAAGAGTCTCTGGCAAATAATGAGAAGAGTGAAATTAAATTATATTTATATGAAAAACTAGTTTGTGTTTTTTTTTTTAATTTAATAAACTTTCTCCCTTGAAGCTGTGAATTAGTTTCTAATGTAGAAACAAGACTGAGGAAAGGGCTGGCGTCGTCTGACTCTCTGGGCAGAGCAGAGCACAGCATCTATCCACATTCATGTGCTGTTCAATGACTGACCATTTAGTGTAGAATTTGATGCTGGATTCCCCACTAAGCCACTATATTGCTTTTTCTTTTTTTATCTCTTCTTTCTGGAGCATTTAAAAAATATTTATAATTTGTTTTTCTACAGATCCCACTGGCCTGGTCCCAGAATCCACCCTCCCCAGCCCCACCCACATGCTCTGTGGTACTCCACCCTCCGATGTTTAGTGTTTTCTTCCAGTGTGTCCTGTTTCTGTTTGGTCAATTTTATTGCATTGGTGTGACAGACTCTTATAGCTTACATAATATTACTTTTTTTTTCTCCTGTATTTGTTAAAATTTTAGTAAGAAATAATTATCCAAAAATTGCATCAAAGTATTATAAAGACAGCACTGTAGTTTGGGGTGTGTGTGTGTGTGTAGTTTTTGAGACAGGGTCTTCCTATGTATCCCAGGCTACACCTGGACTCACCCTGTATCCCAGGCTAGCCTAGAACTTTCTGCAGCCTTCCTGCCCCAGCTGCCGGTTTGAGGATTGACTACACCCCTGGGCAATGGCTCAGGTTTGGAATTTTCAACCCTAAGAATTACAACTATAATAACATAGAGGAGTTGGGGAAGAGTCTTGACAGAAGACCCACTAACATACATTAGGAGAGTCCCTATGCCATCCCTGAGAGAGAAAAAGAGGGTCTCAGAGGGGACAGAGGGTGCCACCACTGGGGAGTCACCATCAGGATGTGAATGGAGAAGGAGGCACCAGAGAGACTAAGACGGCAGCGGTCACATGGCTGGGAAGTAGGCCAGGCCAGCGTTGTCGGGTTTGAATAGCTCAGTATCTGCCCAGCTACAGTGCAAGAAGCTTATTGATAACATAAAGGTCTCCCCGTCGTTATTTGAGAACAAGGGTGGGCATAGAAAACCTGGTCCTTTCACACTGAATGACTCCCTATCGCCAGCACAGGCAGCCCCTACTTTGTATCCACGAGTCAGGCTATTTTTAGACACTGTGCAAATCAACTGTGTGAAGTATTTGTCTTTTTTTTTTTTTTTTTTAATGTCTCATTTCACTTACTGCACTATCCTCGAGGTTTGTTGTTGTACCATGTGACCAGGCTCCCTTCTCTTCCTAGACTGTGTAACCTTCTGTTGTATGCACGTACCACACTACCCACTCGTCCTCTGACGGATTTGTGGCTTCTTTCTCTTAGCTACTGGGAATGTAATAACCATGGATGTGCAGACATCTCTTCACGATCCTGCTTTCAAGTGTGTGCGTTCCTCTACCTACTTATCCACCTACCTTTCTTTCTCTCTCCTCTCTCTCTCTTTCTCTCTCATCTATCATCTATCTATTCATTTGTATATATATATCATCTACCTACATAGCTATTTATATTATCTATCTATCTATCTATCTATCTATCTATTAATCTAATCTAACCTTGTATCTATCTATGTAGAGATACAAGAGAATAAGAGAGGGATGAGTTGAATTCCATTATAAACGTTCACCGTTTCATATTCTGACTTAGAGCATATAATGTTGCCAGTTGTGATGGTTTGAATATGCTTGGCCCATGGGAAGTGGCACTATTAGGAAGCGTGGCCTTGTTGGAGGAAGTGTATCACCATGAGGGTGGGCTTTGAAGCTCTGCCCAGTGTGGAAGAGACACTCCACTCCCTCTAGCTGCCTGAAAGAGAGTCTTCTGTTCGCCTTCAAAACAAGATGTAGAACTCTCAGCTCCTCTAGCACCATGCCTGCCTGGACTCTCCCATGCTTCCTGCCATGATGACAATGGACTGAACCTCTGAACTTATAAGCCAGTCCCAATTAGATGCTGTACCTTATAAGAGTTGCCTTGGTCATGCTGTCTCTTCACAGCAATGGAAACCTAACTAAGACAGAAGTCCTCTGCAGTCTTGCCGCCTCTAAATTTTGGCTTCCTTTCCAAGTTCCAATGGGGTTCATACTCACGGGTCTTTGGTACTTATTCATTGTGGTTTTGATCTGTGCAAATCTGAGAGTGTTTTGTACGCTTGTTGCCATTTGTATATATTCCTTGAAGAAATACATATTCGAGTTCTCTGATCACATTTTGAGCTCACTCTATTTTTATGTGTATGAGTACTTTGCCTGCATGTGTGTTTGTGTACTACATGCATGCATGGTGCCCACAGAAGCCACAAGAGGGCATTAGCTCACCTGGAACTAGAGTTATAGATGGTTGTGAGCTGCTATGTGGATGCTGGGACCAAACCTGAGTCCTCTGCAAGAGCAGCCAATGCT
Source organism: Mus musculus (assembly GCF_000001635.26). Lineage (NCBI taxonomy): Eukaryota > Metazoa > Chordata > Mammalia > Rodentia > Muridae > Mus > Mus musculus. Next base: position 3,337,574 of record NT_166305.2, read on the forward strand.
CTTAACCACCGAGCCTTCTCTGCAGCCCTTCTTTTTATTAAAAAAAAAAAAATTGAGCTGTGGGAACTCAGGCGAGTGCCACCACAGCCTGATGATCCGTTAGCTCTTGATGTCTGTGTTCTCACAGTTTCAGTGAGCAACTCTTAGGTTGGTTCTTTTCAAGAGCTCAGAGAAGATGTCATTAAAAATATCACCAGTAGGAGCCATCACCAGGCAAGACAAGGACACACCTTCAGACCTAGGGCCTTTATCTAAGTTCACATAATACCTATTTAAAAGTTACTATGGCCTTTCTTGGCTGATTGTTTTTCTCATGGAGCCCAGGATGGCCTTTAGCTTAGTCTGTTCCTGAGGATGACCATGAGTACTTACCTTTCTGCCTTTATTCCCGGGTGTTGACATCACAGGCCTGGGCCACCCATCATGCCTGGCTGGCTGTTCCCTCTAGCATGTGCTGTGTGCTGCTAAAGCCCAAGACCCAGTGCAAACATATTTAACAGCAAAACAGAACTCATCAAAAAGAAATGTAAGGCCAGGTATGGGTGTATCTATACCTCAGAAATTGAGGCAGGAGGATTGTATGTTTGAAGCCAACCTGGGCTATCGTGTGTAATATCCACAGTGGTCCTGTCTATAGTATCAGAACTGTGTCATCTGTGTCTGATGGGAACACACACATCAGGACTCTTCCACAGGCTGAAAAGCAGAAATAGGACCCAGCAGTCCTCCCCTAGGAACGTCTGTGATGAAATTAGTGCAGCTGATGGAGCTCACCAAGGCCTCTACTTCCAGGGCCCTCCTTCTGCATGACTCGATAGTGATAGATTTCTCCAGTGGGATATGGGAGGGCATGGCTGCAATCCTATCATGCCTAGGAGGCAAAGATAGGAGGCTTGTGAGCTCGAGGTCAGCCTGGGCTCCATAGCTAGATCAGGCCTCAGCCAATAAAGAGATAATTCAAAACACAATAAAATTCCCCACAGTTTAAAGAGCAGAATATAGAGACAGCTTTCCAAATAGAGCCTGCAAGGCAAGCAATAGATGACCCTTTTGCCAAAGGACACAAGTTGTCTTTGTAATTCTAGGCTAAGAAAAAGAAAACTGGCTGACATTTTGAGAAAAGAAACTTAAAAATGCATTCTCTTTTACCTCCAGAATTAGAATATTTAGCCTATAAATAACACTAAATGCACACCAGGGTTAGGAATTTAACTACGAGCTGTCTAATGACTACAACAGCTGAATGGAAAACAATACAACCATCCAGCTATGAACAGTCCAAACTCAGAAAAACACAGGGATTTCTGAGAATTGGGGACTACTTCCAGTCAGACAAGAGGACATCTTTGCTTTGGGCATATCCTACGTTCTGGGGCAGAGGCAACATCTGCAGGAGGATGCCTGCCGTAGAGAGATGGCTCCTGGCATCAGGCCATTAGTGGGTGGCTTACACCAGTCACAGCCACCATCCTGCACTTGCTCCCAAAGTCCAGCTGCCTTCCTGTTTCTGTGCATGTGCAGTGTGAACTATGTGCAGTGTGAACTATGCATGTGCAGTGTGAACTATGTGAAGTGTGAACTACGCTGGCATGCTTATAACCCCCTAGTGAGGTTTCCATCTGGGGACACTTCACAGTGTTGAGGTCACCATGACAGTCTAGGATTTCTGCGTCAGTACTGTGAGCATTTGTGACAGTCCTGCTGTGTGGTGTGCGAACCTGGCCTGTGCACCTAGATATATTGGCTACTAGATGCTACTAGCAGTTCAGTGTGGTGACCAAACCAAACCACCGCCATCACCACCCACCTCCACCACCACCACCACCAACAACCAAACCAACCCAACACAACCCAAACAAACAAACAAACAAACAAACAAACAAACCAAAAGCAAAATACCTGTGTCTTTTTACTGCCAAGACCCTGAGGGGAGGGTTAAAAGTCTCACTGGTCCCCAGACTGGAAATCTTTTCTGTGAAGATTTTACTTTCTTTTGTGGAACAAGGCTGGTGGGGGGGGGGGGAGGAAGCCCCCCCCTTCATCCTCCTTGCTGCCATTGAAACCTCTGCCACCCTGGTTGCTCTCAGTCCTCATCACTGGCTCCCTAGAATCAAGGTCTTTTTCTACTGGACTGATGCTATGGGACTCCTGCTCTTGGGAAGAAAGAAATGGGTAAGGAAGTACACAATAGGGAGGGAGAGAGGGAGGGAGGGAGGGAGGGAGGGAGGGAGGGAGCCTTCTCATGCCAGAGAGTGACTCACTGTGACCATCAGGTAAGGTTCTGTCTTCCTTACCAGAACACACACACACATACACAAACACAAACACACACCCTTACCTCCCCAACATGGTCATCTTTAATTGTCAACTTGACATCACCTACCATTGCCTGGGAAGAAAGACCCACCGAGAAATTATCTTAAAGAGTTGGCCTATGGTGCACCTCTGAGAGCTTTTCTGTTAATTGAGGAGGACGGCCTGGGCATCTTGGTTGTGGGTAGCACTATTCCCTAGGCAGGGAGTCATGAGCTGAATGAGTGAAGAAATCCAACATAAGCAAACACACATGCATTCATCCCTCTGCTCTTGAATGTGGGTGTGCTGTGACAGAAATTCCTTCCTTGACTTCCTCACCATGACCAACTGTAACCCGGGCTACACAGTGAGCTCCAAGCCAACCAGGGCTTCCCAGCAAGCCATTGTCTCAGAAAAGCCAATCAATCCACTGATAAATACAGCCAGATGTCACCACTGTGTCACCTCATCTGAACACTGATACCTGGACCCTGAGAAACCTGGACCCTGAGACACCTGGATACTGAGACACCTGGACAGTGTGACAGCTGGATACTGAGACTCCTGGACACTGTGTGACTTCACCTGAACTCTGTGTCATTCACCTGGACACTGTGACACCTGGACACTGTGATACCTGGACACTTTGACACCTGGACACTGTGACACCTGGACACTGTGACAACTGGACCCTGAAATATTTGGACACTGTGTGACTTTACCTGGACACTGTGACACTTAGACACTGTGACACCTGGACACTGTGACACCTGGACACTGTGATACTTGGACACTGTGATACCTGGACACTGAATGACTTCACCTGGACACTGTGTGACTTCACCTGGACACTGTGTGGCTTCACCTGGACACTGTGTGACTTCACCTGAACTCTGTGTCATTCACCTGGACACTGTGATACTTGGACACTGTGACACCTGGACACTTTGACACCTGGACACTTTGACACCTGGACACTGTGACACCTGGACCCTGAGATATCTGGATACTGTGTGACTTTACCTGAACTCTGTGTCACTTCACCTGGATACTGTGACACCTGGACACTGAGACTCCTGAACACTGTGTGACTTTACCTGAACTCTGTGTCACTTCACCTGGACACTGTGACACTTAGACACTGTGACACCTGGACACTGTGACAGCTGGACACTGTGATACTTGTACACTGTGAAATTTAGACACTGTGTGACTTCACCTGGACACTGCGTGACTTTACCTGGACACTGTGTGACTTCACCTGAACTCTGTGTCACTTCACCCGGACACTGTGTGACTTTACTTGAACTTTGTGTCACTTTACCTGAACACTGTAACATCTGGACACTGTGACACCTGAACACTGTGACACTTCACCTGAAGGAGCTGAGGCAAGTAAGCTTGGCTGCTGCCTTAGCTCAGAGAAACCACAACTAAGGCAATATCCTGCTCTCATTCTATCTTCCTCTCCCCATGGACATTTAGCTAAGATCTGGGGTGAGAAAAGTCCCAGCCACTCTGCATTCCCAGGCATGGTGTAGAAGTCACCCGAGGTCCTGTTCCTAGGCAGGTTTTATTGCCTCAGCTCTTAGAGGTTCCTACCACCTCTGATATCTTCTGACCACCAGTGTTATCAGAACCTCCTGTGAGCAACACAGTAGGGGTCATGGGAAGCCAATGCATGGGTCACAGAACAAAGTGCTTCAGGCCCCTCGTCAGCACTGCCAAAACCAGGGCTAAACCCCACAAACAAGAGAGCCAGCATTAGCCATGCCTGACCCCACTCTCATCACCAAGTATGGAGCGACACACTAACTCAGGGTTCACAGGGTGCACCCACACTCTGCTGCCTGCACCACCCCCTGAGCTGCTGGAGTGTCCCCACTGGGAGGCCCTGGGGGGGTAGTGAGTCTCTCCTACCCCAACGTGTGGTTTTCAGGGCTCTCAGACACATTGTGTCAGGGTTATCGACTAACAGTAGGGACTCAGAACATCAAGCACCAGCAGGCATACAGTAACTGTAAGGGGCCCTCCCCCTTGCAGCTCCCAAGCAGAGAGACTTTACAGAGTTGAGCCAATGCTTCTTGTGAGTTATGGCCATGTTAAATCCATTACTGTTCCCCACCCTGCTTTCTTCTTGCTGCGGGAAAGTGAAAACAGGGGACAATCAAGAGTGGAACTTAATGTTTTCTCTTTGTGTCAGGATAACAAGAGTACTTGAGCTCCAGATATGCTCTTTTGAAGGCATGTTTGCCCGTTGTTAGTTAGGCCTTGGGCCTCTGGAAATGATATGTTTAATCTTCTCCTCAGCTTCTATATGATTCAATGTGGACTGGCAAACAAATGAACTATTTATTCATTGATCTGTTTGTTTTTATGTAGCCTGGGCTGGCCTTGAACTGGCTATGTAGCCGAAGATTGACCATAAGCTTCTAATCTCCTATCTCCTTTCCCCCACCTCCCAAGGGCTTGGATTATAGGTGTGCACTGCCAGGCCCAGCTTGTGAGGTGATGGCTTGGAACCCAAGGCTCCATGTTTGCTAGGTGAGCATCATCCCAACTGAGCTACGGGTCCAGGCTGACAGGGGAACATTGAACAGAAGAGTCTAGTTATTGTACCAGCCTTAGGGTGAAGCTGCATAGAGAAAGGTATTCCAGTCCTTTGACCCTTCACCGTGAGGTCCTAAGGTTATTTTAGGTCCCAGCCACCCTGCCAGACCTGTATGGGCCAGTCAGCTGTGTCACTTCTTCCAAAGCTGCACTCTCCTCAAGTGCCAGGTTACTCCAAAGGCTGTTATCATGATGGGCATCTCTGCCTCTGCACCATCAAAGGCAGAGGCCGCTGCTGGATGAAGCATTATGGTCGCAGAGATATTTGCCTGGGTCTCTGCAGATTCTTTGCCTGGATCTCTGCATAAGCCTTTGGATAAGCAGGCTTTCTGTGCTCTGGGCTTCCAGAAAGCAAAGCAAGGAACAGGTCAGCCAGCTCTCGCTTATAGAGAACCTCCCAGGCAGCCATAAGTTACAGAGTCCACTGTGCTCAAGACAGTGAGTGCTGGAGAAAGGCTCTGGTCATCACAGTAGCACAAAACTGAGAAGGCCTTTCTCTCCTCCTCCCCTGCCCCATTCCTGTCTGTCTGTCTGTCTGTCTCTGCCTCTCTGTCTCTGTCTCTCTCTGTGTCTCTGTCTCTGTCTGTCTGTCTGTCTATCTCTCTCTCTCTCACACACACACACATACACACCTTCCTTCTGGAAACTTCTTGCACAGAGAAAACTTATCTTAAAAGCATTTGTGCCCTGGATGGATTTACAGTTTGTATCTGAGGAGGCAAGGCAGGAGGATTGCTATGAGTGTCAGGCTAGTTCATAGTGAGATTCTGTCTTAAAAATTAACTAATACATAAAATGCAGGAGCTGTCTATGTTGGAACACTCCTATATTCCAAGCACTAGGGACGAAGAAGCAGGGGGGGGTCAGGGGTTCAAACTCATCCTTGGCTACATAGTTTGAGGCCAACCTGGGCTACATAAGAACATGTCTCCAATAGATAAATAATGATATAATAGAAATCAATTGAGTAATCCTGACACTCATGCCTTTGTTCAACGTTGCTCGGCTTCTCTGGCCTGGAGAAGCGTTTCCCCTGGAGAACCAAGAGAAGGAGGTTCTCCATGATAAGCCAATTTCTTGGGCTTTAGTACTTGGCTACCTGTGTCTAAAGTCTGTAGCCAATACTGGGCATAATGGTGTATGCCTTGGGAGGGCAAGGAAAGGAAATCTCAAATTAAAGGTCAATCTGGCATATTCAGTGAAACCCCATTAAAAACAAACCCCCAAACTCTGTAGCCACCCCACTGCTGCAGAGATCTGAAAGCACAGGACCCTGCCAGCCTCTCTCTCTCTCTCTCTCTCTCTCTCTCTCTCTCTCTCCCCTCTCTCTTTCTCTCCTCTCTCTCTCTCTCTTTTTAGCTTGGTCACGATCCTGACTCCAACCAGAATAGCCTCTTGAGCTGCTCTTGTCGGATGCGCTGTTATCTCCAGAAGCCGTGGTGTCATGCCAGGCTTGACAGCTCCATGGAGATCATTGTCCTTCCCTGAAAGCCAGCCTGTGTGTCCTATGCCGGGGGTCATAACTGGTGTCCTGCCACTGATTCCTGCCTCCTTATCTTGTCCTTGAGTTTGAGGCGAGCACTGCATTTTTTTTCAATACTCCTCGCTCCATGCCTGTTCACCCTGGGCTTGCTGAGGGGCAGCACATGACCTGGCCTTCTGATGCCTAATGGCCTGCCCACACGGGAACTTGTTCCACGGAGATTTAATAAACTGGTCAAGGCGTGACTTTCCTGCTGAGCATGACCCTGTGTGTAAATGAGCATTCATCTACCATCCCAAGCCCTCTTGGGAATCCGTTCTTCAAAGGCAGTGAATTATCAGGAGCCAAAGTTCTCACAGAGAGAGCTCTGCCAGCCACAGCCAAGTCCCAAGCAGAGAATCCCCTAATTAGCTGGTGCTGTTAGAGATAATGGCCACCAGGCTGGGGAGATGGCTCAGTGGATAAAGGCACCTGCCGCCAAGGCTGACAGCCTGAGCTTGATTTCCCAGGATGCACCTGGAGCGCACCCCAAAACCCCAAATCTCTCCATTTGCATAATATTGCATGAGCCTGTCCCCCTCCACGTAAGTGCAATAAAAACGCCTGTGAGAAGCTTAATTTCAAGTAAATGTATGTGTCATCTAAGAATGAGGAAAGGCAAGATGGCAGCTCAGTGTGTAGGTGTGCTGCGCTCCTGCCTCTGTCTATTCAATGCCACAGAGAGGTGTCTAAACGGCATTACCCCACCCCACCCCCAGCTCCCAGAAACATCTCCTAGGGGGAAGCGAAGGGAAGTTTGAGAATTCTTCTGAGACATTGCTCTATATGAAAGGGTTCTTGATTTTTAGTAGAGTCCAAATAGTCAAACCAGTCCTCAGTCATCATTTTGCATGTAGACATCAGAGGCACAAACACATCTGCCTTTCGGTTTATTACTGTGCTGAACGGACTCTTTGCCACTTCAGGTCATCCTTCAGACACCCAGATTGTAGGCAGTTCTCACATCTATTCTTTCCACCCCCATGACAGTACATGAGCTAAGGCTTAGTGAATGCTGGTCCCCAGGGATCTGCAGGGTCAGGGCCCCCAGGGATCTGCAGAGTCAGGGCCCTGTGAGCCTCTGCTCACACTGACATCTACCGACCAATCTGTGAACTTGGTTTATATGCATTCCTGTTTAAAGACATATTTATTGTATATGTATCCAGGGTTGGCCTTGAACTCATTTTGTAGCCCAGAATGACTTTGGATTTGATCTCCCTGTTTCTGCTTCCCAAACGCTGGTATCACAGGCCTGCAACACCACACCCCGCTCAATTAGTTGATTCGTTGGCCTTGAACTGGCTGCCAGCAACCCTGAAGTTTATCTCTGCCGTTTCACCCTAGCTGGCAGTCATCGTGACTCCAGACACAAGGCTGCAGAAAACAATGAAGAAAGCACGTACTGACTAGACCAGGAAGAGAACCGTGTTCATAGCAGAGAGCGAGTCACTGGGCTCCCAGCAGCCAGGAATGTGTTTGTTTCAGAAAGCCAGAGTCAGCTGGCCGATTCAGAATCTGAACAGTGGGGATTGATGGGGAATAGGGAACAACCCCTGTCCTTGTGCCAGCCATAGCTCTGCCAAACACTTCCATTCCTAGTGGCCTCCTCTGGAATTTTCCTGGGCATGTCTTCTGGAGCTGGTGTTTGTTAACAGAGATCTCTCCTTCCCCACTGTTCGTGTCTACCCCTTTCCACGGGGAATATTTGTGAGCCAAGAGGAACCAGGTACAGGAAACGCAGTCCCAGTGAAGAGGTCTGAGCCGGTGTGGGGCTTGTGGCTTAGAAGAAACCCTTCAGTTTAACGGAAGGACTGCCGTGGAGCAGGGAGGACCCTGGGTAATAAAGCTTAGTCCTCAGATCACATTGTAGAGAGTTGCTTAGTTTGAGAATTGAAACTTTCTTCCTAGGCCCTTATAGGCTGGGTCCTGGAGTTTGATGTCAGCAGCCCCAGAGCATCCGTGTCACAGCCAACTCTCCTTGGGCATTTCAAGCCGATATGTCAGTGTCCAAGGAGAAACCTAGAAGCCTCCGTGTCTCAGGAGAAGTTTCTCGAGTCTGGGCCACTTTCTGGGGCAGCTGAGGCTCTGGAGCTGAACTTCCAGCGTGTGAGATGCCATCCCTGGTCTCGGAGCGTGGCTTCTAGGAACTGAGTGGGTGGGACGATTATCCCACTGCATTCTTCCAGGTGGTTCTGCAGCATGGTTGCCTGCACGCTGTTCATAGGCTTGTCTGGAGTTCCAGCCTGACCCTGCCCAGACAAAAGCTGCTTCTCCACGTCAGCGGCTGTGTGCAATCTCTGAAAATCTATACGTTGAATTACAGCCCAGCAAGAGAATGGAACTCATTCATTCATATTCCCTAAAAAGGTCACAAGTATTCCAACATCAAAGAACAGAAAGACTGTTTCTGTACCTGATAGCCCCGCCCCCTAAGAACAGAAATGCTGACTCCAGCAGTTTCCCCACTGAGCACCCCTCCTACCCCCAAATTTTAAAACTGCCTGCAGCCTCATGGAGATGAACTGGCTAACTGGGTGAGGTTTGGCCAAATGTCCTCCCTTCTGTAGAAACCCCAAGGTCTTCTGTTACAGGAAACCAGAAAAGCTTGCCTCTTCTTATTTAATGTTCTTTCTTTTAAATTTATTTATTTTATGTATATGAATACACTGTAGGTATACAGATGGTTGTGAGCCACCATGTGGTTGCTGGGATTTGAACTCAGGACCTTTGCAAGAGCAGTTAGTGCTCTTAACCGCTGCACCATCTCTCCAGTCCATTTAACATTCTTTTTAGTTTATGTTTGACACTTGTTTTCCCCTGATTGCAGCCATTGTCAAGGTCAGCATGAAGATCCCTGACCTTCTGACAGGGGCGTTGACTGGATAAAAGGCACGATGCCTGTGCCAAGCCTTTAGTAAATCAGTTATATAATTTATACTTTCAACAAGATTATGATACTCATTTCATCATTAAAAATTTGAGTGCTATGTGTGTTGGTTGTAAAAGATTTTATTTTTATCTGTGTGTGTTTGACATGTGTGCCAGTGCCCTTGGAGGCCATGATGGAGCACCAGAACTCCTTGAGATGAGGTTACAGGTGTTTTCCACGTGGACGCTGGAAACCAAGCCTGGGTCCTTTGGAAGAGCAGTAAGCACTCTCAATTGGTGATCCATCTCTCCAGCACCCCCACGTCATTTCCTCCAAAGTTTTAAACTACATTTATTTATTTTGTATGGCTGAGTATGTAGATTCACCACCACCGTCATCCTGAGAATCCAGTACCAAGAGTGATCACAATACAGTGTATTTAAAGGGCCTGAGGCCACACTATCTAGGTTTGGATATGAGTCACAGATCCTTCCTCTGTTGAAGAATTGTTTAAAGCAATAGCTTATAGATGTACACAAGAATATCTGGCATGTTAGTCAACATTCAAAAAGTATTTGCTATTGTGGTGTTGATTAAATTAGAAGAATTTTGAGGGGGCTGGAGAGATGACTCAGCAGTTAAGAGCACTGGCTGCTCTTTCAGAGGTCCTGAGTTCAATTCCCAGAAACCACATGGTGGCTCACAACCATCTGTAATGGGATCTGATGCCCTCTTCTGGTGTGTCTGAAGACAACTACAGTGTACTCATATACATAAAATAAATAATAAATAGATTTTTTTAATAAAAGAAGGATTTTGTGATTTTCCCCCTAAAGAAACATGGAGTCCGGAGACCACTAAAGACAAAGGCAGTTATGATACAAGGCAGGAACCTGAAGGCTGGAGATTGTCTCTGCAGGCACTGAGAGAGAGCAGGGGACAGAATCTGACCTCTGAACCAGGTAGGGTAAAGTAAAGACCACAAGAAAGAGGCTCCTGACTGGAGCTTCAAGCTGAGGTGGTGGTGAGCACAAGGCCTCAGAGGTCCTGTTAAAAATCTGTACAATCCTCCAGTACCCTTGATAAGATTCTGAGCACCTACGGAGAAAGACTGGGAAGCCATCCAGGCAAGCAATCATGGCTGTCCTCGAGGTACCCGCTCTCTACCTGGAGCTCCTGCAACCGCCCAGCTCCCAGCTCCTTCCCAATTATCACCTTAATCCTTCCAGTGGTTCAGTTCAGAAGCCATTACCAAACCCTGCTTCCAGAGAAAGTAATTAACTCTGGCCCCAAACCAAACAGCAGGTGTGTGGCAAAACCAGGCTTCAAACAAGGATGCAAACCGAAGGTAAGGCCTGTAAGCCGCTCCACTTCCATCCCTGTCCTGCCGGTGGAGGAGAAGGGACTCAGGAGTTGAGAGGCATGGCGGTCTGCTTGTTAGGTCCTGCCATGGATTCTGGCTTCCCACAAATGATGACTGGAAATGACAGAGAGAAATGTAGATAGACTTCAAGAGGAAGTGTGGCTGGGCGGTGGTGGCGCATGCCTTTAATCCCAGCACTTGGGAGACAGAGGCAGGTGGATTTCTGAGTCTGAGGCCAGCCGGGTCTACAAAGTGAGTTCCAGGACAGCCAGGGCTATACAGAGAAACCATGTCTAGAAAAAACAAAAACAAAACAATACAAAAAAAGAGGAGGTGTAGGTGTTGAGGGTCAGAGCCATAGGCTTGCAACCACTGCCAACTATTCTGCAGGGCAGAGAGGAGCAGCTCCCCCGGGTGGGAGGCCTTGGAGCATCGGTGAGGAAGTTGGAGGCTCCAAGGTCAAAAGACAGTGGGGTTGAAAGTGTCTGTGTGGTGGAGGGAGCTGAGGTCAGAGCACCCCAGGTCACTGTGTGCCTGAGGCCAGTTGATGGATGAAGAGATGGCAGAATGGGAGATGGCCCTAGCCCTAGAGGAGAAACCAGAAGGCTAAGAGGCTAGCTGGTGATGATGCAGGTTAGAGCTAGGCAGGGGACACTGCTGTCTTCCCTCTCAGGGGAGGGAGTTAGGAGCTTCGCATGCTGGGTTCCAAGTAGAATGTCAGAGAGAGCAGGCCCAACTGCAAGCTTTCCTCCTCAGGTGTGGAACAACTTGCAAGGCCTCTCGTCCCCAGGAGCTAGGACAGGCTCTGCCACCAGCCAAAAGTCCCAGGGAACTCTGAGGTACAAATGGTAACAATATGGAAAGGAGAAGAATGTGGGCCCCTCCATGTGCTGCCTCCCTGATTATTCAAGTCATGCTCCTCCCAACTTATCCAGCGGGGGATGGGCTAGAGGCTGTCTTTTAAAGTTGATCAGTTCCTTTTGATGAAGACACATTTTTTTTTCCAAAGTGTTAATTCTAAATGTTTTTGTGGCATGAGGAGAAAAGAACAAGGGTTCACTCAGTCTCATTGATTAATTCCAAAAAGCCTTGACGGTCAACCAGTAAAAACAAAAAATAGGGTAGTATAGGGAGAAATCCCCAGACTTCCCTGTGTACTGATAAAGTGAGGCTGGGCAGGATGGGAGGTTCTGTGTGTTCAGCAAGCACAGAACTGTGTGCTGGCGCTGCACACCAGGCTTAGAGGACTGTACTCCTTCCCGTTGTGTAGACTCAGAAGTTACCTTCAGAAGGTGGGGCTGCCTCGGAGGTCAGCAGGCTGTTGCCAAACCTTTGGAAGCAGAGGCAATTGGGAAGCAGCCTGACAGTTTAAATCTCGCTTCCACTATATCTTAGCAATGAAACTTTGGACAAATTATGGGTCATCAGTGCTCTCAGTTTCCTAATGTAAAAGTAGGAACGGTCAAGATCTGGCTTATTACCTCCCCACAGGGTAAGACTTAATGAAACAATGTAACGAATATGCCTTACCTAACCAAAGCGAAACAATGTAACCAACATGCTTTACTAAGGAAAGCGAAAGCGCTTTGAGTATGTAATCAGTATTGTTCCCACTACTTCTACCATGTCATGCGAAATTAATATAACACAGATTAATTTCCTTTTCTGTTGTTGTGTACACGTGGGTGTGCGGATGTATATTGCTTGCTACCCACTTTGTTTTTAATTCTTTAAAATCCATCGATATTTACATGTGTGCATGCAGAGGTCAAAGGACCTCTGTGGGAATCAGTTCTCTCCACCATGCGGGTTGCAGGGGCGGCAATCGAACTCAAGTCATCAGGCTGGACAGTGAGTGCATTTACCTACATAGCCCTCTCAAAAACCTCCTTTTTTTTGAGACAGTTTCTCACTGATCTGGAGCTCTGGATTCATTAAGCTAGGCTGGCTAGTTAGCAAGACCCAGAGATCTGCCTCTCGTACCAAGAGAGCCCTCATCCTATCACCTTCTTAAAGTTTTTCACACGTGTTTCTGTCTCAGCCTTCTCTGCCTGTGTGTTTGTTTGGAGTTAGGGCCTCATGCTGTAGCCCTGGCTGGCCTGAGCTAGCCTCAAACTGCAGGTAATCCCCCTGCCACCGCCTCAGAAGTATTAGGACTTTAGATGTAAGCCACTGGGACCTTCTTTGCATTTCTCTTCCTTTATTTTAATCCTCATTGCTTCCAGGATTCTCTGCTCTCTAGTGAGCTCACCTGGCCAAAGGGAAGGGCAGGGATCACACCCAGCTGCTGGTGGTGTTGATTGAGCCTTTAGAGGTTCAATCTGGGAGTGGGGACTGGAGAAGCGGCTGAGCTTGGTTAAGAGCACTTACTGCTCTGGCAAAGGATTCAGTTTCAGTTCAAGGTCTTTTATACAAACTTTTTTGTTTTCTGAAGTTTTCTCTGATTAACCCTGGCTCCTGGACCTCACTATATACAGTTTATTGTTATTTTGAAGTTCAATTTAGAAATATTTCTCTAAATCCTAAAGAATCTGTATGATGCCGGGGCCTAGCAAACACAGAAGTGGATGATCACAGTCAGCTATTGGATGGATCACACGGCCCCCAATGGAAGAGCTAGAGAAATTACCCAAGGAGCTAAAGGGAACTGCAACCCTATAGGTGGAACAACAATATGAACTAACCAGTACCCTAGCTGCATATGTATCAAAAGATGGCCTAGTCGGCCATCACTGCAAAGAGAGGCCCATTGGACTTACAAACTTTATATGCCCCAGTACAGGGGAACCCCAGGGCCAAAAAGGGGGAGTGGGTGGGTAGGGGATTGGGGGGGTGGGTATGGGGGACTTTTGGGATAGCATTGAAAATGTAAACGTGGAAAATACCTAATAAAAAATAAATTAAAAAAAAAAAAGAATCTGTATGATACCCACTTTGATTTTTAATAACTGCAGTTCTAGGAAAGTAGCCTGAGCAGCTAGGGGCCCAAGGGCCATTTTAATGAGAATGTATTACATCATTGTATCGTTAATGTATTATACTAGTGAGGAGTTAGAAGTGACACAGTTGTCAGCAATGGGAAACACACGGGAGGTCTAAAGACAGAGAACGATAGGACAAGCCATCTTAGTGATGAATGCTTACATCTGGATGTCTCTGGAGACCATTTCTGGTTATTTAACCCTGAAATACTAGTGGCTTTATACTTTGCTTTCTAGTTTTTTTGCAATGTGCATGTTATATAACCAGAAATAACTTACAAACATGGAGAGTTCTAACCCCAACATGGCTATTGTACATTTCTCTATGATGTCCCTATTTAAGGGTGATTTATTGACTTAGACATGAACTGCATCCTTGGGGACAATGACACACAAATCCTTTCCCTGTATACTTGAACAGAAACTCTCAAGAACTTGCTTTGGGGTCTCATAGAATGGACAGCCATCTTGGCGGCATTGAAAACAGGCTGCTTTCTCTGTGGAAGAATTAGCCAGGGGAATGTTGATTCTCCTGACAGATTCCTGTCTCTCTCCTTGCAGCACTGAAGTGGCAGCTCTCACACCAGCAGCCCTCAGTAAAGACATGATGTCTCTGCAGTTGGGGACAGCTGGGAAGGAACTTCAGCTGGCTGAGAAGAGCAGTGATCTTCTCCAAAATGTCAGCATGACCGAAGGTTTGGAGTAAGTAGGGCTGAGCTCATCGGAGTCTTGTCTGGGACCTGCCTCAGCTAGAGACTGATCATGAGACATCGGTTCATCATCAGGGTGGACATTCTCTTCTCCAGTTCATCTAGTTTTAACTCATAAGTATCTACCGGAGTAGACTTATGGGCCACTCGTGAGGCTTATAGTGTGAACCAGGCATCAGCAGCAGAGCTGGCAAGACTCCAATTTCCACTTAGAAAATTGGCTGTTTCTTATAGATTCCTTCTGGCTCCCTTATCTACAGTTGCTAAAGACGTAGCCATTTAGAATGCATAGGTACATTTCATTAGTTACACAATCCTGTGATTATCAGCAACCACAGATCCAATGGGTAACTTTTGTTGCTATTGATTGTGCTTGAAATAGTGTCTCATTGTGTAGCCCTGGCTGGTCTGGAACTCATTAAGTAGGCCAGGCTGGCCTTGGATTCACAGAGATCTGCCTGCCTTTGCCTCCCAAGTGCTGGGATTAAAGATAGCTTACATAGCCTGTACATGCCAGGACCTTTTCCTATGTGTGAACATTCATTCATTACTCTTGCTGTGATAGAGCACCAGGACAGTGGCAGTTTACAGAAGAACTTTCTTGGCCTGTCTGAGGGTGAGTCCATGATGGTGGAGCAGAGGCAGTGGGTGGCAGACAGGAGCTAGAGCAGCAGCTGAGGCCTCTCACATCTCGAAACAGCAGGAGTCTTGAACTCTCAAAGTCCACCTCCAGTTACAAACTTCCTCCAACAAGGCCACACTCCTAAACCTTCCAAACAGCACCATCAATTAGGGACCAAGTAGTCAAATGGCTAAGGATACAGGGACCTCTCATTCATACCACCAGAGTAAGGTAGGTGTGACAAGTCCCCAGCCCACTTTTGGGCTCAGGGTCCACAGATCTGACCTACTACAGACATACGTTGCAAGGTTGTTGTGATTCATTTTAAAATGTGTGTATGTGTCACATAGATGTAGTTTAGTAAAATAACGACAACCCAGTAGGGGATAGGCCGGGCCTCTAAGACCGTTGTCACACAGGCAAGAACAGGACTAAACTGTGAACACACAGGCAAAGATTCTCTGCTTCACTCACCCAGAGAAATTAACATCAAACCATGGTTCCAGCTTAAACATCAGATCGGCGGAGAACAGGATCTTTAAAAATACACAATTCTGGAAGAAGCTGTAGCCCAGCCACCATTTCTGCCAGGAATGTAAATCAATTCCACATCTTTGAAGCACAGGCGAGAAGCCAGGCATACTGGTACATGCCTGTTATCCCAGCATTTGGAAGTGGAGGCAGCAGGACCAGGAGTTCAAGGCCAGCCCCAGCCACATAGTTCAAAGGGACTACATGCAGCCTTGTCTACAAAAGCCAAAGCAGTAGCGATAAATAAACAAAGTGCAGTCTGGGAACGTTTAGCCAGGCAGGGTTCAGGAACTGCCTGTCACTGTGCTGGCTCCCACATGCAGCACACAGACAGGAGCATGCCCATTACAGCACTGCTTTGTCTTGTTATTTTTCTGGACTGTTGAGTTGGCAAAGTGCTGGTCGTGCAAGCATGGGGATTCACATAAAAGAGTGTGGCAGTGCTTACTTCCCAGCGTTGGGAAGCAGAGACTGGGGGAACCTAGGGGACTGCCTAGTTAGCTAGCCACAACAGTGAGCTCCAGGTTCCGTGAAAGACCCTGGCTCAAAAAATAAAATGAAGAGCAATAGAAGAAGACCTCTATGTTGATCTCTGACCTCTGCACCCACGTGCACCCAACATGGATACACACACACACACACACACAGAGAAATAGAAAATTATACTACCCCAACACAGAGTCATACTATGAAGAAATCCTCATGTACTAATAGGAAATGGACTCCAAATAGGTCACTACAAAGGAAATTCAAAATTCAGAATAATGTATACAAATATACTCATATTTATATAGACCTGTGGAAACCTGCATGATTGTCATACACTCTGTGGAAGAATAAAGAATGTTGTGGGTGAACTAAATATTCACAGATGTGATTAGTGGGTTTTGAAGTAAAAATGTGTGTTTGAACTCTTAGTCCCAGCTGAGGATGCTGTTCTGGAGACTAGGGAACCTTTGTGAGACCTGCCTGATGAAGCCTGTCACTGGGGGTGAGCCTTAGAGGTTGGAGCTGGGCTCCCTTACACCTGGTCTCTCTCTACTTGCTGACTGGGTGTGAGCAGGCAGCCTTAAGCTCTCCCCAATGCCTTCTCCACCACGGTGGACTGTCCCCCTCACTGTTCCTTCTCAGGAATTCATCCCAACAACGAGAAAGGTAACCAGTATGTCTTAGTTTCTTTACCTGTTGCTGAATCTAAAAACAAAACAACAGCAAAAGCCAACCATGACAGAGGAGGTTTATCTTGCTCACAGTTCAAGGCAAAGTCCATCTTGGTGGATAAATCAGGGAAGTGGAAGACTGGTGCAGCTGGTCACATTGCATCATACACAGGAAGCATAGAGCAATGAATCTGTACTTCTGTCCAGTGTCTTTTTTCTGTTTATACACTCCAACAGTGGGCTGCTCTTCCAGCCCAGCCAGGGAAGGGTGCCGCCCACAGTGGGTGGGTCTTTCAGCACGGCCAGGAAAGGGTGCCGCCTACAGTGGGCGGGTCTTTCAGCCCAGCCAGGGACGGGTGCCGCCTACAGTGGGCGTGTCTTTCAGTCCAGCCAGGAAAGGGTGCCGCCCACAGTGGGTGGGTCTTTCAGCACAGCCAAGGAATGGCACTGCCCATGGTGGACGTGTCTTTCAGCCCAGCCAGGGAAGGGCTCCGTCCAGAGTTGGCAAGTCTTCCAGCCCAATGAACTCAGTCAAGACAGTCCTCCAGAATACACCCAGAGGCCCACCTCCCAGGAGATTTTAGCGTCTTTCATGTTAAGGACTTTGTCCCATAGTCAAATCACAGACCTGGTCCTCTCTGCCCATCTACCCTTTGGTAGATTTTTTGAGATTCTACCCTTACCTGTATGCTTACTGTTTATCTTTTCCACACTTTTGTACATATAAACACAAATAGCAGCACTTTGGAATTTGGGACCTCATTGTTAAATAGTTTATGGATTCAGCCAACAAATATTTATGCAACCTTTCTATTTCTCTTCTACAAGATGTTCTGTATATGGTATTGTTCACACAGGACAAAGTCAGTATGAAGGTAGCAGATATACCTGGAGCTGAGATGTGTTCTATAGGTCTCCATTAGAATTGTGTAGGTCAGAGGACCAGTCTAAATTCCTACTATACAGTAATTACCTCTGTTTGATCTGTTTGTGTTGTTTGCATTTGATAAGGGAAGTTTCGGAAATGGACCACATCTCAGACAGACCAGATGAAAAAGACAAACCTTCTGAAAACCTACAGACCGATTCCCTTTATAAGACGGACACTGAAAAATGGGTAAGCTAAGGTGGGCCTGATGGTATTCGCTTGTAATCCCAGCCCACCAATTGGCAGGTGAAGATGGGAGAGTGAGACGTTCAAGATCAGCCTTTGGTACAATCAAACCAAACCCAGACAGACAAAAAAGAAGGAAGAGTAAAAGAGACATCAATGTCATGGCAGGTAAAGAAATGACCTCACCTTGTGTCTGGGAAAGCAGGAAAAGGATGCCAGAAGGTTTTCTCTTCATAGGTGTAACACTGAAACAGGCCCGGGACAGCACTGCTTCCCATCCCACGTAGGGGTCATCCTAGCTTTCCTATGCACCCCCTCCCCCTCATGGGTTATGTGCTGGTTTTGCTTGTGAGACTCAATTACAATTGGCATAGGTCACCTTGGAGCAAAGGTTATGTGTAAAATGATCCTCAGATTGCAGAAAGTCTTCCAATAGAGTTCGTCCATTCTGCTTTGATTCCACCTCTGTGGGAATCCTCCCACTTTCTCCTCCTGGGGCCTGCGCAGACTGCTGCTGCCTTGCTGTGGTTTCTGTTTCCACCTCCCTGTAACTATCCTCTGGGCACACCTTCTCTGTCTAAGGTGGTTCCCCTGGAACTGAGGAGCTGACCAGATAATCTATAACTGACCCGATTTCAAACTCTTTTAACTCAATGGCAAAGTCTACCTTAAAGGCTCTTGTCCAAATAAGGAGACAGGTGGTGGTTAATCCACTGAGCTGCATAAACATCCATGAGCTACCAGCAAGAAGGCTGAGAACATTCCCAAGCCTCAGATGGACCTGAGGGTGCAGACTCGGTTTCTGAGGAACGCTGAGGTGGAGCCTGTGGCCTTGGCTGGGGTTTATGCAGGTCTTTTGGTGAGGAACTAATCTGTTCTGCCCACCCCAAACTTTTCTTTCCGTTTTAAATTTGTTTGATTGAAGCACAGGAGAGTTTTGCTTAAAACTTCTTCAAAGGTAAGAAGAACTATTTTACAGTAGAGTTCAGAAAGAAAGAGGGAGGGAGAGAGAGTGGGAGAGGAAGAGGGAGAGAGAGTGGGAGACAGAGATGGAGAAGGAGGGGGACAGAGAGGGGAGAGAGAGAGAGAGAGAGAGAATGTTCTAAGGTAGATTATTATTAATTTTGGCCATTTGGCATATATAGGAATGAAATGATAGGGAATTGAATATTTTTCTAGAACAAAGCAAGAAAGAAAAAAGAGAGAGGTGGGGAACAGGAAGGAAGAAGGAATTTCATGGACTAAACACAATAGACTATGGTATTTCTCTCAAACCCCTCACCATGAAAATAAATGACATAAAAGAGAACATAAGAGCCCAGAACAGTGATTGGTTCTTACAGTGGCATTTTAAAATAGCATTCATGTCAGTTAGCAGAAAGCATAGCATTTGCTTTATCTTTGTGTGTATAAATAAATGCACTTCACTAAGCCACTTAAAAGTAGGTCAAACAGCATAACAGTTTGTCCCTGTTGCCTTCAGAAAGTATCTCTAAAAATAAAGATTTTCTTCTACATATCCAAAATACTGTCATCACATCCAGAGAAATTAGCAGTTTAACACATAAAGAAGCCTAATAGTCTCTTTCCCTCTGCATTCTGGTTTCTTCCGTTGTGCCTCAAATGTTTTTTAGAGCTACATCACTTTTAGAGATTTGTGTATTGTATGCGTATCCGTGTTTTTCCTTCATGTGTGTCTGTGCACTGTGTGTGTGTCCCTGGCACTCTCAGAGGCCAGAAGAGGACATCAGCTTCCCTGGGACTGGAGTCACGATGACAAAGCTAGGAACTGATCCTGGGTCCTAGAGCTGTATTAGTATTTTTTTTTTGAATTATTTATTTTATGTGGATGATTACACTGTCGATATCTTCAAACACACCAGAAAGGGCATCCCATTGCAGATGGTTGTGAACCACCATGTGGTTGCTTGGAATTGAACTCAGGACCTCTGGAAGAGCAGTCAATGCTCTTAACCACTGAGACATCTCTCCAGCCGTGTGTGTGTGTGTGTGTGTGTGTGTGTGTGTGTGTGTGTATGTATGTATATGTATATATGTATATTTGAATGTATATATGTATATGTGTGTATATATACATACATTCATATTTTTTTAACAAACACTGGAACAAAATCTATGCTGTGCACTTAGTTGTCATGGCTCAACACACTGTCTTAATAGGAAACCTGTTTTATAAGTTTAAGGCCCCCACTGTGTGTTTTGTTTCATTTGTTCTTGTTTTGCTGTCGTCTTATGTAGCCTAGGATGGCCTATAACCCACTATGTGGCCTGGGCTGGCCCAGGACTCACTGTCTAAGCCTCCTGAGGGTCAGCGTTACAGATGCGTACCCTTGCCCGGCTAACACTGAGTTTCTGAGGAGACCAGAACAGCCATGCCATTTGTGTCAAGGTTTGGAGTGTACGGTCGGGTACATTTCTACTGTTCAGCCTAAAAACCACTCTTCCCTGGGAGGCTGATCCTGGAAAGCCTGCCCCAGCCTCTGACAAGCTGAACAGAGGCTTGTCTCCTTCTCTCATCCATGTACGAGACGGCACGGCTCAGGCAGGCTGTCTGGTAGGGCTGGAGGAGCCAGCACCTCTTTCGATGACTCATTTTTTTTACTCCCCCTCCATTCACATCTCCTCCAGGATGGGTTGGAGCAGGAGTCCGAGCACAGCCAGGACCCACCAAGCAAACCCGATGAGCAAGAAGTGACTCTAGTTTGCGAGGGCCCTCAAGCGTCTCAGCTGTCACCGTCTACGGATGAGAGCACCCCGTAAGCTTGGACACACCCAGTGAAGAGTACGGAGTGATGGGGAGAGAATCAATCCTGGGAAGGGATTCAGAAAAAGCCCGGAGGACGGATTAAACTCTAGGCACAAGTTGAACCAAGCAGCATCCGAGTGCACAGGGACTGGCTGACCCTGCCTAGCAAGATAGTAGAGTCAGCCTATCCTTGGCTGCTGATGCTGGCAGGGCCAGCAGGTCCTCTGTGTGTCATTGGATTTGGAGTTTAAAATTGATATGTTTGTCAACAGTCTCAGATAACTTCTTCTATATGGAAATTATTCTAGTCATCATTAAAGGCCTGCCAGTAAGCCCTTGCATGTCACATGTCAGACACCTTTCCTACCCTACCACTATTATTGCCCAATAGCCAATGTTCATTCTATAGAGGGAGATTTCAGATATATTTATTTTTAGGGCCAGAGCCTCAGTGGTAGAGTACTTGCATGTGTGAAGCCCTGGGTTTAACCCCTAGCCTTGAGAAAAATATATATAAAGCTTTTTTAAAAAGTAAGTGTGTGAATGTTTTGCCTGCATCATATATGTATGTGCACTGTGTGTGTGTGTGCCTGAGGAAGTTAGAAGAGGGTGTCAGATCCTATGAACTTGGAGTTATGAATGGTTGTGGACCATGATGTGGGTGCTGGGAATCAAACCTAGATTCTATGAAAGGCACTGAGCCAATACTCCAGGCTGGGCATGTAGGTGTGCTATAGAGTGTTTGCTTTGCGTGAGACCCTAGGTTTGATTCTCAGTAACACAAGACATATTTTGCAAAATTATTTTCCTTATCTGGACTTTTAAAGACCTGTTTACTGGCCAGTTGGTCCATTTTAGTAATAGAAAATGCACAGGAAGACCACTTAGAGCCATATGAGGTGTCTCCCACTTCCTACCTCCCAATGACTAGGGTTCTGCTTCCACAGGATCCCAGAGAGCTTGACCCACAAGCTGAACTACTGGCATGCAAAGATGGGTCTCCAAATGAAAGAACTCGGAGCCGACCACGGTGACTGGTTGGAGAGAATCAACAACATTATACAAAATATAAATAATACAGAAAGCACGGTGAAGAGGTAAGCACTAGATGTTGGGATTCGCAGGAAAATAGTAGAATGTCTTCCAGCTTTAAAGCTCAGGACACTGTGTGTGGTACAGCAAGCAGGCCGTATGATCTCAAGGTTAGAAGTCGACATCCCAGATCTGTGTCAGAGCTCTGTGTCTCTCTCTGTCTTCTCTGGGAGATTTCTCACACACTGGGTGTGCATAATTCTCTATTTTTATCATTGTTACTTATGAGTGTGTGTATGTGTGTGTGTGTGTGTGTGTGTAAGCACAGACACCCTGGAGGCCTGGCACTTGAATTACAGGCAGTTGTGGGCTGCCTTGTGGACGCTGAGGACAGAAGTCCTTCTGCCTTTAACTACTGAGCCATCTCTCCTGAGCTCCCTTTGAGATAGGGTTACACAGCCCAGGTTAGCCTCAAACTTTCTGTGTTCTGAATGCAATTTTGAACTCCTAACTCTTCTGCCTCTACCTCCTGGTTGTGGAGTGTGGTGTGTGTACTACCACAACCTATTTCACGCCAGAATCTGAGCCCAGGTCTTGATGAATGCGAATCCAGCACTCTACTAACTGAGCTATACCCCCATTACAGAGGCGGAGCTTGAACCCTGATGGCCTGTTTTTTTGGGGGTGAATTAATCACATTTTAAGGGCTTGCCTTTCCTCATGTGTGAAAAGCTATTGATTATAGCCTCTTCACTGGCATATTGTGAGGTTCATAGTGTGAATCACAGTCAATGATTAACAAACAGGAGCTCTTATTGGAAATAAATGTCTGACGCCTTTGAATTTCCCTGCCGAGCTCCAGCCTCTCTGCTAGCACAGAGGACCTGCACTCATAGCTGCTTCCTCTTTACCTTTCTCAAAGCGTCCACTCATCCCTACCCGCATCTGACCTTTTTAATCCCTCAAAGCATTAGAAAGGATCCAAATGCCATACGCTATAAGTTTCCTTTTTTAAATTAAAGTATAACTATATTACAGGACAAGTATGTTCTTTGATGTAAGGTCCTGTGAGTTTTACATAGTGATGGAACCAGCTCAGCGGGGGCATAGAATCCCTCCATCGGTCACAAAGTCCGTTGTTCTCTGTTCTTCTTGTGTGTGCGCTTTAAGACTCTGTCTCATGTAGCCCACAACCAGCGTGGTACTCCTGATCCTCCTGCCTCTACCACTGAGTACTGGGATTTCAGGTATGCACCACCATGCCCCACTCGCTGCTGAGTCCTTGATAGAGTTCAGATAAAAGTGCAGATACTCAGCCTTTGGATTTTGAAACGTCACTTTCCAGGTTGTGGCTACAACTCAGTGCTTGCTTCTCCTGCACAAGCAAGTGCCTCGGTTCAAGCCCCAGTGCTGGACAAACCAGTTTCTCTCTCTCTCTCTCTCTCTCTCTCTCTCTCTCTCTCTCTCTCTCTCTCTCTCTCTCTCTCTCTCTCTCTCTCTCTCTCCCTCTCTCCCTCTCCAGCACTTCAGTTTTGAAATCTCTCCCGTGTTGGATGATGTTTTCCCCCTCAGTCCACGGGACTAAATCCATTTCTTCATCTGTTTGTAGCTTGCTAAATGAGGTTATATCCCTGGAAAACCAGTCTAAAAATCTGGAGGACTCTGATCAGGAGGCAGACATTGAGGTAAGCCGGGTTCGGACACTTCCCGATGCTGCGTGTACCAAACAGACCTTAGCCAGAGGAAGACCCACCTCCATCACAGGAAGCCAGAGGAAGACCCACCTCCGTCACAGGAGGCCAGAGGAAGACCCACCTCCGTCACAGGAGGCCAGAGGAAGACCCACCTCCGTCACAGGAGGCCAGAGGAAGACCCACCTCCGTCACAGGAGGCCAGAGGAAGACCCACCTCCGTCACAGGAGGCCAGAGGAAGACCCACCTCCGTCACAGGAGGCCAGAGGAAGACCCACCTCCGTCACAGGAGGCCAGAGGAAGACCCACCTCCGTCACAGGAGGCCAGAGGAAGACCCACCTCCGTCACAGGAGGCCAGAGGAAGACCCACCTCCGTCACAGGAGGCCAGAGGAAGACCCACCTCCGTCACAGGAGGCCAGAGGAAGACCCACCTCCGTCACAGGAGGCCAGAGGAAGACCCACCTCCGTCACAGGAGGCCAGAGGAAGACCCACCTCCGTCACAGGAGGCCAGAGGAAGACCCACCTCCGTCACAGGAGGCCAGAGGAAGACCCACCTCCGTCACAGGAGGCCAGAGGAAGACCCACCTCCGTCACAGGAGGCCAGAGGAAGACCCACCTCCGTCACAGGAAGCCAGAGGAAGACCCACCTCCATCACAGGAGGGCGCCGGCCAGACTGTGCAGAGCACCTTCCTCCAGGGGACACCACCTCCCTTGTTTGATGCTCAGAAAACTGGACTCTACCATGCTCTCCAGACACTGGGTGAGGCCTCCTCATAGGCTTCCTTCTGTCTTGATGCCATCATAAGACAGGAGCCTTAAGGAGATCTACCTGTCCGAATCCCAGAATCCCAGCCCTGCCAGCTCAGAGAAAACATCTCAGGAATGAGAATTTGTTAGCCATGTCCTTAGAAAGCAAGACGCTGACTGTGACCTTTAATGACCTCTTGATGTGTTCTTACAATATTTCCAAACCACCAAAGAGTCCTATTTCTTTATTTCCTTGTGGTTTTAGAGAGATTCTCTTCAGAGAATGGTTTTTTAAAAATTCTGTTTGTGTGATGTTTATTTTTAAATTTTTATTGTATTTATGTTGTTTGTTGTATGTTTTGTATATGTGTGCATGCATGTATACATGTATGCATGTGTGTTTGTATGTGTATGTGTGTATGTGTCCATGTGTGTGCATATATGTATGGCATATGTGTATGCATGGGTGTCTGCATGTGTGTATGTACACATGCATGAATTTCAGAGACAACTTCTCAGAATTTGTTCTGTCCTTCTACCATGTGGAGACCTGGGATGTTAAGTCAGGTTGGTGGCAAATGTTATTACCTGCTGAGCCATCTCTCTGGCCTATTTGAGTTGTGTTGTTTTGTTTTGTTTTGAGACAAGAGTTTTCTCTTAATCATGGGTTGGTCTGGAACTGACTTTGTAGCCTAGGCTAACCTTGAACTCTCAGTAATCCAGCTGCTTCAGTCTCCCCTGCACTGGGTTTACAAGGTGTGAGCCACCACAGTCAGGAGGACATGAAATAACAGGGAAAAGGAGAATATGTTATGCACTCGTATGAAAGTGTGCTGGAGCCGTGCAATTTTGTGTACGCACTAAAAGCAAAACATGCCAAATGCCACGCACAAGCTTGAGAACCAGAAGCAGGTCAAATGCCCACAGGTGATGGATGGGTAAGGCCATGTCTTGTGTGCACGAGGGACACCTGACATAAAAGGAACACGAGTCAGACCCTCCCCGAAGCATAAGTGATCTTGGACACTGTAGGCTATTTGAAGATGTCAGCTCAGACCGCTGCAGACTTCATATTCCATCCATACAACACTGAAAAAGGCAAAACCTATGGACAGGAGCTAGCCTGGAACTGCTGGGGTGAAGGGGGTGGGAGGAGATGGTTAGAAAATGACATAAAGTCTGCAGTCCCAGGACCTGATGGCACAGCTCCTGGTTAAACCGCAAGATTCAGGGGCTGGTGATGAGTCAATGTGGTTCAAAATGAGGGTGAACACACAGCCCCAAATGTGACCACGTGCTGCTGGCGAGTGCTGCTACTCAGGAGGACCAGTGATCCTGGTACTTGTACTAAGCCACTTGTAAGGTGTGGCCAGTCATACCTTTAAAAAAGAGTTTTGTGTGTCTAGGCATGGTGGTGCAGGTCTTTAATCCCAAGACTTGGGAGGCAGAGGCAGGTGGATCTTTAAGTTCAAGGCCAGCCTGGTCTACAAAGCAAGTTTCAGGACAGCCAGAGCTAAACAGAAAAACCTTGTCTCAGAAAAAAATGTGTGTGTATGTGTGTGTGCATGCATGCATTTCCTTGTCTTTATGTATGTCCCTTGCATACCGTGCTCACAGAGGTCTAACAAGGGCATCAGATCCCCTGGAGCAGAAGTTAGAGGCAGTTATGATCCACCGTGTGGGTGATGAGAATCAAACTCAGACCCTCTGCAAGAGCAGCCAGTGTTTTAACTGGTGAGCCACCTCTCCAGCCCCACCAATTAACTGTATTTTACTGACATGATTCCATGTTGGTTTTATACATCAGTACTGTGTGAGGGAAAGGGAGCTATGAAATCTGAAGTTTGTTGGACATCATACGCTCCTCCTAAAAATTGTTTTACTTTCATTACACAGGCCATTCCTTCTAACCATCCTTATGTTGTGTGTTCTCTATCCTTATGTTATAGGAGAAGATCACAGAAATTAGAAGGCAATTAAAGGAAGTGAACATCAAGTTGACTCAGGTAATGAGATGTCAAGGAGGGAAAATGGCCCTCGGAAGCATTGGATTTAAAATTCCGAGAAGTCAGGACCTGGAGGGGCTCAGTGTCACTAAGCTCATTTCAGAAGAAAAATTCTGTAATTCCAAGAAGTGGCTCAGCAGTAGCACTTTGGTGAAACATGTTTGAGGGATCTAAGCCTAATCTGTAGCTAAACACATACACACATACACACACAAAAACACATACACACACATACACACACACACACACAGACAGACAGACAGACACACAAACACATACACACACAGACAGACACATACATACACATACACACACACACACACACACACATACATACACACACACACACACACACACACACACACACACAACCAAAAAGAAGAACCTGGATCCTCAAAGATAAGCACAATGAAAAACCAAAAGCCAAAAGCCAAAAACCAAAAAAAAAAAAAAAAAAAAAAAAAAAAAAAAGCCGGGCGTGGTGGCACATGCCTTTAATCCCAGCACTTAGGAGGCAAAGGCAGGTGGATTTCTGAGTTCGAGGCCAGCCTGGTCTACAGAGTGAGTTCCAGGACAGCCAGGGCTACACAGAGAAATCCTGTCTCCAAACAAACAAAAGAAATCAACCAAACAAAAAAGATAAGCACAATGCACATTTTTTTGTGTATTTATCTTTGCCTAAAAGAGCGGTTCTCAACCTTCCTAATGCTGTGACCCTTTAATATGGCTCCGCCTGATGTGGTGACCCCCAACCATAAAATTATTTTCATTGCTACTTCATAAGTATAATTTTGCTGCTGTTGCGAGTCATAATGTAAATATCTGATATGCAGGATGTCTGCTATGTGACCCTATGAAAGGGTCACTCAATCCCCAACGGGGTCGTGACCCACAGGATGAGAACCACGGTTCTAGATTCTGTTTGCATATTTTTACATACTGAGTGATGTCATCAGACGCACCTTGTCTTAAACCTGCTTTTTTTGGACGGGTCAGTTTTCTTGGGACTTTTCTGTGCCAATGAGACGTCATCATCCACCATCACCGCTGCTCAGCTCAAGACTGACGTCTCGATCCATCAGCTTTGTTTTCTTGTGCAGCTGGGATTTTGTCCGTGAGTGATTACTATGAGAAACTGGGCCTCAAAAACTCAGCCCTGGGGCTAGGAACGTGGATCGGCGACGGGCAAATAGGGCCTGGTCCGACCAACTGCTCATAACAGGTCTGGGGGCACACCGAGCACTTGGGAGGTAAAGGCCTGGAGGATATGAATTCAAGTTCATCCTTGGCTGCCCCGCAGACTCGGGGCTAGTCTGGAATATTCGAGACCCTGTCTTAAAAATTTTTTTTTTTTTTGAGAAAAGGAAGAAAGAATAAAAAGCCTCTGCCTGATCCTGTCAGTGCTTAAGAATCAAGACAAGATGAGGTATTCTCTCACAGACAACCTGATGGAGACACGGCAAGCAAATGGAAGAGGTTCTCTCTCAGCGAGTCACTCCGCTGACCCAGAGCCCAGATATTCAATCGGATATGATGAGATCTTACGTTTATACCTTAGAAATGTTACCTATGTAAGAGAGATACTTCCCTGTCTTCCCAGAAACTTACTTTTTCACCAGCTTGTATCTTGGTGGAAGGTTTTTGTTTTTAATAATATATATGTGGATGTTCTTACCAGCATGTATGTTGACGTACCACACAAATGAAGTACCCATGGTAGCCAGAAGGGGGCGATAGGTCCCTGGAACTGGGTTAACAGGTTGTGAGCCACCATGTGGATGCTGAGAACTGAACCCGGCTCTTCTGCAACTGTTGAGCCATCTCTTCAGCACTAGAAGATTTTTAAGGGGGCATAAGAGGAGTAGCAAACAGAAAAGAATGGCTTACACCAAGGGGCTATTTTTGTACTTTTGCCTTATTCGTATGTGTATGTGTGTGCTATGCATGAGTGTGCATGAAGCCTTAAGTTGATATCAGGCATTTTTCTCTCAGTTGCTCTCCACTTTTTTTTTTTAATTGAGGCAGGGTCTCTCACTGATACAATGTGCTCTAATTCTGGCTTGTCTAGCTAACCAATTTGCTCTGCCACTCTCCTGCCCCTTAGGCAGCTCTCATTCCTGTAAATTTATGCATGTATGTTTGTTTGTTTTTGAAATAGTATTTCACTATGTAGTCCTAGCTGGCCTTGAACTCAAGATTTGCCTGCCCCTGCCTCCTGTGTGCCAGGACTAAAGGCAAGCACCACTATGCTGTGGGGAATAGCATATAAAAGGACAACCCGTGTTGCTGCTGGCTATTTTTCTTGCAATATGAGATCCATAAGCAGTTTGCCTCGTGTTTGTTCACTGCTGTTCACTTGCCCTTGTGGTGCTGAGGACAGAGTGCAGCGCCCTGTGCGGGCAAGACAAGCACTCTACTACTTGGCCGCATCCACAGACCCAGAAATCAACTGTCAAGGGAACTATTTCACGAGTTACTGTTTATTTCACTCAGCACAGCCACTTTGCATGTGGTACAAAAATGAGAGATTTTATTCTGTCAACCAGAAGGACACCCTTGTCAGTTTACTCAGACCTGTGGGTATCTTTTTAGGTCGATGCTTGCGAAGAAGCCCGTGAATTGAAGGAGAAGCTTGTTGAACAGATAGAGGTAAGGTGCCTGTCTAAGTTAGAGTTTCGTTGCTACGAACAGTCACCATGACCAAGGCAACTATTGTAAAGACAACACGTAATTGGGGCCAACGTACAGGTTCAGAGGTTCAGTCCATTATCATCAAGGCAGGAATGTGGGCAGTATCCAGGCAGGCATGGTGCAGGAGGAGCTGAGAGTTCTACATCTTCATCTGAAGGCTGCTAGCAGAATACTGTCTTCCAGGCAGCTAGGGTGAGGGTCTTAAAGTGTACACCTACAGTGACACACCTACTCCAACAAGGCCACACCCACTCCAACAAGGCCACACCTACTCCAACAAGGCCACACACACTCCAACAAGGCCACACCTACTCCAACAAGGCCACACACACTCCAACAGGGCCACACCTTCTAACAGTGCCATTCTCTAAGCCGAGTATATACAAATCACAACAGTGCCCCAAGTCCTCTTACGAAAGCAGGTTATCTGGGCTCCCAAGAAGCTAAACTACACCTCATTCTGATCTGTCTGTCTGTCTGTCTGTCTGTCTGTCTTCTTTTCCTCCTCTTGGGCTTCTGTTTTCTGGAGTGTCTCGCCCCTAACTCATCTGGAACTTGATCCATACTACATACACTGCACTTTGCAAGGCTCAGTGCAAATGGCAGCTCTTCCTCAGACCTCTCCTGTCCCTCTTATCCCAAGAAATGAGTTCGCCTTTGAGATTGTTCTCCCAGCACCTTAGATGAAGAGGAAAACGTGAATGTGTGTCAGAAACAATGAATGGAGGGGTTACCTAACCCCTAACCAGAGGTGCTGGCTCACTACCTACCCTTAACCAGAGGCTTACCAACTTCACTGGAGACATGGTCCTCAGCCACACACCTTAGCATGCCTCTCACTCTAATGGACATGGACGTTTCTCTGTGTGCTGTTTCACAAGCCGTGCACACGTACCTGTACCTGCCCATCACTGTGTGTGTGTGTGTGCACTGTATCTTAGAACAGTGCAGGTGGGCATCAGCACATATGTATGAGTGGCATAGATGGTCAAACTGAATAGACAGATCCAGGACAAGGACGCCATTCCAGTGGGTAAAGGTCAGCTCGTTGTCTCCCCTCTTTTCCCCAGCTGTGTGTAAGTCCATGGATATGCACCTGCTAATGGCCACCTGAGGTGTCACAGAGGGAAAATATCCTCTGTCACCCACAGTGAGACTGGGAGACATCAAGAATTGCTTTTGTTTTTGTTTTTTGTTTTTGGTTTGTCCGTTTCCTTTCGTTTTGTTTTTGTTTCTAAAGAAAAGGTAGTTGATTGCTCTTTGAATTTCCTCCCCAGAGCTTCCATAAGGAAATGAATGTCTTGAACAGTAAGCTGGAGATGTACTACACGCAAGGATCGGATGCAGACTCCCATAACTCTGAAGACGTGGACACGGAGCAAGAAGAGCCCCTGGTTCCCGAGGCTTCTCCGAGCCTGTCAGCATCACCCACTCCTCCCTGCAGTGCCGTGTGGTGAGTAAGGAAATGAAGCTGGCATGGGCTGGACAGATGTGCTCAGGGGAAGTGGCACACAGCTTTAATCACTGCACTCCAGGGGCAGAGACAGGTAAGTCTGAGTTCAAGACCAGACCAGTCTACATAGTGAAATGGTGTGTGTGTGTCTTCTCAAAATAAGGACTATTTTAAGACTGGCTGTTGATTAAAATTTATTTCTCTTTGTAAATTGTGTCTGTTAGTTGAAGTCATAGGATTTTTCTGGTTTTAGCTATACATCTATTGTATTAAGAAGTATATAGGCCAGGCTGGAGAGATGGCTCAGCAGTTAAGAGCAGTGACTGCTCTTCCAGAGGTCCTGAGTTCAAATCCCAGCAACCACATGGTGGCTCACAACCATCTGTAATGGTATCTGATGCCCTCTTCTGGTGTGTCTGAAGGCAGCTACAGTGAACTCATATGCATATGAAGTATATAGGCATAGGTAGCTAGCTTTCTTATCACCTTCGATAAATCTTCCTATATGTAATATGGGAATATTACATATATTTTACCTATGTACAATATCTTTCTAAATAACTTTTAGATGTATGTGATGTAGGGGACTGGACTCAGGACTTCACACATAGTAGGACAACATGGATGCTGGGAACTAAACCTAGTTCACTGAGCCATCTCTCCATATGCACAATAAAGAATGGCGTTTAAAGGCTTTGGTCATCACCCCATCAAAGGAAACAACTTATCAAACAGATTTGACAACTTTTGTTTATTAGACCCCTCAATCTCCTTTCCTTAAAAAAAACGAAATCTACCCTGTGTAGTGCTGGCACAAACCTTGAATTCCAGCACTCGGGAGGCAGGGGCAGGGGCAGGGGCAGGGGCAGAGGCATAGAGGCATAGAGGCATAGAGGCAGAGAGGCAGAGAGGCATAGAGGCAGAGAGGCAGAGAGGCAGAGAGGCAGAGAGGCAGAGAGGCATAGAGGCAGAGAGGCAGAGAGGCAGAGAGGCAGAGAGGCAGAGAGGCAGAGAGGCAGAGAGGCAGAGAGGCAGAGAGGCAGAGAGGCAGAGAGGCAGAGAGGAGAGGCAGAGAGGAGAGGCAGAGAGGCAGAGAGGCAGAGAGGCAGAGAGGCAGAGAGGCAGAGAGGCAGAGAGGCAGAGAGGCAGAGAGGCAGAGAGAGAGGCAGAGGAGAGGCAGAGGCAGGTGGATCTCTATAAATTCGAGGCCAGTCTGGTCTATAGAGTGAGTTCCAGGACAGCAAGAACTACACAGAGAATCCTTGTCTCAAAAAAAACCAAGCATATAACCAAACAAACAAATAATAAGATGAAATCACTTTATTGTTAAGAACTCACATAAAACTTTGACACAGCCAGATTAAGCTAGCCATTTGGATACACACATTTCCAAACATCTCAGTGAGCTCCTGTGTAGTCCCTCCCCACCCCTCTTCTTTCCTTCCTTCCTTCCTTTTTTCTTTCTTTCTTTCTTTCTTTCTTTCTTTCTTTCTTTCTTTCTTTCTTTCTTTCTTTCTTTCTTTCTTCCTTCCTTCCTTCCTTCCTTCCTTCCTTCCTTCCTTCCTTCCTTCCTTCTTTTGAGACAGAGTTCCTCTTGTGTAGCCCTGAGTGTCTTGGACCGGACTGGCCTCAAACTCACAGAGATTCGCCTGCCTTTGCCTCCCAAGTGCTGGGATTAAGGTGTGCGCCACCACGCCCGGCCCCCAAAAGTGCTTTCTACTGAATCATAAAGACCTGAATTTGATCCTCAGGTCAAACCCACATAACAAACCAGTTTCAGTGGCATGCATCTGCAGTTCAGGCAATCCCACAGCAAGGTTCGTAGGTGAGGACAGGAGATGCACCTGAAACTTAGGATCAACTGGCCTGCAGTAATCAGCTTTGCAGAATGTGTGTAACAGTTTCCACCCTGCAGAAAGCTCCTTAAGCAGGAAGGTAATCAACTCAAAATGGCTTCAGGAAGTCCCTGAAACTGACCAAACTCACTGGAACCCCCACCTAGCCAGAGCAAGCAGTAAAGACTGAGAGTCCTCTCAAATGGAAGGAAATTGGGCTGCAAGGGAGACTCTGAGGTGAGACCAGCTGCCTTGAAGAAGCAAAAACCAGCTGAGCTGCCTGGAAGAGGTTTAGTCCAGCTGAGGTACCTGGGAAGGACACTCTCCAGCCTGTTGAGCTGCCTGCAGGCAGTACAGTGTGCTCCAGGTCCCCAGCTTTGTGAGCTCTCACCTGTGCTGGCTGGGGTTGGCTTTGGTGACGCAGTCTTTCAGTCATTTCTGATCTTGAAAGTGACCCCTCACCCATATTCCTGTGAGTAACCACAGTAAAGCTCATGGTTCACCAAGTTGGACTTCGGTGGTATCCGTACTTTGGTCTGTTGTGGGCTCCCTCTCTAGGGGGTGTAGACTAGTGTGTTACCTCTCCTCAGGAAATGTTTTTTGTTACACAACACAGAAACAAGGGAGACCCTGTCTCAGCAAAGGGGAAGGGGAGACCTAGCTCTCAAAGGTGTCCTCTGGCATGTCACACCCACACCCAACATAGCCAGCCCAAGTATGGAAAACCTGGCTCTGGCAGGCCTTGCCCTTCTCCCCCATTCCCTCTGCCTTGCTAAACTGTTAGGTTACATTCCATATATATATATATATATATATATATATATATATATATGTGGTCAGCAACCTCATAAAGAGATCTGCAATGGAATTTTTCATTAGTGGAGCTACATTAGATCCACTCCAGTGTGGATTTATACGCCACTGCATATGTCTTCGTGTGCTTGGTGACTGTGAACTCTTTAAATATTACAGATATAATTTCATTTACTTGAGAGAAAATTAGTACATCTTTAAAAGCCAATTAAAATTAGTGATTCTGTCGTATCAATCAAACAAATACGGGTATATTTAGAAAGGGTACAGAAACAGCGAAAATGGCCAGAGAAGCTTGTGGGGTTGCGCATGCGCTGTTTCCGCCTTTTACAGACATGACTGCGGTCAGAGGTGTGTGACTGCGGAGGGTGGAGCTTCGGGGATGGAAGGTCCACACCTTCAAAGAGGCCCCTGGGATCTGGGTCTGAACACACATGTCTTCTCTACTGTAGGAAGAACGCACTGAAGCTGTTCGTCATAGTCTACGTGGTCACCATCACTGGACTGTCGTGCTACATACTGTTTGTGGACGCCACGTTTCTCTTCGAAAGGGTGCTGCCCAGCGTGCTGGGGCACCGCACCATGTGGGATCTTCGGGAGATGATGGCGCCTTTCGTGAATTTAGAAGCAGAAGACTTGTTACCGTCCTAAAGATCCAAAGTTACCGATAACTAACACTCTTCCTCTCCAATAAAGCATGTTTCTAAAGCAATCGTTATTATATACAATTTACTTGATCACAGAAAAAATGAAAAGGATTTCATCAGTTAAACACAGGATCTTGCTGTGTAGGGGAGGCTAGTCCCGAATTCATAATGCCTTGCCACAGCCTCCCAAGTGCTGGGGTTATAATGTGTACCGGGAGGCTGAGCTCTTACAATGTCTGCTTTCATCATTTCCGGCCCCAGCCTTTCTCTTTCCACCCTGATACTTCCGGAAGATCATGTGCTAGCTCCCCACTGTTCCTACTGTCGCTGTTTTAGACTCTGGGGTCTTAGAGAAGGAAGAACTCCTTTCTTCTGTGGACTGGGGCTTGAGGGCAGTAGAGGCATTTCTCAAAGTGTTCATTTTTCCAGTTGACAATCATTGAAAACTATCTTTCCTTAGCAAAGACAACTACAGGTGTCGTTCAAGCTATGCTCCAGTATTCCTGTAAGAGGCGGTATGCACAGGCACACTCATGAGCATACTCATAGTCATGTACATACGTGCTTGAATGCACAGATACATACATACACACACAGAAAGAGAGAGAGAGAGCAGGGACACATACAGTGTGCTGTGTCAGACATTATTTGGGAATTTTAAGGCAATCTATGCAAAGAATTGAGATATTTGGAATTTTGGTTTTTGAAAGAAAGTCCATTCTATTTTTCTGCGTAAACCTGCCAGATCTGGTTCTGTTGCTCACAATCAAAAGAATTCTGACTGATGTGAGGAAGTTTGAATGTTTCATACCTAATCATTGGTAATGGAGGAAGTAGTTCTAACGGAACTGTGCAAGACAAGACAGAATTGAAATGGAGTGGGCGGTGGGGGCAGGGCGGTGGAGTGTAAGCCATTGGTTACAGGGGCTGGGATGTAGCTCAGTTTGTGGAGTGTCTCATAGCATGCTCTAGGCCCTGGCTTTAATCCTTAGCATGGTGCAAAACCAGACATGGTGGTGCATGCCTGTGACCACAGCACTTAGAAGGTGGGGCGAGAGGATCAGAAGGTCAAAATCATTCTCAGCTTCACAGCAAATCAGAGATCAGTCCTGAGTCCTGCCTCAAACGGCAAGCAACCCATTTGGTGGTCTGGGTGGGGAAGAAAAGGGAGGGATGGACAGGTAAACATGGGGAGATGGACTTTATGGCAGTTAGTTGTATAATAGATGAAGGAGTGGAAGGCAAACGGGCAGAGAGCTGTAGAGTGTGGTCCGATCCTTACGCCTGCATTGAATCATGGGTATTTTTATGGAGAGAACAGGAAAACCATCCTAAAGAAAAAGAAACAGGAGTAAAAGTTGAAAGGGTTTCTTTCTGTTTGTTTATTTGTTTGAGGTTGCTTATTTATTTATTTATTGTATTGCAAAACAGGATCTCACTATGCAGCCACGCCTGGCCTTGCTATGGAGTCCAGGCTGGTGTCAAACTTGTGGCAGTCTTCCTGCCTCCAAACCTCCACTTGAGAGATCTCAGATGTGTACTACCATGTTTGTTTTGCATCTCTGAGATAACTTGCAATCCCGTAGTTGAATTCTTGAGTTCACATCCCAGTGGTCACTAAGCATAGAAAACTTCCAAGCTGAGGCACTGTTGTTCACATTCTTGTTGTCGCCTTTACACAAACCTCGTACACATGGGCCCCCTCCCTGCTCCAAAATCCAGCCTGTCACACTTGCGTAGACTGCCAATGTGCACACAGCGTTGGAAAACTCCAAATGTTACCATAAACAGCTAGTGTGTATGTGCAAGTGTGTAAGTGTGTGCATATGTGTGCATGTGTGTGAATGTGTATGTGTACGTGTGAGCATGCACACGTCACAGCATACACATGATGGTCACAGGACCAGTTTGGGGAGCTGGCTCTCTTTCTATCTTGTTGTTGCAGTGTCTCTCGTTGTTTCTGCTGTTGTGCGTAATGAACACTAGCTGGTAGCTAGCCAGCAAGCCTTCTAGCAATTCTCCTGTCTCTGTCCCCATGAAGGAGTGTTGGGGTCTCAGATGTGTGCCTCTCATCCAGTATTTTGTGGATTCTGGGGATCAGACTCAGGTTATCAGGCACTCAGTGTGTCAAGTGCTTTACCTCCTGAGCCATCTCACAAGTCCCAGATATCACTTTTATGCTGGTGTTCTATAGTAGTAAAACCTTACTGGTTGTTGTAGATGTAATTGGTTTGTGTAGAGCTGGAACCAGCTATCCATGGAATTCCAGAGAGAATCATTTCATTACCTAGCTCTGCCTCCAAAAGTCTGGATCCTTCCAAGTCTCTATTTTAACAAACTCCCCAGACAGTTCTTAAGACCCAGAGTTTAAACTGCTACCATGCTGTTTCAGACAAAAAGCTAACTGGATTACAGATTAGTCATGAAGCACACAAGGCTAATCAGGAGGTGAGCGACTTCTTGGGGGAGGGGATTTGGCTGGTGGGGGAAAGAGGGAATTTCCAGGACACACACACAATCAAAATCTCTGGGAACAATGAACATTCAAAGGGTCTCATAATTTTATTACTCATATAATTTTATTTATATGAGTACACTGTGGCTATCTTCAGACACATCAGAAGAGGGCATCAGATCCCATTACAGATGGTTGTAAGCCACCATGTGGTTGTGGGGAATTGAACTCAGGACCTCTGGGAGAGCAGTCAGTGCTCTTAACTGCTGAGACATCTCTCTAGCCCCCTCATGATACATTTTTTAAAGTCAAGGATAAAAGTTTGCTTATAGATAAAAGGCCTGTTCAGACCAGGTTGGAGGCAGAAGGTGGTGAATGTATTTTGTAATTCTTATGTAAGTTCTTACTGCTGGATTTGATACCAAATGATTTATCTATAAGCCCTAAGAGGAAGTGTGAGGTTAACTAGCTCACATAAAGCTCAAAGCCTTGTGATAATTATACAGCACAAATAATTAAGTATGGTTTTAAGAAGAGAGCCTTAAAGGCTAAGTTCGTATCACACCGACTTCTAAGATGGTTTTCCTTGGGATTTTGACAAAGCTGAGAAGTTTGTCCCTGGGGAAAGATTATCCTTGAAATGAAAGTGTTATTCTTGATTTTCAGTTTGTCAGCATCTCACCCTGGAAAGATGGGAGTGAAGAAAATAAAATTTTACTGAGTGTGGGAAACTTTGTGAAGCATCGTAACATCAAGAGGGACTGGGGGCGTAGGGCGGTGCCGTTAGCTGGTTCTGGTTGGTTGGGTTGGGTCTTTTGCAGATCTTTTACTGTCTGCTGAGCCCAGCACGGTTCTACAGTGTTAGCTAAAAATGCCTGAATCATTGTATGAGTATGTGCTCTGCTTGGTCTCTGAGGAAAGACAGCGTTCACAAGCTTCTGCCTGCCATTCTTTGAGTGATGAAAGTGTGCTGTAGTGATAAGAGCTTTGAACTTGGATTCAGAGTTAGGTTAGAGGTACTCTCTGATCCCAGTTGCGTGGTGAAGTCATCTAATCTCTCCCCGTGGAAGGCAGTGCCTTCCTTCCCTGCTTGCCCAGAGTGTTGGCTGCAGAGAGTGAGGATCTGGGTCAAGAAGCCGCCTTACCCCAGGTCCCTCTGAGGATTGATCGTCAGAGTCAACCTGAGAGGATTTAGACTCACCTAGGAGACTGAGGGCACACACCTCTTGGTGTATCTGTGGGAGTGTTTCAGAGCCGTAGAACTGAGGAGAAAAAGACTCATCTAAAATGTAGGCGGCATCATCCAACGGGGCGGGAGCTTAAATGGAATAAGAGTGGGGCCGGGGAAGAGAGTAGTGCACCAGCATCCATCTCTTTCTGTTTTCTGACTGCAGAGACAGTGTGACCAACTGCTTCCTGTTCCAGCAGCCACATGGTCCCCGCCTTGATGGACTGAATTCTCTCAAGCTGTTAGCCGGAACAGATCCTTCTCCATTTTTTCTCAGGTAGTTACTGTTATGAAATATAATGCGGCAAGGGGCTACCTGGTGGGCTCTGGCCAAGGTGAGCCCCTGAGTAATTGTGCCATGCAGCAGGTCTGGTATAAGGGGGTCTACTTGGGGAATGGAGGGGAGCGAGGACCTGAAGAAGGGTAGAGGCAAATGAGTAGACATGTTGAAAGGCAGACAGGAGCAGAGCTATGAGGGCAGAGAAGAGGATGGGCACAGAGGACAGAAATGGGGGAGAGAGAGAGACTGGCTGGGAATGTGGAGAAAGAGAGAGAGAGAGAGAGAGTGCTGGAGTAGTGGGTTAGTTCTTTTATATGCAGCCCACAGCTGAAGCACCTGGAGGTAGCACTTCCAGGTAAGGTAAGCCACCCTTGCTAGGTATCTGGGAGGTAGCACTTGATGTAAGCCACCCTTGCTAGGTATCTGGGAGGAGCCTAGTGGAATTGCCTGTATGCTAACTTTACAGCGATGAGAAACATAACTGATACAGTTCCCTTCTGTAGGAATTATCTGCGTGACCAACACAGGGCACATTTCTAAAGGCTCACCCAGGTATCAGCACTGACTGACTGGGGATCTGCTGAAGCCATAAGTGATTGCATGCTACCTTAAGTTCTCCACCATCTCAACCCTATTCCCAACATCCTCTTCTTCATGGTTCCATTCTGAGAGCAGCCCACTCACGCACGTGGAAGTCTTGCTCTGAGCATCCATTTCCCGGGGTCTCTAAGACACCTGTATTAGTTGTCAAGGGGGCTAGTCATGAGTGTTCGTTTTTCTTTTCTTTTTCCTTCCCCATGCCCAGAAACACAAAGAGGGGCAGAGAAGGGAAGGTTTTAAAGTTGCAGTAGTGCTAAGTGGCTGGGGAGACAGCTTAGCGGTTAAGACTGCTTGCTGTGTTGTCAAGGGTTGGAGTTTGGAACCCAATACCCACATCAGGCAGCTCCCAGGCAGGCATCCACTTGAAACCCCAGATCCAGAGGAACCAGATGCCTTCTTCTGGTCCCTGAAGACACTACACTCACAGTCGCAATCAATATCAAACAGAGAATTTGCTAAAATAAAATTAAGAGTTCACACATGTTCTCAATTCCGATTCATGAAATAACCCCCTGACATATTCTATCAGTTTGTGTTTATCAATAGATTTCCTGGAGTCACTTGAAACTCTGCATATGTCACCTTTCCTCCCATCATGTCTGAATCTATCTATCTATCTATCTATCTATCTATCTATCTATCTATCTATCCATCCAAAGAACAGGATAGTCTCCTATGGATAGAGGTGTAATTATAAAATGGGAAAAGCTTGATGTATACACGTTGCTATCCATATCATTTGACAGTTGTCTCAAAACTGTCGGGTATGGAATTTTTTTCATATAGGACTTAGTTCCATATCATATTTTCATGTGCTATAATCTTGTCCTATCTTTTTAACTTTTCCCCCAGAGTATTATCTAATCCTTTTCTGGGTATTATCTATTATCTCTGGAGGTGAGCAAACCCCATCTGCTCGTAATCAGTGATGTTTATCCCAGGAAGATGTCTGGTTTTCCCCACTAGAACAGAATTTTTTAAATCATAAAAGAATCTTTAGAAAAATTATGTGTGTTTGCCTGCATGTGTGTATGTGCACTACATGCATGCATTACCCATAGAGGCCAGAAGAGGGCACCAGATCCCCAGAACCAGAGTTAGAGGTGGTTGTGAGCCTCCATGTGGGTGCTGGGAACTTAACCCAGGTCCTCTGCAAAAGCAGTTTGTGCTTTGAAACACCGAGCCATTGTTCCAGCCTCCTAGGCAAACATTTCACAATAGTGAACTATAAGAGATCACATCATAGTCATTTGAAAACAAGAGCAAATGAACATTTTATGCCATCTTCCACATGCAAAGAACATTCGTTACCACTGCTGATCCTGAATTTGAGTGGCAGAGTGGGACTAGGAAACATCAGGGTGCTAAGAACATGGAGACATAGAGGTCTGCAGAACTGAGGTAATTTGCCAGGTAGGCCAGTGTGTTCTGTGTCTCCCAGCCTCTTCCTCAATCCCCTCACATATGGGGAAAGCAGAGAAAATGTCTTCTCTGTTTGCTTGTCACTCAAGAACACATCCAAAGAAAAATGCATGCATGCCCTCCCCTCTTCGCCTGGTACCGGAACATTCCCAGATTTCAAATCTGTCCTCATTTAAACACTGTCCACGTCCAGACTGGAAATACATTTCCTGTCTTATCATTTCAAAGAGCTACCTTAATCCCTGGCTGTCTCAGCAAACTCAGCACCCCCTGCTCTCTGTTGGCAGCTCGGAGCTAGCTGAACATGAGATAAAGACCTCAGTTTTTGGAATTCGGTCCACAGAGCTGCTTTTGTGCGGCTTCTGAGTAGACGTGCGATGGTGGTTCCCTCCCCACCCCTTCTCCCTCAGCTCAAATTGGAGTTAACTGTGCTATTTTGAAATCTTCCAAAGGCAGACAACCCAAGAACCTATAATTGTAGAGGGACCGTCTTCGCTGGCAGCTGTGTCTGTGTAGGTTGTGAAAAGCAGATGGGCCCGGCAGCAGATTCAGCACTGAAGTTCCCATCGGTGTGGTGTTAAACCCAAGCTTTTCCTTTGTTGCCTGTATTGTGTATCAGGACAGCAAGAACAGATCTTTCTATGCCTTCATTTCTACTTTGGTGATAAAAAACTCCTCACACATCCTCACATTGGATTTACTGCAAACAACACGCGGGGAATGTCTGCCACTTACTGGCTGCTATGAGCAGCCCTAGAAACCCTAAGCTCTAGTATGCAGGATGTGACTGTATTTGAAGACCGGGACTTTAAAGTGGAAATTGTGTTAGAAAAAGGACATTATGGTAATCCCAACCTGAAGAATATGTGGAGATGCACAGAGAGGGCAGCCAGCCACGGTGGACTGTGACAGAAGACATCAGACCCTAGGCTTCTTGACCTGGACTTTGAGTCTCCAGATAGTTGAGAAGTGGATTCTGTTGTGTAGTAAGGTTTACTGGGGCCTGGCAAGTGCCTGAGTGACCTTCAGAGAATGACTTAACCCTTGAAGCAGAGTAAGAGACATGACATGCAGGCGTAGAGTGAAGCATAAGGCTTCTTGTTAAAAAGTTACAAGCAAGGGTGGTGGTTTATAACCATAATTCCAGAATTGCAGACTTCTAAGCAGGAGAACTGCTTAGAGTCTGAGGACTGCTTTGAGTTACATAGTAAGTTCCAGGCTAGCCTGGGGTCAGGACTACACAAATGTTAAGACAGTATCGCAGGATAGTAACCTATGTGGGGCGCCCTCTGAACTGCTGGGTGGGGGTGTCCCTGAGTGGCTGCAACCTTCACCTGCCCATGAAGCTGGTTCTACTTTGAGGCCTCAGTTTCATCATCCAGAAAGTGGTGGTAATAATGCCACTTACTCTCAGGGCTGGGAAGATTAAATAAGATGTTAGATAAACAGTCAGAGAACATGAAAGGATGAGGAGTAGGTTGTTAAAAGTTTCTCATGAATTGTCTGTCCTGGGTCAAGTCCCAGGATCCCCCCTCACCCCCAAAAAAGAATGGTCTAGGGAACCGTTAGTGAGCAGGATGCTGGAGGGTAGGAGGGGGTCAGAGAGCAGGCCCGGGCAGAGCTGAGGGGTTCTGCAGAGCCTGTGCTTACTGACATTTCTAATCTGAGGAGGGGTCTCTGATGCAGGAAAGGCGTCGATTTAGCCTCCTCTCCTCCGGCTTCTGCCTGCAGCCGCACAGGAAGTGTGCTCCACTTAAAGTGAGCTTTGGATCCCAGCGCTTTCTGACAAAGGTGTTATTATTTCCACGCATATGACTCCTTTACTCTATAAATAAATAAAGCTTTAGAAGACAGAACCAAACACAGCCCCGGGGCTTAAAATAGGGCAGGACAAACAGCGCTGAGCTCAGAAAACAGCACTCCTGAGGAAAAAAGTCGGGGGGTCAAGGATACATAAAAAACAAATACTTACTGTTTTCTAAAATTATTTAGAAGCCAGTGGATTGAATATTATAATGAGACTCCCAACTAAAAACAAGACAAAACAAAAACTTCTTTAGAGGACGATAAAATGGGGAAGTAATTTTTAGCGTAAGACATAAAGGTCTGACTGCGTAGACGTCCCCCAGCAGTTTAGTAGATTTCCTAGGTTGTTCTTTGCAACTTACTTGCAATTCAGCCTCTTGGGAAGGGCTTAAGCTCGTCCACTCTTCTCCTACCTCAGAGGAGGATGGACTCCATCCTTTGATTAACAGGAAAGCTCAAAACATTACAAATAACTTTATAAGAAAAGCAGCATTTTCTTTGTCTTGCTGGTCCTTCTCATGAGAGGACTTCATAAAAGCACAGAAAGATTGTTGGAAAGATTTTTGTGTGTGTGTGTGTGAGAGACAAGATGGTAGCAAGGTATGCTCTGACTTTGTTCTCCCCCTAATTAGAACACAGCTAAACTTCAGGACCCTCAGTGATCTGGCTGCAGAGCTAGAGGTTCTGGGAAGATAACATGGCGTTCAGGCCCCTTTCTCTCGGTCTCCGTTCACCGGACCTGTAATCACAGCTTCCTTCACTCCGGTTGCTTGGGGAAAGGATGAGGTGGAGCAGGGCCTTGTAATTAATATAATGACATTAATTAATATGCAGTGGTAATTACCTGGTGCAGAGTAACACATTCTGAACTCCTGTAGTGTCTGAAAAAAAAATAGACCCTAAGACAGACTAAGACCGACTCGAAACAAGTCACCAGGAAACAAGGTTAGAAACATGATCTTGGCCACCAGGTCGCATCGCATCTTAAAAATTTTCTCATCGATTCACAATAGAATACTCAGCTCTGTACTGTCTGCAGCTCTTGGGAAATATGAAACACTCCCACGAGTGTGCCTCATTAGAACCATAGGTTAGTGACGCTCATTCAAGGGTTTCAGATCATCCCAGCTGATAGAGACAAGGGTGTGAGACAACCTGAGAAATGAGAGAACTGGGGGGTTGGGGTGCTGGGAGAAGGTGGAGCCACAGAGGCTCATGGGAACAGGGCGCAAGCTCTCCCAGACAGTCTGTATGCATCCTCTATGAAACAGCCTTTCTTTCTGCAGGCACCAGCCCCAAACTGGGGTAGCCTCAGGGAAGTTCATAAGCTCTTTGTGGCTTTACAAATTTAGGAAATAAGGCAGGCTTTACAGAATTCATGCTAGTGTACATTAAAGATTTAAAAGTGGTGTGTGTTTGTTTACTTTTACAATTATTATTTTTGTTATTGTAGTTACATTTGATCCCATCTGCTACAGCCATTCATGTCATGGCATCTACTGCCCCATGACTTCTGGCCACCCAGTGTTCTATGTGGGACTCTCAGACCCCCTCCCTTTCAGTCACTAACTGCTTTGTTTTGATCTCTTTTTCTGTAACTTCACACTCCTGCTTACTCTTGGGGCGGCCCACTGCTTGCTTTTCTGTCTTTGCATCTGCTCTACTCTAGTGTCTGACATTTAGGTTCTCACACCCATTGTCTTTGGAGAAGACTTGATTGGCCAGTTAGTGAAGATTCAACACGGACTTCTGAGATCCTATTTTTGTTGCACTGATAGAGACAAGGGTGTGAGATAATCTAAACTCACACTCAACTCTGTGAGTCAAGTGAGGATTCATGGTACAGTCAATCCTATCACATTCTGTCTGGCAAGATGGCTCAGTAGGTAAAGGTGCTTGCTGCCAAGTCGGATGATCCAAGTATCACCTCTAGCACCCACATGGTGGAAGGAGAGAACTGACTGCCACAAGTTGTTCTATGACCTCCACACACAGATAAATAAATGTAGAAATAATTTTTAAAAAGGTAAGGTAAGGAAAACGGGTGGGGGATGGGTGCTGTAGTATGCAACTCCCATTGCAGGGGCAGGGGCAGGGGCAGGGGCAGGGGCAGGGGCAGGGGCAGGGGCAGGGGCAGGGGCAGAGGCAGAGGCGAGAGTCAGGAGCAGCTCTTTGAGTTCAAGGCCAACCTAATCTACACAAGTTAGCTAGGGCTGCACAGTAAGACCCTCTCTCTCTCTTTTAAAAAGGAAAATTGTCAAGGCGTATTACCTTTACTGATTTCTTTCTCCGGTGGGGTTGTTGAGATGGGGCTTCTCTGCTGAGCCCTGGACGTCCTAGAACTCACTCTGTAAACCAGGCTAGCCTCAGACTCAGAGACCAGCCTGCCTCTGCCTCCTGAGCGCTGAGGTTAAAGTCGTGCACCATATCTTTATTATTATTATTTTTACTATTGTAACATTTCCCATTACATCCGCAGGTACTGTCTACATTCTCCCTGAGGGATCCTCTACAGTGAATCTTCTCAGACTGCTAGAAGAAAAGCTGTGGGGTCACAGCTGCCAATCTGTCTGTCACATGCCCACCTCAGTGGACTCTGCCTTCCTCGCTACTGACATCTCATTTATAGATGGAGAAATTGAAGCCCAAGATGCCAAATGATGTAGGCTCAGATTTTACCTAAGGACAGGTGCTGATTTTAATAGTTAACAAACAACAACTCAGGTATGGGTGAAAACTTTTTCCCTGTCTCTCCATAAAAGGATGCCTGCGGTTATTACATCATATCTCAGTGTGAATTCAAGCAACAGAAGGTCACGTGGAAATGACCTAAGATGAACTAGAAGCACGGTGGTTTGAAGCATTTAAAAGGGAGACATGCTTAAATAATAGTTGTGACACTTTCCCTTGGCTTCCTGATCCCCTGGCTACTTTAACAGACCACAACACTAATTACTTGGCAGTGGAGCTGCTTCAGGCTCAGCATCCTTCCTTGGAAAGGCATTTCTGAAACCAGTGTCTGGAGGAGCCAGCGAGGGCAGGAACCCGAGAGATACACTCTCCAGCCCGAGCTTTATTTACCAGGAACAGTTTCAGCTCACCAGGAAGAGTCCATCCGTGAAAGCAATCTTTCAAACTAGGGCTGTCTTTCTCATGTTATATCTGCTTTTAGAAAACTCTTTCTCCTCAGCCTCCTTAGACAGTAGTTTCTGGATTGAAGTTGAAATTGTAGACAACAGATCACTCGAAAATGTAAATTCTGGCTTAGTGGGCAAATTCTACTTGAGGTTAAGGACTAGGAGAGACTAAATAAAGAAACATTAACTTAATGATTGTCCAGGAGCAAAGGTGAGCATGGCAGAAATGAAATGTGTTGGTGTGAGGCCTAGGAATGACAAAAGGCATTATTACTCCGGGAAATGAGGTGTCCCAGAGTGCCAAATGGGAGACATTTGTATCAGCAGTAAGACACGAGATAATGAAGCAGAGCTTTGCCTAACGCTGTAAAGAGTGGAAAA
Organism: Mus musculus; assembly: GCF_000001635.26. NCBI lineage: Eukaryota > Metazoa > Chordata > Mammalia > Rodentia > Muridae > Mus > Mus musculus. Next base: position 3,382,350 of record NT_166305.2, read on the forward strand.
TCAAAGGGCAGGCAGTCACCTCCTGAGCAGGCTCTGTTGTTGGTCCAGCACCTTCTGTTGTTCCTGAGATCTGTAGACATCTCTGCACAGAAAGCATTAGGCAGAAGGATGAACCTGACCTGGGATTCCTACAAAGGCCTGGTGGCTTGGGAAGGGGTGGCCTGCTTGCCTTGAATGCTATGTAGATCATCTACACAGACTGGGAAACAGGAATCGCACCTATGTCTTGAAAAGACTGGACTCCGTATCCTGGGGGTTTCTTCAGAATAACCCAGTTAGGGCGCCCTTCCCCTTTGGCCACTCCTCCTTTGAAGGGTCTTGCTATGTGGCCTCAAATTCCAGGTCATTACCAATCTTCCCACTTCAGTGTCTTGAGAGGCTGAGATTACAGACGCACACCACTACCTAATATTTAAAAATAACTTAATCAGCTGAATCTGTAATAAGATTATTTAAGGGAATTTTAAAAAATCTTATCATTAATCAAAGGCCGTGAAAGGTGATCATTCTTATTTTTAACTAAGAATGTCTCCTTCAGCTTTTAAATGGATGGATACAACAGATAAATTGAACGTACCCAGGACGTTTTTAGATTTATCTGGTGAATAATTAGAGAGTAACCTTGGGAAAGAGTAAAGTAAGGCTCACCCTTGGGACAGAGCATTTCAGTATTACTGACCTAGTTCTTGGGAGGGAGAGGGGTTGGAGTCACAAATGATGTCTGTAGTGCCAGCTCAGTAGTGCCTCAGTTAAGATTGGGTGCTGTCACCAAATGCCACACTACTTACTGATCAGGCAGCACAGCAGCAGCGTCCTTGTGAAGAAATTCTAAAACCAAGCCTGCTTTGTTTGTTTTTGACTCATGGTTTACACCACATGTTTAGCCCACTCACTGGTCATGTGACTGAAAGCAGCTTGGGGCTCCAAAATCCTTTGGAGACAGTCTGTCCATGTTGCTCCTGAGCTTCTAAAGACATTGCCCACAGCAGGTTAGGGGGTGGAAGTATTCATTCAGTGAGGCTCTCCGTTGCTCTGGGTGTTGTGGTACTCTGCGCTTCAGAATCCTGCTGAGCCTTCACTCTGCTCATTAGAACGCCACTGATTGATGATAGTCATGTCCGGAGCTCTGATTAAGAGCACTTGCTATTCCCGCAGAGGACCTGGGTTCGGTTCCTAGCACTTGCATGGTGACTCATGATAGGGGATAGTAAGCTTGGGAGTTTCAGATCTCTCCCTTCCGGCCTCGGGGGTCACTTTGACTTCTGCAGATGTGTGCATACATAAACTAAATCTTAAATAACAACCTGTTCCTCTCACAGATGTTCAGGAGGATTACAAGGCAGAGGCTTTTGAAGAGGAAAATGTGAAACCAGGTTCTGGCATACTGGGACAAAGATCCTCACCGTGGTCACTTTCCTGGCTTGTGTGTGCCTCTTCCTATGGGAAATACTGAAGAAGGGGCTTCCAGTGATATTTAGGGTTCCTGTAGGGCCTCACTTTCCCCATTCCCAGCTTTCACTGAAGTCTCTCCCATTCCCCACCCCAACATGATGATAGCACCTGGCAGAGTTCCCTGAGACTCAGTACTGGAGTATCTGGGCAGACAATGGTCATGTGACCTGCAGACCGATTGTGGACACAGGAACATTCCCATAAACCACAGATGACCTGGGACAGAGGTTGGTGCTGGGTTTGACCCTTATCATCCTATTTTCTTCTGTAACCGTGTCCTGATTGGAGTTTCCCAACGTACACAAAGGTCAGTCAGTGCCTTCAATGTTAAGTAGCAGACTTCCCTCTATTTTATTTTTATTTTATATGGATAGGGGTTTTGCATGCATGTCTGTGCACCATGTGTGTGTAGTGCCTGCAGAGGCTAGAAGAGCATGTTGGACCCGCTCAGACTGGAGTTACAGAAGGTTGTGAGCCCCTGTGTGGTTTAGAGAATTGAACCCTGGTTCTCTGGGTTGAGCCACTGAGTTGAGCCCTTTCTCCAGCCCCTGAGGCTATCTTATAAACATTCAGTATCACAATAAAATCCAAATGTAGAACAGGTAAGAGCTGGGACCATGGTAGAAAGGAGGGAGTCAGAGGCTGAAATGGCCCCCACCGGCCCTGCTCAGTGTGACTCCTGGTTTGATCTGCTCTAGCCCTCCTCTGCTCAGTGTGACTCCTGGTTTGATCTGCTCCAGATTGGGTCTTTTTCAGCTTTCCTTTTGAGTCTCTTGTTCCTTGCACTTCAGTGGCAGCTGTTATCATTCCAGCTGTAGAGGGAACAGGAGGCAACTTCCTGTTATTCTATCCTGCCATCTCTATGGGGGTGGACGTTCCCTCCCCCTCCTGTGGCTGGCTGTGGTTTTGGAAGAACTGGAGTCTGGAGGCAGCCATCCCGTGACTAGGGCTGTAGGAGCGGCTGGAATCTTCCAGCCACCCTGTGAGGGCACCTGGGAGCAAAGCAGAAAGCAGGCACTGACTGAGGAAAGAGGAGGCTGGAGTAGTAGAGAGAAGTCAAAGGATGAGTTCTAGGTTGAATGAGAGACTGGCAGGAGGAGGGGGAGGGGGGAAGGGGGAAGGGGAAGGGGAGGGGAAGGAGAAGGACCGCTGCTGAAAGGAACAGGGGCAGAGGGACATTGAGAGAAAGCCATGGGGAGGTGGTTGATGTTTTTGGCTGGAAATAATTCAGGAGTAGACTTTGTATGCAGAAGTGACAGGCCCCATTCTCTCCAGCCCTCTGTAGTTGTTACATTTGCTAAAGTCTCTCTTTGCATTTGGCACAAGGAATACACAGAGGCTCTTCAAAAAGTTTTTAAACTTGATGCTGATGTGTGGTACAGACCTGTAACCCTAGCATTCTGGAGGCTGAGGCATTGGCTACATGTCTGAGTCCAGCCTGGGCTGCATCGTGGGTTCCAGGCCAGCCTGGACTACATAGTGAGACTGTCTCAAATATCAAATTTGCTGGGTATGGTGATGTATGCCTTTAATCCCAGCATTCCGGAGGCAGAGGCTTATGCACCTCTGTAGGTTCCAGGCCAGTGTGTTCCAAGACATCCAGGCTACATAGTGAGACCCTGTCTCAAAACAAACAAAACCCCCACTCCTTTCACAAACTATAAAATGTTAAGAGAAAGGCAGGCAGGAAATACCTTGCTTTTTGTTTTGTTTTGGTTGTTTTTTGAGACAGGGTTTCTCTGTAGAGCCCTAGGTGCCCTGGGACTTGCTCTGTAGATTAAGCTGGCCTCAAACTCAGAGATCCTCTTGCCTCTGCCTCTCAAGTGCTGGAATCAAAGGCATGTATCACCACTGCCACTGGCAGGAAATATCTTTAACGAGGTAAAACTCAGCCTTTACACACCTGTAAAATACCTCCCACGGTAACCTTGGTAGGCATTGTGGGCCCCACTTAGAGTGGAAGTAGCTGAAGTTTAAAGTAGATAATTTGAGTGTTACACAGCATGTGGCAGAGCTCTGTAGAGGTCCACTCCCAGACCTCCCCACCCTGCCCTGTGATTTCACTGTGGCACACAGCAGGTCCTGACAGGTCAAAGCTTTAATTGGACCTTGACAGAAGAGTAGGCAATCTACTTATACCTTTGGTGAAAGTGACAAAAGATGGCACCCAAGCAGTGTCTGTGAGTCTCTCTACTAGAGGGATGGACAGAAGAGGGAGATGGGTGGGGGTGGGGATAAAATAGAAGCCTGACCAGGGCTAGTTTTAGGAGACCAGCTGAGAATTTCAGGGCAAGATGTTGATGACAAAAACAAACACTTCAGAAGCTCATTTGGTTTGGTGTAGACAATCACCGCTGGGGAATTCAAGGGAAGGCTTCAGAATAGTCAGTCAGACAGTTACCATGGTGACAATATAAAGTCAGTGCGAGCACAGGGGGCAAGTCTAGTTTATCTGTGTAGCTTTAGAGTTTCTGAAACTGTGTGGAGTATGAATAATCAATACTATTTTTTTTTTAAATGTGAGTCTCTTGCCCAGAGGTACCCCTGGGGGACAGAAGAGAGCGTCAGATCCTCTGGATCCGGCCTTATAGGCAGCTGGGACCTTGCTGAGGCTTTGACTCCTTATGTTAAAATCAGTTTACTTCCCATGGACAGGTGGGCTGGGAAGAGCATATGGGACACAATGAGGGACATTGTGAATCCATTGTGGTAGAATGGCGAATGTGCGACGTCATTAATCAAAGAACACACAATAAAGCCAGCTGAAAAGTCACATGTCACACACCTTAATCCCAGCATCTGGGATTAGTGGAAGAAGGTTCCTGAGTTCAAGGCTGGCCTATGTTACATAGTGAGTTCAAGGATAGCTTCAGCTACTTAAGAATCTGTCTCAAGAAAACTAAAATCAAACCCCCCAGTCAACACATACACAAACACACCACCTTCCGTTCCCCAGGGTGGTGGCGGCGGCGGTCGGGGCTGGGGAGGCTCATAGCCAACAAAAAGCTAACAGAAACTAATCATATTCTGTATCCATAAAGCTGCTTTTCATTATTCAGTTCTGTCCTGGGTCTGACAGGGGAAACTGAAAGAAGGGCTCCTGAGAATCTCCCTGACTTTGCAGCCAAGAGGATTACACAGCTGATATCCACCAGAGGGTAAATAGTAGTTAATTCTTAATTGTTAGCTCAGTCACTGCAATTGGTTCAACAGTAATTATTATCATGTGGTTTGAACTCAGTTGTGAGGGTTCTCCCTTTTCAGTTGTGCATCAAAACAGAAGCCTTATGGGACTTAAAAAGTTCAGCATAGGGCCTGAAGAGATGGCCAAACAGTTAACCTCTTCTGCTCTTTTTGCAGAAACACTTGAGTTCAGCCCACAGCCCCTATCTCACAACTTGGAGAATTCAATGCTTCTAGCCTCCATGGGTACACACACATACTACACATAATTAAACAAAATAACAAAAATAGCTGGGTGTGGTGGTACACATCTTTGATTTGAATAGTTTGAGGCGGAGACATAGCTGTTCAAGACCAGTCTGGTCCACACACAGTTTCACGACAGGACAAACAAACAACAACAACAACAACAACAAACCCCAACAAAAATAATAATAAAAAAATCTTTAAAAAGCAGGTTATTGCTGAGTGTGGGCCTGTAACCTCAGCTATTAGGAAAGCTAAGGTAAAAAGATAACAATTTGAAGATCAGCCTTGATATGTGTCACAGCGGGGGGTGGGGAAGAGGGGGGGAAAACCTCGAAAAAATATAAATAGTAAAACATTTACCCCTCCCTCTGGAGAGTTCATTTTATTTCTCTGGAAGCTTGCGTGGTGGCTTTTTATTTTTATTTTTGTCTCGTTACTAAATGCAAAAGCAGCCACGTGGTTGAGCGCCGCTAGATGACCACGCGGAACTAGGGTGGCCACGTCTGGGATCCTCGTCCGCTCAGTCTCTGTAAGTCCTCAGTTTCCCCTCCGGGGCCTTTTACTTTATCCGCGGGGCTCCCCGCCCGCCACGTCCGCTCGGTCCGCGACACAGAGGCGTTCTTTCGGGATGAGCGTCGCTTCCGACCCGGGAAGAGCTGCGAGCGACCGCCCGGCTCAGCGCAGCCCTTTATCCGCGCCCTACGGACCGCAGCGGACCGGGCGCGCTCCCCACCGACGCCCACTCCCAGCTCCGCTGGGCTCTGCCAGGAATGTGGGAGACCAGGCGCCGCCTCGGAGTGACCGCGCGCCCGGCCAATCAGCGGGCCGCAGGCGCGAGGCCCCGCCCCCTCCGCCCCTGGGGCTGGTTCCCGCCGGGGGAGGGGCGGGGCGGCGGGACGAGGAGGACCGAGGGGAGGCGGCACCTGGGCGGCGGTGATGTCAGCCGGGCGCTGTGCTCCGGCCCCGGCTCCTGTCGCCGTGTAGGGCGCGGGGGCGGCCGCGTCGAGAGTGGCGATCTGGCAGCCGGGCGGGTCCCGGGAGGCGGAACTGCAGCTTGTGGAGCTCGGCGGCCCTCCGCCTCAGGTAAGCCAGCCGCGGGCGGTTCCTTCTGCGACCCGCGCCCGCGTTCTCGGGAATCTCTAGTGAGTGGGGGGCAGCAGCTTCGGGGTGACAGGAAGGGCTCGTCTGGGTCCTCGGTTCCCTCACCCGGACTCCCCACAGCACAGAACTCCAGTCAGGGAAGTGTGCTCGGACTCCCCCAGAGACTCCAGTCAGGGAAGTGTGCTCCCAGCTCACACCCAGACTCCCCTCCACAGACTCCAGTCAGGGAAGTGTGCTCCCAGCTCACACCCGGTCTCTCCTTCACACCACAGTCTCCAGTCAGGGAGATGTGCTCCCAGTTCACACCCGGTCTCCCCCCCCCCCAGTCCCCCCCCTACAGACTCCAGTTAGGGAAGTGTGTTCCCAGCTCACATCCAGACTTCCCTCCACAGCCTGCAGCCAGGGAAGTGTGCTCCCAGCTCACACCCGGACTCCCCGACCCCTTACACACCCACAGTCTCCAGCCAGGGTAGTATAAGCCCATCTCATACTCGTCCCCTCACCATACCATAGACTCTGAATCACAGAACTCCAATCAGGGAAGTGTGCTGGGACCCCACGCCTCAGAATCCCCACCACACCACAGCCTCCAGTCAGAGAAGTGTGCTTCCAGCTCACTCCTGGACTCCCCACCACACCACAGAGTCCAGTCAGGGAAATGTGCTGGGACCCGAACACCCCAGAATCCTAGTACCATGGAACTCTAGTCAGGGACATGCGCACAGTCTTACACAGTGGGTATCTCACCACGCCACAGACTCATTCAGGACAGTGTGAGCCCATTTCACACTTGTCCACCCACCACACCATAGACTCTGATACCACAGAACTCCAATTACAAAAGTGTTCTGGGACCCTACACCCCAGAGTCTCCACCACACCACAGACTTCAGTTAGGGAATTTTAGTGGGACCCCACACCCCGGAATTACTCCAATAATACCATACGCTCCATTCAGGGAACTGTAATGGGACCCGGACTCCCTGTAATATACCCCAGATTCCAGTCAGGGGACTGTGGTGGAACCCCAGAATCCCTATATAATACTGCAGAGCCATGCCACACATTTGGAAAGTGTGCTCAGACCCTGAATCTCGGTTTCCTCATATTACAAGAGAATGCCCATCAGGGACATATGCTTGAGCCCAGTCTCCTACACTACTACAGAACCAGCAGGGAAGTATATGTGCAGGTGGGAATATTTAAAAGTGTCACAAATATGTGAATCATCTTCCCAGAAAGTAAAGAGAAAATAGTTTTATGTTTTCTCAGTTTCCTTACATCCTACCATATATTGCTTAAGTAAAAGAACATCAGTGTTATCCTTGCATATCAATGTAAAATATTTTTTTATGTAGTCCAGTTAGGATGTGAGAAATTCACTTGTATATATTCGTAGCTGTGGGAAAACTGGTTTCTTGGGGGCACAATTCTATAACTCTGTTGGTGTTTATACACCAGAGCAGTTAGGAAAGCGGCTGACAATCTAGATCTTGCCTGGGGCTTCTTGAGAAAAAGTTGAATGAAGGCTGTTAGTTGTGTTTTCAGGGTTCACTTTTAGAGAAAGGAGTTTAAGTTTTATTTTATTACTTTTTATTTTTAAAACAGGATTTCACTATGTAGCTCTGGCTGTTCTGAGCCACTGTGCAGACCGCTCAGGCCTCAAACTCACTGAAATCTGCCTGTCTCTGCTTCCTAACTCTTAGGGTTAAAGCCTGTGCCAGCATTACTGGTTGGGAAAGGAGTTTTAACAGGGGAATGCTGGGAAGCGTGGTATACAAACTCTTAATAATGAGAATATGATTTTTTTCCGATGTGGGACCAAAACAGACCCTTGCTTTCAGTAAGAATTGACAGCAGTGTGAGGGGAACTCAAAAGGTCTGATTGTTAACTTGAGAAAGCAATTGTCTATTGGCAGGATTCTGATTTTATTTCTTGTTTCAAACTCTTTTTCTTGTTTGGAGATTTTCTGCGCATGGGTCACTGAGTGTGATTGTCTCTCTGGGGGAAAATTAACTTTGAGTACTCTGACTCCAACACTGGCTCTCAGAGTTTCAAGGCACTTTCTTTTAGAGCAAGAAATAGAAAGCATGTAGCTGAGATTTCTGAGTGAAGCCAGTTTCCTCTTTGAGGGCAGGGGTGCCTCAGCAGTGAGGATTCCCTGGTTGCCAGGTCTAGAGGAAGTGGGAGTGGACTTCATTGTTAGTCAGAAGCTGCATCCCAGACTCTGACCTAAAGGGCATTTCCAGGAGCTAGGTAAAGAAAGTCATCACATTATGTCTAGTAAACCCAAGTCAGGAAGTGTGGGCATAGAGGATTTTAAAAATGGAACTTAAAAGACGTCTCTATAGCCAGAACTGGGAAGGACATTTGTGTGTTATTTGCTTTGTTTTCAAACAGCATTGTTCCTAGTTCCCGGAATAACCAAACAGCACGGGGCATATGAAGAGCAACCTTTTGATAGGGCCAACCCCACTCCCCCTTTCTTCTTTGAGATAGGATCTCACCCTGTTGCTCAGGCTGGCCTTTAACTTTGGTTCTTCTTGTCCCCCGTCCCCCCCACCCCGGGATTACATGTTTGTGCCATCGTACCCAGCAAGAACAAGCTTTTGTAAAGGGAGTATGTACTTTATGGGAACAGAACATTTTAATTTTTGTTGCATTTTTGAACTAAGGCATTGGAATTGCTAATGACTCAGTAATAATATTGGACAAAATTTTGGTATTTATGTTCAATGAATGTATGTAAAATATTCTGTATTTTCTAGTGCAGTTTTCTTCTATTGAGAAAGAAATGTGGAATTCCTGTGGGCACTAAGGTGGGTACTATGTAGTGTAGCCTTGCTTGATGACAGATTCTAGACAATGACATGCAGATAAAGATGGAACCTCGAAGACCAGATAGTCAAGCAAAAAGTATTGTGTGTGTGTGTGTGTGTGTGTATGTATGGGTTTTTTTTTTGGGGGGGGGAGCAAGTTTTAAAACACTTGAGCAATAAGTTATTGTACAACTTAATTTGAAATACTATTTCTCTTTTTCAGTTCATGGTTATGAGGGCAGATGTGGTATAGTAAAACATGGCACTTTTATTCTTTTATTTTATGTGTATGAACTTACTGCCTGTATGCTGTATAGTGTGCCCCAGGAGCCTAGAAGAGGATGTCAGCATCCCTGAAACTGCAGTTACAGACAGTTTTAAAACCCATGTGAGCGCAGGGTCTGTGTTAGAGTCATGAGTGCTCTTAATCACTGAGCCACCTCTCCAGCCCCAGCGTGGTAGTTTGAAAGGCAAGTTCTTGGGCCAGTGAGATAGCTTAGTAGGTAAAGGCACTTGCTGCCAGGCCTGATCCCTAGATAGAAGGAGAGAATGGAGTCCCCCAAGTTGTCTTCTAGCCTCAGCTCCTTATAACATATGTGGGACACATACCCTAAGTAAATAAAAGTGAAAAGAAAAAGGAGAATTGTTAAAAGATATGAAAGTTTTTAAGAAAGGTGAGATTAGGTTTTGATTTAATTCCTTTTGTTAAACAACTATTACTATTATAATAGTGACATTAACATAAGAGTCAGTTGGTCTTACCAGACCAGAAACTTGAAATCTAGGCTACGCTGTAATTCTAAATTACCCATGTCTAATCTGAAAGTTGTCTTAAATTGTTCTTGGGAACACAGTCACTGAGGGAGCCTCATGCAGTTCCTGTGGTCTTTATGCCGTTCTTTGTACCAGTATGAGGTAAATCACAACAAGGTCATTCTGTCGCAGAGCAGCTGACTTCTTTTACAGTCTTTTATACCCATGGACTACTTAGGTTTTGTAGTAAATTATGCTGACAACTTATTACATTAAAATCAACTTTTTGAGGTTTTCATTTCCAATTTTTAAGGTACCTATTTTTTAAACAGCTGAGCTAGAAGGAAATTCTGATTAACTGAAGGAAAATCTTATTTAACATTCTGTCTTTTCAAAGATGTTGCATGTTTCTGTCCTGGTTTGAATTACCTTTACAAAACAGTGAGTGAAGGATTTAGTTAATGTCTCCATACCCATTCATATTTGGGTCTATATCTTTATTTTATTATTTTTTTTAAAATTTGGTGTGTGTATGTATGTGTGCGTGATTGTATGTGGAAGGCCAGGAGCAGATGTTAGGTATCTTCTTAAGTTTGGCTAGGCTCACTACTCAAGCTGCAGCGGTTTTCTGCTTGTCCAGCTCCTGGTATTACAGGTCTGTATTGCTGTGGGTGGTGCGGCCCAAACTCAGGGCTTCACTCTTTTGTGGTAAGCACTTTAACAACAGAACCATCTCCCCAGTCCTAAGTATCGAATCTGTATTTTAAAAATGTCAAAGGGGGAAAACATGAACAGGCAAGTTAATTAATTAATTTCTGAGATAGGGTTTCTCTGTGCAGCTCTGGCTGTCCTGGCTTTGCAGATCAAGCTGGCCTCAAATTCAAGAGATCCACCTGCCTCTGGCCCCAGGTGTTGAATGAAATCAAAGACATTGACCACCACCACCCAGCTCAATTAATTTATTTCTGTTTAATGTGAACAGATGTTTTGTTTGCGTGTATGTCTGTGCACCACATGCCTAGTGCCCTTGAAGGAAGGCCAGGAGAGAGCGTTGGATCACCTAGAACTGGAGCTTCAGACATTTGTGAGCTGTCATTTGGGTGCTAGAAATCAAGCTGAGCTGTCTCTCAAGTCCCATAATTTGAATTTGGAAAACCATTGTCAAACATGAGTTTAAATAAGAAATTCAAAGTTATTACAGTTAAAGCTCTGTTTCAGTGCTGGATCATGTTTAGAAATAAAGCAAACCAAGTGTCTTCTGGACAGCGTTGTGGTGCAGCTAAAAGTTTATAAAATTACAGTTAAATCAATTATCAAATGTCTGAAACTTCTGTGGGCTCGTGCAGTTCCTCATCTGTTGTGTTACGTACTCCTGAGACTTATTGCAGGGCATGTCAGAACGTATGCCTATTACACCCCTGCAGCTTTTGTCATATATATCACAGAGATTAATGCTTTATTAAATAAAGCTCATGGCAAAACCAAAACAAACCAAAACAAAACCTAAGATGATTTAGCCCGCCCTACAGAATTCAAAGACTTCCATTTTTTTTTTCTTTTCATGTAGTAATTATGTTGTTGCTGGAATGCAAAGTGGTGAGGATTCTTTTTCTGTTTTATTTTCCACTTTGAAGGAACTGAAATGCCAAAAAAGGTTGGGTTATAGATTAAAATTGGCCTCTCTGAAAAGATTTAATTTGCATGCAGTTTTGTGGTGAGGAGGGAGGGAGGGTCTGAGTTCAGTGTGGAACAGTCTATGCATTGAACAGTTTCTATTTCTGAAATGTGGGCCAGGTGGGTTTGCCCTCACAGTTTGTGCCTGCGTTGGGCTTATGTGTCTCACTGGAACCTGCTATGACTCACATTTTGACCAGCCCACACACGTGTCTTTGTTTTGGTTGGCAAGTTTAAGGAGTTGAGAATAGACAGACCATTTAGTGCTTTCTGTATAGTTCTACACCTGAAAATGCCCATGAATACAGGAATTGTATAGAGTACCAGTCATTATGCTTAGGTATTTGGAGCATGTAGGGGGAAGATCAGACGCTATAATGTTTGGGGGTTGTTGTAAATTTCATGGACACCCCATTAGCCTGAGTGTGAACGGGTATTTTTACCTGTTCTCTAACCAATCTAATTCAAGCACACATCTTTAGGAAAGCAGGTATGCTGTTCCTAGTGTATGAGTTCTAGATAACAAGGCAAACTTGACTAGATGAAAGTAAGATTAAAGATGGTGCTTTCAGAGGAAAGAGCTTATGATGCCTCAGTGTGCTAGCTGAGGAGCTGTTGCCTGCCATGGAATGCAGTCAGTTTTCTTTGGGGATGTGGCCTCTGGTGTATTGCTCCAATGATTGGCTATGGATATATGACATATGCATTTATTCATATACACATGTGTATGATATGGTATACATATATATGATATATCCATACACACACACACACACACACATGATATATCCATATATATGACATGATAACGAGAGAGGGGGATGTGTGTGCATGGGGTGTGTCCCAGTGAATAGGAAAAGGGGAGTAGGATGGCGGCAGATATGACCAAAATATATTGTATGCATGTATGAAATTGTCAAAGCATAAAATGAAAATGTTTTAAAACGATGCTGTTTTCAGTGGTAAGATTTTTTATGCCTAGAGAAGTGACTGAGTCCTTCAGGCAAACAGGACCCAAGGCAGGTCTTGGAAAGCTCATTACATTGCTTTTGCTTCTCTCGTTTCAGTTGTAGAACTTTGCATAAACATCACCGCACTGCTCCAGAGTTGTATGGGATTTTTTTTAGTAGGGAAATCTTATTGAATTTACTTTATCTAGAAGAACATGAAAACATGAGGAACTTGACGACCTGTTTTTGTTGCTGTTTTTAATCATGTAAGAACTCAGCAGCATAGGTAGTGTTGAACAAATAATGTCCCTACAGCCATTATGTTTTTCAAAGATGTACAAACTTGAACAACCACTTTGGAAATCAATTTGGCAGTTTCTCAGAAAACTGGGAATAATTCTACCTCAAGACCCAGTTATACCACTGGGCATATATCTAAAAGATACTTCAACATCCCACAAAGACCCTTGCTCAACTATGTTCATAGCAGCTTAATTAGTAATAGCCAGAAACTGGAAACCACCCAGATGCCCCTCAACTGAAGAATGGATAAAGAAAAAGTGGTTCATTTACAAATGTAATACTGTTCAGCTATAAAAAACAAAGACATCATGACTTCTGCAGGCAAATGGATGAATCTTGAGAATATCATCCTGAGTGAGGATGACACAGTAGAAGACCTAATTTTTTTATTTGAAGTGGAATTTGAACTTGCTCTACTGTCATCTTGTGAATGATGGAAAAGCCTGTGAGCCTGTGTGTTGTCTTCTAGATTGGCTGTGGGCAGAGGGGTGGGGGAGGGGAAGGGGACAGGGAAAAGGGAAAAGGGAAAACGGAAAAGGGAAATGATGAGTCAGGAAAGTATCTGGTTGATCCAGTGAGTCTGCTGGGACCAGACCTGTGAAGTTACTTGGGTAACTGTTTCCTTGGAATCAGGTACTTGGATGTTCCTGTCAACCTTTCACATTTTCCAATTGTAACTGCACAGTTGAGAAGCCTTTTAAAGAGTTATGGTTCTTGATCATTTTCTCTGCTTAAGGACTTTGGTTCTCTAGGGTGACATTTCCTTCCCATTGCCATGTAGAGGTCAGTGATGTGCAGTCTCTTGTGGACTTAACTAAGTTTAAATTAAAAAAATGATTTTTTTTTGTTTTTTTAAACTAAAAGACATTATTCTGTGTGAGGGGGGAAAAAGAGTGTGAGGCTAGAGCCCCATAGATACTAAACTAGAAGTCTTGTTTATAATAGGTTGACACTGGCAAGTTGTTAATCTCTCAGTGGTAGTCTTTCTATCTCTAAAGTGGTATAAGTATTGATGCTTGTGTTGAGACTATTTGCTAGGATTAGAAATCATTGGAAATAATGAATCAAGATAAAAAATGGCACTGGAGGTAGGAAGCTGAGGGCATAGAATGTCACGGTTCTGGGAAGTTAGTTGGAAGCTGAGAAGTTGGTGATATTCTGGATTTGCTATACTCGATTTTATCTGCCCATCTCTTGATTGACACTGGCATACTTGGCATATAGACTTCCAAGAAAAGATGTTAGCTATTATGGAAGGAGCATTGTGTAGAGACCCTGGAGAAAGGGGTAGCTCTCCAAGTAGGTTCTCAATTAACGTAGGTAGAGCGGTCGGGTGACGGGCCAACTGTGAACTCTTTCCTATCTACTTGTTGTTCCTTTAGCTCTCACCTCACTCCTACCTCCTTAAACCAGAGCACCCAGGAGTCTGCTCTCCAACTCTGAGAGAGTAAAAGATGTGCTTATGAAAATTTTATTAGCTGCAGCATAGGAATGAAGGGTGTGGGCTCTGGAGCCAGATGATTGTAGATTCGAATCCCTTGTCCTTACTAGCTATGTGATTTTTGGTTAATTAAATTGCTTGTGAACTGAGAGTAGTTGGGTGGTTATGAGGATTAAGTATGATAATGTCTGTGAAGCACTAATAGCTTTATTCTTGGCAAACAACCTGCCTTGGATAGATGACAGATATTGTTATTATTTCATTGAATATCTGACAAGCTGATCCCACTTGGGTTTTTTTTTTTCTTAAGGTGTGGAGGAGGGTGATTATAAAGAAGGGTTTGGAAGTAGTATGCTGGGTATTCCTAGGTGAATAGATGAGGACAGGACTACAGGGAGCAGATGACTCTTAACCAAGAAGAGCACACAAGAAAAATGGAATTTTAATGGGAAACATGATGGCTAAGTCTGATTGTTTGGAATTCAAGATTATATTGTGGTTTATATATAGTAATCAACCTTAGTGTTCTCACTGCATAAATTAATAAAATAATAATCACTTTACTAGGTTTTTAGGTGAACAGTACCATCAGAGAGAGTAGCTAATGCTTACCTAGCTCTTGCTGCACCATAAACAGTTATAAGCATCTTACATGTTTCACCTTAATCCCTGCATTTGCTCGAGAAGAAAGTACTGCTATGACGTGTACTTTATACACAAGGGCTCAAAGGCCCTGAAAGTTTCAGCAACTTGGTCAAGGTCATGAAGATTGTGTGAGCTGGGCTTGGGTGGGGAGAGGGGACCATGCTATAAATCAGGCTCTTCATTAGTCACTAATGCAAGGTAGGTAGGGTTCCAGGGCATGTTCCTGCCTTTGGTTTGGCTTTGTAAGTGGTATATTAAAGGCTTTCAAGCATTGTTAGTGGGGGCTGGAGAGATGGCTCCGAGGTTAGGAGTGCCTGTTCTCAAACCACAAGGCCTGGACAGGACTGGCATCTCTGCATGCGCCTATAACCTCAGCTCTGAGAGAGGCGGAGATGGAAGGATTGCTGTGGCTTTCTGGATTCTAGTCTAGGCAAGAAATATGAGCCCCAGGCACAAGGAGAGACTTTTACCTCAAAGGGAAAAAAAAAAGTGGCAAGTGATAGAGGGTATATTTAGTATCCTCTTCTGGTTCCTGCATGTGTTTACATCTGTATAAACACATGTGCATGTACTCATATAGACAGAGATACAAACAAATAAATACATCTTTTCAAAAAGGATTGTATGTTGATATTATCCACATGATGATTTTAAGCAATATTAGAAATTTAAGTTTGCAGTGTGGGCAAATTCCTAGGTTGATAGTTCCTAGTTCTCTGTAGAACTGTTACATAAAAGCTGGAGTATAAACTCTGAAGAGTGTATAAAGAGAAGCAAGTACCTAACCTTGAGGAAGCATGTGGCACTTAGGAGGCAAAGGAAAAACTACCGAGGGAGGTAGAGCAGGAACCATAAAAGAAAATGGTGGTCAAAGCACGGGATGAATCCTGTGTTGTGATTGTTCGTATGCTCACAGTCAGCAGGCTCATTACAGGGGTAGACTGGGGAGTCTGCCAGTCTTTTTGTGAACTCAGAGAAAGCAAGCAGTTCGAGTAGCACAGGAGAGATGGAATCCAGGGTGGAATATTGAGGATTACATGGAGAACAGTAAGCCGCAGCAGGTGAACATTTTGTCTGTTCCCTCAAGGAATTGATGGGCGAGGCACTACCGATGTAGTGAGTAGCTGAGGTTGGAGAAAGTGAGGTCAAGGAGCAAGTGCAAGGCACGGGGGGCGGGGGAAGGATGGGAGAAACACAACTGGGCAGAGGGTGGCGGGTTCATTTTGAATTCTAGAGAACTCTTCTCTAAGTGGGGTTGAAGAAAGCACTCAGTGAAATGGAGGAAAATATAATGGGAAGGGTTAAGTGTTGACTGAGTTCTCTGCAGGCCATCTTCCACACAGTAGGAAGCAGTGAAAGGAAATTCATAGACAAGTTGCCCTGGCTCCAGAGGAGCTGGCTCTGGGGATTATTGTTCAAGAGGAAAAACTCGAAATAATGACAGGAGTCTCTCATCTAAACAATACGGAGTGACATATTTACCAGGATGTGTCTTGAGGCAGTCAGTTAATTTATTGAAGTGGAAAGCAGTGTTAGCAAAGAGAAAAAAAAAATCAGACAAAGGAAAACTTGACTTGTTTGGAGGAGGAATTTTTAGACAACCAGACTTAATGGCTTAATGGTTCACAGGCTAGCTTCTTGGGGAAACTTGAGCATTCCAAGTGGTGAGAAACAGCTGGTTTTGGTGCCACATTCAGTTACTGGTTAAAGCAGAGCTTCCAGTACCCCAGGAAATGCTCTATAGAGAGGGGTTGTGACGCAGAGGCCATTGCGTTACATGCTAGTTTTGATAAGGTTGTTGTTAATCTTTATTTTAACTAGTTATTTCTAGTCAGAGCTTTTGCTGAAAAGACATTGGGTTGTGGTTTTCTAGAAGATTCGTTGTGGTGATGACATCAGGATAATGAAGCAGAAGACTGAAGCAGTCCAGTGGATAAGAGTGTGGTCCACTGATGTCCCCTTAGGATTGGCTTTGCATTTTGCTGTTTCAGTTATCAGCAGTCAGCCATCGTCCAGCTGAAACCAGAGATTCCAGAAATAAACCCTTCCAAATCATGTGCCATTCTTAGTAGCATGATGAAACCTTTCCCTCTCCCCCATTTGCCTGGGGCATGAATCATCCTTTTGTCCTGAGTATTCATGCTACCTGCCTGTCTTTACTATGGCTTACATCAGAGTGCTCACACAGGTAATCCTGAGGTGGAGACCACATGGGGATAGGTATGTGTTCTACAGTCTTTAATAAATTTTAGCCAGCATTTGGTCTGGGTCTGGGAATTTTTACTTACTGAATTAAGATTTAGAAAAGGTCTGTCTCCTGTGGGCCTTCACCTTGATGAAGGATGAACATGAGAGCAGGATGGGCTGGGCATGGAGATAAAGAAGTTGGAGTTTATATCTCTATGGCCGCTTGACCTTTTGTTTCGGTAAAATCTCTACCTTCAGTCACACAGCTTTAAGCATCTTTCTATTTTCAGTGAATTCTCACCAACCAGTCAGAATGTACATCTTTTATTCTGAGATTCACTATGGAAGTTAAGGATGTGCTTTGTAGCCACTCTTGCTTACTTTCTAAGGAAAATGGTATTTCTTGGATTTTGCCTGGCTGTTGTCACAACTGTGTCACTGTGTCACCTCATCTGATCTTGATCTCTTTCCAAGCTTGTCTTTCCTGCTCCTGTGCAGAGGGACTGACCTGTGGCAAGCTCAACAGGCGTTGGTCTCCTTCCTTATTGCTTCTCGTGCTTAAACCGGTCTTGCCTTCAGCCCCGCTGGAAGCAGCTTTGCTGAGAGGCTGTGTCAGAACTCAGCTTGAGAACTCTACCAGAGATCAGGTAACCTCCAGTGTAGATTTTAGATGCTCAGCTACTATGTAGGTGAGGCGTTTAGCTTGCCCAGCCTAACCCATTTGAGACTTTGACGCTAGCCTTGTTTGTTGCCGCTCCTTTGGTTTGTAGTTGTTTCTGGAATTGTACTTTACAATGGGAACTTCAGTTGTGCTATCTCAGTTAGTTATGAGGGCCATGTAAGCACTGTTTCTATTTTACAGATGTGGGAAGAGGTTTTGTTTGTTTATTTGTTTGTTTTCCAATACAGATGGCTTGTGTCTGGATGTATCTTACTTTTTTCAGATAGATTATATGCTAGTTAAAGACCATGATGTGTTTCCCAGTAGGAAGTAAATAAATAGGTGATGAGGTTTCTTAGACCAACATTTGCTGAGGTCCATGGAGGTAGAAAGGTGGTTCAGTTAGGTAAGATGTGTAAGGTAGGCATCCTACCTGGAGATGCATGAAGTATATAGAATTGTGGATCTTAGGCTCTGGAGGCCCCACCACTCCGTTTGCCCGTTTGTCAAGTGAGGGCAGTAACAGTAATTTCTGTAGCAGTGGCTTGCAGAGGAGGTGATTTTGACTCCAAGAAGACATCTGATGATGTCAGGAGACATTTTTATGTCACAACTTGGGGACTGGAAGAATTGTCACCAAATCTTGTGGTAGGGTCTGGAGATGTGCCTAAGAATCCCACAGAGAAAGGCCATCCTGACAAAGACTATATGCTCCAGATGTCTGTTGTGGGGTTCTGAAGATGAAGCAGGATGAGGAGCACAAAGTGTTTGCTGAGTTAGCAGTTGCTGTGGGAAAGCCATCTCAGAGACCGAGCCTTCGAGAGGGTGAACCCCCAGGAGTTAATTGTGATTTTGCTGAGGCAAAGCCATGTGCTGAGAGCTTCATGTTGTCCTGTTGAGCACGGACAAGCTCACTAAAGATGGCTTGTTTATGTTACACTGTGTACCAACATGAGCTGGCTGTTATTCAGAGCTGTGAAAACAATGATTAGTTTTTAAGGTGTTCCTAGTAACTTCCTGCTCAACTAGTTTGTTTTGTGGAGATAATTTTGGTGTGTTCCCTCATAGAAAAGGTTTCAGTTTATGAATTTCTAAAATATGCTTTGATATGTAAGACATGTAGCTTTTATTCTGATACCAAGAAGCCTAGTGTTGTGCTAGACCTAGTTCAGTACAAAATAGCTTTGTTCCTGATAGATGGCCTTAATTAACTACAGCTTATGTGCTACCTGCAAAAATGTGAGAGCCTTTGGGTTTACATCTATTGTTCATCATGTACTCATATTTGAAATTGTTAGGTTTTTTTTTTTGTAATCACAAAATGAATTACCTTATAAGTTTGAGTAGTATAGAAAAAAAATACAACGGAGACCCAAATTTTAAAATGTTATCAGGAGCTGAGGAAATGGCTTAGTGATTGAGAGCACTTGCTGTTCTTACAGAGGACCTGGGTTTGGTTTCTAGCACCCACATTGAACAGCTCATAAATGCCTGTAACATCAGTTCCAGGGGATCTGGTGCCCTCTTCTGGCCAGTGGGCCCTGCATATATGTGGCACACATACTTATGTTCAGCTCCCCACCACTCCCACGTGTTCCTTAAAAAAAATCCTGGGCAAATCCAGGAAGGAAATCAGGCCGTGCGTTGAGGTATACTTCTTTTGTGTGGTAGAATGTTTCCTTTCATCTTTTCCCCTAGTCATATATTTTCTCTATAAGTCAAATATTCTGAGTATATAATTTAACTTCCACTTTTATACAACTTGTCTCATTTGCATTGCTGAAGTATCTGTAAACAGTTCTGAGGACTGTGGTGCTCTGTGTACTGGGGGGCATGCTGCTTGTTTTCAGCTTAGATGAGCATTTGTGCTGTCAGTGTTCTCTGAGTTTTATATTGGTCTCATTTTCACAGGATGGAGTGTGTGGAAGTCCTGGTTAACATTTCTGTAATTAGCCAGAATTAACTAATTCTTATTCCCATTAACAGAAGGATATTCTCACTTTGATAATATTTGGGTCTTTTTTTTTTTAAACCCCAAAGACTTTTTAAAAGACATATTTCTTTATTTTATGTATATGAGTACACTGTGGCTATCTTCAGACACACCAGAAGAGGGCATTAGATTCCATTACAGATGGTTGTGAGCCACCATGTGGTTGCTGGGAACTGAACTCAGGACCTCTGGAAGAGCAGTCAGTGCTCTTAACCGCTGAGCCATCTCTCCAGCTCCACATATTTGGGGCTTTTTAAAGGAAAAAAGATACCTTTTCTTTTTTATATATTTGCTGTTAATGAGATCAGATGTGCATATGTGACTAAGGGCTTTGTTGCTGGAATTTCTAACCACAATAAACCCTGTATAAAAACCACTCAATCCAGTTATTTAAGATATAAGTCTAGACTGGGCAGACCTAACACTATACTAACTTATTCCCCAGCTATAAGACCCCTTGCTACTTGTGGTTTCTCCTGGCCACATGGTTCTGCTCAATCATGGCTTCCTCCTCCTCTTATTCTGTCCTCTCTCCTTCCCCTCTGGTCCTCTTCTGCCCCTCCTGAGGAAGCAGAATTAATATCAGAATACAAACAGCATCAGGAAAACCCACAACAGGCTTCATGTATCTTAACAGACTCTTCATGTTATTGTCCCATTTTATCTATTGTAAATTAGCATTTTTAACTCTTTCAACTCTAGCTCATGTTTTTAAATATTATTTGCCCTCTATATGTTATACCTATTTTTACCTAGTTTTCTTATCTAACTTTTTATTTCAATGACTTAATTTTTATTTTATTTATGTATAAATGTGTGTGGTTTTTAGGCACATGCAAACATGTGGTGCCTGAGGAGGGTAAAAAGGGAATGCTGGATCCCCTGGAACAGATGGTTGTGAGGTGCTGGGACCTGAGCTGTGCTCCTGCGAGAGCAACATGTGCTCTTGACTGCTGAGCCACATTCTTCTTTTATTGTTTTCTTTTCTACCTCACATCTACAAATCTTTTAAGTCAATGTTACAGTGAACTCCTATTGCTCTGCAAGTGACCATTTAGTGTAATCATTGTTTAAAGTTATATCTCAAAGGAGATGACTAGTGTTTCCTGTGGAGGACTGACCTCAAGTGCCTGTGTCCCCACTGTGTCCTGGGATAAAGAACCTTCATGCACACATATGGGATACAAAAGGGAAAGTTGGCAAGAGAAGATGAGGCTCTTACTGGGTCAAGGGTTGCATGATTGGTTTTGTTTCTGATTTCCCTTGCCTCTGGGTGGAAGGGAGTTTACTGAAGGCTTCCACTGATTCCAAATTGGCTAACTAACTATGACCAGGAGTCCATTCAACAAACTGTGGCCTCGATTTGTATAGAGTTATCCCACAATCAATTTTTTATCTATGGGAAGGTAGCTGAAACAGGGGCTGTGACAGGTTTCCTCGATGCCTGGGCCCTTTCCCCTTCAGGCTCTGAGGTGTGGTCTTAACTGGGCCCTGGACCTGCACTCAGTTGCTCATCAGCTGTACCACCCCAAGCTTGAAGATGAGGTAACATTATGGAACACTTGGCTGTTTTGGTAAGGCCTTTCACTGCGGCTTTTATAGCTGCTTCTTACCTCAATGTTATGAGGTTAAATACCATCTTCATCTCCATTAATTTGGGAGGAAACCATCACTCAATGGAAGTGTTGTTAAAACAGAGCTTCTGACTCCAGGGCTGATGGGCTCCACTTAGGAGCAGCCCTGTCACTGTAGTCAGGGTCCTGAATTCCTTGGTGGAACTAGTAGGTAGTGTGCAGCTTCCAATATCTTAGGTTTTGGAATCAGTTGTACCTTGGATAGAATAGGATTCTATTCAAGGGTGCTCTTGTTTTAGGATTACAGTTCTGTTCCTTACCCACCCCGAGCTCTGTCTTCTCATCAGTAGCATGAAATAACTTTGCTTTTTAGGATTGTTGGATTAAATTGAGATGCCTATCATAATACGTGGCTCATTTTCTGTGGGAGTTCAGCAGATTATGTCTTAGTTCTCAATTAAAAAAAAATGCAACTTTTCTTTTTTGTTCAAAAGTTTTAGAATATCTGATAAGTGAATTTTTCTTTTTTCTTCTTTTCTTTTCTTTTTCAAATATTTTATTTAGATGTGAGAAAATTTCCCTGTTCAGTGCTTTTTTTTTTTTTTCCCTTCCTATTGTGGATAAGTTACCTGCTCCTCACAGGTCTTTCTGTTTTGTTGAGTTCATCATGAACTTAGGACTGTGCTCATAGTCAAGGCAAAGTGTGTTTTGTCTGTTTATTCATGTGAAACACAGCTCTTGCGAAGGGTGATAGCTCAGTCATTCCTTTGCACATAGCTAAGAGTTTTGGCATCCTTTAAAGAGTTGTTACTTTTCCATGCTTTATTAACAGAATCATGAGAAAAGAATATCAAGCTTAAGTTATCATGCTGTGTAGAAGTCAGGTTTGGTTGGTGCTGGTGCTAAGCCCTTATGACCTAAGAGAACGGCACTAATAGGAAGTCTCTGCATGAAGAATTCCACATGAGGTTATCTTGTCATTTAACTTCTATTGTGTGTATGTTCAGGCTTTGCATGTTAATGAATTAAGCCAAATAGTTTATGCTTTCAGAATTCTAAGCCAATATGCTTTTTATTCTGCAGAGTTAAAGAAAGACATTCATTGGGAATCGCCTTTATGCTCTATTTATTTAATTTTAGTCCCTGAAGCCATGATTGTGTTTAATTTAAAATTTTTTTTATTATTATTTTATGTGTATGGGTGTTTTGCCTGCATACATGTCTGTATATCACATGTATTCTGATGTCCAAAAAGGCCAGAAGAGGGCATTGGATCTCCTGAAACATAGTTATTGATAGTTGTGAGCTGTTATGTGTGTGCTGAGAAGTGAACCTGTGTTCTCTAAAAGAGTCATCTTCAGCCTTGTGGTTACACTTCAGCAGTGAATTAACTCAGTATTTGAATAGAAAGTGAGTTATAATTACAGGAAAGAGCTTCTGAGCTGGTGACTGACAGCCTTGGTTTGGATCTTGGAGCTTGGATCTATTGTGTGGTTTTCTCATCTTCTTTCCTGCATCTTGGTAGGAATGGAGAGGATATGGGAAATTTTCCTCATGTAATACATATAAGTTCATAAATTAGAATTATAATATAATTTAGGGCATGTACATTCCATAGGTAAGACATAGATACAGTAAGCATCAGTGATTATGTAAATTGGTGTGATTTCTACATTCCCTTACATGTTTAATGCTCAGGGGTCATTGGCCAAATCTTGGGACTGCTGCAGACTGAGGCTTGAACATTGTAAAATGTTGTGCCATTGGCCAGTTGGAACTGTTTCACTAAAATTCCAGTCTTGCAGTTTGACTGGAAGTTAGAGTGGATATTTGGGGACGGAGGTAGAAGTGGAAGTAACAGTGAGGAAAGTTGAAATTGATGAGGAGAGAAAGGAAGAATAAGACTGATACTGATCTGACTATTTATTGATGGCCCCGAAGGACTGGAGAGAGTGGTTCATGATCTTGAGATAGGAACCCAGCAGGCAGCTCTGTGCTAGTAGTCACTTGAAGTCATGTTGGCCCAGCCCTTTGAAACAAGGCAGGGGTGGTGCATGCAGGAGTGGAGCGTGCCAGCTGTTTTGTGTTTTGTTGGCTGCTTGGCTGATGGAGTTAATGGAGTGATTAGCTTCCATTAGTGTTTGCCTTAGCTGAGTCTCTGTTGATGGCATGAAGATCCCCTTCTGACTTCCTGTGTCCCAGCATCTTTTATTGCAGAAAGAGAATGCCAAGTTGGCATGAGTAAATCCTGCAAGGGCCTCAGATAACAGCAGACAGCACCCAATGACCAGGGACAGTCTTTTCTAAGAACAGTTACTATGACTAAGGAGTCTGTGAGCTGTTTAAAGTGTCGTGTCTACTTCCCTCCGCATATATGCATTTGACATGAAGTGCATTGGTGAGTGAAGCTCATTGTGGTGAACTTGACCCTTCCAACCTCTGTCATCTGTACTTTGGAAGTTGTGGTTTGTTATCAACAACAGAAGATCTGGATTATTTAGAGTCAGAGAGGCAGGTGGGGGATTGGCTCTGCCCCAGGATTATGTGCCATTAACAGTCCCTGTCTTTATGAAATACTGGTCTGTAGCATGAAGGTAGGAGGGAGAGAAGTAGGGGGAGCCAGACTTTCAGGGGTTTTGTATACAAGTTTGAAAAAATACTTAGACAAATTGGAACTGGACAGATTAAAAACTCTTGAATCTTTGGAGGGAGGAAAGGGAAGGTGAAATGATGTAATTATAATCTCAAGATTGATGACGATGATAATTATTATAAGGAAAACTCCCACACCGAGATTCTGGCAGTCTGACCCCAATGTTGATAAGCTTTGTGGTCTTGGACAAGTCATGCTGCCAGTTGTAGACTGAGAATGATAATTCCAGGCCAGCTTTCATAGGAGGGCTTTCAGGCTAAAAAATGAGATCAGATGTAAAAATGCTGACAAACATTAGACAGAATTGTACGGTTAGGCTAAGTTTTCATTTGAAGTATATTTTCTTCCCTTTAAACAACCTGACCACCCCAATCTTGCAGTAATAGGAAGTAGTCATTGCTTTCCCTCTGACTCCTGGTGCTGTGACAAGTTTCCTTTTGTACCATATCCTTAGCCTGTATGGATCCCAGCCAGCCTCTTAGGGTTTTCTGAAAGAAGATGCAGCTTACCGTGCAAAGCAGTATAGGAGCTTCCAAGTCCTGCTGCAGCCCCTCCCCTGTCTGGTCTCTTGGGGGATTACAAAAATTACTACCATGTCATCAGTATCAACCCCAAACCTTTGTTCTTGTTAGTAAAGATTTGGAATGCTGTTCCAAGTTCAGTGTATACTTAAGATAGAGAAGTTCTTGACAGGTAGCTTAGCAGGGTGAGTCTACTGGGGTGTGAGGGTGGGGTTGACAGTGCCAGTTTGGGCACCCTTTGTACGAGTGTCAGTTCATAGCGCCATGTGATGTTGTGATGTGCATATTATTAGTTAAGATAGGTCTTACTGTCCTGACTTGTGACCTTGCTGTACTCCTGTACATCACTTAACTCCTGTGGTTGTTTACTAGCTTCGGTTGGTGTTCAGAAAGTGGTCAGAGCTGACTGCTAATTATTTGTAGTTTTTAATTGAATGGCCACCTAACAAGTGTTTTTAAAATTTCAGCCTTCATGAGACTTTTGAGGGAGCTTGTAGTGTCCTCAGCACAATTTAAAATAACTCTCCAGACCTAGATTGCCTAGAAGCTCCAAAGTGGGTGTCAAGTGGAGTTACGCTGTGTGTCTGTTAGGAATCAAACACAAGTGTAGATGTGGCAAGACACTTTATCTGCCAGGTTGGGAAATTTGGACCCTGTAGCCAAATGAAGGGGGGGATCATAACCTCCTTGTTAATTATTAAACAGCAGGCCTGTGGCTTCTTGGAAGTTCACATGATGCTTGGTGATACATATGCCTGATTGTGGTGTAGTGGGGCCTAGCTTCTGGATTTATAAAATGGCTGATTCCAAATTGAATAATTTTCCCCAAGTGTGAATTGCTGCATGATCAGAATATTAATTCTCTAAATATATAAGTACAATGGTTTCTGAAACAATTTGTGTTGCACTTACAGAGCTGGTGGGTCATCATCACCAAAGGCGAACAAGCAGGCAAGGCACACAAAATATCAACCCAGAACTTTGTGGCCAAACATTTTCAGGGTTAATGGATTTTTGTAAAAAGCTTCTACCTATCTATCTATCTATCTATCTATCTATCTATCTATCTATCTATCTTCTATCCATCCATCCATCCAGGTGCATTGGAGGTTGGAGGACAAATGGAAGGGATTGTATCTCCTATTGATATTCTAAATCCATGCTAGGATATTTTAGTCATGGCTAAGGTTTGGGATTTATGAGTTTGTTTTGGTTGTTTCTTTTGTCACTGTGACAAACCCTGACAGAAACAATTTAAGGGAGAAGAGGTTGCTGTGGATTACAGTTTCAGAGGGTTCAGTCCTTCATGGCACAGGGACTTCGTGGTGCAAGTGTGGTCAAGTTCCTCACATAGTGGCTAGACCAGGAAGAAAAGAGCTAGGTGGAGTCAGATGCAGCCTTCTAAGCCTTCCTCCTAGTGGGCTACATTCCCAGAGCTCTACAGTGTCCCCTAAACCGTAAGACCAGCAGGGGACCAAGTCTTAAAAGCACGAACTTGCGAGGGACATTCCAGATTCAAACTAGAACAGAGTTCTCTTGCCAGAAGATAAAGTTAGTCTGCTGTGGTTAAAAAGGAGTCAGTCAGTTCCTGGCATTTCCCAAAACCCGTTGTGTTCAGCAAATTTCTGAAACTGTCAGTCATGGTTTGTGGTGTGAGTGAACAAAGCCAAAGTCATACATAGATAATCATGCCCAAGCTCTTTCCTGAGCCCAGAGTGAGTCTATCTGCAGAAGTGAACACACATATGCTTTTCTGGGAAGTGAAGGGGTTATAGGTTCTGTTCATCTAATGTATCAATAGGTTAGGTGTCCTGTAGGTCTAGAGATGGGGAATCTTGGTGATTTGTCCTTGGCACACGGCCAAAGTGGTAGTATGTTATTGTGTGCTGGTGTGTTGATGTGTGTGTGTGTGTGTGTGTGTGAGTGAGTGTGTGTGTGTATACATACTGGCTTCTGAGAAAGCCTCCCTCAATCTCTGGACAGCTTTGTCACCTTTTCTTTGACACAATGAGGCTGGAGCTCTGTAGTGCCAGGTGGAGGAAAATGTTACCAACCTGTTTCCATGATGTTTGTAGTGGAAAGATAAATAAATAGTTCACGGTTCTCTATTCAGAAACTGAGCAGATTCAAGTTGCCATAGTGACAGGTTTTGTACAAAAAAAAAAAAAATACCCATTTTTAAACCTCTTAAAGGGATGTTGGCAGTTGGATTGTTGGGATATGAAATGGCTGATCTGCCACCGTTTTACTGTGTTTGCTAGAAATAAGAGACAAATATAGAATTAGAAGTTCAAGTTTTCCTCAGATGAAAAGGAAAATTTGAGCACTATGGTTGCTTGGTGGTAGAAGGACAGAAGATCCCTCTCTGATGGGTCTGTGTGCTGTTCAAGAAGACTCGGATTCTTTTGTGTGGGCCCTAGAGCCTTTGGACTCTTATTTGGTCTTTTGAACATGCCTGTACACATGTGCCTACCCGCCTGCCCGAGGTAGACCACGACCTCTTGTCCAGCTCAGATGAGGAATCTCCAGCTGTGCCTTTTCATTGTGACTCATGTCTGCAGAGGATGAAAGAAGAGATTCCTGGCATGAATCATGGTGCTGTGCAGAGAGAGATGACTGGTGTTGGGAGAAAAACTTCTGAAAACCCAGAATTTTTAAAAAAGTCTATCAAGAAGAGCTAGACCAGAAGGAATTTTCAGTGTTGCCTTCACACCTGAGAAGTCAATCAGGACAAGAAGGGGAAAAGGCCAAAGGAAAAACCTTCTCCATGGGACTGGCTGCACCTCAGGAACGAGGCAGGGCCAGTTGGGCTTGGAAACCACTGGAAACTCTCACTCACTCCACACAACACCACACCACCCTCTTACCCCACCTTGGCCTCATTCTCCTGCAGTCGGAAGGTTTGACACGCTCTCTGGGGAGAATGCTCTTGGCTGTTTGAGGGTGGGACCTCAAAGTGTGGGAGAGAGCTGCCTTCTTTAAGCTGATATTGCATAATGTCTCTAGGAGGTAGGGTGTAATGGTTAAGGGCAAGCTGGCAGCCAGGCTGACTTAGGTGCCTGGACCTCAGGAAAATAGGTTAGTCTGAAAGAGTTAGCTGATTGTAACAAATAAACACTCATGGTTTTTATTTTTACACACTAAGAGGTGTAGTGGTTGAATCTGTGAAATGTACTTTCCTATCCTCCCAGACCTCAATGTATAGACTTTGAGCCAGAGTTCAGCTGTTGCCAAATACTGAGACTTTAAGGGCCCAACATGGGGGCTGGTTAGTAACCTAAGCTTTGAGTAGTAGTTAAATCAGGGGCAGGTCCTTATAAAAGGTGTTGGGTCTTCATGAATATTGTCCTGTTAGAGGGATCTGAAGGGTCATATATTTAACTTCTGATCTTTGGAAAAAAAATTCACTCCAACCAGGGTTTCTGCACACTCAAACATGTTAGCCAAACATTTCCAGGGTTAATGGATTGGTTGTTTTGATTGTTTGTTTGTTTGAAGATTTTTTACATTTACTTTTTATGTGCTTTGATATTTTGACTGCATGTATGTCTGTGTGAGGATGCCAGATTTCCTAGAGCTGGGGTAATAGACAGTTGTAAGCTGCCATGTGGGTGTTGGGAATTGAACCTGGGTTATTTGGACGAGTGGCCGCTGAGGCATCTTTCCAGCCCAACAGCAAGCATTCTTGAATGCTGACTTGTTTCTCCAGTCCCTAGATTGGTTTAGTCCCATTTTCAAAAGAGAAACAGACACACAGACTACCAACCTAATCTTGGGACAAGGTCATAAAGCTAGTACTAAATGTAAATTCTGTACCATGATAGACAGGCTTATTTATCTGCAGGACAGACTTGGTTTGGGTTCCAGAAGTGTATGTTCTGGTGAGGGATTGCCACAGTTCCCTATGGACACATAATTTAGATTTATGTTGGGGTCAGGCAGGATACCCAAATGGGGCTTGGCACCTTAACTAATGGGAATGTTTGCTTCTACATCCTAGTAACTACACGGACAAAAATAGTCACACTTGCCCTACATTACAGACCACTCCTAGTCCCAGGTCTCCTACGCTGGCTTAGCATGAAGGAACTGGCTTTATTTATAATTTAGATCTTTCCACTTCCTAGCGCAACGAAGGAATTGCACAGATGTGCCTAGGAGAAGGCTCAGGAGCCTGTCTGAAGAATGGCCAGGCCTAGAGTCTTTGTCTCTCAATTAATTTGAATAAAAGGGAAATTAACTGCCTTGCTTTTCTAGTCCTTGCCTGTGGTAGAGACAGTGGTGGATTGAAGGTAGCTATGAACACAGTTTGGGGATGATAAGAAGATAGTGGAAAGACTAGGCTGATGCTTCTGCTGGCCCTCAGTGGTGCTGTCTCTATCATTGCGCACCGGGTACCACAGCACTCACCTGCACTCTGGTGAATGTTGCCTGGTGTCAGGCTCTGATTCTCCTGTAGCCTTTCCTGGTTTGCTGGCTGACATCCGTCTAGAGCCTAAAGGACACTGGCTGCTGGGCTGGATAACCTGTGACTTCATGAGTGCCCTGTTCAGAGTTCCCTGGGTGGAATTACTGTGTTCTTTGACAAATGTCAGAAAAGTCACTAGAACTGGAAGAGCTCTTCAGCAGCCCTGTGTTCTGTGACATCCTTCCAGGAGTGATGGATTGCCTATGAACTAAGGACCTAGGAGTTACAGAGAGAGTAATTCTTGTCTGCAGATTTTAACCTTCAGTGACAGGAACAGGCCACTAAGAAAGGGCCCTGATGACAGGAAGCCTTATTCTCAGAGACTCAGCACCTATAACAAGGGCACCACTCACTCACACCATCTGAATTTGGCCCTCTCAGCAATTCTCCATACATTTTAGTACATTTTCTGGTGACACTTTGTGAACAGGCATGTGGATGGGGTGGGGGGATGATCTTTGGTTAACAATGAAATGATTTCCTCCCTCCCTCCCTCCCTCCCTCCCTCCCTCCCTCCCTCCCTCCCTCCCTCCCTCCCTCCTTCCCTCCTTCCTTCCTTCCTTCCTTCCTTCCTTCCTTCCTTCCTTCCTTCCTTCTTTTTCTTTCTTCTTTTTCTTCCTTACTTTCCTGCCCCTCTAGGTCTTCCAAATTGAAATACTAAATGCTTTAAGAATTATTCGTTATTTAAAGCCTGTTTAAAGAGGCAGTAGATCAGCAACTCTTGCTAAGTATTTTAGATAAAACATACTGTCTCACAGAACTGAGAGGGCAGGAAAATGCATCTTGCAGGAGTGCCTGTATTTCCACACAGTTTCATTTAGGAACAAGTACTGTTTAACATCATCCATATGGTTTGCCCAGGTGCATAGATGTAAGGAGAATGGCTTCAAACTGGCTGTCCTGCTAAGATTCTTGTCCTAGTGAAATTGTTCATTCCATTTAGTGCAATTTGCTTTCGGAAGTTTTGTAAATTTTTTAGTAGAAAGATTCGCTTTCAGAGATAATTTGGAACTCAGTAGCACTCACCATAAAACTCTTAGCATTATATCAGTGATTGGCTGGAATCTATAGTTGAAATGTAGCTGAGACAACTGCCGATAGTCAAAATCCAGGAAACAGCCTGGAGCAGCTCCATAGTGTGAATCCATACTTTAAAAAAAGTCTAAAATGGGGATGACTTGGTTTGCTTACCCTCATGAAGTTTGTCATTCAGCACAAGCCAAATGTGCAGTGTCACTGCTAGTGGGAAGTTATCCCAGCTGGGGTTAGCAGGTTAATGTAAGTTAATGTCTGAGTGTGTAGTTAATGGCCCTTTGTGCTCCTGCCTGGGGATTCTGCATCTGGAGTCTTTGTCCTTCCTTCTGTTTAAAGAGGAACGTTGCCCTTGGTGTGTTTCCATGGCAAGAGGTCGACCAGAGGCTTGCAAGTTGTGCTCCTGTAGGCATGGTTTGCAGAGCCAGAGCACGTGGAGGTCAAGGGGAAGGAAGCAGGGCTGTTGAGATCAAGCACATGTCTGTGTGCCAAGCAGAAGGGGCAGGCTGATCATGTGTGATCCTGAGAACAATCCTTACAAGAGCATGGGGCTCTGGAGTGAGGCCCAAGTCCAGGAAGGCAGCAGGACTGACCCCAAGTGTTTCAGAAAGTACACTGGCCAAGGCTGCTGTGTGGAGCATGATAGGGCACTGTTACTATCAGCACTCAGGAGGAAGACATGTGAGGGCCATGAGCTCAGAGCCAGTCTGTACAGCAGGGCCCTATCTAAACCAAAACCAAACCAACCAACCAACCAACCAACCAACCAACCAACCAACCAACCATTCTGGAAAATATTTGGGTCTTGATCCTAGCCTCTGGCTCTGGTCTCCTTCAGCAATGAGGTTCTATGATTTTGTAACTGTTCCTGCTCCACTATCCTTTCCGAACATCATTTAAATCAGGAAGTGTGGCCCAGAGGCTCGTATTCATGCTCCATGTGTCATAGAAAGGAAAGCTGACTGTCTGAGGACCGCTGAAGAGGCTCTGGAAATTTTTCTGAAGGTGGTTTCTGCCTGCACTATGGAGTCTTTATTTGCTTTGATTTTATTTGAGTAGATTAAATAGCAGTGATTATTATATGAATAAAGGATTGCTACTTTTTTTTTTTAATGTGAAAGCCGAGCCTTGCTTGGCAGATACCATGCTTTTTTTTTTTTTTTTTTGGTGTGTGGAGGAAATCATAAATCAGGATTGAAGGTAAAAGTTATTTTGACTCAACTCTTTCCCCTTTCTCTGCAGAGGAACAATTGCTTGGCTCTGGAACAGCTCAGGGATTGGTGACCCAGAATTAAACTCTGTTAGTGAGCTTGAATTTCTAAGGACTCAAGTGTTTTAAGAAGTAATTTTGGGGAGCAAGAGCCCCCTGCTTTATGCTTGTGTGCCTGATCAGATACCAAGCATATTTTTGTTTAAGGCCTTTCTTTACATAGAACAGTAGCTCACATTTTATATTAAGTGCTGTATTTTATGTGTATGTAATGTATGCTTACATTCACGTATGTAGGAAAAGCAATTACTTGTTAGTGTTAAACTTATAATATTTCAGACTTAATTGTGAAGCTTAAGTTGAATTGTGAATAATTAATACAGAATACTTTGGAATTAGCAACTTGCTTAGTGACTAAAGCTGCTTCCTGAAGACATCTGTTGATAATGGAGTGAACTATTTTCTTGGCATAATATGCTGGTTTTGAGTAATCTTTTTATGGTTGATAGGCCAATTTTAAAATCTGGAAAAACAAGAGCTTTACTGCAGGCTTTTAATTTCTCACAGTTTAACTTTAAATTAATTTCTGACATACATGTAAATGGTTGTAAGTATTTCCTTTAGCCACGAAGCGTAACAAAGATCAGCAGCATCCATATCTATATGTCAATGAAACATAAATATTTTACAAAACAAGAATTGCCCAACCTGGATCTTTGAGCACTGTTTCTGTTCTCTGCCAGTGATAATATTTGCTGTCATAGAATGGAAAATTGGCTTTTCAGAATCTCCAGACAGCCACGGTCACAGCAATGACCAGAAAGGGACAAAAGACAAATTCCAGCTGTGTAGATTTTGTCGTAGAGCCTGCTAGGAGGTTAGGTTATGGGAATTGGGAATTCCAAATGAGTTTTAGTCTCACATTTATTGTTTCTTGTTCTACAGTGTATTGTTCTTCCTTACTGAGGGCAGGAAATCCAGTATAGCTCTGACTTCTAATCCTTGACTAGGAATGGGAGATTGTGTTGGAAGGACTGACAGAATGACCTAAGGAACCACTTCCCTGTTAGGCTTTAGTTTCCAAACAAGACTTTTTAGAAAGGTTTGGAACTAATACATTTGCTAGGGTATATGCATTTGGAAGGTGAGGGAAGGCTGGAATCTTAACTCAGTGAAGACCTTTTATCCCACCAGCCCATGTCCTTGAATAGGGCTTACTCTATGCCTCAGTGGCTTGGATTTTACTTTTATAGTTTCAGAATCTGAAATTTTGTTGAGACCTCTCACGTGAACATACATCTCTTTGTTGTTTGATTTATTTATTTATTCATTTATTTATTAAGACAAGGTTTCTCTGTGTAGCTCTGACGACCAGGCTGACCTCAAACTCAGAGATCTGCCTGAATTTGCCTTCCAAATGCTGATATTAAAAGCATGCACCACTGTACTGGGCATTTGATTTATTTTTAAATCAATGAATGATAAACCTTTCTCCCATTGCTCTTCCCTTTTTTTTTTTTTTTTTTTTTTTTTGGTATTGAATAGAAAATTTTGGGAGTAACACCGTGATAATAGTATTTACTTTTAAACAAGACAAAGGAGTAACCTGAAAAGTTAAGTCAGTTTAACAGAGACACAGGACTGTCAGATGATGTTTATCATCACAGATGTTTACTAGGCATTTCTATGGCTTTAAAACTCTGTCTTTCTCCGGGTGGTGATGGTGCATGCCATCCAGCACTTGGGAGGCAGAGGCAGGGGAATCTCTATGAGTGTGAGGACAACCTGGTCTACAGAGTTCCAGAACAACCAGCACTGAACAGAGAAACCCTGTATCTAAATACGAAACAAACAAACAAAACCTTCTGCCTTTTGTTCATGGGTGTCTATGTCAGTGCTATTTTTACCTTTCAGGCTGACTGGGAAGTGTCCAGTCTTGTAGGCATGGTACATTCTATCTCTTTAAGTGCTAACCACTTTCCTGGAGGTTTTATACTAGAAATGAGTGATTCACATTTATTAGGGACAAACATACAATTATTGCAACATGAGCTGCCTTCTGTGATTCCATTTGCCTAGGAGAATTCCCACTGTCTGAGAGTTCTAAATGGAGCCTCTAATTGGGTGTGTTTGAGTGTAAGCTGGCTGAATTGTTTGCACCGCATCATTTATAAATGCTTTGTTAGCATGTGGCTGCATGCTGATTCTCTCTCACACCTTTTGCTTTTCCTGAGATCTGTGCTTTTCTGAAAGTATTTGGTTCTTAGAAAATGCAATTTTTAGATAAGCAAGGCAACATGCAGTTAGGTCATATAATTAAAAATGGAAAGAGCTACTCTCTTCATCTGCCTGTTTCCCAGGAGGACAGCAGTACAGGCAAGTGAGGTTATGTATGATCATGTCTTAGTGTGTGTGTGTGTCTGTGTACATGTGTGTGTAATGCCATATACCTGTATTCAATATAGGTGGAGAAATACCATACTCATAAGGAGGTATAGGCTGGCGAAAATAGTTTTACTTTGTCAGTTCTCTCTCCCTACTACCCACCCAAACATGCTGCTTCTATTGTGTAAGCTATGAATTGTGTGCATTTTCCTCCTGCAGTGCATAAGTGAACCAGTGCAAGGCATACCATGCGGTTGGTTTGGTCTCATTTATTTAACCTGAATTTGGTCTACAGCCTAAAAATGGGTTAATAGTGACTGTTTATTAATTTGCTGCCTTGCCAACATGATTATGGAACCCAAAACTTCTGGTATTCTACCATCATTGAGACATACCCTAGTTTGCATGCGTGCATGCACATATATGTGTGTGTGTGTGTGTGTGTGTGTGAACACTTAGGTATGTGAGGCTGTAGGTTGATATTGGATACCTTCCTCAGTCACTCTTTACCTTGTTTTTTTGACTAAGGGCTTTGCACTGAACCTGGCTGACCAGCAAGCCTCAGGGTTCCTCTTTTCTCCCTTTCTGGTGCTGAGGTTAAAGGTACACACTGTTGTCCTGGATTTTGATATAGGTGCAGGAGATCTGAACTCTGGTCCTTATTGCTGATACAGTAAACACTTTGAGCCATCTCTTCAGCTCTATTCATGATTTTAAAGTGTTACCAAATATATTTAAAAACCTTATCAATGGCAAATTGATGATAATATAATAGCTTAATTTCTTTGATAAGCAAGTAAGCAAGCAAGCAAACCCTTTAGCTAAGATTTCCCCATATTTCCTGAAGCCTGGGAGGTGTGATGGCCTAGGAGAGAAAAAAGCTAACTGAGTACCACAGTACCAGACCCCTCTGCAGTTTTACAATCGGATCATAGAGATAGATACCTATGGTATTAGAAGTCCTAATTATAGTTATGCCTCATGGCATAATTATAGGCTTCACCTTCCAGACATGAAAATTAAATAGTGAAGTTTCTGTACACATACGTAGCATCAATGTGAACAAACCCTGCTATTTCCCAACATGAAAAATATGTGTAAGTGGGCTAAGTTGACATTCTCTAGCAAGGGCACACAGACTAGGAGCTGGTAGCATGGTGTATTCCTCCTCCTCAAGACCCCAAACACTGTAATTGTCATTTATGCCAGTCAGTCACATGCTGATGGCCAAGGCTTCCTGTGCTGACAAAACAGACCGCTTGTACTGTGCTCTTACGTCATGCAGGGATGTGCCCAGAGACTTCACATGTGAATGTTTCACAAAATGATATTTAACTTTGTCCTCCTGTATATTACATTTCCATCAGAACCAAGTTTTTTTCCTCTTTATTTTCAGATGGCAGTCAAAACTCTTTTATTTTAGAGTTAGATGACTCCCAGACACAGCGGCAGCTTTGACCTGTCATTCCAGCGCTCAGGAAGAGGTAGAAGTATCCTTCCTGAGCCTCAGCCACAGGAGGCCCTGCCGCAGGGAGCCAAGTTAAAATAAATAGATAAGTAAGTAAATACATAAATGAGAAAAAAGTGTTTGTCTAGCTTATGAGGGCCTTGCTGGAACCCTGAAAGAGGGTTTTCCCTAGGAGGGATGAGTGTACCCTGGAGCGGTGTAATAAACTGTGCTTTTGGGAATCCTATTAATCTTTGTTGGGAATTCTGTGAATTTTGTTGTTGCTGTTCTTGTTTTTGTTGTTTGTTTGTTTTAGCCTCTTTTGAGACAAGGTCTTTCAGTGATACATTCATAGCTGGCCTGGAACTCCCGACAGTCCTCTTGCTTCAGCCTCCCCAGTTCTAGGAGTGCAGACATAAACCACGATGTCCTGAAGGGACTTGTATTTTCCTGAGGTGACCTTGCTGAGCACAGACAGAAGAGCCCAGAGGGCTGTGATTTGGATCTCATACACGCTGCTAGTGCCCAGCCTGTGCAGAGGCTCCTTAAAGAAGGACCGACTGTCATGCTTTTGTGACAGATGCCACTTTGTATGGTTTGCCTGGGATTTTCCAGTTAAGGTGGCTTACCCTTCTATTTAAAGCTGAGTAAATTGGGGTTGGTAACTTGAAAGGGCGGAGCTGGGATCTAAATCTCGCCTGGATGACCCTCCAGATCCTGCCCATCGGGCCCACTGTCCTCCTCTGTGTGGAACCACATCACTATCCTGGGCACCTTCCTTTCAAACAGTAAATGAGTTAACCTGGCTGGGTTAATTGATTACTTACTTACTCATTTACTGGGTAACCTTTACAAGTGCTGCTGGGAAGAGAGAATCGCTGCTGATTTTGGTGCATTCAGGAGGAAGCGTTCCCTTTGCTCCTTAACTTCCAGTTTCAAGGCCTGTGAATTAAACAGAAAAAAATAACAGATTTCCCTAATCTTCCCTCATCTCTGGCTCTTAAAAATCTTTCTTCCTCCTCTTTAAAAATGGTTCCTGAGTCTGAGGGGTAAGGGACATGATATAGATGTCACGTCTGTGGCCGAGTGCTCTAATTTGTTGTGAATTTCTATGCTAAGCATCCGTCAGTGCACAGAGAAACTTGCCTGATGAGGTCTGAAAGAAATACTAACGTATGGACACAGAGATACGGCTTTGGAGGGAGTTAGATATTGTCTGTTTAGCAAAATAATAACACTACACTTACCCTTACCTCTAGGACCTAAGAGCTCCCTAACCATGGCTTTTTTTTTTCCTTTTTTTATTTTTATTTATTTTTTATTTTTTTATTTTTTGGGGCCAGCTTGACAGTAGAAGGGATGCATTTCTTCCTTAAGTTCAACAGGAAAGCAAGCAGTTGGTTACACCATAATATTCACTCTACTATCACACCCATGGACATATCTTTCCATGCTGGTTATTATTCTAGTTTACATGGTTCACAGCTGGACAAGACTGGTTTTGCCCACCCCGACCCCTCTAGCGGCCTGCATAGGACCTTC
This sequence comes from Mus musculus, assembly GCF_000001635.26. Taxonomy (NCBI): domain Eukaryota; kingdom Metazoa; phylum Chordata; class Mammalia; order Rodentia; family Muridae; genus Mus; species Mus musculus. The sequence goes on from NT_166305.2 coordinate 3,418,594, forward strand.
TGTAACTAGCCAGCAGGGAGGAAACTTTCTAGTGAATCAAGAAGCAATGGCATTATCCTGTATTGTTTGGTGAGTCTTTGGAATGTCCGTGACCAACTGGAGGGGAGGTCGCCCACGCCTGGGGGCCTTTGACAACCTAAGAATTCTAGTAGGAACATTACTTGTTGTGTAGGGTAGCTGCAATTAAACTCTCAGAATGTGTGCGTGTTAGTGTGTGTGTGTCCGCGCGTGCATGAGTGTGTGTGTGTGTGCATGTGTGTGTGTGTGTGTTTTATGAAATACTAGATTTCCATGCAGCTTTCCAAAACATCCTTAGTATTTGTTTTTCCACTCATCTACTGCCTGCTCTGCCCTATCTTCCCATCCTTCTTCCCACGTAAACCTTCCCCATTATTTCCCCTTTCCTTTTTATATTACCTGTGTTATACTCTTTCCCCCTGCTTTAAGATCTGTCTTCCCTTCACATCAGTGATCCGTTACAGTGTCCTTGATTCAACAAGTATCCAAATCAAACATGCTGACTTGAAAAGTCAGCAGTAACTAAGAGGCTTAAGTGGGTAAGGACGTCCAATGTCTGTCTTTCTGCGTCTAAGATACCTCACTTTTCAGCTCTGCCCACTTACTGCATGGTTTACTTTTTCTCACAATGGAATAAAATTCTGTTGTGTATAGGTTCTACATCTTCATTATCCATTCATCAGTAGATGAGCCTCTAGGCCGCTTCTATGTCCTGGATGTTGTGTCTAGAGCCGCAATGAACAGGAATGAGCACGTATCTCTGTATTAGGATGTAGAGTGCTTTGGGTCAGTGCCCAGGAGTGGTAGGGTTGAGGAACTGCCGTACTTATTTCCAGTGTAACCTCACCAGCTTGCACTCCTACTGGCAATTCGTGGGGGTTCCTGTTCTCATATCCTTGCCAGCATTTGCTATCTTGTTTTCTTGATCTTAACTATTTCTACGGGGTTAGAGGAAGTCTCAAAGTAGTTTTAGATGTATATTTACTTCCCTGATGGCTAAGTTGGTGAGCGTTTTAGAGTATTCCTCAGCTCCTGTTTCTTCTTGTGAGTGTTCCCTGTTGTGTTCCATAGCTATTTCATTGTGTTGTTTTCTTGTGTTCAGCTTTTGGAGTTCTGCCCCCTTGTCCCCTGATCCCTTTTCTGTTAGAATAAGCATAAGTTACCCATCAGTTTTGTTCTTCCCAGGCATAGAGTGTTCAGATACACACACATACCTGGAAGTTTTTGTGGGCTTATAAAAGTGCTGTCACCTAGCTACTTTAACAAGCTGTTTTCTGCGACTCCTAATGTGTGAAAAAATGCCTTTCTGTAACATACACAGCTCAGTTTTTAAGTGACTCCACTGTGTTCTGTTCGGCTAGACTCTGTTCTTTGATGTAAGTCATTCCTAGTTGTTCATTGAGTTGCTTGGTAAACAGTTCATTTTTGTGCATTCCTGTGAGTAGTGTTTGTAGGTCACAGCTTTCATGCATTTAAAATGTTGCCACATACTGCTGTACTGCCCTTGGGTAAAATATATTGATTTGTGCTGTATCAATGGTTTCCTATTCTCTGGAAACTCTCAACAGGTAGTTGGTTTAAGGATAGGGTCAGGTATGTGAGGGTCGGGCATAATGAGGAGACTTGAGTGTTACAACTGCCTTTTCACCTTTCAGATTCTGGGCTCCGGGCATGCATTATCTCCTCGGCCATGAAACAAGGGCACAGTTACTTCTTGTTTTCCTGAGCCTTTCCAAATGGGTGTTCTGGGAGGAAACTCTTGTTAAAATGCTTGGTATCGTATGTCCTTCAGAGTTCAGAGTTCTTCAGATTTTTTGAATATTTGTGTAGATTTTTGGGCTGAGCATCACAATTGCTCAGACTTTTTCAGAGTATTTTGGATTTGGGCTGGGCTGTTTAGTTTATACCACAGTTTTTAGTACTGGGAAAAAAAAAGGCTCATGTTAACTTATATTCTAAGACTGTTAAAGAGATTGCTTTAGTTTCATTAAAAACACAAACACAATTTGGGAGGTTTTTTTTTTTTAATACATTTAAAAAATATAGTGTGCACACACTCTTGTGCATGGGTCATCATAGTGCATATGTGAAGAAGGGGTTGGTTCTCCTTCCTCCTTGTGAGTTCCTGGGATTGAACCCAGATCGTTACCTTGGTGTTAAGCACCTTTACCCACTGAGCCTTCTTTAAAGGACCGAGCCTCAGTTTTAAAAAGTTTAACTTAAAGATAAAAGAACAGATGCTGGGTCCGTTCTTGTTGAAAAAGCAAATATCAGATTCTGGAAGCTGGTAGAACTTTGGAGAAGTCTGTGTTTAGTTTCCCATTTTGGGGCATGAGCTTTAAAGACATTAGTGGGCTTATGGGATATGTAGACCTCAGAGTTCGGCTTCTGGGATGAGCCAGTAATAAACGTTAGTTCCTTCTGATTCTAGCTGCATGTGATAGGTCTGGAATGTTGACTTGGTAAGCTTAGGTTTCAGCTGGAGGTGGTTGTAGGTAGGCACCATTCTGCACATAAGAAGAACCAATATACTTTTTATGACTGTTTGAGAGTAAATCAGCAGCGTAGTTTAAGAACAGTCTTCTTAAGCATTCCCTTGGGGCTGGTAGGTGTGGCACTGTGGGGTGGTACATGTGCAGTGGGCAAAGCCAGGGGCCTAATCCCTGCATCAAAGCAGCAGAACAGAACACACCCATTTGGTTCATTTCACAAGTACAGTTCTGTGAACTTATTTCAGCCCAGTTTGCCAAGCCTCATCTTGTTTTCCCCCCTTTTAAATAAGGTAGAAATAGGATGTAGTTGTTTTCGAGAAGTTGAATGTTAAGAGGTGAAGGTAAATGCAGGGAGACTGCACGATCAGCTTTTCCCTGCTGTGCTGTTCTTCAGAGGCCTCCACTTTGTCTTCTGTGGAGCCTTTGATGTGTCTGTCATCTAGTAGTTTTGCACAGATATTATTTGCAACTTGCTGCCAGAAAGCCTCCAGGGGGAATCTTCCTGCTTTCCAGGTCCCTCCTTCCTGCTTATCTCTGCCCTCATGGAGTCTCCTGTTCTTTTTCCCAGGTCACCAGTTCTGTCAACCTTTCTAGGTATTGGCAGTGGCCACTGTCCTCACCAAGGTCCTGACTAGTACCCTAGACCCTTTAGTCTTGTTTGTGACCTCTGCTTCCAGACTGTGGGTACTGCTGGACCAAGTGACGAATCACTGTAGTCTCTTTGGCAGAGGGACAGACAGCAGTCTTTTGATTTTTTTTTTTAATCTGTTGACTTCCTACCCACTTTTTGAAGCTGTTATGATTTCTTTCCCGTCCTTTTTAAGTCTCTTTCTGCAATCCCCACTTACTCTCTAGGGATGATATCATTTCCTTTATTTATTGAAAAGACCCAGGCCAGGGGTCACATATTCAAATGCCACCAGGAGGCATTGAGATAACTTAAAAAAAAAAAATCTAAGAAATGAGACAAGAGGCAGGGACTGTAAGTGCAGTGTGTGTGTGTGTGTGTGTGTGTTTGACCTTTGCCCCATGGGAACTTGGCTTTAGTGTTGCTCCCTTCTCTGTTTTATCTGGAAAACTCAAACGTCTGTTTTTCTGTGTGAAATCTGATCATGTTGAAATCATCCTGGGTAGGCCACCAAACAGTCACTTTCCTTTGCCACCTCAGCATCTTTCTTTGTCACCCTTTCTTTGTCTTTGTGGTGTTCTGTGTTTACCATCCTGTCTCAGGGGTTTAACCCTTTGTCCACAACTTTCTTTTCTCTACATAAAGACACTTAACATGCCCCCTTACTCCTGAACGGTCTTGGTGCTCTCTGTACCTTTGCTGTTGGTCTCCGTTGGTTGGACAAGCATCTTACCTTGCTAGAATGGGAATGACTCCGTCTCCTCTTTCCCAGCCCCAGCTGCTTACCTGGGTCCTCAGGGCCTCATCATTTCTCTTTCATGCCTAATTGGCTTTATAGGGCTTTTCATTCATTGCTTTCTTGATTGATTGAGGCAGTGTCTCAAGTAGCCATGTGTGCAGGATCTGTGCAGCTGAGGTTTCCTTTGAACTCCTGATCCTCTATCTCTGACTTGAAGTGCTGTGACTACAGGGGTTCACCACCCTACTCAGCTGTTGCCTTTGCTTTTTTTACATTTTTTTTTTGCAGATATTAATTGAACAAACCAGTGTGTTTCATTGTGTATTTTTTATAGACAAGATAACACACTTTGACTGTTCTTATTGTCTATGTCTCCCCTCTTGATGCCACTCCCTACCTTTTCCCTTCATGTCCCCAGGATCTCCTCACCCCTCTAATGCTTTAGCTGTTACCTTCATGACTTGGTCTTGAGGATCTGAGACTGCATTGACTTGAATATTTGATTTTGAACATAAATTTACCATCTGGTTTTACTTGTCCACCCTGCTGTGTCCCAAATACTGTATCTCAAAGATTTCTTTTTTTTTTAATCGCTGTTTGCTGTACTTTTGCTGTTAGTACTCCTCACCCAACTCCACCTTGTGGAACAGGACTCACTTCATCTCCCTCTCACCCACCCAGCTCCTCAATGGCTCCTGTTCAATTTCAGAGTGACATTTTTCCTTCTAAAACTTCGCTGCTGCTCTCCATATCTTCTTGGAAGGCTTTTACTTACAAATTAGCCAGAGATATCTTCTCCTTGTCTTTCTCTGGTTCCTCATGTGTCCCTGTTACCTTGTGGAAAGCCCAGCTCTGGCCAGGCTACTCCTTGGCTTGGAAAACCTCAAAGACAGTGAGTTAGCAAAGCTTATTGGCTTGCTTGCCAGTGCTGTCAAGTATCATTCTAGACTCTTCTCTCATTGTCCCTCCAGATACTCTCTGCTCCAGTGCACTGGAACCATGGATATTGCTGAACACTATCTTGGCCACACTATCCAGTTTTCTGTGGCTGATTTTCTTCTTGCTTCTCCCAGCCCTGTCTTAGATACAGGGAAATTTATATTGTTACACAGCTGTCTAACCCAGCAGATCTCAATCTGTGGGTCTCAACCCCTTTGAGGGTCATGAATCAGAGATCCTGCATATCAGGCATTCATATTATGATTTACAACAGCGGCAAAATTGCAGTTATGAAGTGGCAGTGAAGTAATGTTATGGTTGTGGGGGTCACCACAATCTGAGGAACTGTATGAGAGCATCGCAGTGTTAGGAAGGCTGAGAACCGATGGTCTAACTCAGTCTCCCTTCTTTGGTAGGCCTTGCCACTGCCTTTAGCTGTGAGCTGCTCTTCCATTTTGGCTTCCTCAGATTTTCTTCCTCAGATTTTCACCTGTGCGCGTCCAATGGCATCGGTCATTACATGTCATTAGTTTATTTTGTAGAACATTAATAAACCTCTTTTCTAAGTCTGTTCTTTAGAAAGATTCTGTGCTTTTTAAATTTTATACCAAGTAGGGTGTAATCAAATGGTAGGAATTGAATACAAGTTTTAACTGAAAATTCATGTTACTAATAATTAAAACATAAGAGCATTGAATTTTTTTTCTCTCCTTCCAACTCAGCAGATTAGAATTCATGAAGTGTGTGTGTGTGTGTGTGTGTGTGTGTGTGTTTTTCCCTGAATGCCATACTTGGCACATGACAAGCACTTTGTCAAAGAAAAAAATTCTTTGTCTCTGACTTGAATGCTTCTTATATATTGAAGGTCAGCTCCACGATTGTATCATGTAAATAACATCATTGTGAAAAATATATTCACCTTCTTTATCATCTGTCTAGCCTAAACTTAATGTGGAAACTGAATCAAGGCTGTAGTTCAGACTTTTGGCAACTATTGCTAGTTTTTAATTTACTCTACTCTACAAGCATCTAACAGTTTGTTCTCTTCTAAAAGAGAGAGAGAGAGAGAGAGAGAGAGAGAGAGAGAGAGAGAGAGAGAGAGAGAGAGAAAGAGAGAGAGAGAGAAAGAGAGAGGACATAGCATTTTCTTACAAAGATGGAGAAGGTGAGAAAAGCTTTGGTATTGGCCTTGGTTAACACACTGATAGGGGAGTTTGCGGTTGTCCTTTATGATTTGCTTGGCCTCAGTGCTTTGTTATATAAGATGTATATCATAGTCTTATCTGTTTGCCACAGAGACTGATACACTTAGAATCTGAACTGTGTGAATCCCTGTGTGTACTGTGCCATACGGCTATGTATGTGTTCATTTGTGTATAATTTAGTGGTAGACTGTAGTCATTACATTCAGTTCAGGCAGAACTTTCAGAAAGTAACAGTGCTTAAATTCCCAAGCTGCTTAGGAGTTTTCAATTAGAATCTTTCTTGGGGGTGGGAGGAAACTTTTCAGTATTATTTAAAACAAGTCCTTATTAACTACCCCAGAGATGATTATGCAGCAGCATGCTGATTTAAAACTACATGGGCTCTTTTTGATGTACTCAGGACAAATGTAAACACTTTGGAATCTTCAAGAAACTAGCAGGACTATAGGGAGTGCTATTTTAGCAGGGGAAGTGGGTTGACTGAGGACCGCAGATGTCACTGTCAGGTTATATATTCCTCTGGTATGTATGTATGTATGTATGTATGTATGTATGTATGTATGTATGTTTCACTTTGTGTGCATGTGTGTATGTGTATTTATTTGAGATAGGGTCTCTTTATGTAATTTTGGATGTCCTGGAACTCACTAGACCAGATGAGCCTTGAACTCACAGATCTGGCTGCTTCTGCCTTCCTCATGCTGGGATTAAAGGTGTGTGTTACCATGCCCAACTTTATTCTTCTGACTTTAAAGCTCAGTGATTGTACTATGGTGACATACAAGAACCTGTACACTGAGCCCTGTACAAGCCAGAGGGAAGAAACCATCTCTTTGTCTTGCTTTGGACCTAGAAATGCACTACAGCATTTGAATATCTGATTTTCCCCTCTCTTCAGTGTAGTGGTTTTAAGTTTTATTTATTTTCAGTGTTTGGTTGCTTTTGCTTGCATGTATCTGCACAACTGTGTGCAGAAGAGGGCATCAGATCCCTGGATTGGCATTACTGGCAGTTGTAACTGCCATGAAGTTGCTGAGGGTTAAACCCAGGTCCTCTGGAAGAGCAGCCAGTGCTCTTATCTGCTGAGCCATGTCTCCAGCTCCAGTGTCCTTGTTCTCTTGAAGCTAAGGACCATGTCTTTCTTGTAGCACTCAACCTGATCTTCAGTTTCATTGCTAGCTTTATTTTTCTGCCTGACCCACAATGAAATAGTTTTTGTCTTCTCTTAGGAGTTGCTGGATAGGCAGAAAGCAAAGCTGTGTTGGAACACAAAGATGTTATGTTATTGCTTAGAAGCATCCCCATGTAACTAGCCATACTACCCAATTACTCAGGAAGTGGGTATGCATGTAACTAGCCACACAGCCCCATTGTTTGGGAAAGTCTTCATGTGACTAGACACACAACCCCAACTTGTGACTGAAATTTGCTCAACTTGAAACAGCTTAACTTAGTGCTGCTTGCTGAGGACCCTGGATTGAAAGCTTGCATATGCCAAGTGTCTTTCTGAGAGAAACTATGTCCTCCTAACAGACTCTTACTGAGAGCCATGGGGATGGAGTGTGAAGTTTGTGTGCCATTAACTCCCCCAGAGGATGGATGGGAGGGAAAGTTAATGCTGTCTGCAGTGAGAGCAGATGTGAGGACTGTGATTCCCACAAGACTTAGGAACCCACTCCCGGCATGTAGCCGAGTTAGACTCCAGCCCAGTTTTTTTTTTTTTTTTTTTTTTTTTTTTTTTTTAATATCTGAATTCCTACACACACGATTCCAGCTACAGGTCTCAAAGATTTTGTACTCAGGTCTGTCTAACTCTAACTTCTGTGTTACCCTTCTACCTTTAGAAACAACCATCCAGCCTCCACCGGTCTTTCCTTAAGGTCCAGTCCAGGTACCTCTCTCTCCTCAGAACTTTTTAGATTTGACCGTCAGGAGCCTGTGGAGCTGTGAACCTTTCACGTATAGCTTTGCTTTAGTCTCTGCTACCCATTTCCTCTGCGAGGTTGTGAGCCTCTTCAGTGAGAGAAATGCCTGTTACACTACACAGGATGGAGTGTAGACACTGTGCACTCAGTGTGAGGTCAGTACCTAATAAAGGCTGAGAAGCTCCTCAGAATTCCCTGCAGTCAGTTGGAGCCTCGTCAACCTGTTTTCAGTACGAAAGGGCACTAGGTCACATGGAATTGACACACTTCCTCCAGAAATCCCAGGGAAGGCAGGAAGTGTGGGGATGATTCAGCGAGGGGGTTCTTCCTGTGCACGGATGGGCGGCTGTGGCTGCATGATTTCTGTCAGTGTTTGTTCCACCTCTCCCAGGTGGAAGCCTCGTGGGAGCAATGAGACCAGGTGGGTACACATCTGGAAAATGTCGTGTCTGTCTGGTCAGCCTCCTGCAATGCTAGCTTAAGATCCATGTGATCAGTTAGCTTCTTTGACTGTTTACCACAGTAAAGAATATGGTGGCTTTTATGTTTCTAATACCCTAAGGTTAGATCTAACTTTAGCACCAGAAAGAACTCAAACATATAGGAAAGTCCAACTTACATTATTTTAGATGTCAAATTAAGAGGGATACTTTATTGTATTGACACAGCATTTAGAACTAATAAACCTTTTGAGATTTGATTGTATTTTATATGGCCTGCTAACATTAGATTAATGTCATCGTAGCCTGGAGATGAAGTTATATGGGCTGTGTAGCTGGGTTACCTGGGCTCTGGCCCTGACTCACCACTCATTAATTAGTCTCGGGCGGGTTACTTAATACCTCTGCCTCAGTTCTCTCTCTAATTTATTTTTCATGTAAGGTTTTTGCCTGAATTAAATGAACTAATTTTTTGTTTACCTACTAAAGATAAAGCTCTCAGTATCTAGTATTTATTTTTCCCAATGAACATTAGCAATTAGTGTATCATAAATGATATAAATAAAGCAGGTTAGGTAGGTATGAGGCAGTGTCACTCAGCTAGTAGCTATGGGTCACTGGAGTAGCTTTAGAGAGGAACAACCTTTTTCTTTTTCTTTTTTCTTTTTAAATTTAGTTTTATCTTTTACTTATTCACTTTACATCCTACTCACTGCTCCACTCTTGGTCACCTCCTCCCACAGTCCTTTCCCTACCTCCCCCTTTCTCTGAGCAGATGGGGGTCCCCTGGATATCTCCCCACTCTGGTACCTCAAATCTCTTCAAGTCTAGGTGCTTCCTCTCCCACTGAGGCCAGATAGAGCAGCCCAGCTAGAAGAACATATCCCACATATAGGCAACAGCGTTTGGGATAGTCCCTACTCCAATTGGTCAGGACCTACATGAAGACCAAGCTGCATATCTACTACATATGTGTGGGGGGCATGTTGTCCTCTGAGAGGCTCCACCCAGCAGCTGACTCAGACAGATACAGACATCCATAGCCAAACAGTGAATGGAGCTTGGAGACTCTTACGGAAGAATAGGAGGAAGGATTACATGCTCCAAAGGGGGATAGGAATTCCACGGGAAGACCAATAGAGTTAACTAACCTGGACTCTTGGGGCTCTCAAGATCTAAACAACCAACCAAACTTTTGGCCTGGACCTAGGCCTCCCTGCAAACTTTTTCTTAAAGGACCAGATACTAAACAGCTTATACTTGGTGAATCTTACAGTCTCTGTTGGTATTATTCAGTCTTGGCATTACATCTTGCAAGCAGCAGCTATGGACAATATGTAGACACATGGATACAGCTGTATTCCAGGCAAAATTTAATTTACCCAAATAGGTGGGAAGCCACATTTGGTTGTGTAGAGTCCCTGCCCTGGGCACTTTAGTCACGCCTGGAGCTTGCGGGACTGTGAAGACACTAGCTTCACTCTCTATTCATTGCTTAGCACAGGGTCAGGCCTTAGATCAGCAAAGAGACTTAGATTAGCTGTCATGAATGAGTCCCTTTAAAGGGTGGCATAGAAGTCACTTATTTAAGGTCTCAGAGCATTTTCTTGTGATCCCGAGGTTGTGGAAAGATCAGGGTTTGTTTTATTTGATGGGCACAAATACAGACTGTTTTTTTCTTCTATAATCTCTATGTAGAAAAGGCTTATGAGCCAAATAAAAAGCAATTTGCAATTTTGCTTGTTGGTACACTGAGGGTTTTTCTTCTAGATGTGTTGTTTATATGGGTTTGGGTCTTTTATTTCTTATTTTTCAGTACAATAACGAGCTCTTGTCTTTAAATTAAACTTGCCAGTGGGCCTTTTTGTGAGTGGCTGACTGTGTTGGTGAGTTTGTATTTATAGTCTAGGTCGGTTTCTGAGGAAGTGACTAAAGTCCCTTGCATTCCATTAAGACAACACAACAAAGACCATCTTTGACTCAGGGAAACAGGGCCTATGATGAAAACTCAAAAAGCTAATGGTTAGTGTTTATCAATGTTTTTATGTATTCAGTACTGCTTGGGCCAGATAATCAGAGCTTTGTGCTGAGGGACGGGTTGGATGTTCGCTGCCCCTCAGTACTCCAGAGAGAATTCCTCTGCAGCAAGTTCAGGCAGCACTTAACTTACTGATGGGCCCTTTTTACCCTTTAGATGTTTTAAAGTGGGTGTTGTAGAATATAAGTATATACTTCTCCTCTCTTTAAAGTATCCTACCAGAACCCTTGACACATGTCCAGCAGAGAGGTTGATGGTGGTGGGACCCAGGAAGCGACTAACTTACGGAAATCCACTGTGTCTTGTTCTTTGTTACAGGTCCCTGGTTTCCCCATCTTTCTTTTTTGTAGTACTGTTATAGAATACTTGAGGCTGAGTCAGTTATAAAGGAAAAAGTCTTTGTGTGTGTGTGTGTGCGTGTGTGTGTGTGTGTGTGTTGGACACCTTCTGCTTGTTCTTGTAGCCAGTGATGGTGGCTGAAGGAGGAATGAGCTGGTCCAGTTCTGGGCTGTCTTTGTTTCTGGGATCCAGGCCAGAATTCACATTTCCCCAGAAAGGACCCATTAGGAATGGTGGGTGGGACTGGGCTGAGCTCAGTGTAGAGTGCTTGCCTTGCACTCGTTGGAGCCCTGGACTCATCCCTAGTAACATTTTTTTTTGTTTTGTTTTGTTTTTAAAAGGGAAAGAAGGCAAGGGAAGATTGAATTTTGTGTTTCTGTCTGCTCAGTGCTGGCACATTGAGTTTCACACTGGTTGAAATGGTCATTGTTTGCTTTCAGTGCTTCACCTTTAAAGGGGTTTTCTGCACTCAGCATTTATTATTATTATTACATAATTTTTTTTCTTTTTTTTTTTTTTTCTTCGAGACAGGGTTTCTCTGTATAGTCCTGGCTGTCCTGGAACTCACTTTGTAGACCAGGCTGGCCTCGAACTCAGAAAACTCAGAAATCCGCCTGCCTCTGCCTCCCAAGTGCTGGGATTAAAGGCGTGGGTTACCACGCCCGGCTTACATACATTTCTTATTTCAGTCTTTTCATAAGCAAGTTACTTTAACTAAGTTCTAGACAGAATTATAAAACAAAGGAAGGTAAAGTTGCTCTGCCGACTGTCATGCATGCCCGCTGTCATGCATGCCCACTGTCATGCATGTCCACTGTCATGCATGTCCACTGTCATGCATGTCCACTGTCATGCATGTTCCCTGGCTCCTGCCTCTGTTCTCAGAAGCACCTAGCTGGCCTTCCTACAGGTTACTTTTAAAGCACCTATATCTGGCAGCTCACAACCTCATAGAACTCCAGCTTCATGGAATCTGACACTATTTACACACATACACACACACACACACACACACACACACACACACACACACAAAGAGAAAATGGCTTATCTGTTGAACTTTATTTTTGGAGCGAAGCTTGATCTGAAACTTAGGCTTGTCTTTACAAACCATATCAGCTGCTATAGTGTGTCTGTAAAGCTAACTTTAGGAAAAGCACAATGCAGAGATACTTTCCTGATGTGATTTGATGAGGGGTAAGAAATTCCTTAAAGACCATGTACACCTCCACTCGTGCCTAAAATGCCCTTGCCAGGGAAGAATTCTGTTTCACTGTCAAAACCCTGCTCCTGGAGCTTTTATAAAGAGGAGATGGGAAAAGAATAAGTAAATAGATGCCTCCAGCTGGAGCAGATCTTTGTCTCCCTGCTGGAGGCTACGCTGTCAGCTGTCTTGGAGGGGACGCATAGTCCTCATGTGTACACTGGAGTGTTTCTTATGTATGAAATGTGTAAAACAGTAAGGGTATCTGAAGGGCGAGCCATGAGGCATACGTGTCGTCTTGTGTTGTCCACACAGCTCCTCTTAGAAGAGAAGCATCTCCTTGTTTCTCTTTACCTTGACACACCTTTGTACATCTGGTCTCATAGCTATAGGACCTCATGTGGATTCAGTGGAGTTGGACAAAAAGTATTTGAAGCAATGACATCTGTTCCCAGACTGAATAATCCCATTCCTGTCATTATTCCCTACGCCAGGGCTTCTTAAACTTTACACTTGTCACCCATTTCTGCCCAAGAAATTTTTACATGGCCTGGAAAGTAGACATATATATGTGTGTGAATGTGTGTGTGTGTATATATATATATATACACACACACATACACACACACACACAAGCCAAACATCTACTGTTAAGGAATCAAAAAAGATTTTTTGGTATATGTATATATGGTTAAAGATGGATGGCTGGATATTTGACGTTGTGGGGCAATGAACATCTTAATGTTTTTAGTTGATTAGTATTTCATGTTTAGATAGGATCTCACACAGCCCAGGATGCCTAAAACTTGTGAAGTAGCACAGGGTGGCCTTGAACTTGTGACCCTCCTGCTTTTGCTCCTCAAGAAAATTTTGATTTTTATAGTGCTGAGTATGCTACTTTGCATAAGTATGTGAAATAAAATGGCCAAAGTATGTTTAGGGCTATTTAAGAAAAATTTAAAAATTCTGTTACAATCTCAAGTCAAAATTCATTTTAATAATTAAAAAAAGAAAGAAACTCAGGCAAGCAATTCAAACAAAAATTTTAAAAAACCAAGCATTCTAGCACAGTGTAATCTGAAGGTACTAATTTGCTACTTCTGTGATGAGGAATGGCGTTAAGAAGATATTAAAAGTTTTTGTTTTCATAATTAAGCTTTTATGTTTCTGCAAGAAGGCTTTGTATGTACGACATGCAAGTCTTTTGAAACTGCCAGAAACATTCAACCTTTGCTACATGTTTGAATTGCTTTTTGGTGATTCCATATTCTGAAACCTTTTATTGCTGTGAAAATTCTCATGACTACATTCAGTTATGTGGTCCTGTATTGGGTGTCCACCTATGGTTTGAGAGGCTGGACTCTAAACAGTATAACGACAGCTTTCATAGGAACAAGCATTATTGATAACCTAGGCACGATATAAAGTACACAGGATGATGAGCTTCGGCCATATACATCCGTGAGCTCTTGAGCATCTTAAGGTTCTGGTATCTAGCTGGAGATCCTAGAACCAATTCCTGGGCAGATTGTATTGTAAAAATCCTATTCATTTGTTTACCTAACAGCTGTTCATAGAGCATCCACCATGTGCTGAGTGCTTTGGCTGTAAAAATTAATGGTGGTGATTTTAGCAGAAAATTCGACTTTAAGGAATTTTTGAGACTGTCCATAGCTGAGGTGTACAGAAAAACATGGGGCCAAAGAGGCAGAAAAGGAGGTGCCTGGTATGGGAAAGGAAGGCGGTAGAAGGAAGTCCTTCACATGAATTTTCTCCTTTTAATAACTCCCATGACAGTAGCTTTATGTGAGTTGTTTATGTAACAATTTACCACCTAAGCCCTTTTTCCTGCTGTGCTATGATTTGAAATCTGTTTTAACCTAATTTTTGATTTCTTTTCAGTACCGAACGTCTATGGATCAGTTTGCTAAGGACGTGCAAGATTGGAGGAGCTGAGAAATCAACACTGAACCTGTTCCTTTTAAAGTGAGTAGGCTTACTCCCATAACCGTTCATTTCAGACATCCTTAGCTGTAGTTAGCAGTCAGCACGTCACACCCGAGAGCTTACCCCCCTCCCTCCTTACAAGCACCTGAACTTTAAGAGCATCGTGGTGAAAATGGGCATGTACAGGTTCAGACGTGTCTCCACGGCAGTCTGCCAACCAGTCTTCATCTGGCAGGGATCAAGCAGGACAGCACAGGCCTGGTAGCATACCAAAGGCACCTCCCTCTTCCTTCTCAGGTGCTTTGTTGCTCTTTGCCTTCAGACCCTGTGATAGCTTGTCCACAGGAGTGAGGCTTGTTGGCCCTTCCGTGACCCTGCAGGCTGAGGAAGTGTTTTCATGTGGCTTAGCGGCCTCCCTTCTCCCCATTCCTCTTGCCAAGTGGTGATATTATTGCTGAACTTGTGCTAGGTGGTAAGTGTTTGATTGACTTGTTCAGATTTATTCTGTAAGTTCTACGTTTTACCTTGTGCCAAACACTCCTCTGACCCTATTGCCTCATCCCCAGGTAGTTACTGAGTCGGAATTTTAGTGGCTAAGAGGAGGGAGGATGCTGAGGGTCAGTGTGTACTGTCAGTCATCCGGATGTGAGTGTGGACACAGCTGTCACTGTCTGACTTTTTGATTGCCATATCCTTAGTAGTGTTAGAATGCCATTCCTCCCGGGAGGTGGTGCTGCAGCATGTTTAATCCCAGCACCCGGGAGGCAGAGGCAGGAAAATCTCTGAGTTGGAGTCCCCCCTGTCTACAGAAGGTGTTCCAGGGCAGCCAGGGCTACTCAGAGAAACTCTGTGTCTAAAACCAAACCCACACCTAAAACAAAAAAACAAAACAAAGCAGTGCCACCCCTATCATGGTGGTGGTAGGACACTGGTGCCTTCTGAGTTGTGATTATAATAGAAATGTGATTCTGACCCCCCGAACCCTGACAGGAAGGACGGGAGGGAGGAGGAGAAACCCTGTTTCACGTCAGAGTCAAGAGACGACTGGTCCTGGGTCAGTGTTTCACACAGAGATGAACAAGCCCTTGCTAGATAGCTGTGTGGAACAGATGTTACAGATGAATCCATCTGTGTGTGCAGCATCTCTAGTAACAAAATTACTGGTGCTGTACATCTTCTGCCCTCGGGGTCCCAGGAAAAACCAGTGTCCCGACTGTTGGTGTCTTTGAGTAGTTTTACTTGCCTTTAAAATTCATGACTAGAATCATACCGCATATATTCTTTTGTGTGTGGCTCATTTCACTCAGTCTGTATGTGACATTCGCGTTACTAAATGTGGTTTATTTTTTTCCCTTCTCCTTGCTTTGATGAGATCTAATTGTGCAATTGCAGGGCACTTAGGTACTATCCAGCCTATTTTTAATGCTGTACATACATACAAATTTTTAAAAAGACCTTATTTTGCGTGTATGGATGTTTTGGCTGCGTATATGTCTGTCCACAGCTTGGGATCCTGGTGCCTGGCCAGAAGAGAACATTGGATCTCTGGAACTAGGCGTATAGATGGTTGTAAATCAACAAAGTGACTGCTGGCAATCAAACTTGGGTCCTCTGGATTAGCAGTCAGTGCACTGTTGAAACATTTCTCCAGCCCCTTATTTTTTTTTAAAAATTATGTGTTTATGCATGTTTTAGGACAGGTATGTGCATGTGAGCACAATGCCCATGGTGGTCAGAAGAGAGTGTTAGATTACTGGAGCTAGAATTGCAAGATGTTGTGGACCTCCACATGTGTCCTGGGCACCTAACTCAGAGTCTCTGCAAGAGCAGTATGTACTTGTAACTGCTAAGCTATCTAGTGAGGAGGATGTGTGGTCTTTTTCCTCTATGTGTGAAACTTTGAGTTTCCTTATGTGTGAAACTTTGAGTCTTTGGGAGGTTAGCCACCTCAAGGCCACAGAGACCCGTGGGCAGTCCTCTCCTAACTCTCTCTAACATGGTCTTTCCAGGCTGAGTATTCAGTTTTGACCCTTTAATTATTTCTGTGCCTATCTTGTCTATGCTCATTTGTGGATCACTCAGCAATTTAGGTTCTGTGGAGTGAGATGAAAGTAGACTTCTTTGAAAGCAAAAGTATTGATATTTAGGTGGCCTACTTCCCTGTGATGTTCTGAGCACCACAACCATAAGAGACAGGAGATGCTTTCATGGGTCCTCTGGGGCATGGCCAGGCAGAAGTCCTCCCTGGAATGCATGTGATGTGTAAGGCTGGTCCCTTGGCACAGACGGGTTTTATTTGCATAGCATAAAAAGGGATTGCAGAGGAGAGAAGAGAGTCTAGAGAGAGGTGTGTCTGCGCTGCCCTAGAAACTGTGACGACACTTGGTGGACCAGATCAAGAGCCTGGGAAAGTGACATCTCAGAGGAGGACCTGATGTGTAAGACCTGATGAGTCTAGGGCCAGGAGTAAATGAAATGGATCTGATCTAGCATGCTAGACTCACGAGAAGTTTTGATTTTCCTTTCAGAAAGCTTTGAAAAATAGTCCCTAAAGACTGAATCTCGAGCCAGGAAGTAACTGGATAAAATTACCGAACTAGGAAAATGTAGTTTTATAATGGATGTGGGCCTCAGAGCTTTCTTTTGAGAGAGTTCTGTCTTCAGATCACAGCTCCACCATCTTCTTGTCCTATGACCCCTGGGTTAGCTTCTTTACCTGTAAAACGGGGATATTATCATGCCCCATACACTTCCTGTTCCAGTTTAGCACAGGCGTGTCTTCAGTGTGTGCACGGGTGCTCTCTTATTCTTGTGACTAGCAGCCATCTGACTATCTAATACAACATAGTGTTTTCCCAGTTAAAAAAGAACATTATGAAAGTAAGCATGGGAATGCTAACCCAAACCTCAAGTTGAAAAGGAAAGATGTAGGAAACACCTGTCCCATGTCCCGGGTGTGTCACTCAGCAGGGCCCTCCACTGAAGACCTTAGTTATTTACTTGTGTCAGCTTGAGGCCAGTGCAGCTGAATTCAGGGAGAGCAGGGTCATTTTGCACATTGTCATTTCTGGCCTTGCTTTTAACTCTTGCTGGGTGTTTTGCAGTATCTTGATGGTCAGGGTTTTGGCGAGGTCTCAGAGAGTGACTGATTCTTCAGACCATGTCCAGTATGAGGTCTGGAAGATTTCCAGCTGACCATGGTCAGTGTCATCCACCTCTGTCAGAGCTGTGGCACATGATGAGTTCATGCTCTAACAAAATAGCCTAGTGTGAGAAGGGGACTTGTAGAGGTGGTTGAGCCAGAAAGAGCAGTGACTGTGAGTGTCTAACTCCAGCCCCCAACTTTTCTACTGTGTGGTGGAAAAGCAGGAATTTGGTTTAGATTGAGACAGGAGCAGAGGTGGGCTCTATGAACCCACTAAATACCTTGTCTTGTGTACATTTGTGCTTTTCTTGATATTATATTCTCTCTCATGCCTGTCCAGGATCAGAAGTTTCTATGACTATAAGGGTGAAGATGGTTTTGTGTTGCAACTTGTGTTTACAAATAGAAACTGTGACCAGACTATAAGTGATGCAGGGTTCTGTGAGTGTGTGTAAATCCATATCTCACCGATACTACTTTGTATGCTTTGTTCATTAAGGGTAAGGTTTATTTTCCTCTGAACTAAATAATAGGTAGATTAAAAGTCATTGCATATTCATTCATGGTATACATAAACACTTAGGTTTATGTATTTATTTAATGGGGTGACTCCCACTCTTGATTCAGGGTGCTACTAAAAGCTTCCTCCTCAAGGAACAACTTTCTGTAGGCTGACAGAAGACAGTGGCAAAACTAACATACAGGACTAGCATTTGTGCAAAGCTAAAGGCTGTGCCTGGGGTTTCACATCCGTAAAGTAGAAATCGGGGTTCTGTACTTGAGTCTTCTTGTGTTTCCTCTCCTCTTCTGTTGAGGGATGAAGGAGGTCTTCTGTAAGAGATCTCCTTGTCTGTCTTTCAATTCTCAGTTCCCACATTCTAGTCATGCAGTTAAGAACGTTCCTTTTAAATGTTGGGTTTGTTTTATTGTTTAGATATTGAAGAAATATGTATTTAAGAGCACCAATTAAAATACTAGCGGTGCCTGGTAGAGTGGTTCATGTCTTGATCCTAGTATTTGGGGAAGCAGTAACTGTGAGTTACTCAGCCTGGCCTACATAACAAGTTTCGGGAAAGCCAGGGCTGTATAGAGCCACCCTGTCTCAGATGACAGCAACAGCAACAAACACCAAATATTAGCATCAAGGTGGGTGTGTCATGGTATATTTATCATCCTAGTACTTGGGAGGTTGAGACAAGAGGATTTTGTTTTTGAGGCTGCTTTGGACTACATAGCTGGACCCCATCTCCAGAAGAAAATTGAAATATTGGTATGCATGGAATTAACAGAATAAAAATAAGTGTTCAATTGTGTTTTTCACTTCCTCATTATGGCTGTCCTGAGCCTGACGGCAGGAGCAGCACAGGAAAGCATCCAAACCCATGTGACATTTGTCCACTGGGCTTGGGAGGCATTTCTGCCAGTTGAGTATTGATGTAGTAGCATCCTGTGCCTAAGAGCACAGGTAATGCCTTTGTCCCTCCTCTATGATATCGATTCTTGCTTTCTTGGCTGGGAGTAGTCTGTTGTACCTGGTTATACCACTTTTGGGGGTGACCAGAGCCATTTGTAAGAATGAGGTGGAGCCCCCTGTCTAGCTATGTCTTTGCCTTCTCTTAAATGGTTTAAGAATGGCTGTAACATGGGATGGCTTCCACCCATACAGGCCTGCCTGTGTGTCCATATAGCACTTTGCTGTGAGCCTGCAATTTGCAGCCTCTGATAGAGTGCAGCCTCAGACAGAGTATAGCCCCTGACATAGTGTCAATCCTGCCTCCCCCCGCCCCCAGGAAAGCATATCCCATGACTATGTCCTATCTGCCCTTTTCTTTATAACCCCCTTGCACTCACTGTCACTCTGTTCCTTAGAATTGACATGTCTATTTCCTGACTTTTTTTTTTGTGGAGTGAGCATAATTAATATGAAATACATTTTACCAAAACAACAATAAAAAACAAAAGTAAAGATCTCATGTCTTTAACCTGAAGTGTTTCTAAAGTTTTTTTTTTTTTAAAAAGATTTATTTATTTCATTTACATGAGTGCACTGTAGCTGTCTCCAGACACAGCAGAGGATGGCATCAGATCCCATTACAGATGGTTGTGAGCCACCATGTGGTTGTTTGGAATTGAACTTAGAACCATCTCTCCAGCCCTTAAAATTTCTTGAGAGTGGTGCTAAGGATTGGATTTTAGAATATTTAGGATTATAGATTTTTGTGTTGGGAATAATCCATTGCTTTCTGTGTGACAGGTATCAAATGTGAATTTCTTTTTCTCTCCCTCCCTTGCCTTCCTTCCTTTCTTCCCCCTCCCTCCTTCCCTCCCTCCCTTCTTCTTTCCTTCCTTTTCTCCTCCCTTCCTTCCTTTGGAGGTGATTGGTCCCCACATCAGGGTTCCAGTAAGCCAAGGCCTTCCATTGCTTCAGAAGTACAAAAATAGAGAATAGATTTAAGTGGGTTTGTAAATCCCCCCCCCCCAATTTAGCCCAGTTCATACATCTGTGCATCACGATCCAAGGACAGAGACTCTGCCTGCTGTGTGCACATTTTACTTTCAGGAGGTATTTGTAGAAATTATGGCAGCTTTGAGTTTGTGGCATATAATCCATTGCTAACTATAGTACAATAATGTCCTCCCTGTTTACATTTGTACCCAAATTCAAATTGTCATGGCACTGTCAGATATGCTTGTCTGTGTGGATTTTACTTTATATCTTCTCTCTGTAGTAGTAATTCTGGCTTGGCCTTAGAGTGTTATCGGGCATTTGGCACTGTGATATGCAGATTTTAGAGGAAAAGGTCAGCAGCTGTCTTTCTGGGCTATTCTGGGCATTTTGTACTATATTTACTTGGGACCTAACTTTTCTGACCCTTGTTTTTTGGTACCTACCCCTGCCGTGGCCTCTCAGCTTGCTTGGAAGCTTTTCAGTCATTGTGTGCATGGATGGCAGTTTTGTTCAACAAATGAGCATTGGACTTAGAGCAGAGCTAGGACAGAGGGCAGAAGCCTTCACTAATGTCCCTCATTTTGAGCGTGGGATTCCTGAATGACGCAAGGAAGCCAGATTCCTGTGCCTGGGCATTGAAATTGTTTACTCTTGGAGGAGGTTAGCTCTGTCCAGGAGTCATGTGGCTTCTGAGGCATTCTTAAAGGTTTTGTTTAACTTAGTGGAATCTGAGTTGCCTTATTCTTCATAATTTTTGAAAACCGTACAATGTATATTTGCTTAGACAAGTGAGACCTTGAATTGTTCTAGGAAAATCCATTGTGTTAGAACTGGCTGCCAAAGGCAGAAGGTGTCAAGGGATTCAACAAAGACTCAGCTCCAGGACTGTGCAGAAACACAATTATTAGTGACTTATGCATGGAAGTGTACCTAAGGTAGGTCCTCATATCATGAGACAGAAAGGAGTTTATATGATAAACTAGGCAAAGGGAGCCATGGGCAACTGGAATGCATCTGGGCTTTTTCAACAAGAAAAACCAGTTGTAGAGGAGCCAGGCATGGTAGTGCATGCCTGTAATTCTAACACGTGGGAGGCCGAGGCAGGGGGATAGTGAGCATGTGGCCAGACTGGCTTACATAGTAAGACTCTGTCTCAAAACAACAACAAAACCCTGTTACTGGGCTGTGTGTGCAGTCCAGGTTTTACCTAGTGTACACAAGGCCCTGTTTGGTTCCCAGCTCTGCAAAGAAAAAGATTATATATTAAAATTATATATAATATAATATATTACATATATTAGTATTATAAGGTCACTTCAGAAGCAGAGTATGTGTCAATGGCTGGCACCAAAAGCTTATCTGAGGTTTTTTGTTTTTTGGGTTTTGAGGCTGGGATAAGTCCTCAAATTAACACATTTCCAGCCTCAGCTTCCTTCATTGCTGGATTGCAGGTGTATGCCATGTTGCCTGCTTGACCAATTATCTTTTTAGAATTTTTTTAAAGATTTATGTTTATTTCATGTATGTGAATGCTTTGCCTTTGTGTATATATGTATGCACACCACATGTATGCCTGGCGCCCATAGAGGTCAGAAGAGGGCTTTAGATACCCCGGAAGTGGAGTTACAGGTGGTTGTGAGCTACCGTGCCAGTGCTGGGAACGGAACCTGAGTCCTCTGTAGTTCCTTGGCCAGTTATCTTAGTGACTCTGCTGATTCTGAGGAGCCTGGATGCATGCAAAGGTCTCCTGGAAAGCAGAATAGACACCTTCGTGTCAAACTGGGTCCTTGCTGTGCTATGTATTGGTTTTGCCTGAGTCCGACACAGAACAGCCCTTTCAGAGCCCTTTCACCCACACTGGGGCTCCTGTGTGTCTGGGAAAGGTTAACACCCAAGCTCCAAGCAGGAAATGATAAGAATGGCAGGCCTTCAGTCATTGGCCTTCTCACAGGAGAAGACAGCACGCACCCCTAACCCACAGCAACCCCCTGGGCCTGGTGGCTCTCCTTTGTAAGGTTGAGTGATCCAGAAAGGCTGAGATAGCAAACTGGGGCCCAAGAGTAGTGCAGGCTCTGGGGGCTGGGTGTTGTTTCCTGAGATAGCACTGAAAAGGGAAAAAAGTGTCTGTGGTGGGACTCTGCTCTCCGGACTCCTGTCTCTCGTCACCTCATGAGTGATGCTCTGTAAAGTTGGCATGAACCTGAAGTAACTGGGTATTTTTCCTAGAGGAAATACAGAATTAATTTCCTGCCAGCCTCTGGTCACGGCATTTTTTGTCAACCAAATTAGTACCTAACCTTGTTTTATGTGTTTCTTTTTAGGCACGATTTAATAGTTGAATCATTAACATCTAGCTTATGGCCAAGTGCATTCTGACCCATGCATGCATAAAGCTTGGCTGAAAAACGTATTGTTTGTCCCCGAGGTCTCTCAGCCTTCTTGACTTGGGGATGTCAGGTAGCCTTTCAGCACCAAGCTGGGGGCAGGGGTGGGGATGGGTGGGGAATCTTTGAGACAGTAAAATTTCCAGTGAAAGGCACATTGATGTGAAAACCTTCAGGATACACCGTGGAAAGGGCTGTCACAGTCTGAGGGTCAAGCCGAACCAAAAGGCCAGGAACCTCCATGAGGGCTGAGGGCAATCCCCGACGCCCATACTTCCCCCTCCGCCAGCTGGAACAATCCTGAAACCACCTAGAGTGGTGGTCTTGGGTTGTACAGTGTTAGCACAGGACAAATTCATGCACAAAACAAGTGAACACATGTGAGTACACTGACCCTAGTTGTCGGCCATGAATCACCCCCACCCCCGGTCCAGCTATACAGGTCATGTGGTTGAGGCGCAGATATACTCCCCCACAGAAGCTAGCTAAAGGTTATGAAAGGAAGTGACATTCCATCCTAGATCTTATCGACTTAAATTGTTTCCTGCAGATTAACCATTCATTTTACCAAAGGTTTATCATGGAGCCTCTGTATGAGAAACTGGGTCAGGGGCTTTGGAGCATGCAGAGATAAGCAGAACATCAGAGCCTTTGTCTGGTGGGAGAGAGGGGTGTGGGCATGTGTTTCTGCTCTGATTTCTACAGGTCAGGGTAAAATGTGCATTTACACACCAAAAACAAGTGCTTGGGGACACAAGGGGTGGGGTTAAGCCTCAGGCCTCGCTGGCTCTCTTCTGTAGCATGGCTTGAATATAGCCTGTGCTTGAAGGATAGGATTCGAAAACAGGAGAAGCACTGTGGACTGAAGATGTAGCCAGGTTAGGGGAAGTTCCTGATAGGTGAAGGAGCATGAGCCTTGGCAGGAGCGCCTAGAAACTGCTGCTGCGGATGCTCTGATCTCAGGTCGGTGTGGGGAGGCACTGTAGAGAAGTGCAGTGCTTTTTTACTTGAATTTTCTTCTGTGGCCACCAGGAGTTGTGACAGATTTCTTAGAATAAAGAGTGTTATGTTGACAGCAGTTAGCAGCATTTACACTCTATGAACATAATGTGCCATTAATCCTTGTACTGAGTACTCATTACTACTTTCTTCTTTTAAAGGTTAGTGCTGCAGTATTACAGCTTATAGATGAAGAAAAAGGCACAGAGAGATTAAGTAATTTCCTCAGAATTCACAGCAAGTTTAGAGGACCAGGGGCCAAAGCCAGGAAGTCTTAATAACTCCCTTCTTTAACCTGGGATGGAAAGATAAACTTGTCAAGAGTTTCTGAATGTTCACTGCTTGCAGAGTGTTCGTTGTATGTCGATGTGCACGTTTGTCTCAGACAGGGCCTAAGCTCGCTGTGCTTCGTGTGCTTCCTGTGTGCACTATTTCCCATCCAGGCACGTTTGATGCTGTCCTGCCCCAGAAGGAAAGGAAGCATCAAAACATCAATATTCAGGAGCTCTTAGACCTGTTCCTGCATGGTGAGGAGCAGAGAGGTCTGTACAGCGAGTACTTCCCAAGGTACAGGAGATGGAAGCCCTTGCAATGTGAGGTCATTGAAAGGTAGGGAACTTGCCTCTAGTGGGCAAAACTCTTCTGACCTCAGCGAAACTAAGCAAGCGGAGATCTTGCTTTAGAACAACCCTGGGATGCCATTCTGCTCTCAGCTAGACCCGTTTGTGAGCTCCAGTTAGGAATTGAACACCCCTGACTGTGCACGAGACTGACTGGACGTTCCTTGGAGCCAAGGAATCCAAGACAGAACCCAGGATGAATGAGGGAGTCTAAAGAACCGACCCATTTATATAACCTTAGCAGTTAATATCATGTTCCAGTGCTTAAAAGGTTAGTTATTTTAAGTAGATATATGACTAAGATACTGTGTCATGAAAATGTTAGGCATAGAGAACTGGACTCCTTACTTCCTAGAGTTTGTTTTTCTTAGTGGTTTCCTGGTCTTAGCTTTCTTATTTTCTTATTTGTAAAGAATCGAAGGTGTTCTCTTATGTAGCCTTGGTGTTATTATACAGTAAATATTCGACCATATCGTCAGTTGGTAACACCTGTGCAGCCGTCCTGGCTGTCAACTTGACTACATCTGGAGCTAACTAAAGCCCGTGCGACTCAGGACACCTGAGGGGGATTTTTTCCTTAAGTCATTTGAAGTGGGAAGAACCCACTTTTAATCTGAGTCTTTTGAGGTAGAAAGTTACACCTTTACTTCAGATCTTTTGAAGTGGGACATGGAAGAGGGAAGTTTGGTCATTGCCTGTTTGTTCTTGCTCTTGCTGGCAAGTCCATTTTGTTACTGGCGTTAGAACAGCCTTCTTTAGGATTCTGGCTTCTACTGAAGACAGCTGAGACATCCAGCCTTGTGGACTCAACACCTACTGGATTCTTGGATCTTCTGTTCATAGGCAGCCATTGTTGGACTAGCTAGACCACAGCCTGTAAGCCATTCTAATGAATATATACGTGCTATATTTTATCTAAAAGATATAATAAATAAATATTCATTCTATAAGTTCTGTTCCTCTAGAGAACCATGACTGACACAGCTACTCGATCATATTATATACTATCTGTCACTACCTGTTTTTTCCAGATGTTATGAAGAATCCTTTACCTAAGTTTTGTTTAGCTTTGTGGATTTGATCCAGGCTTCAGTTGGAGATCACGAATAGCAGTTGGCCTCATGTCTCTCTCTCTGTGGTCTCCATTATAACCTGCCATGTCTCTCTGTCTTTTTCAATTAAAAAAAGTTATTTTGTGTTTTGTGATCCTAACATGTTTAGTTCCAGAGAGTGTCTAGTAGAATGTTCTGCAATCTAAGATTTATCTGACTACTGCAGTCCTTGTGGTGAGATTCAGGTTGAACATTGCCGGCCAGTCTACGCTGCTTCTCTTGAAGGTGTAGGCTGCTTTCTACCCGTGGAGTGACTGTTGGACTACCTCCAAATACTGTTTCCTGACAGTCCTTTACACAGTGGATTCAGTGTCTATTTCTGGTCCTTATGTGAATGAAATTGCTGTGTTGCAATAATGGTACAAATATTCTGATGCCACTTTACTGATAAACTCTCCTGTTTGGGAAAACGTAAGATCCCAAAGTCAGAGCCCATGGGTGCATCTGACATGCCGCCTGTTCTTTGAGCGTGGGCTTACGAGGGAAGTTTTATAATGGTCAGGGAAGAGGGGGAGTGGCTGCTCTTTGTATTTTAGAGGATTTTTTTTTAAACTTAAAATAATAGATATTGAGGTAGACAAGGAGTATGCAAGTCAATTACCATTCTTATTCCCTTCTGAACAGATAATGCTGTGGTAATGAGATTAGTGTTCTTTCAAAAGCCACAAACTGGAGAGATGCCCTCCGTGCCTTGGAAGTAGTTTTTTTTATCAAGCATACTGTACTGAAATAAAAGGGTATTAAATCCATGAGGTTCGTTTGAAATGTGGGATAAGACGGAAATTGTTTAGCAGGGGAACTTCTTGATCTGGACTAATAATCTTTCAGGGAATTTATCCAAGGGCTTTTGCACCCACTCTGCTGAAGACGGGCTCATTCAGCAGTGTTATCTGATAGGGATTTTGTTTCTTCTGAAAGCTGACCATTGTTCTGTTTGCTGGGGAGTTAGGGGGTAGCAGGAAAAGACTCCTGGCAGGCAGTGCAACATAAACCCCACCTGTCATCCTGAAATTAGACACCATGTGTGCTGTGTAAATTAATTCTTCACTTGCAGTTCACATTTGAAGCAATTGATTATTTCTCCTAACTACATCCTTCTTTAATATTGAATTTAGAGCCTTAGCATTCTCTAGGAATTCATTTAGCATTTACTTCATTTTTATTCTCCTGTCTTATGAGGGAATTTGAAACAGGGTCTCTCTCTGTAACCTTGGCTATTCTGAAGCTTGGTATGTAAACCAGGCTGGTCTCAAACTCACAGAGATCTGATTGCTTCTGTCTTCCAAGTGCTAGAACTAAAAGTGCCTGGAAGATGTTCTTGTGTCTAAATAGACTTGAACTCATATCTGCCTTGAACTATGAATTTGTCTTGTATTCTTAAAGTCTTGGAAAAAAAAGATTTTACCCTTGTTTACTGATATATCACCCCAAACCCCGTAGCAGGGTTCTTTTCATGGTTGGTCTATAATGCATTAGCGTTAGCATTTGCAGAGAGCTGAATAACTTCTAAGTTTGATAAATTATTTTGCTGTATCCTATATTTACAGTATTATGAATTCCAGAATATGATTGTGTAAGTTATACTCACCCAGATAATTCAAGCAACTGAGCCTTCCCTTCAAGGATGAGATACACTTTAAAGAATGGTTTTACATTTTCAGTCATAAGGTTAAATAGATCCCAGAATTTATTGATTAATGAGATTAATATGTGCCTGACAATTATAGTAATTCTACAGGAGACTTAAAGGTTCAGTAAAATTCTTACCCCCAACACCCCAGTGGCCCTCCAGCTCCCACGCATCCCTTTTGGTACTCACTAGCCTCACCCCTTCCCCACATGTGAGGCTTAGAGGACCTGCTTTGGTTGGATAATGCATTGGACACTAGAATGAACGAGCTATGCTTGAATACTTCCTATTGCCGCATTCCAGAGGTTAAAAGGAGTAGGCAGAAACCAGAAATCTTACTAAAGAATTGGGCTTTTTCTTCAGTATAGTCTTGGGGGAGATGGGAACCCCTGCTCAACAATCCCCACGTCTTTTTCCCCAGTAAACACAGATCTCTCTTATGTGTGACTTCTCCAAGCAAATTACTTTGACTCAGGCTGAAAATATGCTTGTTGAATTCAGAAGGCTGAATTAACTCTTGGTAAACTTAGGTAGTATGCTGCTTCCTAAAAGAATAGCATCCCCTCTCCCTCCTTCTTTTTGCCTCCATTTTGTTTATGTGTGTTTTACTCTTTCATTATGCAAACCCTCATTTCCAGAAGGCAGTATATATCCCACCAGCCTCCCGCCGTGGTGGGGTGGCTTAGGTTGTGCTTCCAGTGGGCACTGAGACTGTTTGGAGCCACTCCTTAGTCGAGGGTCCAACATCAAGACAGCAGTTCTGGTGGTCCAGGATACCAGACTACTTCAGGTACACTTGTTCCCTGGTTGTAATAAGTGGCTTGTTCAGAAGGAATGTGAAGATTGGAAACTCCCACTGTGTACTCCAGGTATTGATTTCCTCAGCTGTGAGGTGGAAGAGAGGACACATACCTCTTAGGAATTTTTGAACAAGAGGCTTCAAAGGTTTAAAACTCTGGGGCTGTCAGGTGAACTCATTCCCGTGTTATTCTTGGGGTTGGATTCTGTTGCTTCTGAGAGAATGTATATTTCTCACTGCTTTCTGGTGCCAGGTGTTGGTAGCCTGGCTAGGGCGCTGTCTCCTCCATCGGGAGAAGATTTGTGTCCGCAGCCATTGGAAGACCCACCGAAAGTTCATACAGAATATGTTGTGTGAGCGGGAAGCACCCTCTGGCTGAGGGGATGACACGGAGGAGGTTTCCAAGGAGCTCTCAGATGCCTGTCTTATCTCCTGCTGAGAAAACAGGATGAGTTAGATGCATGTAGTGTCAAAATCAGTGGGCCTGCTGTCTACTCCTTTATAGAACCCAAGCCCATTTGCCCGAATAGCCCAAATATAGCAAAGTTTCGAGACAAACTGACTAGAACACACACTTCCATTTTTATGTGGTTGTGGTTGAGGGTTGCTGTGCCTACCCCTCTTCCCTCCCTCTGTGCTCTGTAGTATCTTTCCTACAGTGCCCCATCTCCTCTCCTTACTGTTATCTTCCCCCCTGTCCTAGTCTCCTGGGGCCCACCTTGCCTCACAGCAGGTAGTGAGAGTGAGGCTCCACTGTCCAACCTTGTCTTCCCCAGTCCTGCCCCTTGCTCTCCTGGGAGGCATGCATCTCTGTGCTCACCACAACTTCATCTTTCAGTAACCTTGGAGGATCCTCTAGCACCTGACAGATATCTTCATTTTCCAGGGATCTGTGCTTGGACAAGTCTTGACAAACATCACGTTCTTTAGGACTGACCTGAGCAGTATGTGGAGGGGTAGTGCTGTTGAGGTGGACATCTTCCTTCTGAGTAGATTCAGGGAGCACACAGCCGTCATGCTGGCCACCTTTTTCTTTTCCTAGAAATGTCTCAAGTTTCTGTACTAGGTTATACAGTTTGCAGGGAGTCAGTTTTGTCTTGTCTTCTGGCCACTTATCCATCCACTGGCTATGGGCATTTAGATCCAGATTAGCAAGAGAGTCTGCATGGTTAGAGTCCACATCGATATCCCAGGCCAGTGTGATGCTTAGCTTGCTGAACTGCTCTGGGTCATGCTCCACCTGATCTCGTTTCCTGAAGAGTCTCCTTAAACTCTCTGTCCTCCAGGTGCTTTGGACAGGAGGGAGGAAATGGACCAAAGAATCCACACAGGCTGTCTCCTCACGGGAGACCAGGTCCTCATAGGAAAAGGTGTTCTCAGAGGGGTAGTAGCCCACCGAGGCGCTCTGGTTGGACTTGCATTCATAAATAGAATCCTCTGTGCTACTGTAGTCACTGCTGGAGGGTGAGGTTGTCATGGTGCTGAGAGTGTCCAATCTCAAGTTTTCCTTGATTCTGGAAACTTCAGAAGAAAAAAATTAGTAAATGATATTATGGGGGGGAAGTTATATGACCCATTCCTTTTTCTTATTGAAACTATTCCTTCCACTCTGTATAGTCCACCCTTTTGTACTTTCTGCCTCTGTAAAGACAAAAACACTCTAGCATCTCTTCTTTGTGCCTCTTATTTGTTTGACAGTAGCTGAGAGAGCTTATAAACAAAAAGGGAAATTTGAAAATGACAGGGAAGTGTGACTAGAGTCAAGTATGTTTTCAGTCCACTCTTCTGAGGTCAAGGTAACTAATTTCTTAGTATATATGTATATCTGTGCGCATATGTACATATACACACATATCCAAATACATGTGGTTCTCACATCAATAGAAACTTATTATCAAGTTTATAATAACCTATGGCTATTCTAATATTCTTAACTACTTTCTTATTAAATAGCCTTAGGTGTCACCTACTGATACTCAATAACTTGGCTGATTAATGATCACTAGGTTACTTAAGACCATACCATGATCCATGGAGTTAGTGGACCAAAGATCATAAATATATAGACATAATAATTGATACCAGAATGCTTTCCAGAAAGGTGACTGTCATTTGAGCACCCATCTTCCCACCATCTGATGGCATGTTTATTCTGCATTTTCCATAATCTCCCTGTAAGCAAACCTGGAAGACCACACACTCACACTCACACACATGCTCATGCCTTTGTCATGCCCTGATCTGAGGGCTGCCCAGATGAGACAGGCGCTTCCAGCAGTGGAGACAAAGTGATGGAGTCAGAAACCCTTCAGAGCCCATGTCTCAGTGATGTAAAGCCCAACTGCTTCTGAGAAGTTTGTGTTCCAAGACTGTTGGTTACCATGGCAACAAAGGAACCAAGTTATGGTCAGAATTATGTAAAGGGACAGGATCTGTCCCTTCAGTTTCAGAGTATTCTGAGCACATACAATAGTAGGCTGCACTCTCTTCATTAGAATCAGTCAGTTCCATGAGATCTTTCTCACATTTTCCCTCATTTCCATCCCCCAAGATTTCCATCCCCCAAGATTTCCATCCCCCAAGATTGCACATTAGTCTGCTACATGTCATACTTAGGTTTCCACTGCCATGCTAGGTCTGTAGATTACAGGGGGCAGATCTTGGAACTTCTCAGCAATTCTTTGTAACTAGTCTCTTTTTATACATTAAAATTTCCTGTTGTTTCTGTGTCTCTAGAGAATGCAGGCTACCTACTTATTTTGCTGCTTTTGAAATTAATGAATGATGACCATATAGTATATATCTGTAACTAGCTCTTGGGAGACCAAAGCAAGAAGATTGAATGTAGCTCAGGCTGGTCTTGAACTTGTGATCCTCTTGTCTTAGTTTATATCAGAAATACCTCATACACACACACACACCGGACAGTTGAGTGCCTAACAAGTTCCAGACCCTATGTTCTGCCACTTGTAGTAGGAATTAATTAAGTAACTAATTAATGATTTCATGTATGTGTGTCTGTGTATGTACACCACATAGATGCCAGAGCCTTAGGTCCTCTGTAACTAGAGTTACAGATGGTTGTGAGTCTCCTGATGTGGATGCTGGGAACCTAACCTGACTATGGGGGTCATAGTAAAGGAACCCAGTCTAGCAAGGGAGCCATGGTAGAAACCATCCCTCCTGAGTACATTCAAAAGACCCAGTGGGAATCCTTTGGCTAGGAGGGTGAGGTGAGTGCCACTTGCTGTGTTTAGAAACTGTGGACACTGTTGATGGCCAACAGTTCTCCCTTTGGCTACATTATAATTTGGGTGCAATGGTTTTACCAAAAGACAAAAAAAAAGTTTGAAGGGATGATAGGATGTAGGCTTCCCAAGAAACAAACTGAGGTCTTCTTAGGAGAATAATTGCAAAATGCTTAAAATTCAGACATTCAGATGATTCTTGTTCTTCTAGTCCTCAGGGCACTGTGAAGGAAAAGGTGGAGATGGGTGAGAAGAGAGGGGAGGGCAGACATGCTCAAAGTTGACTGCTGAGAAGGAACCTAACCTAGAGGCAGAGCCAAGTTAACCTAATAGAAAGTGGGGCTCGGGGCTGTGGGTGTGGCTCAGTGGTAGAGCTCTTGACTAGCCTATGGGAGACTCTCTGCAGTCTCCTGTACCATAGAAATACAGTGGCAGAAAGTCTACCTAGAGTGTTTATTGTGTTTTGGAAAATCAGACAGATGGTAAAAAGAATCTAGAGTAAGTGAAGATGACTATGAATAGCAGCAGGCAGAATGAATGCGTGTTATAAATAATAATTCTTTTCAGATTAGTTGGAAGGGGCCTGGAAGAAAGCAGACAGGGAGCAGACGGGGCTGGGATGAGTCGGGCAGGATGCAGTTGACTGGCTCTGCCTGTCTCTGGCTGTTATCATCGGGCATCACAGAGTCCTCCCTCACAGGCCGGCTAGTGGGCCAGAACACCCTTCTCCTGCTCTCCTCCCACATCGGCTGGCTCAGTGCTGTGCGTGTCTACTCAGCCTGTGAGCACAGATAAAGCTTTCTCTCCACTTCCTGAGGCTAAGTTAAGCTCTCGGAGGTTCCCCACCTCTGGCTCAGATCTACCGCAGCATGTGTGAATAGATGCTGTTGTGTATGTGCACAATGGCCTCCATTCATTTGAGGACCACTGTGCACGTCCCTCGGAAGACAACTTATTGCCCCAAGTGCATTCGAGGCCAGTTAATGAAAATGATATTGATTAACAAATACTATTATAGATGAGTCTTTTAAAACTCTTGTGGAGTTAAAAACGAATGTTAAAAATTATTTTTAAAACCTCTACAAAATGTTTAAGAAAAATTACAAGGTTCAGGGTAGATATTTTAATGGAAGTATTTTAAAACCTCTTAGAAGCAAATGTTTCAGGTATACAAGGTAATTGGTAGTTGCCTGGAACTGGGAATAGGATGTGGTATTCCCTGCAAATTGCCAAGTCAAAACCATCTGCAAGTAAAAGGCAATTTGAGGCACAAGTGAGATCATTAACTTTTAATTTTCTAATAGTTCCAAAAAAGAGGAAAGACTCAGGTAAAATTATTTTTGTTGTACTTCAGGTAATTCATATAAAATATTGTAATTTCACATAAAATAAATGTAGAAGATTTAGTTCTTTGCGTTTTCTCAGCCAAATTTTTGATGAGACCATACATGGTTTGGGGCCTGTGCAGTTCTAAGCCCCATGCTAGTAGCCATTCATGGTGCCTCCGTTGAGCAACAGGGCTCAACAGCCTTAATCATGGTTACATGGCTGCATGCATTGTCAGAGTTTATTGGACTGTACACCTAAAAAGGACAATGTTTGCTGCATATAGATTGTATTTTAATTAAAAATATTCTTGCAAACCTGCACAAACAAATGTATGTTCCTTCTGTGAACATTTATTTAAGCTATTTTCTTAAATTAGTCCTGGAAATGGGATTTTGCAAGTCAGTTGTCAAATTCAGAGAAGGATAAGTTAGCACAAGCTAGTGATTTTCATAAACCTCAGGAATATGTGTGGGTGAGTGAAAGTGAGTACACACTTCCTCATCTGTCTCTTTCATCCATAGTTTTTGTGCATCTTAATTTAGAAAGGACTAGAGGAAATTTAACTAAACAGAACAGTTCGTAGGAAAAGGATTGGCATATGTTTGGCAAGATGAAGACAGGCATGGGTTGCTTCAAGAAAACTCAGTGATATTTTTTGTAAAGAGCTTGTCATTTTTATTTTTGTTTTACAGCCATTTCTTTATTCCAGCAGCATTAAAACTCACTTAATTCTGACTTTTTCTGCTCTTATTATATATTTTTGGGGTGATTATTTTGACTGCCTGCCTGCTGGTACGTGGGGGTGGAGAAACATGGAGCTCATAGGCATGGCACACTTGATTAAGAGTAAGTTTAATTCTCATCGTTAAAGCTGGGATGGTTTGGAGGTGGAACGTGTTACACTACTTACAGATAACATCCACAATTTGATCGATATCTGCATGTCCTCCTTTATGTTTTGAAATCCCATGCTTCCATTTTGCTAAAGCTTGAAGAAACTGACAGTTTCCAAATGACTTAAGTAAAGGAAAGTAGACAGAAAATACCTTCAATATGGTCTCACAGTATCTGGGCTGAGCTTTGTAAAGTTCAGTAGCCCTGGAGTTTAATTCCATAAATTTGAACCAGGCAAAACTCTGTCTGATAAGAAAATTAGCCCAGAGTCTTCACAGGTAAATCTAGGGTGAACACAAAGTGTGAGGTGGGTGTTTCACGTTTCACAGGAAATGTTTAAGAAGTGAGCCACAAGCTAGAGCAAAAATTACTCCTTTGTTTTAGTTGACCTCAGGGTTCTCATAAACCCAGAGGCAGTTGATTTGACCCATGGTTAATTATCAAGATGAATTTCATCTATGGCCATAAAAATTCAATCCCACTGTGTATTGAAAGTGTGGATTCTCATGCCCTATCCCTAGGACTTGCTGGCTAAATAGACTAGGAACAGGACCTTCCAGGTTGTGTGAGAGAGACAGGCATACTCTGTAGCCCAGGCTAACCCGGAATTCATGATTCTCTCAACTGCACCATCTTGTCTTCCAGGTGATTCTTCTGCTTGCTGATTTCACCTTGAGAAACAGTGACCTAGGATTACCAGATGCTGGCATGAATTCCAGTAACCAGCAGGGTCTCTGTTGTGAGTGTAGGCTCAAGGTGGTGTGCTCAGATCAGGAAGGCCAGTGCCCCCTGCACTAAGGACACGAGTAACTGTCGAGCTCTATGGAAACAATCCTGGATGTCACCTTGTGGCAGACAGTGTGGGATCTCACAGGGAGGGTGGCATTGCTGGGGAAAGACGCTTGCTCTGGTATTAAATACAGCTTTTGAATGCCAAGCAGTTCCTAGTGCAGAGTAAAATACAGCGACTAGACGGACGTAGACACAGAGATGTTATTGGTGACTGTCAGTGGTTTCTGAACTTGAGTGTGCTTCCTTGTCACCCAGAGGACTTGTTACAGTACAGCTTTCCAGTGCCACCCTAAGAATTCAGTTCAGTAGGTCTGGGTGGAGTCAGAATCTTTGGTCTTAATGAATGAGGTTTATGAAAAATGCACTGATCATGAAGGGAATAAAATTATAGTAGCAAAATAGGGGGAGGATGCTGACTACTCTGTCCCATGATCTTGACCATTTACCCCTTAGTTTTTCTGTGAGACTTCTCTACTCTCAGAGCAACTGGTCTCACCAAAAATATGCAGGGGTGGGACAGGAATGTGGCCATGGAGAACAGTCTGAGGGAGGCTTCCTGAGTTAAAAGCAGTTTGTAGGCTTGGAGCTTCTGAAACTCTGATCATGAGTGCATTTTCTAGTCTTATTTTTGAAAATGTAAATCTAGCACGTTATATTTTAGTACCAACCTATGCTCTAAGAGCATTTTAACACAGCACTTTACAGAAGTCTCAACTCAAATACTGAATTTGGGACCTTTACCAGCAAACATGCTGTGCTCTTCCTGCATAGCCTCAGCATCTGGCAGCTCCTCTCAGGGCCCAGGCCGGGCATCATCTTGGTTACACTCCTCACTCAGGCTTCTGTTCCTGCACCTTCCTTCAGGAAGCCCTGTGGATTCTGCCCCTGTCACTTGTCCACTTCCTGCTTTGTCCTGACTAGTTCTTAGGTGGACGTTACCGCGTCTTCTCTGGGTTCTTTCAGGAAAGGTAATGAGTCTTAGAAACACAAGTTACCTCTCTGCTTAAGTAAGACCCCTTGCTGATATCCCTGTTTTGTAGTGTAGATTTAAAATTTTCAAAATGGCCCTACCTTCTGGCACTGCTAGTCTCAGCTGGAGCTCCCCCCAGCTTTACACTCCATTGTGCTGATTGTTTTCTTTCCTGAACCAAACTTATGTAAAACCTTCACAGTGGAAAGCGTAGGTCAATAACACAAGGGTGTCCATCTCAAGAATATTCATGGGAGAGGGGCTCTGAAGTTACATTTTGACAGTCAGAAATGACATTTTATTCAGATTAATGCTAGGAAAATGAAACTGAGAAAATGTTACCATGGGTCCATAGAGAGCCTAGTACATACCCAGTATCTGATGTCCAAGGATGAGGGGTCTGCTCCAGGATGTCACTCACATTCAGGACAGTGACCCAGCTCCAAGTGTCAGTTTGCCTCCAAGTTAAAATAAGTCTGTCCGACCTATCTCATATGGGAAGAACAAAGAGTAATGTCTAGAAGTCCCTGGGAGTCCAGTGATGTGGTAATAGTAATAAATAAGTAATAAATAAGACAAGCTTTTGCCACAAGCAGTAGAATGGTCTTCCTGGTGACTAGCATGACATCGTAACTGCTTTATTTAAGCCAATGTGGTTGTGACTCTGCTGCTTGCTAACTAACAGCTGTGGGGTGTAGTTAAAGGTCAGGTGAGCTTTACAGTCTGGAGGCCTGTAGTCATTAGCACTGGCAGTTCTCAGTCCACTGTGACTTTACCACATGGAGGGCCTCCACCATGCCAGCAACAGCAACCTTTGATCGGCATGTTTGCTCTGGTGAAATGGCTAGAAGTATTTGAGACCTGGCAGCAGTGGACGTGGGAGGAGGCTCCATTCTTGCTGGCTGTGACTCATCCCACGAACACGTAAAGTGTGCACTCTCTTCATTGGTTTTGATGTTGATGCCGTGCTCCGGCTTTGATGTATCATGTTTCCCTCTGTGCCCTGTGTCTTGATCTTGTGACCAATCTGTATTTAACTGAATTAGCACATTGGGCCATACATAAAAAGGAATTATTATTACTGATGCCTACATATAGTGGTGGTGGAGTTTTTCAGGCCAGTTGTACTTTGAAAATTTCTGGATGCTGGAGGCAAGTGGAGGTTGGACTGTGAGAAAGGAGGCATTCCAGGCTTCTCTCCATGATCGTGGGAGGCCAGTTTCTCCTCATCTTACCCTGTTAGATGCCTTTTTCATGTCCAGATTTCTCCCTTACATAAGGATACCAGTCAGATTGGGTTAGGTCTCACCCTAAGGGTTTCATTTAACCTGGATTAGTTCTCTGAAGATTCTGTGTCCATATAAGGTCACATTCTGAGTTTGTGAGAGTTGGGACTTCAATATACAACTTTTGGGGGAGACACAGTTGAGCTCATCACAGACTGTGATGAAGTTAGCTTCACAGAGACAGCAGGTTTGTTTGGGAGTCTTCCATAAACCCAGAAAAACAATTCTAAGTTGACTGAGTTTTGCTCCCTTTCTGGACCCACAGAATGCCGTGGTGCTGGTTTCTACAGTCAGCACCAGTCTTGGTCTTGTGTTTGGTGGAAGATCTAATGCAGTCTAAGCTCCGAGCTTATCACAGTCTCGCTTGACGATTGTGCTGTGTTTTTTAATGCTTGTTGTATCGTTGCTTGATGTGTTGTTTCAGCTCCACCTTTCTTGCGTATTCCTCGTCAAGCACAGGAGCCTCGTTTGGCTGTGTACTGTTGACATTTTCAGCCCTCCAATGCTTTAGATGGACTGTTCATCCCAAGAGTTCACAGCTGCCTTTTCTGGCAGATCTCTCAGCTGTTTGGATGCTGTCTGGGATGCTGTCAAGAAGTGGGATGTGTTTGTTTTCCCTTCTGCACTCTCCCATGTCTTTGGCTGTTCTGGGTATCTGTCACAAAGTCCCTCACTCTACAGCTCTTGGCACCTGCCCTAGTCTGTACCTCAGCTATGCTTTTAAATGCACCCCATTCCTCATCACTAAGTGCATCATGTTTGTGTCACTGGTGCCCACTGTCTCAGTCCTGGGCACTGAGATAACAACTATGTTTTGTTTTCCCAGCCAGAGACCAGGCAACACTAAATCATTTCTCCCTTCTGTTGGGTTAGTCAGGTTTTGTCTCCCCTGACAAATATTCTAAAATATTGTTTCAATAAAACTGTGTTTTAATAATTTAAACTGTCATGCCTGCAGGAAATGGAGTTTAGGCAGGATGGGTAACATTCCTCCCTGTTAACGTCACCTGTCATCCAGACCGTACTAGGCCTGTAGCATTGAAGAGGGAAAGGGGCCCAGAGTCCTTTTCTTGTATAAAGGCTGCTGTAACCATTACTGTTGAGGTGAAGTAGACTATTGAAGCCTCTCTGCTGTACAGGGAATACATGCATTTCCCCAGGCAGAGGTTGCTCTCTGTTGCTGTTTGACAGTCACTGACTCTGCCCCACTAAGTACTTTCTAAACAAGGCATTCGCTACAGCCGAGGATCTTTGCTTAGCTTACGTTCCCACCCTGCCTCTTTCAGTCTCTTAGGAGAAAGTTGCTTCTTGGAGAATTCTCCTCTGGAACCAAAGTCAGCTTGCATGTACTTTACCCTACTGGCTCATTTGCTGCTAAAATGAGATGTAATGAGTGACAGTCATTTTCCCCTAGCGCTTTTATGATGTGCTTTACTGCCACAGCGTGGCCAACCCTCAAAGGAGCAAGCCATGTATTTTAATAAAACTGATATGCAGTAAGATTAGCCATCAGAATTTGCCTTTAAATGTGGGTTTCCTCCCTCACGTTGTGCCTGTCATGAGATTATTTAGACCTTGAGCCTGCTTGTATCTGAGAAGAAACAGGCCTGGGACCTTACTCTCCAGAGAAATATCAGATACTCAGAGGCTCTGCTGCTAGTCGGGGAGGCTAAGGGCTAAGGGCTAACCCTGACAGTTAAGTTGCATTAAGCTTTGCTGATAGCCTGAAAACCTTCCAGAGCTTCCCAGATGTTGAGCTGTTAGGAGGGGGCCATGGCTTTCAGTCTCCACGGGGTGATTGAGTGGTCCCGAAGATAACCTCTGAAGAAGCAAAGCTCACAGGATCCTATCTTAAATTCCAGTTTCTCATGGGCCTGCCTGCATCTGACTTTTTTTTTTCTTAGAATATAAATTATCAAACTAACACCCAGGCTGACATCTTCTCTGCAGGCTGACATCTCCCTTGCCTTCTCCATACCTTTCATACAGCTTTATTCCTTGGGCCTGGGCCTGAGATCTTAGCACTTGAGGTGACTATTCTAGGCCCAGTCTCCCTTCCTGTCTTCTGGGAAGACTGTCTCAGCACAGATTTGTACTGTTCAGCCTTCAGTTTCCCTCTCGCCATTGTCTAAGCCTAAGACTTCTCTAACTTGTGTCTACACACCAGGACCTACAACAAGTTGTGGATACATGGTGAGCTGAACAGGAATTCCAAATCAGGTTATCTCCTCTCCTGCAAATGAGAGCCCTGGGCTATGGCTCTTCTAAACTACTCCTGGCTTATCAAGGACCCACTTGCTTGTCCAGATGGCTCGGTTGTCACAGGTGGCAAAAGCAAGAGACTTTTCTATTCATTCTCAACCTGGTGATAATTTCAGACCAGTAGGAAAGGAAGGGAAGTAGAGCCTGAAATCACAGAGATCTGGTCCTGGGAGAAATTAGAACAACAACAACAATGAAAATCGACTATGACAGGTTTCACTTAAACAAACAACAGCTATGTAACCAGGTTCATAAATATTTTTACACTTAATTTGAAGTAGAAGCTTTGAAGATTTATGTTCAATAATCGAGAGTGATCATTTGTTTCATTGAGGAAAACACAAAACATCCATGTACTGATTTAGGGGAGGAATTGATGCTCTTGGTTAGTAGAAAGATTTTTAAAATTTATTAGAGATTTATTTTTATTTTTAACGTGTATGTATAGATGTGTCTTTGTGTAGGTATGTGCACATGTGCGCACAAGTGCCTGTGGAGTCCAGACGAGAGCCTTCAGTTCCCTGTGGCTGGAGCTACAGGTGATTATGAGCTTGCTGACTTGGGTGCTGAGAACTCCACGTGGGTCCTCTTCAAGAAAAATTCACGCTCTCAATCACTGAGCCATCTCTGTAGCCCCGAGTTAATGGGCACATTTTATAGATAATTTTGTGTAAGTTGGCCATCCAGTAATCTGGTGTTGATTTGGTTTATAAACCCAAGGAGTGATTTATGACTAGGACAACCAGTTAGGGAAAGTAGTTTCTGGAACGGAGCCTGGTGAGCATGGGGCAGGCAGGGTGCTTCCTCAGCTCAGGACACTCATCACCTCCCTTCATTTCTTCAACCTCTAAGGCCTCAGCAGTTTTTAGTCTCTGAAGATTCCATTGTCCAACTCCTTATCCCTAACCCAGGAAATGAAACAAGTTGTTTTAAAAAATTCTTGGAATTATATGCTTAGGGAAAGATCTTGAGAGTGGAAAATGGCACTCTGATTTTGTGTTTTGTTGCCGGGCTTACCCTAGTGGTCTCTGACAGAGATGAGTAATTAAGAGCTGCCAACCCCATCAACAACAAAACCAGTTGCCACCAGACACTCAGGAAATACTACTCAGGCTTGGTGACTCATACCAAACACTAGTCCAGCACTTGGGGGGCTGAGTCAAGAACATTGCAAGTTCAAGGCCAGTCTGACTATGAAGTGTGAACTGAAGTCCTCAGAAAAAGACCTATGTTAAACCTATGTCATACCTATGTGAAAGACCGACTTTATGATTATAATTAGTTGGAATGATGTAGATCCAGAGCTGTAAGCCTGTGCTGTCTTTAGTTCTCTTAAGAACCTCTCACTCCTGTGTCTGACCTATCATCCTCATGGCTGTCGGGTAAAACTAGCTTAGCAGACCACTAACCCAGAAAGCTAGGCGGATCATCAGACAGCATCTGGAACCCCTAGAATTTCTCCTGCTCTTGGTTGCCTTCGACCTGTTGTCTCCATGAGAATAAATGAAATGGCATCATAACTCTTTCGTTCTGTAGTTGAAAAGTCAGCTCCAGGGCTGTCCAGTCATTTGGGGCAATGTAAAACTCATGTTCCCAAGCCTCTGCCTCTTAGATTTGACTCAGAATAGATTCACCTCTGCTCCCTCTGAGGTGAGAGCTGGTTTTTTGCATCAACAATAATGAGACTCTTTCTCAAAAAAGCAGATGCAAAACCAAACCAGTCTAGGTATGTCTGTGCTTCCTTCTTTAGTTTTTTCCGGCTCAGCTTCACGATCACACAGAAATGAGAGAGCCAGTAAGTCAGTACACATAGGAACATTAGACAGTCAAGACTTCTCCCGGGTGGGAGGTGTTCATCTTCCCAAGGGGAGATATGGAAGCCATCTTCTAAGATGAAGAGTGGGCAGCTATAGGCTCTGCGAGGTTCACTGGGAATTGTTAGAGACAGTGGAGTGTTGCAGGGAGAGAGCGGAAGATCAGTACAGATCCCTGCTCAACATCAACTGCAGGCCACGGTGACATCGCTAACTCTGGAAAGTGGAGCCAGCTCATGTAGGCTTTCCTTAGAGGACTCAGTATTCACACCACTACTCTTCAGCAGGAGGCTGAGCCTCAGCATAGGAGGAGGTTCTGGGATGAAGATTGTTTGGTAACAGCAGAAAGTAAAGTCTGAGTGTATCAGTTCTTGCTCTTGTTTGTTTGTTTTAATAAAAGCTCGGGAGAATGCCACATCAGGTAGAATGACTTTCTACCCAAGGTTGGGGGCACCACTTAAAACCATGTACTTAGCTAGAGAAGGGTCTGTCTTTGGAACCTGTTCTCTGAGGTAGACTTGATTGGGAAGTAGGTACCCAGTGCAGTGACAACCCCCAGAGCCTGGACCTGATCCTGGCCCACGGGGCGCAGCTCCGGAGAAGTGTGTGTGGGAGGAAGTATATCAAGTCATCCAGGTGGACCGTGGCACTGCTCCCTTCAGTGCCGCACAGTGTGCGCACGGCTAACCGCAGAGGCCGTCCAGCACACTCCTACAGGAGAGGCATCCTTTCAAGTTCCCATCAGGGCATCTCAGAATGTTCATTCTCTTCTTCCCTGCCTCTTCCCCTCCCCAGCTGGTTCCCTCTCACCAGAACGATGTTGCCAGAACCTTTGCTGGAATAAAAACAAAATCTAGGTTAATGATTTAAGACACAGAAGAGCCAAGCAAGTCTAGCCCTGTACTATCCTTTCATGTATATTAGTCCTGGGTGTTTGATGGTGACTAATAAATAGCTGTATGCTGGTGCGTAGTATTTATCCTCTCTAGGAATCATTACAGTAGACCTGGTTGGTGTAGAGACTATTGAAAGTGATGTCGGAGTCTATGAGAGGCTCGCTGTGGTACATACTGGACCTGGTGAGCAAGCCCACCTTACCTTTTCCCAAGGTCACTGTAAAATAGCTGTGGTTTGTGTGTGTGCGCTACATGTTTGTTAGTTGGTGGGTGGGGGCTTGTGGGGAGGTTCATCAGTGGATTCCTGGGTATCCTGCCATGCATGTAGTTTTCTTTAGTGTTAGGACCACAGGTGGTATCTCACCTGGTGAGACGACTTGGGTTTACTTTTCATGCTTGGGGTGGGGTGTAGGCAGCTGATCAGATCTGTAAAGTTCAGCTTTGTGTGGAGTCGTGCACAAACTTTGAGACAGCCCTGCACTGTGAGTAATCTGGAGATGATTTTAGGCATATGGCAGAATCACATAGGCTATACACAAACACCACATCATTTTATACAGGGGGCTCCAGCTGCGGAGGGTTTGGCATGTGGAGTCCTGGGGTCAGTACGCACAGATACCAGAGAACGCTTCCCTGGAGCAGGGAAAAAGCTGCCTGGGGACATCACAAAGATGAAGTAAAAGGGCAGGGTGTGTCCAGATGGCAGGTCGTTCAGCTGCACTGTCAAAGGCAGGGGTGGTGCTCCACTGGTACTTTGGTTTGAGTTTGGGTTAGAACTCAAGGTTGGTGGCCCTTCTCAGAGGATAGCAGTTTGACATGTACTTGTTCCCTCGGTGAGCACAGGCCTGGGCTGGACTGGCGGTCAGGAGAAGTGGAGGATTCCTTCCACAGGCCCACCATTTGCCCACATTCCTCCACGGCTGCCTTCAGTAACAGCAGCATCCTCCTACTCAGGAAGGAAAGGAACTTGGCTTATCCTGTGGCTCTCTCCATTGCTTCAGTGCTGCCTGTCATTCCTAAGTATCAACAGCAGCACCAGTGACCTCGCCTGCCACCCCACTGCTTCTGTCTTACCAATGCTTCCTTGCAGGCTTGCCCATCGCTCTTGGTCGCCTGTCATTTTAGTCATCACTGAGCAGTGCACACCCCTGGGCAGTGCACACTACTGTCCTGTGCAGTGCATGTTAATGCCCCGTGCATGCTAACATGGTCAGTGCTCCCTTCACACTCAGCGCAGCTCTCCATCTGCAGGAGGCTGCTCTGTCTTCGGAGTGTGCATGCCCGTGTTTGTGCTCATATGGGTAGCTAGTACAGCAAGCGTCTCATTATTTGATTTGTAAATATTTGGGGAGCTCTTAGTGTGCTTGTGGTTACGGCAGAAAAACAACCTGTTTAAGACGCTATGTCATGTCTGGAGGTATTTGAAAATCCTGTAGTTTAAAGGTCGGGGTAAAAGTGAAATAGTTTTGTTACAGAAGTCTCCAACACACAAATGTGAGCTAGAATTTTAGGGCATACATACTTATTACCTCTCCTTGGTAACAACAGCATGCTTGGCTTTGTTCCATGTATACTTTATCTGCTTCAAGGTAGGAATTCCAGGTTGATATTATTTCACTTAACAGCATTCTGCTACTCATTTCTGAGCAATTAGGATTCAGAAATGAAGTATTATTGATAACTTTCTAATAATTCAATTCAAATGTAGTCTTCAGATCGCTAAGGTCAGCAATAATATACTTGGTTGACTGAGTTTAAACCCATCACATTAAATATCACCCTTGCCATAAAAGACACCAACCTTTCTGTTTTTTTACCTCCCCTGTTCCTAACAGCCCCTGCCCATACCTCTCACTCCACTCTGTGATCTATTCAAGGACTTTTCAGTTTATGTGGGTGAGCTAGAGCATATTGGAGATGAGTGTGTTTGAGTTCATAGACTACAGAGAAGATCTGTGATGGCAGATACATTACAGAGAAGCAGGGAATAATCCCCAAGCCTGATATGGTGACAGACGCCTGCAGTCCTAGTGCTGGGGCTGAGGCAGGATGATTCTGAGTTCAAGGCCAGCCTTAACTATGTAGTAAGTTTCAGGGCAGCCTAAGGTCCCTAACCAAATCCTACCTCTAGAACAAATACAGGGGGTGGTTATATGCTTTAGACATTAAAGTTTAGCTAGGGAGAGATTTTCTTTTTTTTTTTTTTTTTTTTTTTTTTTAAAGATTTATTTATTTATTATATGTAAGTACACTGTAGCTGTCTTCAGACACTCCAGAAGACGGAGTCAGATCTCGTTACAGATGGTTGTGAGCCACCATGTGGTTGCTGGGATTTGAACTCTGGACCTCTGGAAGAGCAGTTGGGTGGTCTTACCCACTGAGCCATCTCACCAGCCCCCGGGAGAGATTTTCTAATTAAAACTTAAAAAAAAAACCCTTTAATTTCTTCTTTAGAACTGCTGTTTTTGGATTGGAAGTTAGTAGCAGAGATGGGAAGGGGATTCTGCTCTATTTACCTTGGTAGCCAGGTCCCATCCTCCGCCCCCTTTCCCAGCAGGAAAGACCTGTTAGTACCACTTCTGTAGCTGTAGGTGAGACCCCTGGCACTCTGCTGGAGTTCAGGAAGGATTTGCATTCCCAAGAAGCCTCCAGTGGCTGCTGCCCCCAAACTACAGACCCAGTAATGTCTTCTGTGTCCCCAGGTCCTGTCCCCAGGTCCTTCTGTTTTGAAGATGGCTTATCTTTGCTGAGCTTGTATTGCTACACACTCCAGACTTTGGTCAATCGGCCATTGCTCATCCTCCACTCGTAGCATCGTGGGAGGAAAATCTGGTTAGAAGTGTATAGTAATTGATGTTATTTTGGATAAAGCAAACTGAGACTGCCAGGGCACATGTTCATGTTGTTCCCGCCAAAGCTCAACATGGATTTGCTAATTTTCATACAGTCTTTCTTGTAAAGACAGGGACAGTTTGTCAGTTTGTCAGCAGCCCAACAAAAAGCTTGTGTTTTTTCTGCCAACCCTTGATCCACCACACCCATTACTGGAACTTTCTGTGGTATTTTATCCTGTTCAAGTTTGCCCTGAATGTATCCCTGACCAATCTGAAATTAGACTTCTAAATGTATTTCTATTGGATCATGTGTGTGTGTGTGTGTGTGTGTGTGTGTGTGTGTGTGTGGTGGGAGAGTTCCAGGCTATAATATATGAATATTATACTTAGAAATTACTTCTAATATTTTTCTAAATTCACATTTATTAGTAAAGATCCACTGAGATGGGAAGCCCCACTTTTTGGACCTGTACACAGTGACGCTGTCGCCCATATTGCCCAGAAAGAAGGCGCTTTCCTGTGAACCTGTGACTTTGGACACAGCACTTCTTTTCTGTGGTAATTGTGTTTGCTGGTGCTTTTCCCTTCAGCAAGTGGCTTGAAAAAGTGTAGGGGAGCCATTTGTAAACCTAAAAGGTAAATTCCGTACCTTGTCAGGGTTATGATGGTGAAGTTATAATTTTCTAAGTACTTTTGTCAACTTGGAAGAGCAAACCAGCCATTTGTGATGGTGAGAACCTGTAGTCCCAGCTCTGGGGAGACGGAGGCAGGAGAATTGAAATCTTGAGGCTTATCTGGGCTGCAGAGTGAGACCTAACTTTATAAGTAAGCAAAGAATGAGACCAATGGGACCTGGGTACTCTGACTTTTACTTTGGGCCTCAGGTGCATAGGATTGGATGAAATTTGCATATAGTAAAAGATATATCTTAGGTATACAATCTGTGTGATGTGTCCCCCCCCCCCCCAAGTAGGACATTTATTTTAGAAAGTAATCTTAAAGAAGACTGCTAGAGCCGTGGGGAATCACAGGATCACAGCCTGCGGTGATCAAATTCATCAAATTGGTGCCACCCTGAGTGGTGCTGAATGAAGCCCTAGGTGATTCTGGGAACCAGGGGGACGATGCGAGTGGGAGGTGGACTGTTTGAAGTTGATGGCCACTCCCTGGGGGTATTGATGACTCCGACGGGTTTGATAGCAGAGGGAAAGTTCCCTGAAAGTCTTGGTTAGTTATAATTTGGGCTATGTGTATGGATGTGTGGACAGGTACCAATAGCACTGGCCGTTGAAACTGAACAGTACCTAACTGGCACATGCATTCTGTAGAAATTTCTGACTAAGCAAGCTTTGAATTAATTTTGAGCTTTTGCCATTAGCCATCAACTGGTAGGTCTCCGTTAAAACAGACAACTTAGATGGCATTGATCCTGGGGTCCTTTTGGGGTGGGAAGACAGGACTTATTTCACTGCACACTTCCCAGTCAATTGTTAAGGAAAGTCCTGGCAGGAACTGAGCAGAAACCATGGAGGAGAGCTGCTTGCTCACT
This sequence comes from Mus musculus, assembly GCF_000001635.26. NCBI lineage: Eukaryota > Metazoa > Chordata > Mammalia > Rodentia > Muridae > Mus > Mus musculus. The sequence continues at coordinate 3,463,520 of NT_166305.2, forward strand.
CTCTGGATCATGCTCAGCTCTGGCTCAATAGTGGGATTCCTTATACCTAATACAGCATAAACCTGTTGCCTGCTTTAATGAGTTTGAAAGGTGTAAACCTCGTGTAACCAACCAAGATACCAATCAGAGAGTTCTCCAGTTCTTCATCTACCCATTTGTCAAAGAATTGATTATTCTGCTTTCTGTAAGCCGAGACTTGGAGACATAATTTAAAAGGACTTGTGTTGGTCGTGGTCATTTGTGTCTACTTTCTATCACTATAATGTCGCAGAGCAGCACTTGTTCAGTCAGGTTTACATTGTACTAGAGTAATATTCCAGTATATTAGTTAGTTATTGGAAGGAGCTCAGGAGATCTTCCTCTAAGATTTTTTTTTTTTTGGAGGACATAAAATATTTTTCAGAGGATAGGTTTTCCTAAAATATTCTTATTTAGTCTTTCTATTTAAAAAAAAAAACTCTTCAGCTGAGCCGTGAAAATTAACATAGCTTTGTCAACACATGCTGTCTAAACTGGTTTGTGTCTTAAATAGCTCATCCCTGGGCAGGGCAACTTTTTAATAGATGCGCTTTATGCGTCTATTTGTGCTTTCTGAACTTTTCAGCGGTCTTTTAAAACCCATTTGAGGTTTACTGAGGCATAGTTTGTGGGTCTGCACCTGTGCTTTTACAGTGGCTTCTTTGTTTAGGGGTTTGATTCTTGTTTAGGGTGCAGGAGATCCCTTAAAGACTTGAGGGTTTTGGTAATGGGGTAAGTAGATGTACAAAATATATTATAGTGATATATTTGTGCCCTCGCTGGTGAGTTAGCTTGCAGACTCGAGAAGATTGTAGGTTCTGCACTTGGGCATTTGGTTCTGTAACTCGGGTTAGTCCAGGTAACTGATGGAATTGCTCAAACCTTCTGTACTGGGGTCTCTCCACCCTTGTCTGCCAATTGAACAGAAAGGAGGAACAAATGAATTATGGGATGAATAAAAATTGGTATAATATTTATATCCAATTCTATCAATAATCACATTAAACATAAGTGAGCTAAATTTGTGTAATTCTTTCTTAATTCTGCCAGTTTGTGATATTAAGTTGTAAAAAAAAAAATCTCTCGTTATGACTTCTGGGCAGACTAACTCTTACTTTACCCCTATAAAGTATACTAACAGGCTTACATCTGTAGTTGCAGCTACTTAGGAGGCCAAGTCAGGAGGTTTCAGCTTGAGGCCAGCCAGTACCCATGTCTCTGCCTGCCTGCCTGCCTATCTCTCTGTCCCTCTCTCCCACCTGCCTTCCCCACTCAGTCACATTCCCAGACTCCCACAGTGTGCTTAGTGCACTTGGTGTGGGTAGGGTAGGGCTGGGCGCACCCACAGGGGAGCTTAGGAATCTTACCTATGGCAGGAGTGGCCTTCCCTCCAGGCCTGAATCACCTCTACCCCCTACTGCTGTTAGTCTCTCTTCCCTTTCTTCAGACTGTTCTTATATTTCATTCAGCGTCTGACTTTCTCAATATAATCATCCTGACAGTGACTAGAACTGGAATTCCCAGTTGTTATTTTTAGTAATAAATAATCATTTTAATGTTGATTAAGTTTTTAACCTGAGAACTTCTCAGTAACCATAGCCCCTTTCTGCATAGTTAAGTTGATTGTATATTTATTTATTTCTCTCTCTCTCTCTCTGTCTCACACACACACAACCACACATATGTATATGTGTATATATGCTACATATATATGATACAAATTTATAATATTCATATTAGTTAATATACATAGACCTGATTAAGTAAATCTGTTTAATTGGCTTAAACTTTGGGAAGTACTTTGCAGGTTTGTGGAGCTCTTGTGTTTACTTGTCTCCTGTACAGACTGCAGGCTGCTAACCCGTTCACCACCATTCCCCCATCCTGTGCACATGCCTGAGGTTACCTGCCTCATGTGGAGGAAGGGTGGGTTGTTTCCATAGTTTTGTTCCTATGACGACTCCCTGTGAACATTTGTGCATTGCTCTTAGTTACATGTTTTAAAGGAAATACCACTGTATAGAAAATGAATGTGGCCATTTAAAGTGACAGTGCCAAACAAAGTGTTTCTCAATGTGGTGAGTCCACATACAGTCCCAGGACCGTGCTGCAAGGGAGTGTGTGAATTCACAGCCTTTACAGTGCTTAGCAGTCTCAAAAAAAAAAATTAATTTGCTAATTAACTGGGTCTAAACTAATATCACACTATTGTAAATTTCTTGATTCTTAATGACATTAAGCACCGCTTCATATTTCTGTTGAGTAAAAAAAAAAAAAGACAAATTCTTTCAAGTGTCATGTCTCCATCCCTTCGGCTTTTTCATTGAGTTGTAGGATTTTATGCTTTGAAAGGATCCTGTGAGCTCTAGACACTTGTGTGTAACTACTTCAGACGTCCTTGGCTTTGAATCTGTCATCACTCCCTCTCCACCTGTTTACTTTGCAAACCTCTCTAAACTCTGCTGTTTTACCTTGTCAGTCCCCACCTCCTTCACCATGTTATAGACACATTCATTACTTAGGCTTCACTGCCTTCCCTTAGGTCATGAGGCGGCGCCATGTGAAACAGAGACTGAGAGTGAGCACATTTAGCCTTGTACAGATACTTAATGCCACCATGCTTTATTATATTAGAGAAAGGACTGGTTTAATGAATCCAGAACTTTAGAGTTGTTTTTGTTTTCAGTTGTTTTGTTTTTGTTTTTGCTTTTTTAGACAGGGTTTCTCTGTGTAACCCTGGCTGTCGGGGAACTCACTCTGTAGACTAGGCTGACCTCAGAGATCTCAGAGATTGCTTGCCTCTGCTTCTGGAGTGCTGGAGTTAAAGGCATGTGCCACTGTACTTGGCTATATGAGTAAATTCAGGAAACCCCTTGGTTCATAACCTAACTTGTTTTTTGCCTTGGTTTCTACTTGGCTGTATGCATGTACTTGGGTATTTTTGTCCTATATTATTTTCACATAAAAGAAGAGTGAAGTTTTATACCTTATGAAATGAGTAAAACTTTAGAGACTTCTTAGATAAATTTATAAATCAGACTATGGTATGTCAGAATTTTGAAGTATTTTTCCTATCAGATAAATAACATGTTCTTATTGTAAATTAATAATAAAAGAAAACAAAAAGTAGTATTTTAGGATTTTATGGACTCATTAGAAAAAGTGGGTAGTAGAGAACTGATCCCCGAAGCTGATAGCAGATCTATAAATATATTTATGAAATCAGTGGTGTATGAGCTCTGGCTGCTTGGAAACAGAGGGCAAAGGTTTCTTTGAGCAGCACGTTCCTTACTTCCCAGATGTTTACCACACACTGTAGTATCTGCAGCATGATACCAGCTTTATCTAGGCCTGCTGGGAAAATCTATGTGGGTGCTGGCACCAAAAGTACATTAAAGAATTTAGAAATCACACATATCAATATTCTGTTGCTGGACATTGCTATGGAAAGTGTAGTTTGACTTCATCTTTTGGCCAGTGAGACCATATGCACATATTTAATCCCAGCACTCAGGAGGCAGACATAGGAGGGTCTCTGTGAGTTAGAGGCCAGCCTGCTCTATAGAGCAAGTTCCAGGCCAGGCAGGGTTATATAGTGAGACTCTGACTCAGTAAACAGACCAGTCAACCAGTAAGACCATAGGTAGATGGTGATGCCACTTCAGAGTAAGTTTCCCATTGAAGTGGAGCCAGAGAAACAGAAATATCACGTGCAGTGGATGCCACACAGACCTTTGTTTAAAAACTGCTGTATTTGCTTTTTTTGCTTTGTTTTGTTTTCTATGAGAATATAAAGCACCATTCTCACTTATAAATTGGAGAGATTAACTCATTTTTTTGTGTGGTTGTCATGGTTAAAATTATGACTAATGGGCTGGAACATACAGTGCTTGCCTGGCACACACAGCCCTGGGTTTGAGCCCTGGCACCGTGAAACAAAAACAAAATCCAAGGCTTATGGATGATTTATGTACACAACTGGGGACACTGCTACAGCCACTCAGTACATGGTACCTACTGATATATTATAAATGCGTGTGAGTGTGTGTGTGTGTGTGTGTGTGTGTGCGTGTGTGTGTGTGTGTTACAGTTACAACCAACTAACTGCAGACCAGAAGTGTTTTGAGAAGACACATTTCCACCGATTATGTGTTTTTTTATTTTCACAGGGGTGGAGGGCTTATCCTGTATCTAGTACATCTAGGAAGGCAGAGGAGGGGTATGGAGTGTCTTTAACTCTTTGTTATTCTGTGGCCAAAAGCTGCTGCCTTCTGGTAATTCTACTCTCCTGATAGCAGAGGGGTTTAAGGAAAAAAAAAAAAAAAAAAAAAAAAAAAAAAAAAAAAAAAAGAAGCAGTTTCTCTCTGGCTCTAGGGCCCCTCCCTGCCTGGAGGGAGGCTTAGAGCTTAGGGCTTGTTAACTCTTCATGAGCCAGAGAGAAAAGGAAAGGATAGGGAAAAAGACACACACACACACACACACACACACACACACACACACACACACACACACACACACGGAGGTCAGGCCCAACTACCTGTCTCAAGAAATCCATAACTGTTCATACATACTTATGTACATACACTTATACCTGAACATGTATGTATGTACATAAATATATACATTTGGTGGATGGGGCTGAGCCTCAAATGCCATACTTTATTTCTTCTCTCAGCCTCTTTTATACATTCTTGACAAAAGTTCTTTATAAAATTACTTCATAGATAAAATGTTATGGGAAAGGGGATGCTGATAGTAAGGTCAAAGCAATGTTTCATTCTGTAAGCTCATTATAAGTTCAAAGCAACAGTTTCCCATGGCCTGGCTTTATCATAGTGCACATGTAGAGCCTCATCCTTGGATCTGACCTAGAATGAATGTTTTTCCTTGATTATACATCTGTCCCAAGCCTATTTCTCTTCTTAGTGTAATTATAAAAGTTCATTGTATTACTTATTATGCAGCCTTTACTTATTATTCTATGAGGAGGGTGCACAGTCTATTCTTGATTCGAAGTTTATTACATCTTTCTGGCAAAGCAACTAAAACCATCTTCTTAAACTTTCTCTTTAAAATTATTTGAGTCAATCTTTTGATACATATGCAGCTAGAGACAAGAGCTCTGGGGCACTGGTTAGTTCATATTGTTGTTCCACCTATAGGGTTGCAGATCCCTTTAGCTCCTTGGGTACTTTCTCTAGCTCCTCCATTGGGGGCCCTGAGGTCCATCCAATAGCTGACTGTGAGCATCCACTTCTGTGTTTGCTAGGCCCGGACATAGTCTCACAAGAGACAGCTATATCAGGGTCCTTTCAGCAAAATCTTGCTAGTGTATGCAATGGTGTCAGCGTTTGGAGGCTGATTATGGGATGGATCCCTGGATATGGCAGTCTCTAGATGGTCCATTCTTTCGTCTCAGCTCCAAACTTTGTCTCTGTAACTCCTTCCATGGGTGTTTTGTTCCCAAATCTAAGAAGGGGCAAAGTGTCCACACTTTGGTCTTCATTCTTCTTGAGTTTCATGTGTTTTGCAAATTGTATCTTATATCTTGGGTATTCTAAGTTTCTGGGCTAATAAGATGGCCTAGTCGGCCATCACTGGAAAGAGAGGCCCATTGGACATGCAAACTTTATATGCCCCAGTACAGGGGAATGCCAGGGCCAAAAAGTGGGAGTGGGTGGGTAGGGGAGTGGGGGGCAGGGTATGGGGGAATTTTGGGATAGCATTGGAGATGTAAATGAGGAAAATACCTAATAAAAATATTTTAAAAAGTATTTGAGTCAAATCAGGAATTCTATAAAGTTATTAACACATCTAAATCATTCATCTGTAAGCATTAATTCATGAAAACTCATCTTTATGTTGATCTGCAGAAAACAATCGCTCAATAGGGTGTTGTCCAGAATGATTAGGCTATGTAACAGAGGCAGGGAAGGCACATGAGCAGCAAGAAGCAATCCTGGAACAAAGTCTCTGGGACTGTGCCTGTCTGGTGTGCACCCATCACAGTCATACAAAATGGTGGGCCATCTCCAGGAAACCCATTTGCTTGCCATAGCCTTTTCTAGATGGCTCCTGGCCCTCAAACAGTATAGAGTATCAGCTAGTTACAAAACACTCTTATTGGGTTAAATAATACTGTTAACTAATCTTGAGGCACTTCAAAGTGGTCTATACAAATACTGTGTAGTCTTATAGAAGGAACTTGAACTCCCATGGAAGCTGGTACCAGGCATAGTGCTAAAGCCAATCTCCTGTGGATAGCAGGAGATGGTTGTCTGTATGTTAGTGAACACTTTCCGTATATAAACCTTTTGACAAACTGATACCTAGAACTTAAACAATAGAAAATGAGGGAACCATGATTAGGTGAAGCTGATACAGAAAACCATCTTTCCTCATCCTCCTGACCCTCATCAGGCTTCTGTAATACCCCTATGTCCTTAAGTCTGTCCTCACCCTGCTGACCCTCGTCAGGCTTCTGTAATACCCCTATGTCCTTAAGTCTGTCCTCACCCTGCTGACCCTCGTCAGGCTTCTGTAATACCCCTGTGTCCTTAAGTCTGTCCTCACCCTGCTGACCCTCGTCAGGCTTCTGTAATACCCCTGTGTCCTTAAGTCTGTCCTCACCCTGCTGACCCTCGTCAGGCTTCTGTAATACCCCTGTGTCCTTAAGTCTGTCCTCACCCTGCTGACCCTCGTCAGGCTTCTGTAATACCCCTGTGTCCTTAAGTCTGTCCTCACCCTGCTGACCCTCATCAGGCTTCCATAGTAATCCCGTGTCCTTGAGTCTGTCTGCACCCTCCTGACCCTCATCAGGCTTCCATAGTAACCCCGTGTCCTTGAGTCTGTCTGTACCCTCCTGACCCTCATCAGGATTCTGTAATAACCCTGTACACTTAACAGACACTTAGAGCTCTGAAGAGCAATCTGGCTACCATCCTACCAGACTTAATGTTTTGTAGTTTGCGGACTGAGCCCAAAGCCTTGTATATGAGGCAAAACACTTTGTTGCCAAACTTTATCCCCACCTCTGCTGGACCTTGAATAACCTTGAGTGCCAGATCTAAATCTTCTCTTATTAACTGGTAGAGACACGGACTGAAGTGCTGTTACCTACACTAGTAATTAAACAATCCAGTTAATTCAGCTGCATGCTGCTTCTGACATTGTCTGACTTCCAAGTGCAGTTTACTGTGGAGTAGAATTAACAAGCCCTCTTAAAGCACACAATGATAACATCGTGGTCTTCTTCCAGGTTGAAGCTGGAATTTGCCCCTTACGAGCAAGAAGATGATGAGTGACGCTAGTGACATGCTGGCCGCGGCGCTGGAGCAGATGGACGGAATCATAGCAGGTACCCACACCACACAGCCTGAGCACCACATATTCTGTCCTCCGTCCTCACTGCTCTTATTTTAGTTTTTTGGCTCTCTCCAAGGCTCTTGGGACCTTCAGTTTTCACCTTTGTTCTGCTTCTCCAATTCTACCAGTTACTCTGATGCTATGCTGCAAAGTGTCAAAAGTGTCACTTCTTCTGCAGACTTCTCATGAGCTGCAGATCTGAGTCCTGGGTGTCAGTTGTGGGTGGCCCATGGACCACACTAAAGGGATATCCTCCCCTGTTTCTGTGAATGACCTGTTCCTAGAAGTCAGCATTCCAGCCACAGGTGGCTTGGTTTCTCACTAAACCTCAGGTCTTTACCTCTGCCAACCAGATCTCTCCTGTGAAATATCCAGTAGGCACATCAGGGTCTTACTATGTAGTATGTCTCACCTGGAACTTTCTATACAGACCAAGCTGGCCTCAAAATCACAGAGCTCTGTCTGCCTCTGCCTCCCAAGGACCAGGAATAAAAGTGTACACCAACACTTCCTGCTTAGAATACCAAGTTTAGAACTAATGTTAACAAGAGATTTAGTGCTAAGGCTATAAACGAGGTGGCAGAGGAAACGCTTATACACATATGCTCACATACGCACAGTTACATATATGCTCACATACACATAGTTACACATATGTTCACATGTCTATAGTTACACATTTGCTCACATACACATAGGCATACATATGCTCACATACATACACATAGGTACACATATGCTCACATATACCTAGTTGCACATATGTTCACATAAACATAGTTATACATATGCTCACATACACAGTCACACATATGTTCACATACACATAGTCACACATATTCTCACATACACATAGTTGCACATATGCTCATGTACACATAGTTGTACATATTCTCACATACACATAAGTATACATATGTTCACACATAGTCATACATGCAGCTCATTGCACAGTACCACCTAAGTACATAACTTATTTCATGGAATTCAAAGACTTCATGCTCTCTAAAATTTCATGTTTTCTGGGAGGCATGGCCCCACCTGACTAGTCGTTCCACTAGTTCTGGTCACTTTTGAGCCTACCATGCTCCTTTTCCATCTGTCCCCCACAGCTGGCCTTTTCATTAAGCATCAAACCATTCATATTTACTGTCAATGACACTTTTTATTTTCATCTATGTAAGATTTAGAGAGATAGATAGATCTACATTATTGGATTATTTGGTCTGTCTTTTCCCTGTTCTTTGTGATCATTGCTAGTGGCTAGGCTGATTTATCTTTTTCAGGTGTGGTGTTTTTCCTAACATAAATCCTATTGCTCTCTGACTTTCTTTGGAAACCAGGTTCTAAAGCCTTGGAGTATTCCAATGGGATTTTTGATTGCCAATCTCCCACCTCCCCATTTATGGGAAGCTTGCGCGCTCTGCACCTTGTGGAAGACCTGCGTGGATTGTTGGAGATGATGGAAACGGATGAGAAGGAAGGATTGAGATGCCAGATCCCAGATTCAACAGCAGAAGTGCTTATTGAGTGGCTTCAAAATCAAATGGTAGGCTTCTGTATGCTCCTTCTCTGTGCTGTCAATCTCCTGTGTGATCCTTCTCTGTGCTGTCAGTCTTCTGCATGTGCCTTCTCTGTGTGTGAATCTTTGCATGATCCTTCTCTGTGCTGTCAATCTTCTTCATGTTCTTTCTTTTTGTTGTCAATCTTCTGTTGTTTACTATAAAACTGAGAGCATAGATTAGCAGATCAGCAGAAGAGAAAAAAACTTACAAGGCAGAACATGAGACCCCAGTTCCTCTCTGCTGTAAAGAAAACTTAGAATTTTTCTTTATATGAATGGATATTTTGCCTACCCATATGTCTGTGTACCAAGCATATGCAGTGCCTATAAGGCCAGAGAAGGTATCAGGTTTGTGTGTATGTGTGTGTGTGTGTGTGTCTGTCTGTCTGTCTGTCTGTCTGCCTGTCTCTCTCACAACAGAGAATTGTGAGCCACCATGTGAGTACTGGGAATTGAGCCATGCTCTGAAAGAACAGACAGTGTAGTCCCTAACCTCCCCATCTCTCCTAAGGATAGCTTTGAAAAGGCACTGTATTGTATCCGTGCCAATGAGTTGCTCAATTCTACCTCTATAAATGGACTGGCTTCTAGGTTGTATAAATGACCAGGTATGCTCCTGTGAGGAAGAGAGCCTTGTATGTAACAGTAACAGTGGGGTGGGGCCACCTCTGAAGGACTTAATAGGTATTCTAAACGGGAAGTAGAGTGGGTGGACGCTTCAGAAAGCAGTAAAACTTTGTAGCTGTGATTGAGGAGAAGTGCCATCTAGTGGTGTGTGGCAGCCATGTCGCTTCCACTTCTGTTAGCTCTTATAGTTTCTAGACATCCTTCTCCACTGTAAATATCACATCTGGTATGTGTTGAACGCGAAGTCTAAAGAACATCACAAAAGCAGATGAGAAGATAGGAGGGTGACGTAACCATAAGATGCTTAGGACTTGGTTGTGTTTACATAAAACCTAATGCAGGATTAAGGTCTGTCTGGCAGACTGGAGGAATGATAGCTGGCTGCCTGCTCTGAGGACCTGGATACCCACCCTGTGCCAAAGCATTTCCTGGGGTGTTGCACAAATTCTGGAGCCCCAGCCAGTCCAGATCTGAGCCTGGTGTTCCTGGTTCCAACCAGTTAGTACCAGTCAGCATCTTTCAGTGGCATTGCAGCTAATTGCAAGGGGTTAGAAGAGTTAGAGATGTTTCACTTTTAGAAACAGGTGATGCCTGCTCCTGAGACTTGACACTTTCCCTGGGAGGGTCCTCCAGGGATTTAAGAGTCCAGGTTTGCTAGTTTCTTTGGGAGTAACTTGGTGCTGTGAAACTCACTGTCCCCTGGCACATTCCTCAGCCTGTTCCTACTTCCTGTGTCTTTACTCTGACATTCAGCACACAGTGAGAAAGGAATTTATTACTTGGCTCAAGAGGACCTGTAGATAATTGACTTGTGCCTTTTGGTTGAGTGTTTGTTTCTGAGGGCTGAGGGGGAGAGGGGAGTCTGCAGTTGTATTGTTAAGACTTGAGTTCAGTCTTAACAAACAGCACTTGCTGAGGGCAGTGAAGGCACGCTGCTGTCATGGCCACTCTGCGCCGGCTGCCCCCACCTGAGAACTCTGCAGACTTGGTAATATGATGGTGGACACTGCTCTGAGGTTTTCCCAGAAGCTCAGGACACTTGCTTTAATGTCAGCTGGGGTGTCTCAGTGTGCTGCTGTGTGACACAGGTGACTAAGATCACTGAGAGGACATAGGCCTAAGATGCACCTTGTTTTCAAAGGTCTGAAAAGCATTCCTGAGGGCCGCATGAAAAGAGGGGCCTTGTAGAGAGCAGCAGAGAATCACTGCAGGAGGCTGGAGCACACTCTAGCTGAGCAGCTCTAAGTCTGATTCTGAGACAAGCCAGAGGTCCAGAGAGAGCACAGCCCACATGTTGGCCCTAAAGTATGCACACTCACATTTTTGCACTTTAGAAACACGTGCACTTGGGATTGGAATGTTTTCCATGTAAGCAATAAAGACTGGCTGGTGTGATGATTATTTAGCAGGTCAGAGGTTGGCTACTAATGCCTCGTTTCTACACTCTGCCTCACAGCTTAGAAGCCTTGATTTGCAGACATTGAACTTAGCATCACTCATTTCATTGAAGATGGCATTTTTGTAACCTCTACTGATTGTGAGATGAGCCTCCTGTCAGTCTGTCTCTTGATCTCTGCTGCTGCAGCTCCAGGGCCCAATCCTCAGGTTCTTGGATTAGAAAAAGCATTGTGAGAATATTCCAGGGCAACTTAGATATGGTGGTTTGAATATGCTTGCCCTAGGGAGTGGCAGTATTAGGAGGTGTAGCCTTGTTGGAGGAAGGGTGTCACTGTGAGGGTGGGATTTGAGACCCTCCTCCTAGTCACGTGGGAGCCAGTCTTCTGATCTTCATCTTTTGGATGAAGATGTTGAACTCTCAGCTCCTCCAGTGCCACGCCTGTCTGGACACTGCTATGGATCTGCCTTGATGCTAATGGACTGAACCTCACAACCTGTAGTAAGCCAGCCCCAATTAAATGTTGTCCTGTATAAGAGTTCTTGATCATGGTGTCTCTTCATAGCAATGGAAGCCCTAAGATATTAGACATAAACAGAAGCTATGTGTTTGGCTCAGACATATTCTTTTTTTTTTTTTTTTTTTTTGCCAACTTAAAACTATGCTTGATAGACACACAGTCCTCCATTAGTGATTCCTGTGTAACATACTCTACCTTGTCAACATTACAGTGGAATTCTCTTCTGCCTCCATAACTGAGCAGGTGACATACTGGGTAGATTTTTCCCAATCACAGGAGGCTACCTGCTGAATCATAAATGTCCTCATTTTTTAGAAGCATACATTTATAGAAATTCTGTTAAGACAGATCCATGCTTACACAGTGTCCCTTCACTGGGATATGCTATTAGCCATGTTTTCTTTTTTCCAGCTACCTTTGTTAGTTTCTTTGCTACCTGGTCTCTCTGGGTATCCTAGGCAGGCCTCAAATTCTTATTCCACCTCCTGAGAACTGGCATTACAGGCAGCTGTCCAGCTGCCAATTACATGGAATAATTAAGGAGGTGCTGCAATTAGTAAAGAAGTAACCTGCATCCTTTGGGAAACCAGGGGTGCTCCCAGATCTGGCAAGGATGATAATTAGCAGTACAAATGCCCACTGCACTAATTAGCATCTCTTAAAGGACACACTCTGAAGCTGGCCACCATTGAATGAAGACTTTAATTGCTTAATTGGAATTATTAGCAAGTGATTGAAAGTATCACAAGGGCATCCTTGCATCTCAGAAGCATCTGTTGTCACCTCACCAGCAGTGAACTGCTATGATGACCGTCCTGGCTCCCTGTGGTGGTGTTGGGGTCATTTCCCTCTGTGGAAAGACATCCTGTTAGATTCTCAATTTCTAAGACCTACTGTTGTCTTGCAGGCTCAGAGAGGAGTGCCTAGCATGTGTTAGTATGGGCTCCTCACACTTCTGCAAGGCTGAGACCCTCATCCATCCCTTACTAAGGAGGAAATGGAGACACAGAGCTAAGGAGAACCTTGTATGGGTTACAGCCCACATTAGGACCCAGGCTTGCTGTCACCCCATCTCTGCCATACACAGCCTTCCTCCTGCAGTCACCAGCCTCCTTTACTTGATACTAGGACCTCCTCTCCACTTGCAGTTGAGGGAATTTGCTAGGGCTCTGTGTATCTCCGTTACTTTTCTTGCTGTTACAAAATACCTGACACTGATGATAGCAACTTAAAGATGAAAGGGTTTATTTTGGCTCAGGATTTAAGAAGGAACCCGTCCACCATGGTGTGAAACACATGGCCATGGGAGTGTGAGGTGGCTGGTCACATTGTGTCAGCTGTTAGCAGTAGAGAGATGACAGGAAGTGGGGCTGGGCTGTAAAACTCAAGACTCTCCTCCAGCCCTCTCCTTCTTCCAGTGAGTTTCCATATGCCTGAAACGTTCCACAGCCTCCGTGACAGCAGCACCGCTAGCTGGGAGCCACAGGGGAGGGACACTTCACACTGACCCTGGCACTCTGCTCCTTCAGATCTGTGATGGTGTTGTTACTTTTTATCTCCTAGATTGTTTTATTCTTACAGTGTCTACCACTTTAACTGTCTTGAAGTGTATAGCGCAGTAGTGCTAAGTGCGTCCACACTGGTGAGTACGTCACCACCTACCTAGAGAGACCTTTCCAATCTCAGACCCCGAGTCTGTGCTGTTGCACAACATCCCTGCCCCTCCCCATTTAGCTTTTGGAACTCTGTTGTGGTTCTGTGTCTATGAATTTAAAAGTTCTAGATACTCTGTTAATAAAGGGTGAAATGGGAAGAATAAATCCCAGTAAATTATGTATGTCTGCATATCCCCTTTTAATATATTGACATAACCCTGACTTCTGAAATACTAAGTGGAGAAGTCATGAAAGTATTAAGTATCACACTCCCTTCCTGTTGGATTCTCAACACTGGCCCAGGTCCCTTTTTCTTTTCTTTTTTTTTCTTTTTCTTTTTCTTTCTTTCTTTCTTTCTTTCTTTCTTTCTTTCTTTCTTTCTTTCTCTCTCTCTCTCTCTCTCTCTCTCTCTCTCTCTCTCTCTCTCTCTTTCTTTCTTTCTTTTTTTTTTTTTAACAGATCTTGCCTGAGTTTATTTGTAAGAACAGCATAGGACACTGGTCATCTGCAAATAGTGTGTGGGTAGGTGTGTCACAGCAGTCCGTCTGTCTTCACACTGGTAGGAGCCTTTTCTATGGGGCCTTCACAGGGGCCTGGGCACCTTTGGGGGCCTGGGCTGGAGCTGAAGCCTGGGCCTTAGCTGGAGCTTTGGCCCCTGCCTTGGTTTGGACCTTAGGCTTCAGTTGGCAGAGCCTCTGCCCCTGGCAATGTCTGCTTCCCAAGCTTAGGGTGAGCGATGAAAGCCAGCCGCTTGAGTTTGGGGCCTTTTGGCATCTTGGGCTTGATGGCCTGAGGCTTCACCAGGGCCTTGATGGCCTCCGCGCATGCGCGCACTCACTGCCTTTGCATTGTTGGCCTGCATCTTCTTCAGGCCTTTCTTGTTGTGCTTCTTGGCAAAGCGCATGTTCCTCAGGAACTTGGGGTCAACCCCCTTAAGAGATTCTTATCTTTGCGACCGGGGCTCCCGCAGCGCCTGAGACCGGAAGCCAGGTCCCTTTTTCTAAAGGGAAGTGCACTGTCAACAGGTACAGTCTGGCTCCTTCAGGCTCCTGCTTCTGTTCCTCCTATACCCACATCTGCTCTCCTCTGCATGCCTTTGCCTTTGCTGCCATCACCATCATCATTATCATCATCACCATCACCATCACCATCACCATCATCATCTCCAGCTCTCTGTGCCTGAGAGAATACATTTACTTTGTCTTAGAAGGTTTGGGATTAGGAAGAAGGAACAGACACAATGGGTTAGGCATGAATAAACTGAACAATGAAAACCCTAAGCTCTTTGGTTCCATGGATACTGTATTTGGAATGTTATTATTATAGTGGAGTCTTGGTTGGTTCTGAAAAGTATTTGTCATGTAATGGATCCTTCAACTTAAGATATCAAATGTAAAGACAGAATACAACCTAAGATAAAAACCAATGAGGAACCATCCACCCAGCAATACACTCTGAGCAACTTCCTGCCTTGTAAGTGCACACAGCACTTTGGTGTTCGTGGAACAGTACTCATTACAGTGTTGTAGTGTGTGCTACATGTAAGGCGCTGTAGTAGACGTGGGGAATAGAGTGGGTGTGTTGTTTGAAAACAAATTTCTCTCATTCATGATGCTGGATCCTGTTGGGAATCCTGGAAGCGAATGATACAGACACGATAAATGCCCAGTGAATAGGAAAGTAGTGAGTGCTAAGAAAACACCAGCTGGAAAAGAGCGAATCCATGTGACCTCAGGTGCAGAAGTGTCTCTCAGAGCCAAAATGTGAAGGAACTGAGATGTACCACGTCCAGAGAAAGAGTTTTCCAGATGGTGTGAGCAGCCAGTACATACATAACCAGCAGGCTTGCTGGCTAGTGACTCTACCAAAAAACTGGCAGTTTCTAAGTCACACTCTAACTTGTAACCTAAATTCAAGCACCTCCATTATCACATTGCATTTATCATCATGCTGAAAGTATCCTGTGTGTGCATATGTGCATGTTCACGTGTGTGGAGGAATCTGAGTGTGGGAGTGCACATGACTATATGCCCCAGTTTGATGTTCAGTGTTTTCCTTGATCCCTTTCTGTCTGATATACTGGGTCAGGGTCTCACACTTAAACCCAAAACTTACCAATTCAGCTAGTCTTGCTAGCTGATTGCTCTGGGCATCTGCTATCTCAGATCCTATCTCCACAACCCGGTAATTACAGACAGGTTGCTGTGCCCACCCAGCTTTTATGTGGGTGCTGGGGATCTTAACTGCCATCCTTACACTTATGTGGTTGAACCATCTTCCTAGCCACCAGTTATTTTGTTTTTATTTCCAGGGATAGAATTGAGAACCGTGTTCATTAGGCAAGTTCTCTGTCACTGAGCTGCACCCTCACTGCTCAGAACTACTAACAGACTAGATTAAGCACATGTTAAAGAAAGGGTTCTGGGTCCAGTCAGCTTTCTGAAGGTCCATGGCTGCCACTGGTGGCCTCTGGGTGTTAATGAGGAGAAAATATTTTTGCCAGAAATAAATTACTTTCTCAGTGTGCTGAATGCAGAGTGAAGACTGAGTGAGACAGGAAGCAAAAACAGGCTGAGAAATGTCCTGGGGAATGTTGGATTTCAGAACACCGAAATACCCACAAACCCCAGCGGCCTGGACCCTGAAAATCTGAGGGAGACGCTCCCAGAACAAATGTCATGCCTTTAATCCGAGCACTTGGGAGGCAGAGACAGGCGGATCTCTGAGTTCGAGGCCAGCCTGGTCTACAGAGTGAGTTCCAGGACAGCCAGGGCTACACAGAGAAACCCTGTCTCGAAAACCCAAAAAAAAAAAAAAAAAAAAAAAAAAAAGCCAGAACAAATGTCTCACAAACAGACACCATCTGTTTCAAAGGCAAAACATCTCAAAATGTTCATGTTGTCCCATTAGCTGCACCATTGCGGAAAGATGAGTCACACTGTCTGCACTCAAAAGTCCAAATACCCTGCAAGGCTCAGGGACATCTTGGAGGAGGTGTAGGAGAGGAATTAGGAGCTGGAGAAAGGGGTGGAGTGCTGTAGAATGCTGTCTTCAGGCTGGGTTTTGCACTCTGGAACTCAGCAGCTGGGATTTCCTGCACAAGGCCTGCACAAGATTAGGCCTGTCAACATTCCTTCCTGGAGAGGGGAGGGGTGACGTCTTGCCTCTTAATGAAGAGCTGTAGGCAGTTAGTGGTTGTAGGGTGGGGGTTAGAGGAAGCATTTTCTTCAGTGTGTACCCCTGGTAGGTTGCCTATGTTCCTGTAAGTGACTAGATAAAGTCACTAAAAACAAAAGAAGGGATGAAAGCTAAACCAGGATACTTGAGTGAAAGAAAGGGCTCTGTGAGAGGAGATAGGATAGTAAGGAGAAATACGCTCAGAGTATTTCATGTATGTGTATGACGATACATGGGACCGACTAGTATGTATAATTAATATATGCTAATATACCTTAGAAATCAATTAAATTGGTTGGTAATATGTGAGCATTGACTCAGGACTGGACTGACTGGGTTCCAGAATTTGTGTGATGAAAGTTGTGTACCACCATTCCTAGTTGATCTGGGATTTAGGCAGAGCTCAGTAAAGAGAACAGAAGATGGAGGTGGGAGGTACTGTAGATGACTCCAGATGAATAGAATCCAGGGATTCGAAGGTAAAAACCCAGTCATAGCGTAGGCAAAGCCTCCTTCCTTCCAGTGAGCTGGTAAATACAGAGGTAGCTAGTCTCTCTAACTCTTGTGTGTCTGAAATGTAACAAAGGACATGGCCAAAGTAGTCATGTGACAGGATGTCATCTGCTCCCACATGTTAGGCGTTCTGTGCTAGTAACACTTGGCGCAGAAATGGATGCCCTCAGCTTGTATGCACCTGCATTGTGTTCAGAAAAGTCACATTCCCAGATCGAATTATTGGCTAGTGCAGGAAGTCTGACTAACTCTGTGAGAGATAATGCTTGTTAGATGTTTTTCTCCTCTTGTCAGAAAGACCTGGTCATATACGTTCCTTAAGTGAAGAAAGTGTCTTAGTGTGATAGTGGAGCATATTTTTCATCCTGGTGTTGGATTAAATGTTGTCAGTGGGACTCGCAACACACTAAAGTATAAAGGGCTATTTTGACTGTATTTCAGAGGATTTAAATATATTACTCGGAGTGGTCTTTAATGCTTTGGCCTTAGGAATTTGTAGTAAATACATTGTTTTTGATGATGTACATCATACTTTGTAAGCCTTCTGAATGAATGAAAAGAAGTATAGCAGGGTTTTGCACTAAGAGACTATTAGGAAGAGTTAATGGCTGCTCTAGTTCGCTTTCTGTTGCTTTATGAGTGGCAGCTCCTCTTGGAAAGAAAGAGTTTATTTGGTTTACACTTACAGCTCACAATCCATCATTAAGAAATGTCAGGGCAGGAGCCATGGAGGACAGTGGCTTACTGGCTTACTTTCTGGCTCATATTCTGTTACCTTTTCTATGCTGGCTAGTCCCCCATGCCTAGGGATAATAATGCCCACTGTGGGCTGGGCCCTCCTGTACCAAAAGCAATAAAGTTTTCTTTATTGCCCCTACAGACATGCCCACAGGCCAGGCTTATGCAGGCAGTTTGTTGATTGAAGTATCGTTTTTTTTCCTAAGTATGTCAAGTTGAAACCAAGGCTAGCAGCCATTACTGTGACTAATTCATGTGTTTGCTGATTGGCCATCAGTGGCAAAATGTGGTAAAAAGCCGAACTGTGAAGTTGGGGTCAGGGTGTGAAAGGGAGCCATTAGATTAGGAGAAGATATTGACATAGCATCAGAAGGAAGAAGTGAATCTGGTATGAAAGACGTCGGCACAGGCAAGAGGTATCAGGAGGTGAGCAAAGTGTGCACAAAGCCTCTGGGTCAGTGTTAAGAGAAAACTGGAAAAAATCTTAGTACGCTGAAGAAACTGAGACTAAGAAGAGACAACAATTGCTGGTCTAAGGGGAAGTGGAGAGCAAGGTTCCAGAGGAAGAAGTAGGAGGATGAGGAGGCTTTAGGAGGACGAGGACGCTTTGGGAAGGACAGTAAGTCTCAGCTTCTGTGACTGGCCAGAAGGAAAACAGGAAAGAGCCATGGCTGAGGGATCTTCCTGAAGGAGGAAGGGACCTGATTCAGAGCACCACCATGAAGTTATAACTACTGATTTTAAAGGCAGTGTGACCAGAAGCCAGGCCAGGTACTCATCTACACTCCGTCCACAGCGACGGAAGCCTTGCCATTGCTCCTTCATTCAGCAGTCGGCAGTCAGTGCTCCTGTCAGATGCGAGAGTTGCTCACAGTGAGCATGGTCGGGGCTGGGAGGGAAGGGAGGGTAGTCCCCTGAGCCCAGTGCTTCTGCGATGGAGCTTGTCCAGTGCTGTTAGTAGCAAACGGATGAAGCCTTCATTCGAGGAAAACATTATAGACCAGACCCAAATGTAGGTAGCTATGGAAGGCATAAAGAAAGAATAGAAAGGGTAAGAGAGGCAGTCTAGGTAAAAGGGATGAAATGCTTGTGTGAGCATAGCGCATGCCACTTGGAGGGAGGCTTGAGTCACGGGTGGATCTTGGCTGAAGAAAGGACAGAGGTGACAGAAACCTCTCAGGCTTAGCTCCAGTATTCTTTACCAGAAGTATCAGAAAGAGGACACATAGACAGAGCAGCTCTCTATCTACTTAAATACATTACCATAGCTATGAGCAATTCCTAAGATTTTTTTGCTTTGGGTTCCTCTGGTGACTATTAATGCTTCAGAACTACTAGCCAATCTTGAGTATTACAGGCATTCATAATTACCAGGACATTACTGATTCGTTTTCTCATTTTGAGTCAGTTCTCAGCATTTCACTTTGGAGAAGCAGTTTTGAAACATCTCATTCTGTCATCTCTGGCTTGAAAAAACAATGATGCTAATTTGGCTAGAGTTTCTTGCTCTCAGAATAAAGGAGTAGGGGTGTAGTTCAGCAGGGGAGCATGTGAGCATTTCTGTGTGGTGAGGGCTTCCACATGACAAGTGCCTCCCTGTGATGAGTCCCTGTGACCAGTGCTTCCTTGTGAGGCCCTGGGTTCAAACACCAGTCAGAAATACAGGTGGAAAACGTATGGATACTTTTTGTTTCTACTCAGTGGCATATGACTTTAGTCGGAGCTACTTAGGATGTTAAGGCAGATTTGTTTCTGGCCAGTCTGGTCAACATAGGGAGCTCCATTCTATTTCTTAAAGAGACAAAAGAGAAAGCTGAACCTCTTGTTTACTGAACATAGAATATTTTTAATGTAATAAAATTTGTTTATAAAACATCACTTGGATGGAATTTTAAAAACAGATGCCTCACAATGTGCATAATCAGAATTAGGAATTGAAAGCCATCCAGGGTCTGCCTCTGCACTCCATAGACTAGAACATCCACTGTGTGTCAGGGTCTGCCTCTGCACTCCATAGACTAGAGCATCCACTGTGTGTCAGGGTCTGCCTCTGCACTTCTTACATTCACTGTGTGTCTGGCTGACCTCCAGAAGAGGTCATGCCATGTTCATGGTCCCCAGGGCGTGTAGGTATTCTGACTACTCCATCAGACTCTGGTAAGTTAATTCTGGACTGGAGTGAACAGCATGGACAGGGTTGTGCAGTGGTGATACACCCACTGTAAACATGCATTGCACTCTTGCTAAATTAGCTTCTGAGTTTTCTGTAGACTCTTGGGAAATGTAACCCAGTGCGTCTCCATCTTCAGAAGGAGCACCCCAAATTTAATCTTTCCTTTTTTTCTTCCTCCTCCTCCTGACTTTTCTCTTTTTTTTTTCCTCATCCTTCTTCTATAGTGTTTTGTTTTCAAGATATGACATTTTTCACTCCCAGAACTGAAATAGAAATCTGGAGAGGTAGAATAGATGCAGGTTAATTCTGGAGAAATAGATGTCACATTGGATGTGCCCTGGGGAGGAAGAGTGTGCAGTTTCTGGTGTTTGTTTGTTTGTTTGTTCGTTCGTTCTGGTTCTAACTCTGAAGAGATTGCTTGTGGTTGAATTCTGGATGCCCCTATCTGTCCATTTTGTATTTCTTCTGGTTTTATTTCTGATGTATTGAAAGGACTATTCAGGGAATCCTATGGATACAGTATATAATGTAGCTAGGAAATTATGAGGAGCAGATCACAAGCTGGGCATAGTGGCTCATGTCTGTAGTCCCAGGAAGCTAAGCAGAAGGATTATTCCTGACATCCTGGAGAGGGGGAGGACAGTGGATGAGAGAGGGGAGGGGAAGGCAGGGTGTCTTACATACTGTTATGTATGTAAGACAATTTCATGTGTCTTACTCTTGTTGAGACTTTTCAAATGTGTCATTTATGACTTGGATATGAAAACAATGGAAGAAAATCCAAGCACAGTGGTGCATACTTTCAATCTGAGCAGTTAGGAGGCAAAAGCAAATGAATCGCTATGAGTTCGAGGCCAGCCTGACCTACGTAGTGAGTTCTAGGTCACCCTGCTCTACATAACGAGTTCCAGGACAGCCTGATCTACATAGTGAGTTCCAGGACAGCCAGGGCTGCATAGGAAGACTGTGTCTCAAAAACAAATAAACAGAAATAAAAAGTGTAGAAAAGTCTGTACTTCCTTGGACAGTGTACTATGCATAATATACAAAGGGGATTAAAAAAAAACAGCAGAAGGGAGAAGAGTGGGAAGGGGAACGTGGACAAGCACTAAGGCAGATGCCAGGAGGGTACAAGCTGATGGCCAGGTTTTGCCTAGGAGCTGATCTTAGCATTGTATAAACTAATGAATATGTAAGAAGTTAGTGAAGCCAAGATGGAAAATAATTGCAAAGCTAGCAAGCAGGCCTAGCTCGTCAGTACCACCAGGAAAAATCACTCTGGATTGAGTGTTTAAGCTCAGGTGGGGAGACAGAAAGGCTTCTGAAGGCTTTCCGGGCAGGAGCCTTTATCTTACGATTTCATCTTGTGACTTGTAGAGCTAAGTGGATGGGAAGAAGCCTGGCAGACGCTGTCCATGTGTCTGCTCCATAAACAGGCATTGGCAGTCTGGTGTGGAACCTGGGGATGGAGTGGTAGGAACAGGAGGGCATCACAAGTCATAATCACTGTTCCACACCCCAAATTAGTGACAGGGATCATTCAGGGACAAATAGAGTACTGTCCTCTACTAGGTACCCAGAACTTTGTTTTCCCTAGGGCTATGCCTACGGCTACTGGAACATTCCAGCAGCTGCTGCTTTTTAGAGTCTGTGCTGGTTAGCTTTCTGTGATCTTGACACAATACAGAGTAATTTGGGAAGAAAAGGTCCCCATCATCATATTAACGTGTACACAAGCCTATGGGATGTATTCTTAATTAATGATTATGTGGAAGATCCAGCTCACTGGGATGGGAACATTTCTGGGCAGGCAGTCTTGGGTTGTATAAGAAGGTGGCTTAGCAGGGCCATGAGGAGCAAGCCAGTAAGCAAGCCAGTAAGCAGTGCTCCTCTAAGGCCTCTGCTTCAGTTCTTGCTCTGACTTCCCTTCATGGTGTACTATAAGGTAAAATAAACCCTTTCCCTCTCAAGTTGTTTTTGGTCAGTAGTCACCACAGTGGTACATTTAGAACCAAGACAGGGTACTTGTTTTCTGTTTACTCAGAAATGGGGTAAGTCTAGTGAGTTGTGTTTAGGTGCCTGTAATGCTTATTTTGAAGTCAGTTAATTCTTACATTTTCCATCCATGCCTGTTGTGCTAAATTTAATCCAGGCCCCTTGAGTTTAAAATATGTCAGTTTTACTGATTGATAACATATCAATCCTAAGAGAGAGTTGACCTTACTTATGTTACTTTCTCATTCAGACAAATGGACATCTACCTGGGAACGGAGATGTGTATCAAGAAAGGTTGGCACGTCTAGAAAACGACAAGGAATCCCTCGTTCTTCAGGCAAGTGGTACTTGAGGCCATTCCTTTCTCAGGACATGTGTCCTTGCAACTTTGAATCACATATATGTGCAACACCTGTATTAAGCACCTGTAGTAAACATGCCATCTAAGCAATATAACAACTGCTTATGTGCATTTACATTGTACTGGGGAACCTGTGACTGAGAGTATAAGGAAGATGTGTGAGCTGTATGTGAACATACTGCTGTTCCATGAAGGGACTTGAGCATGCACACTGATATCTGCAGGGATTCTCGAACCAGCCACAGACAGATGCCAAGGGAAGACTGTACTTTCACAGACTACTGAAAATGAAACAATTTGTACAGCAGCCCAGCCAGCCACTGAAGGAAACAGCCAGTGCAGAAGAGGGCAGCTGTGGTGTCAGTGACTGTAATCCCAGGACTTAGAAGGCTGGGGCAGGAGATTTGCCATGAATTTGAGACCAGCCTGGGCTATAGCCTCAGATCCTATCTTACATACAAGAAGGGGGTGCTAGGTCAGCTCTCTGTACCTGGAGTGCGCAGGGCTGGCTGTGGCCAGTTTTGTCACCCAGTTCTCAGGAGCAGGTCAGACTTGAGATGATTTTGCCACTTGAGATGATTTTGTATGTCCCCTGCTGTCAGATCTGATTTTATATACATTTCAACTGGAAATCCAGATCTGTGAATTCCCGTAGTATAAAAATCTCTTGTCTGAATATATATTAACTTTCCATCTTTTAAAATGACACACAAACCGTACAGAGTAGCCGAGTGGAGCCTGCTGTTGGGGAGTACTATGCGGTACTTGCTTTTGCTTGCTTCCTCATGGTGTTCCTAAGTACAGAGAAAATGCCTTTATCTTTGTGTTTCGAACGACGTGGATCAAAGAGTATTTATTCAGCTGGTATCCCAGGGGAAGACTTGTAGATCTGCATGGAACCCTGGGGATGAGGGATGGGCTTCACTGTTTGTTCCTGGGCATGTGGTGCAGTACCCTGGCTTTTTCCTTTTCCTCTTTGGTGCTGGGACCTGAACTCATGCTAAGTGCACCACAGCACTCTTCCCTTGCCCTTGCTTTGAACGCGCTTGTGACCATGTTCATCTTGGAAGAGCTTGTAGAATTTGAGGTCTTTATTCACCTTTGCTCCTTTTTATTATTGATGCGTGAAATCTGCGTGGTCCTTTGTGCCTGTTTCCTCACTTCCTCTGTGGCTTCCTACTAGTAGTCTCTTACCATCGCCTTCAACATCAGATTTTCCTAATGACAACTGAAATGGTTTTAACGCGTAAAGAAACTGCAAATCTCTCATCAGCACCATGTTTCTCCTAAATTGTATAGGAATCCTTGGATCATAAGGCAGCATAGGGCTGCAGAGGCTGCCCGGTGGTAGAGAGCTTGCCTATCCTAGCATGCACAAGCCTTGGGCTTGATCCACACGAAGCAAAATATAAATAGCAAAGGGTAGGACCACTGTCCTCTTGTTAAGTTTGTGATGTTTTAAACCACCGTGAGTGATAGATCTTAGTCCTCATTCCAGTTAGAGAATGAGCCACGCTTTGGGGCCCAGAGCCTTTCAAACTCATTATAGCCTCTTGCTTTGATTTAATAGGTAAGTGTGTTGACAGACCAGGTGGAGGCTCAGGGAGAGAAGATTCGGGATTTGGAGTTCTGTCTTGAAGAGCACAGAGAGAAGCTGAATGCCACTGAAGAAATGCTGCAGCAGGTATGGGCCAAAGCTGGTGGGGGAGGGGATGCTGGATTGTGTTATCTGAGGTGCAACATTCCTGTCTTGTCTCAGCAGCAGTAAATTCCAGAATCCCTAGACTGTTTTGTTTGAAGTCTAGAGTAGCAGAGTCTAAAACCACAGAGACACACAACATTGTGCAGTTATGAGAGGACACAATATTACAGGAATTATAAGTTGATCTTTTGCGCTCATATTATTTCTAACTCTCAACCGTGAGATGAAAAATCACCATATGTGGCTTGTTAAGGCAAAACCTCATATATACATGCGTCCCAGTGCATACACGGGGCTTGTGGATGAAAAGCCTGTGATGCCGCAGAGACTGTATTTGGATGCAGAGTTGCTGCTGTTGAACATCAGTCTCTGCTATTGCCTGCCTTGACAGGCTCCGGACCTCCCTGTCCTCGTGATCTAGGCTTCCATGTTTCTAGAAACCCTGATAAATGAGGCTGATAAGCTCTTCTTCCTCAGGAGACTGTTACAGGGACTGAACTCATGAGCATGTCTCCCAGTTCCTGATAAAGCAGGCACCATGCACAGCACCATCAGTGCTGTCTTTGGGCTCAGGAGTCTGCCAGATGCGTCTCCCCGACACCCTGATGACATGTGTAGTTCTGTTCAGAAGAGGTCACTAAATTAAGTGATCCTCAGCCGTGTGGTGTGTGGCAGTACTTCACCCACAGGCTACACTTAACCATTGCTGCTCTGCCGTCACGACAGAAATGTGTAATATAACAACTTGTGAATATCTGGAATTCTAACAGGAGCTTCTGAGTAGGACTTCCTTAGAAACACAGAAGCTGGAGCTGATGGCTGAGATCTCTAACTTGAAGTTAAAACTGACAGCTGTAGAGAAGGACAGGCTGGATTATGAAGATCGGTTCAGAGACACAGAGGTAAGTAGCGCATGCTCGCATGCTCGTTCTGTCTCTTCCCTCCCCGCTCTCTTCCCTCCCTCCTCAGCCCTCACTGTGTTCCTTAGAGCAAGAGCACTGCTTAGTCTCTCCATCAGACCAATTAAGGCTTTTAACCCCCTTTGATGTTTGAGACATGGTTTCCCTGTGTAGCCTGGCTGTCCTGGAACTCACATTGTAGACCAGGCTGGCCTCGAACTCAGAAATCTACCTGCCTCTGCCTCCCGAGTGCTGGGATAAAGGCTTTATTTTCCTGTAAGAGTCTATTTAGACTTTTCCCTTTTCCTTACCCTTTCATCCCTAATAGAACAGTTGCTGCTAAACCTTCGTAGTAGCTGGGGCTGCAGGAGGATTGTTTCAGTGGTGGTGGGAGGAGGCTGTAGGGATGGGAACTAGGAGGCTGGATGGCAGATAGGAAGGGAGTTGAGGAGGCTGTCCACACTGTAGGAGGCGGAGTCTTACTTACCTGGTGCACTGTGCTTAGTTTAATCTGGTTATGAGGCTGGTTGTGAGGTTTTGCAGCAGGTGTTTGTCACGCCTTGTTTCTCCCTACTTCTGTCTTCTCCTGTGTTCTCATCCAGGGACCCTGAGAACACACCTCTAGAAAACACAATCCTTGATCATTTCCTATGAAATAGTTTACACTGCTGATATAAGGGTGTACACATATTCACAGGATACATTACAGTATATTTGGTAATTTTACATTTATATTTAAAATAATCAAAATAGCATTCAGATGTTGAAACAGAATAGAATATGTACATGTTCTGGCTTAATGTTCCCTTAAAAATAAAACTTTTAGCTACCTATTCTGCAATCCTGAATCGCTTAACACTGCCATAATTTTGAGAGTTTGGATGTTGGTTTCCAGGAAAATGTTGAAGTAAGTGGGGAACATTTATAGGTGTTTCCAAAACCTAGTGCGTTAAAATCTTTAAACCTTGAAGATTTGCGCCCCCTTCTGGTGTAGGCACAGATGGCTAAAATGGAGAGCTCTGAGTAGCGCCTGAGCTGATAAGTGTAGTAGTTTAGATTACATTGGTTTTTAAAAAGATTTTCTTTCCTTTTCTCTTTTTGCTTTAAAGAGGTAGTTCCATATTTTCCAGCCCGACTTGTCTTGGGCATATCAAGCTTCTCCCAGGTTGGAACTTCAGATTCATATTCAATCCATTGCCACCAAAAACAATTGGATAGTTTGTCTTTAAAAAAAAATAGGAAAATGGCCCCACTATGTAATTTGGTTTTCTATAATTCTTCCTTCATCTTTGCAGTCAGCACTAAAGGGAAGGGGTAATGTTTATAGCAGTCCCTGCTGGGGGTTCAAAGCTGCCTGTTAACAATAGCAAAGCCTGAAAGACCAAAGGAAGGAAGGCCACTCCTGGCTTCTACGCAGGCAAGATAAGCTAGCAAGAGAAACAGATTCTTTTTAAATTTGAGTTCAAATTATTTAAACAACTTTCACAAGTACATTTTAAAAGTGGCAGTAGAAATGGTATACAATTATATTCTGTTATAAAATCATTTAGGCTTTTAAATTTTTACATGTACAAAATTATGTTATTGTATTAGATATATGAATATATTATATATATATAAAACCCTCATCTACCTTCATGTTGAGATTGTTGGATTAAAGAAACTTAAGTTTGTATTTTTATAGACTAGGCAAAAATTATAGAAATCTTTAAATAACTATAATGCATCACAGAAAAGAATTTTAAGGTTAATGGAAGAGAAAATACTCTAGTTTATGTGAAAAGGTGGGGTCCATAGTTAGTTTTATTATAGAAGCAGATGCTAAGTGGCTTTGTTGGTGTTAGACAGCCTTCTGCGTTAGTTGTGTTTCTGTGATGTTACAGTGAGCATGGAACATCAATTTGTCACAGCCTAGAACCACCTGTCAACAGTCCCAGTTGAGTAATTTGTCTTTGTCAGGTTAGTCTTTGTCAGGTTGTCAGGTGGACATGGTGTGAGGAATTGCCTTGACTTTCTTAACTGCTGTAGGCAGGTCCAGCTTACGGTGGGGCCTCCATCTTCTGCATGATATAGAAAAGCTAGGTGGACATGAGCCGGGTCAGTGAGCCAGTGAAGGAGCCAGCAAGCAGCACTCATCTGGTTCCTGCTCCCAGGTCTCAGACTTGGTTTCCTGCCCTGGCTTCCCTCAGTGATGGACAGTGACCTGGAAGTATAATTCCTCCCCGCCTCCCCTCACCAAACAAACACACACATACACACACACACACACACACACACAGAGTCTGCTTTTGGTCAGATTGTGTTAGATTGTTTGATCACAGCAACAGGAAGAAAACAAGGACTCATCACTATAACAGATACCCAAGACAGCTTATAAAGAGACAGTTTTATTTTAGCCAATGGTTTTGGAGAGCATAATCCATGAATAGTGGGCCTCATTGCTTTGAGATGGCATTGAAGCAGCACATTATCATGACGGGCAGGCAGGAAGCAGAAAAGACGGCAAGGGGCTGGGGTCCCCAAATCCCTTTCGAGGGCATGCTCCTAATGGTCAAGAATCTCCCTGCAGACACTGCTGCTTCAAGGCTCCACAAACCTTCCAGCCCCACACTGGGGTCCTGGCCCACAGTTCTCACAATAGCATTTCTCTAGTCAGAGTCATAGCTACGTTTTTGTTTTCATAAGCACTTAGGGCAGAAGCACTAGAAAGTTAAGTTAGTATTTTAGTGGAAGTGTGCTTTGGCAGGTAGGGGTAAATTTCACTGGATCTCCCTTTATTAGGACTAGTTCTCAAACTCGTATCCAAGGAGCTGTGCTGGCTTAGGGCTTTCTGGCTACTCTTTTGGTGACTGTGCCATACCCTTTTCTAATTATTATTACTATTATTATTATTATTATTGCAGGGGCTAATTCAAGAGATCAATGATTTGAGGCTAAAAGTCAATGAAATGGACGGTGAAAGACTTCAGTATGAAAAGAAGCTCAAGTCAACTAAAGTAAGTTTCTCTGGGGAAAAATAATGTTTTTGTTTTTTTTTTTTTAAAAACATGGTCTATTGTTCTATGAGCAATATTATTTAAAAGAAAGTGTTTTCCAACTGGTACATGGCAACACACATATCTCACAACTAAACCGTGTTTCTCCCAAGCTGGAGGTGCTTAGTTGACACGCTAGAGTTCTCAGTAAACCCAAGGCTTCACTAATCTGCCAGGACACAGCCTGTGGCATCTGGGTTAGCTGACCCTCTTTATGAACTGATGCTGTTTTCTTAGTTATTTGGCTTATCTTTTCTGCCTCGTGTTCTCTCATTCCTCTGTCTCTCTACCAGTCTCTAATGGCCAAACTCTCTAGCATGAAAATCAAGGTGGGTCAGATGCAGTATGAAAAGCAGCGGATGGAGCAAAAATGGGAGACCCTGAAGGTGTAGTAGACGTTGGCGGGAGCGGGCTGCCGCCTTGTGGCATGTGTCGTTCTGCTGTGATAGTGTTTTCAGTAGCATGTGCATCCATTGCGTGTATGTGTGTCACCTGTCTGTTAAGAGTGCATACACCCAGATTAAAGGGACAACAAGAGTGCTAATGTAAATAGTAAACGGGCAGAGCATAAAAGTGTCAGCTTATCAGCTTACTGCTTAGACTGTCTGACCCCTAAGTATCATAAGATAGTTGTTCAAAGTTCACCTGTGGAAGAATTCTGTCTCGTATGAACTGGAGCCTGCTCTCCTGTGAGGGGTCCCCGGAAGGCCAGTGTGTGTGCGTTCCTTATCACGACAGGGAAGAGAAGCCACTGCTCAGAAGCCCTGCAGGGAGAGGGGGCAGCACCTCTTTCAGGGATACTGAAAGTTTCTGGACTTGGCTCTATCCTGTCTATCTTTACTATGAGTCAGGAGTACAGGGCCAACCTGGCCTCCTGGGTGGGTTTTTCATAACACTGCATGTATAGATAGCTGAATGAAGACTCTGAGAATAAATGCCACACTGAATAAAAGATGCCTGTTGCCATTGCATAACTAATTTCTGTGACAGATACAGCCTGAAAAAATATGAATTTGCTGAACTAGTATTTTCTAAAGCCAGGCTGAGTTTTAAAATGTTAACAAATACATCAGGGCCTCAGACGCTCTTGCAGATTTCGTCATTTCAGAAGGAACACTCAAATCCTCACTTTCCATTGCCGTAGGAGCCTGCCTTACTTTCCATTGCCGTAGGAGCCTGCCTCACTTTCCATTGCCGTAGGAGCCTGCCTTATTCAGTGATAAGAGTGAATTATCTACTTCATGATTTGGTCAGTCACCCCTGAATTGCCTCCCTGTGGCTACTGATGCCCAGGGACGATCCCAGAACCATGAGTGTCACCTTGAAATGCTGAGGGAACCAATCCAGCCTCTTTGAATTTGCTTTTTATTTTGCTTTTAAGACAAGTATCTAATTTGGTCATCTTCAACTAACTTGGTGAGACTTTGATTTAGCGCAGGCAGAACTTTAGAGAGTACTCGGTCTTGGTTATACTTCAACTTCTTACATTTACCCACAAACTTGAAACATTTACACTGCAATTATTACAAATTATTTATATTAATAGTGTTTATCATTGCCTCTGTCTAATTTGTGTTTGCGTGTAAGTTTTTGTGGGTTTTTGTCTCATTCCTATAGTCTGAGTATTGATTTTAAAGGGCTAATACCGCTTTATACGTATTCCTCTTCTGCTATAGTCTACTGTTTTAAAATGAATTTATAATTTGTAGGACGAATTGGCATCTTTAAAAGAGCAGCTGGAGGAGAAGGAATGTGAAGTAAAGAGGCTGCAGGAGAGACTGGTTTGTAAGGCGAAAGGAGAAGGGATCGAAGTCCTCGATCGAGGTAAGGCTGACTGTGGTACTCGATGGTTTCATTGCAATCCTGTAAACTGCAGGAGAGAATCTGCTGTTGGACAGTAGAACAACAACTCCAATGACATTTTAAACTCCAATGACATTTGGATCTGACCTCTGCAGCTCTAGCACGTGGAAATGGAAGCAGAAGGAATATAGGTTGATACCAGCCTGGGTGACACAGGGAGACCATGACTCAATTTAAAAAAAAAAATCTTGAAATATAATATGTATAATGTCTGGCAGTCCTAGAATATGTGTGTGTGTGTGTGTGTGTGTGTGTGTGTATGTATGTATGTATGTAACTAGCAGTTTCTGACTCATTTGGACAGATAGATTCTAGTTGGTGGAGCTTTGTCTCACGCCATGTAATGTATGGAAACAAGTTGCATTCTGCACACATTTCCTTATCCATCAGAAAACTCAGCGTTACAGAAGTGGATTTTCCTCCCTGGGTCTAGACATGAGTAAAATAACATTACAGGATGTTCAGAAATAGACCACAGCTTTAGGGTTGAATCTGTTGCTCACACACTGTACCAGGGAATCCATAATGCCATCTCACTTTCAGAGTTTAAGAACAGAATGGACTGCATGAGTACATGTGACTAGACATGTCTTTGGGGTGCTGCCCACACAGAGTCAGGGACTAGAGCCAGTATGAACTGCTCATTGTCACCGTGGGACCAGCTGAGTCCACGGTCTGAGTACGAGGTTTAGACACCTCATGGCAGTCTGACCCTGATACTGACTTGTGTCAGCAGTGGACCTGTCTCCTTGAAGTGGTATTGGGCCTGAGTGCATAAGTGAATAGCACGTGGAAATGGAAGCAGAAATAATATAGGTTGGACACCAGCCTGGGTGACACAGGGAGACCATGACTCAACTTAAAAAAAAAAAAAATCTTGAAATGTTAGTTTGATACCTGGTACTCAGGAGGACCAGGTATCAAACTAACATTTGGGAAAACCCACCAGAGTGACATTAGCCAGTCCACATCATGGTTGGTTGACCCTGAGGCCTAATGTCCACAAAGAAGCAGCGAGGTTCAGAAGGAGGAAACTCGGGTGTAGCGCCTCGGCCAACCGCACAGCAGTTCTTCCCAAGGCCCCAGCACTGCTTCCTGCATCTGCCAGCCTCAGAGTCGTGTGGGAGTGCTTCGTGTTCTGGGTTCTTCATGAGATTAGAGTCCCAGCATTTATGTAAAAGGAAACCAACTACTAGTACTTGTAGGATAGTGTTTTGTTATAATAGATGCTAACTCCCAATCTGATGGGTTTTCCTGTACAGATGAAAATATTAAAAAGAAGCTCAAAGAGAAAAGTAAGGCTTTGGTGTGTCTCCATCAGCTTCTCATTCGTCGTCAGAGCCACTTCACTCTTTGCATGATCTAAGCATCTCTGTCCACAGAAGTGCAGCTGCTTCATCCATAGCCCCTCATTTCTGCACAGGGTACAAGACAAAGGCTAGATAGGCAGGCCATAAAGCAAGGAGGAAAAGATCATCTTACAGGTGTTTGCTGCAGCCTGTTCACTTCCAGAGTGCAGCAGGACACAGAGGAGTGAGCTCAGAAAGTGTGCTCTCTGTGTGCAGGTGGCGTAGGCACAGAAGAGAAGGCAGCTCATTACTCAAGTCACCACAGCAGAGCTTGTGGGTGAGCTTCGCTGGGTCTGCACTGAAACTCATTGTTTAGCTGAGGTCCACATTAGAAGATTTATGGAGCCTGGACTATTGAATGCACATAAAGATAAATCCTTACTAACCACAGAGAGTGAATTATTAGGTTAAAGAAACTTGCTTGAAACAAACAAACAACAAACCTCAGCAATTCCTACTTGAAAATGTATCAGTGAGTTTTATAAAGTTACTAAAATGTTTTCCCCTTCAGAAGCTGGTAACTTCAGGTGAATATTTCCCTGTTTCCATATTTTAACCGTAGGTTCGCTTTGGGGTTAAATGGTCGTTTTTACTAAAGTGTTTGGCTATCAGACTTTAAGGAAGCCACGTTGTGCGTGCTGTGGTTTGTTATGTCTCGATTTTTGTGTTAAAATGGTGTTAGAAGTGAGGCTTATAGATGAAGCAAGGTACTCTTCCTTCTGTGGCACTGCAGCCGGCTTCTCAGCTTGACACTCATGTGGGCACCACACTGCTCAGTCTCTCAGCATAGCCTCTCCAGCTTGGTTATGACAGCACTGTCCCTCCGCCTTGGTCATTGTGAATACCATCTGTCCGTTGCTCTCACCCACTGCCCACGGCTTCATTTTTTTTTTTTTTTTTGGAAAACTCAGTGCTGTCATTGCGGCTGTGCCCACCTTTCATCCTCAGTGTTTAAAGGAAGACTTCTCTAAGAGGGGGTATCTCCCTCCCTGCCCACGCTGTTATTTTCCTGTTATCACAGCTGTGTGGGCGGGGTAGTCAGCGCCATCCTTTATTGTTCCTAAAGGAGGATCATTGCCACTCGTACCTTGGAACTTGTCAGGCAGAAGAGCAAGTGTCTTCCCACACAGGTTAGCTGCCTCTAACAATGTCGTATGCTTTCAGACATTGAAGTACAGAAAATGAAGAAGGCAGTGGAGTCTCTGATGGCAGCGAATGAAGAAAAGGTACCAAGTGAGACTCAGATATTGCGCTTTGTCTGTGCTCTGCAGCATCCTGGCTGGTCCACGCAGACCTTGACTTACCTTTAGCTGGACAGGACACTAAGGGACCTTCCTTGTCTCTCCTGCCTGAGTGTGCACAGGCTCAGTGATGACATTGTGACTGTGGCTGTGTGCACACAGTAGAGGCCAGCATTCAGGTTCCAATGAAATCCCCATGCCCTTTCCCCTTCTGAGTTTAGGAAATGTTTAGGCCATTGGGCTTCCTTATTTTCAGATGAGAAGAGAAATGGTACAGTCTGGAAATCCTAGGCTAACACGACCTCTGAAGGGTGGAGCTCCAACTTCACAGAGGTGCACACAGCCACAGAGAGAAGGAAGGCACCAGCACTACTGTGAAATCATAGTTACTTTCTTTATATTCCTGACTTCTTTTACATCTGAAAGTGTCTTGCCTTTCCTGAAAGGTGAAATAACAGACACAGGCCAGGTCCCTGGATCATTCTTGGCCTTTGTCTTCGGTTCGTTGGCCTAATGCCTGTGTCACTAGGGCTCTTCGCTGTGGTCAGTTTTCCTCACCTGTATTTGGCTTTCATCCTGCTAGAAGCATGGGGCGGTGTCTTTCTCACGACCGACCTGACCTGATCCTGGCTGCCTAACAACCACTGGGTTCGGCTTATAACGTCAGTGCTGCTTTCTCCTGTGTCCCTTAGGGAATGGAACAAAGGGACAAGTCCCAGAAAAGACTAATTCCAAGGAGGACAAAACTGCAGAATGCCAAGAGATAGTTATTCTTCCTCATCACAACTTCTCCGCCCACTGCCCCCAAGTTCTAGGTTACAGTTGCCACATCCGATCTCTGTGTGGAGGATGCCGGGGTTCTGAACTCTAGAATTTTATCGACTGGCATCAAACACAAGTCATCAGACTTGATGCCTGCTCTTTCACCACTGAGCTATCACTGGCCCTGATATTTTTCTTTTTTGTTAAGTGCTGTTATATCAGTTAGGGTTTTAAAGCAGACGAGTAAAAGAATATGTAACATCACAGGTTCTGGTTCTGTCTCTGAAACACACAGGAAAAATATAGGCATTGCCCCTTTTGCTGAAGTTTAGAAATACTTTTCAGATAGCATACACCATTCACAGGTGCTTCTCTGACTGTTTTGAAAGTGGTGACGCTTTACTCAATTCACAGGAGCGGAAAATAGAAGACCTGCGGCAGTGCCTGAGCAGGTACAGGAAAATGCAGGACCCAGCAGTTCTGGCCCAAGGTAATATAATAATGCAGACGGCTCTCTGGAGGCCTTCCTACTTCAGTCTGTTTTAACCAGCCATAGACTTACACATTTAGACCCAGCGTTTTACAGAGTTCATGTGCATTATTCCAGATCACGTGGCTCATTTGTTTATTGATGGTAGCGTCAGGCAACTATCCTGTAAGGATGCACTCAGCTGGTGGGTACATTGTTGTAGTTGTATGCCTCAGCCAGAGTAGCTCCCAGAAAAGCATTCTATAGAGCAGGAACTACAGCCCTTGTCAAGAACCTGGAGTGTTTTAGAAGGAAGGGCAGTGTCTGGAGAGTTCTGAGGGGTGGGGAGGGTGTGGCGTGTTGATGACATGAGAGGAATCTCAGAAGGGTTGGGCTGGGTGTCTGCTCATAAACAAGAATCCAGTGAGGCTTTGCTTTGTGTTGTCGGTCCTAGGGCAGTGGTCCTCACCACTCCTCTTGCTGCGACCCTTTAGTGCAGCTCTTCGTGCTGTGGTGACCCATTTCTTAACTCCTTTAGCAACTGTTATGAATTGTAATGTAAACCTGATATGGAGGCCATCATATGCCACCCCTGTGAAAGGGTTGTGGACACCAGGTTGAGAGCCACTGTCCTAGGGATTGAACCTAGGGCTTTGCACATACTAGGCAAGTGTCCTACCACTGAGCTACGCCCCAGCCTGGGTAAAGGGCCGAGTAACAAGTTTGCAGTGTAACCTTTGCCGGGTGGTTGGGTGGGGGGAGGTTACAAGGGACGTCAGTATCTAGAGCAGGGAAAGCAAATCCAGACTCCTGCGAGTCCAGTGGGTCTCGATTCACCCGATAGATTCAGGCTATGATATGCTGAATTAGATGAGGGGCATGGAGCAAAGGAAATAAATCAACAAAGGTAGACACTTGGGGCTAAAGCACCAGGTAGGTGATGGTGGCCAAGGAGTGTGAGTTCCTCTTGGAACACATGCAGTTCTTCTGCCTTCCCTGCGGATGACCATTTTCAAACCTAGTTTGAGAGTCATTTGAAGCATACAGGATGTTAGAGCTTGTTGACTGTGAGCGTGCAGGTAGTCATCACCCTAAAGATGATAAGCACCAAAACCATGCCTTTAAAGAGCTGTTTTAGTTAGGGTTTCTTCACTGAGGAAACACCATGACTAAAAGCAGCTTGGGGAGGAAAGCCTTTATTTCAGCTTACAATTACAGAGGAGAGTCAGGGCAGGCACTCAACAGGACATGGAACCTGGAGGCAGGAGCTGATGTGGAGGACATGGAGGATGCTGCTATCTGGTTTGCTCTTCATGGCTTGCTCAGCCTGCTTTCTTATACACCCTCAGGACTAGCAGCCCAGGGTTGGCACCACACACGATGATCTGGCCCTCCCACATCAATCACTAATCAAGCCTGCCCATAGCCTAATCTAGTGAAGGCATTTTCTCAATTGGTATTGTCTCTTCCCAAATGATTCTAGCACCAGCATCAAGTTGATATAAACAGTAGCCGGCAAAGAGATAACTATGAAATACTCAAGAATTTGACATTTTATTTTTAAAATTAACTAATTTTTTATTGCTTGGGATCTGCCTCGTGCATCCTAGTCAAATCCTCTGCTACCGAGCTGTACTCTCGGGTGTTTTAATTCTGATGAACTCATGAATCAAAAGAAAAACTCTGCTTTGGGCCAGGAGCTTCGAGACAAACAAACAAACAACTCTTTTTTTATTCATAAGGACTAATCAAGTTCCATGAGGGACACCAAGGATAACTTGTGAGCCACATCACTGGCCCTGTGAGGAGCCAGGGCTTCTCACTGATGCTGGAGTTCACTGACTGTCTAGATTACCCTGTCTAAGGCTATAGATCACCATGCCTGGCTTTTAAAGATTTGTTTTATTTATGTCTATGTGTGTGGTTATATGTATGCCACATTTGTGCAAGTGCCTGAGGAGGCCAGAAGGGGGTGTCAGATCCCTGAAGTTGTAAGCTGCCTAGTTTAGGGGCCAGAAACCAAATCCAGGCCTTCTTCATGTTCAGTGTATGCTCCTGGCCTCTGGGCCACCTCCCAGCCCATGCCCAGCTTTTATGCAGGCCCTATGCTTCCACGGCAGCACTTGACTGGTTGGACCTCTCCAGCCCCCATGTAGTAGTTTGAAATCAGATATAATATGATATGTTCACAAGTCATGAACATCATGCCCTGCTACAGTGAAGAATTCTATAAAAAGCGATTTCTCCATAAGACTTAGACATATTTACTTAATCTTCACAAAACTCTTAGCAACACTTAAAATCTTGTAAAGTTAGGATAAAATTCTACTAAAACCTCAATTTAAGAGTTACGGTTAGGTCTGGAGAGATGGCTCAGTGGTTAAGAGCATTTGCTGCTCTTACAGAGGACTGGAGTTTGGCTCTCAGCACCCAGTCTGGCAGCCCACAACCACCTGTAACTACAGTTCCAACTGATCCAACACCTTCTTCTGGCCTCTGTGGACACATGCACACATGTGGCATACATACACACATACTTCCAAAAAATAAAATAAATCTTTAAAAAAATTATGGTGAAGTTGGGCATGCCTGTAGTCTAAGCACTTTAGAAGCTGAGTCAATTTTTGATGCTAGCCTGGGCTATGCTGTAGGAAGACAGTTTTGGGGGGCAAAGAAACAAAACAGCCTTGTTAAGCTCTTTAGATAGGTTTATGGTTTGCCAATTGGCATTATTTAGAGATAAGAGTTTTTAAAAGCATTCTTTCCATTTCTAAGAAAATGACTGTCTAGCATTGTGTTCTACAGTTAACCCTTTACATCTTGACTGATGCTAAAACTTTTTCAAGCTTAGTGCTTTTGGATATTTGGTTTCTTTTTTCTGTCAAGCCTTTCCTACTTTAAAACGCTATCAAAGGATTGTTTTGAAGGATCAGCTGTCTTTTTTTTTTTTATCATGCTTTTCCTTTTGTGTATTTCCCGAAGCACAACAGTGATAAGAAGTACCATGTCTAAACGGCGACACTGTTGTTACCCAGAGTTAGATAGTCACACTGGGATAGACAGGTACATAGGTGGGTAGATACATAGAGTAGATAGTAGGTAGGTAGTTAGGTGATAGGTAGATAGGTAGGTAGGTAGTTAGGTAGATACATAGAGTAGATAGTAGGTAGGTAGTTAGGTGATAGGTAGATAGGTAGTATATATAGGTAAGTAGGTAGCTAGATGATAAGTAAGTTAGGCAAAAGACAGACAGACAGACAGACAACTTATGTGGGATAGGGTCTTACGTAGCCCAGGCTGGCTTTGAACTTGTTATGTAGCTGAGGATGACCTTGAACTCCTGATTCTTCTGCTCTCACCTCCTGAGTGCTAGGATTAAAGTTACACATCACCAAACAGGGCTAAACTAATACTTATGAAGCCTAAAAAGAATTAAAACAGAATTACAGCAGGCTCTTGAATCCCAGAGCTTAGTTGCTTGCAGTTTAAGATGCTATATCCTGGGTTCTGTGTTGCTAATTTACATATGATGACAGGAGGCAAGCTCAGTGGTACAGTATATGTTCAAGAAAAAGAGAGAAATGTGTCATTCCCATTCTTCCAAAAGTGGACTGCATGGTCATCTGCTTCCTCTTTTCCAGGTCAGGATAGTGAGTGTGAGGGCCTGTTCCATTCCAGCTCTATCTCCACCCTGTTGGATGCACAGGGCTTTAGTGATCTGGAGAGAAGCACTTCTTCTACGCCAGGAATGGGGTCTCCCAGCAGGGACCCGCTCCACACGAGTGCTCCAGAAGAGGTACGTGTGGGACTCTGACACTTTATGTTGACGGGGCAGTGCCTATACTGCTGTATACATCGCCAGTGCTGTGTGGTGTGGGTTCTTTCCAGCAGTATTACCCACTGGTCTATTCT
The DNA here is from genome assembly GCF_000001635.26 of Mus musculus. Classification (NCBI taxonomy): domain Eukaryota; kingdom Metazoa; phylum Chordata; class Mammalia; order Rodentia; family Muridae; genus Mus; species Mus musculus. The sequence goes on from NT_166305.2 coordinate 3,500,854, forward strand.
GGTAGCTTTTGTGTACTGTTGGTCTCTTTTCATTTTTAAATGTGTGCTTCCCTCTTTTTAATAAATGCCTTGGACAAAGTTAAAATTGCTTATAAAACTCAGTAAGAACAAGACAGGTAGGTTGACGTGTGCCTATAATTTCAGCTGCTGAAGAGGCAGAACATTCCTTGGTTAGAAACTTGAGAGCAGCCTAGAAGGACCCCAGTCTAAAAAAAAAAAAAAAAAGAGAGCATCTTTGAGGTGGATACCCCAAAATATGAGATTATAGTTTATTTTTCAAAGACAGAGTACAAACAAGTCAGGTGAGGGTAAGTAAGATTAAATCTAGTTTTGATGTTTCTGATGACTCAAAGGTTTTAGGCTTAGAAAAAGCAATCAGAGGGCATTGGAGTCTATTCACTTCCGTTCATGAAGGCTTCAGGAGCACCTGTTCATTATCTACTATCCAGCGCCAAACTGGCTGGATTGTCATCTTCCTGAGGAGCCTGCAGGGTGGGCAGCATTCAGCAGGAACACCTCAGCTCTGTCGCTCAGCTCAGGAGCAGCAAGCAGCTTCTCACTGCAGTACCTGGTTGTTGAGGCAACCTGATACCTGAACCCTGTTCCACTGTACCCAGGCTGGAACCTCCCCCCCCAGGACTGCTTGGCTGCCTCACAGCCCAGTGATGAGAGCACCCTGAGAAGACCAGGTTTGCATCCCCTGACACGTGGCATCATTGGCATGCATCCCTGCTGCAGTCACAGGCCAAGCAGACTCACAGTGAGCAGACTGTCTCTAGTGTCTCAGTGATGTCACAGTGAAAAGAAGACATGGTGCCACCATTTTGGAAAATAGTCACCGTTTCACCTCCTAGGTGAATCAGTTTGCACCCTTCTCACATATAAAAGTCAGCCTTTCCTTCTCCACAGTTCTGCAGATGTCCCTCCCAGGAGCATCGTCCATTCAGGTTGATGCATAGGGGGGCCCCTCAGTAGTTCCTAGAGTATCATTCCAAACAACATACAGAGCTGGGAGCAAAGCAGTTATCTGCACCCACATACCCAGCGCGTGTGGTCAGGAACAGGGTGACTTCTGTTGACACTCCTGCTTTTTTAAAAAGGGAAGAACGGAGGCGCGTGGCCATCCCTAGTCCATAACAGTCCAGCCCACTAGGCAGATGATGTCGCTTCTGTCTTAGAGACCACTTTTAGACTCACCACTCTTCACTCCAAGTCTGCTTTCTTTTCCCCTCTGAGTATTTTCAGATGAATGTTGTCTCAGCTCTGCAAAGTGCCGTTGAGGTCCAGAGCATCCTTTAATTTCCTATGGTGCCTATCCATTCGAGCCTGATTTTGGTGCATTGCCTTTAACAGTCAGAATCCTCCGCATTGAGAGCTTGTCCACACCTTCCTTGCAGCGTCCCAGGGCTAAGCTCCCTGCATGGCTGCTGGACTGCTGATCATGTGTAGTCTGATCAAGGCAGCAGTGTTCAGTCGTCCACAGCCTCAGGAGCCCAGGACTCCCCCAGTGCAGATTGGTCTTTGCTTTGGAGTCACTCCTTAACTTTAGTTTAATTGCTATCTGGAGCGACTAGGAAGTAGGAATGTCCTGCTCAACTCAACAACAGGCTCACTGTGTGCAACAGTTGCTTCCTCTCGACAGCTTCCCTCTCTTGTTTTCTTTCTCTCCTAGCTGTGGTTGATAATCCCACAACGAAACAGTAATGTTTGGTGATGAGTCTCCTTTTCTAGTACTTTTTATCTTTCCCCCTTTGCATGAGTACACTACACTGAGCTACATCTCTAGTCCTGAGCAAGTAAAAACTGAGTTGAATGAAAATTAATTCAAAGAGAAAACAACATAACACTTAAATGTTAGAAAGTACTAAAATAGTTCATCAATCAAGATATTAATTATGAAATAAGATACAGGGGAAGTTTCCTGCTTGTTAAATATGTTTGTATTATATTGAATTTATATTGAAAGGTGGGAAAACCAAACTTTGTTTTATTTTTGAGTCAGAGGCTCACTTTGTTGTTCAGGCCAGCATAGTGATCCTCCTGACTCAGCCTTCCAAAAAATAACCTTTGTCAGCCAACTAGTGTGTGCATTTAGAGAGGAATCGCTTGTATATGTAGAATATACTGAATTGTTCTGCAGTCTTTGCTACATGAATCTCAGTTTAAAAGTTTGTTTTTATTTATTTTGTGTGTATGAGTTTTTTCTGAATGTTTGTACACTGCTGCATGCAGTTCCCAAAGAGGTCAGAAGAGGGCACCAGATCCCCTGGAACTGGAGTTAACAGACACCGTGGCCACCATGCTGGGAATTGGAACACCATCCCTAGGAGGAGCAACCAGTGCTCTTAACTGTTGAGCTATGTCTGCACACCCTGTGAATTCCAGCTTAATGATGTGTAGTTTGTCATAAATGATGGTTCCGAACTGAATAAAAATAGCATGAAAAATAAAAATAAAAATTAATAGAATGCAACCATAGTTTTGAAGAAAACCAGGAAGAAAAATTAAACTGAAACATTAAAGTTTGACACAGAAATCAAGAGAACAGGTCTATGTGTTACTGTATTTTCCCCACAGTTAGGAGTCTAGGGAAACAGTTGAACTTCAAGAAATATGGGTGAGTGCTAAAGAGATTACCCAGCATCAATTGCAAAGATTTCAATCAAAACCAAACGGGGTATATAGAAAGAGCCCCATTTTAAAAATAGGGTAATCTCTTTAACACTGCACCAGGCCAGTGCAAGAGAGCTGGGCACACCTGTAATCTCATAGGAGGCTGAGCTCATGGCCAGCCTGGACTACATAGGAGACTGATCAGAAAGAGAGTTAAAAAAGAGGTCATGAATGTGGGAGGGAGGGAGGAAGGGGGAAAAGGAAGGAGGGAAGGAGAGAGAAAGAGAGCAGTTAGCAAAGGGAAATACATGGAGGGCAGGAAAGTGAAGGGGGAAATATAAATTTTAATTTAAAAATTATTAATAAAAATTAGAGAGAGGGGACAGAGAGAACTGTGGCTTGGAACATAGCTCAGCACTGGACTATGTGGTAGGTCAGCACTACAAATAATTAAACGAGGAGCCCACTGGTTACCTGACTTGGAGTTCACACAGGTGTTTCCTTTGTGAGTTCTTGGTGCCGATCCTACTCTGTTCTCTAGTTCTCATACATTACCAGAAAACCCTAGTGTTAAAAATCCTTCAGGCCGGGCCGTGGTGGTGCACGCCTTTAATCCCAGCACTTGGGAGGCAGAGGCAGGTGGATTTCTGAGTTTGAGGCTAGCCTGGTCTACAAGGTGAGTTCCAGGACAGTCAAGGCTACACAGAGAAACCCTGTCTTGAAAAAAAACCCACCCCCCCCCAAAAAAATCCTTCAGACTCCAGCCCTAGGCCCCAGAGGTATTTGAGAAAATTATATCCATAGTTCATTGTTTCTGTAGAGTCTGTTCTCACTGATTTTAATGCATTATTCACCAGATAGGATAGTTGAACATAGTCAACTTGTTCACGCATGAAAAGAACAATTAACCAACATGATGCATGTTATGTGTTAGACGTGTAGTAGAAATAAAAATGGAAATGGTGCTTTGTTTACAATATATGTCGACCCTGAGGAGTCAGTACCTTGGCACTGGCACTCTGTGGGCTTGCCCCGTGATTGGGACATGGTACTTTTTTTAGTTTAGGTATTTTACTTTGTTATTCAGGATATTTGCTGTCTTAGAACCAAATTTAATCCCCTTTCTCCACAGTGCTTGCTCTCATCAACACCTTGTCTAGATGTTTGTAAATAGAGTTCCAAGCACTGGTGTATTTTGTAGACCAATTCTGTGATGCTTTGTTGCTCTGCGGCGTGTGTTTTGATTGGTTTTCTTTTCACTTACATCTTTTTACAGTTTCACACCAGCGTCTTGCAAGCTTCAATCCCTTCACTATTGCCACCATCTGTGGATGTAGAAACTTGTGAAAAACCCAAGTTGCCTACCAAGCCCGAGACTTCATTTGAAGAGGGGTATGCCATTTATGGACTAGCATTGTGGTATAGATGTTCAGAGAAATAGAGCAACCACAGATAAGGGCACGTCACACTTACTTGCAGACACAGGTTTCACCGTCTGTTTTGCAATGATGAAACAGCGGGGTGACAGTGGAGCCTGGAAGTGAGGGATGAGGTCAGAGCAGCCTTTAAGGGCTTGGGTATTACTTTCTAGGCCATAGATGCCTGTCAGAGGGTGAAAGCAGACTAGTCAGCGAAGCAGGCTGAAGAGTGAAGTCAACAAACAGAAACACGGCTGTCTCTCCATAGGCAAATCGATACTTTGCCAGAAAATTCTCAAGTGAATTGCCTAACCTTGAAATAGACTTAAGAAAATATTTAAACTTAGATTCTTCTTTGCAATATTTTTTTTTAACATTTCCGTTCACTTAGAACATGTACAGACAGGCCCCAGCTAGGACAGCTTGCCTTGCGATTTTTTTTTTTTTTTTTTAACTTTACAATGTTGCCGTAGTTTCACTTCTGCACTGTTTTGACAGGTATGAGGTGGCCAGCACACCCTCTAATGTAGACTCTGTGGGAGAGATTTTTTTTTTTGCCCAGCTGTAGGCTAGTGCGGTACTGTAAATATGAACGAGGAAGGGCAGACTAACTGTTTTTGGTCGATTAAGCAAAAGTCACTTTGATTTACCAGTGATTTGAGCTTCCTATGGGTTCTTTGGGACTTCACCATTGCAAAGCTAGGTGTGTCTGCACTGTTTTCAATTCATGCCGTTAACAAATGCTTTTTAAAAAATATATTTTAGTGACGGAAGAGCAATCCTGGGCGCTGCCGCTGAAGTCTCCCTGAGTGATGGTGTTTCGTAAGTTGTATATCCTTGAGTATGAAGTGTGATCGAGGCTTCAAAAACCAGGGATCTTTTGTGTTCATGTAACCATTACACAGTGACCAACTGGGTCATGAGAACTCAAGTGCGCAGGTCATGACAGGAGGGGCTGGAGGCTGATGTCACAGAAGCTCTCCACCCTGCTGTCTCAAGTCTGACGGTTGTAAATCTCTAGACACCGTCACCAGTTCTCATTGGGAGTTCAGCACTTTTAATTCATTTTGTGCTGATTTGTTATGTTTTATTCCAACAGGAAAGAATCCCAGAGAACTCGCAGCTGGCAGAGCTGCTTTCTGCACTTACAGTTTAATAAACTGGCCTAATGTGAATGTTTACCCAAGTCAGAGTCTGGATTAGATTAGGAAAGCCCCAAACAACCAGGAAAGCCTATTTTCAGACAGAGTTCGCATGAGTTGTTTCTGTTTCTCTGTTATCTTTTATGGTTTTGGCAGTCAATATGACTGACAACTTACGTAAGGGGGAGAAATGCCTTTAAAGGTTTTGTTGCTCTAGCTCTTTTGGAGTAGATTCCTTCTATCGTCTCTTTCTCTGCTGTGCCTTCCTTTTTTATCCTGCATTGCTGGGGATCAGGCCTCTGGTAACTCACATGCCGAGCACACTGGCACTGAGGTACACCCCAGTGTCTCAGGTTGTGAAACTGGCCCTGTGTTTGTGCATTTAGTTTTTGAGTCGGGCCATCTCCAGCTGTGTATAACTGAACACTACTTATGAGAAAGAGAACGTTTCTGTGACTTACAGGCTCCTTCCTGTCTTCCTCCTGAGTTACCTTGGGCAATAACATGGATTCCTCTAGTGCCTTTTTCACTCCCTCCCCTTCCCTCTCCTCTCCTCTTCTCCCCTCTGCCCTCTTCCTCTCTTGATTGTCCCTCTCCCTCCTCCCTCCCCCTTTTCTCTCTTTATTTTTGTCCTTTCCTCCTTCTTTCTTTTTCACTTTTGGAGACAGGCTTTGTCCTGATAGCTCAGGCTGCTCTCAAACGCCCTTCTGCCTCTTATGTACTGAAATTTCACGCATGCCCACAAAACCTGGCTTATTATGCTTTGATCAGAACTATTGACTGAATTGCTTTGCCAGACTCAAAACAGTTATTCCTCTTTGAAAGAAGAGAAAATTTTCATTCTTAAGTAGAAGGGTTAGAGCTGAGCAGTGCACGGGCGTCTACGGAGCACCTAGTGTAAATGTGCAAGCGCCACTCGTCCATGGAAAACACTGACACTGCCAACACAGCCTTAAGTGTTTTTCCAGCTACTGTGACAAGTGTGGGACAGTTTGTGTTACTGGCACGGCAGTTAACCACCCTGCTTTTAAAGAACTAAGTGCTGCAATTTACTTAAGCACTTAAGTGTTTGCCTGGATCCAGATTTTCTTTTATTACCAAGATTCAACCCCCAGACAATTTTTAGTTTCCTTCTAAGATGATCTGCTTAGATACAGGCACCAGAGTCAGCTTACTATTAATTCTAATTATCATTATTTCTGTTTTTAGAACTTCAAGTCTGCAGAAATCTAGCAGCCTTGGAAATCTGAAGAAAGAGGCATCGGATGGCACGGTGGGTTCTCTGGCTGGTTCTGTTTCTGTTCCTCCTTCCACTTTTTATTCCCTTTTTCCCTGTTGTTAGAAGAAAATACTGAAGGATGGATCTTCATTTTGTCCCATTTTATACACAGGAAAAATTCGTTTTAGGAAAGGCTATGGTTTCTCTGATGGGAGATTTCTAGCTACCATGGTGCAATTAATGATAGAGACTAAGAACAAATACAAAAGACTAAAAATACGAGAACAAAAAGTTGGGACTAGTAAGACAATATAGGAAATAACACAAGAAGATTTTGTGGTTTAGAAGTGATAGAAATGGCTTTTTTTTCTTATCTATCAAAGTGTGTGTGACGACTTAATATATAAAGAATTTATAGCAGCCTTCCTTAAATGTTATTGTTTTTGAACAGGAAAAGGAGTCTATCCAGAAGCTTTCAGAGGTAATTTTTATATCTGAATTGAAGTATAAAATCTTTTAAATTTTATCACATGAAAGTTGAGTGACTGTCCCCACTGCAGGAGACCAAGGCTGTCAGAGCCCCTGCCACACTATGCTGGTGCAGAAAGCCAGCTAGGAAGGTCATGTGCATATGGTTGTGTTCAGTGACGTGTGCAGCAGGACTGTATGTGAGGGGTGCGGGTGGGCAGAAGAAGGATTAAGTGGGGGGGCTGTGGCTTTAGGGTGGAGGCAGTACTTTGGAATTGATGGGTTGTTACGATTCAGAGAAGTGCTCAATGCCACTGAATTACTTAATTTAAAAAGTTAATTTTAAGAGCTGGAGGAATGACTCAGTGGTTAAGATCACTGGCTGCTTCTTCAGAAGTCCTAAGTTCAATTTCCGGTACCCATGTGGAAGTGTATAACCTATAACTGTAGTCATGTGGGAATCAATACTCTTTTCTGCTATGCACACACATACATGCAGATGAAACACTTGTATATGTAAAATACATACATAATTTTTTTAAGTTGATTTTTGAGCTAGGTAAATACTTTTAATCCCAGCACTTGGGAGGCAGAGGCAAACAGATCTCTGTGAATTTGAGCCTAGCCTGGTCTACACAGTGGGACCCTTTCTAAACAAAAGTTAATTTTGAGATCTAAACTCAGCATCCAGCTCACAAACTCATGGAACTCCAGCTCCAAGGGACCTAACACCCTTTTCTGACAGACAGACAGACAGACAGACAGACAGACAGACACATCTATCTATTTAGCATATGTATGGCTGCCCACCAGAGGGCTCTGCTGGTCTAGAGAAGCAAAGTGGGGTGCATCCAGTCATTTCATACCTGCTGCTCAGTGCCTGGATGCACCACGGTAACAGCAGAGGCTGTGAGAGTCTTTTTGGAAGCTGGAAGTTTAGCTGGAAGGACAATCCTGGCATCTCTGCTTGGGACTATGCTTGGAACTATAGACTAGTCACGGCACTATGGTTAGTCTGTCTTACCCAGGCGCATATATATATATATATATATATATATATAATTTGGGTCCCTGTATTTTTCAAATGCCCGTTATTCCCCAAACCATCAGTGACGAAAACAGGGAACAAGAAATAACATGGATTATTACTCCCAAAGACTCAGGCTAGCAGCCTGTGGTCTGAAGACCAGCTACCCATTTATACAGAGTTATATACAACACAGTTATGCCCATTCATTTACATACTGCCTAAAGCAATTTTCATACAACAGTGGCAGCATTGAGCAAATGTTACGGAGACTTTATGATTTAAAAGTCAGAAACATTCCTGCTTTGTTGATCTCTGTCAAAGAGGAATAATATGCAGCTTTGAAAAGAAGTAGACTTATACATCTTCCAAATGAATTTCAGAAACATTTCAGAGAACAGAAATGTGACCATGAAATACCAACATCTGTCAAACTGTATATGTGTTATTTAGTGACATCCATAGGTGGTAAAACTATAAGGAAAAATGTGGGCGGGAGAACTGCTTAAGAATGAAAGATCCATAAAGCTTAATTATTCTTAGGGGCTGGAGAGATGTCTCTGTGGTAAAGTGCTTACTCTGAAAGCATGAGGACCAGAGTTCAAACCCACAGCAGCCACATAGGAAGCTGGGCCTGGCAGCACATGCCTGACATCCCTGTGCTGAGAGGACAGGAAGATCCTGGGACTGGCCAGCCAGTCTAGTCAGTCGGTGTACTCCAGGTTCAGTAAGAGACCCTGCCTCAAAACTACAGCAAAGAGAGACAAAAAACATCCAACCTCTAGCCTCCACCCGCACACATGAACATACATACCCGACGTACGTACATTATTCTTTACATATGGGCATCAAAGTCCACATATGGAACAAGTGCAGGCAACTATGCTATGGTCTCAGAACTAGGCCCTAGATACTCCCCACCACAATGTAAAGATCAGGTAGACAGGGAAGGGCTTGTCTGCCCAGCCCTTACCTGCTTGTCCCTTCCTCATGAGTGCGGTATGTAATCCACAGCTCAAACTGAAATGAACATCTGGGTAAAGAAAAGAGAAAAGTTAATTTGGGGCAGTTGAGGTGGCTCATGGGGTGAGGGCATTTGCCGTCAAGTCTGATGGCCCAGGCTCTATCCCTAGGGTATCTATGGCAGAAGAGGAGAATAGCTCACACAAGTTGTCCACTGACCGCTACAAACACGTGTTGTGGCACATGTACCCCCACACATGCCCACAGGCACACATACACATAAGTAATAAATAAACGAATATTTTTAGAAGTTCATCTCTGTTATTAGAAAACCAAGCTGTGATGTTAGACTCATGTGATTTGAACAGCTTTTCTGCAGCTGCCTTCACCAAGCCCTGTAAAAACCCCTTAGATTGCCTGCTGTTTGTTTCATAAAGCCCTTGTCTATAGGAGCAAGCGTGGTGTTCTGAACAGGTTGTCAGCATGTACTCTCGGTCTTTCCCTGGGTTCTGATCATGAACTGCATAAGGACCACAGTGGGGTAGAAGTCCAGTTCTAGTCTTCACTGTCAGTAAGACAACTATCTCTCAGGTCCTTTTAACTCAACATCAACAAATGAAGGAAGGGGGGCTTGTCCGTGTTAAGGTGTAGATACTGTGTTGAGTGTATAGACTTTCAGGTCCTGTGGGCAGCAGATGACAGAGAGTTAGTCAGTCATCCCTTTGACCGTCTCACCAATTCTGTAAAAGAACAGCAGAAAGCAGGTGTTAGAAAGAAACACAGCCAGAGAAGCATCTCTTAAACAATGAAATGATTTTATAAGCGTGATGAGTGACTCAAAGTCAACAGTTCCTGATTGTATCTCCATCTTCTTACTCTCCGAGAAGAATGTGTAACGTAACTGGGAGGCTCTCCTCATTGGTCTTGTTCACTGCCTGCTTTGCAGATTTGCCTTAGGCTTCTATTACGGTAGTGGGGATTTAAGGATGTGAACTCGTTTATAGCTCTGCATCGTAATTGCTAGAAAAATAAGACATCTGCAATCCTGGGTATGGAGTGTCTTTACAGCATGTCTTAAAAAAGGAGGAAGATAAAAAATGCAGTAGACTTTAAAGCTGTGTTAGACATTTAACGGAACAAATGTACTGAGTGAGGATGGAGGTGGGTGTGGTCGTTGTGGTGTTATTTCTTGGGCTTTATAATTGGTGTTGGGCTCAGTGTATCCCTTCAGTGATTGGTCCAGTGATTTGAGCCCAGCCTCTCCTAAGGACAATGCACCCTAACACCCAGTTACCTCCTTGTCACCCCTCAGGATAAAGCTCCGACTGACAGCCGCACGTTCGGGACCCTGCCTCCCAAGGTCCCAGGACACGAAGCCTCTGTGGATGACAACCCCTTTGGCACTCGCAAAGCCAGGTCCTCATTTGGCCGGGGCTTTTTTAAAATCAAAAGTGGAAAGAGGACAGCAAGTGCACCCAACCTTGGTATGTGGTGAGGGTACTGAGGGCCTGACCTTCAGGAAAGAGGCCACGCTTGATCCTACCCATCCCTTGTTCCTCTGTGAATGTTTCTCATTCTCAGAAATAAAGGGGAATGTCTTGGCGGGGATGAGGGGGGGAGGGGTTAGCAAAAATGCTTCAGTGAACTTAATTTTCATTGTGAAGATAAGTCAGCTCTTACCCCTCTCTCTATCCGGTGATATAAACAGCAACATGAAAACAACCTAACCCTGTGATGTTCTGAGATTTGCTTCAGACAGTCTCCCCTCTGTGCTGTGGGATGAGTGAGCCCCCATGAGTGACCCTGTGCAGTTTGTAGTCTCAGAGCAGTGCATGTGTTCCTCCTGTGGGCATTTGCCATGGAGGGAAGAGTCTGATCTGTTTCATTTTGTCACCCCTGTGTTCTCTCCATTGGTCTGCGTGTGTTGTGTGCGTTGTTGGGATACCTGAAGATCGTAAACGAAGTGCCAGTGCACCCACCTTAGGTACCGTACCCTGCATGCCAGCCTTCACCAGTACTGCATTCCAAACCATCTAACCCCCACTCCTGGCCTCTGTGATCTCTACCAAGCTGGCTGGCTGCAATCAGAAAACATAGTCTGTTCTAGAATTTTCATTTATCTTTGGCTGAAACAGACACTACAGAGCCTTTGCTTTTGAGCCTACCTGCTGTTTTAAGCAGTACTGTTGACACCTTGTAAACAGTTCTGAGGAAATGCCCAGCAACCTGCAAGGTGCAGGGCTGGAATGTGCTGGGTTCATACATCCCGGCTCCCCTCACCGTGACTGAGCCCTCATCCACCAACTCTCGTTCTTCCTCCATGTGTTTATTTTCCTGGCCTCCTCCAGAAGTGTCTGTTGCCAGGCCAGAGCTGACTTACTGCTCTTACGGGAACATTCTGGACGTTTTATTACTTTGAAATTGGGGATATTCAGTGATGACAGAGGTAACTTCATGGTATCTGAGGGTTCTCCATCAGAGTGCTTTTAAGAAAAGTTCATTGTCTGCCCATGGGGAATAGTGTGAAGAACGCCTTCAAAAAAAATAAATAAATAAAAGTACAGTGCTTTTTAAAGTTGGGCTAGGAACATTTTCAGGGCGCCTATACCCATTGTGGCTGTGGAGTGAGAATGGATCGACCCCCCTGGGTTTCTCTGAGGCTCTGTCATCTTAAATAAATTAAGATAAATTACACTCTTCCAGTTGGACAACTATTTCCAGCTACTCCTGTGTCCTTCTACGGCAGTACTTGATGCTTGTAGGCCAGTGCTGCTTATCATAACCTGTAATCACAGCTCTGCTTCATAGAAAACTCAACTTCTGCAACTTCTGCAAATCCTTCTGGGTCTCTTCCCCTGATTTTTTTTTTTTGAACAAGTGTTATTTTCCTTTATAAAATGTAAAGTTTCACATTTTGGAAAACACCAGCCCTGTCTTTGGTTGTGGCTGTTCTCCAGGGATGGACAGTTGAAAGAACTTACATGATGCATCTGTGGAAGTCTGCAGTGGCAAGTGTGGATGCTGCTCTTTCCATGCCAAATCAAAAACGACTGACTTTATATCTAAAGAAAATCTCACACATACCTGGCCACTGTTCTTCCGGTGTCTAGTACATAATAGGCTGAGTTGGTCTCCCCCTCACCCCTTGAGTTAGGATCTCAGCCTGGTCTGGCCTTGAGCCTTTTGGGTGCTGGGATTATGAGTGTGCACCACCACGCCTGGTGACTCATTCTTTGAAAAGAATTGCTAGTCCTCTGTAACCGTGTGATCTAAATGGCAAAGGAGAAGGAGAGTTAAGAACAAAATGATATAGAATCTTAATTTGACCTCGAATAAAATGTGAGAGAATATGTTCAGGGGAACTGGGTAGTTTTAATATGTCCCACTTGACCCATTAAATTGGGCCTCTGCAGACTTCAGGTGTGGGACTCGAGAGTGAAGTGAGGCTCAGTAGTTCTGATGCCATCTGCCTGTGAAAGTAGAGCCATCTTTCAGGGCTGAGCTTAGAGCAGGCGAGCTTGCTGAGGGCTTAAGCAGAGTCTTGGGGTGCACTGTGGGAAGGATAGAAACTAGGGGCTACAGCAAAGAAGAGACAACCAGGCCACAGATCTAGGAGCAAGTCATGGCGGAAGATGTTAGAGGAAGAAATGAGTCTCACTTTGTAGCCCAAGCTTGTCTCAGAATCGCTCCTCCTGTGCCGGCCTCCAGGCCGGGGATTTACAGGTGTGTTCCACCACACACAGCTCTGTCACACACTTAACCTCAGAGGCCAATTTTAAGCTAATTTACTTTATGCAGGAGAGTAAGCTTAGGGGACATACACTTACATTTTTGTACTTCAGGGAACTTTCTGGAAGTCACTGATTTATAGACGCAAAGGGGAAATCTTTTTTTTTTAAGATTTATTATTATACATAAGTACACTGTAGCTGTCTTCAGACACATCAGAAGAGGGTGTCAGAGCTCATTACGGGTGGTTGTGAGTCACCATGTGGTTTCTGGGATTTGAACTCAGGACCTTTGGAAGAGCAGTCAGTGCTCTTACCCGAAAGGAGAATTCTTAAGTTACTAAAAGCAAGAAGGTTTATATATTATTTGTACTCACGTGGTCTTATTCTATCCTTGGGACAGCTGAGACAGAAAAAGAGACAGCTGAGCACCTGAATTTGGCTGGTACATCTCGGTCAAAAGGTTCCCAGGGAACCAGTCCATTCCCAATGTCTCCACCATCTCCAGATTCCAGAAAGAAATCCAGAGGCATCATGAGACTCTTTGGGAAGTAAGTGGAAGGAAGGGCAGGTGGAGGACCTGACTTGTGTGCTGTTCAGGTGCAGAGGACAATGGGAAGTTTGCCTGGGCGTGGGTACCAAAATCCCAAGGCTTTTTGGAAGAAAGACTGATAATGGGATGCATATACTCATTGGGCCTTGGTTAATATTTAAATTCAAATATCTGGACTAATGACATACAAAAACAAACAAACAAAAACCTTATGATTAACCACCAAGTCAGAAGCCTCCTCAGGTCTAACGTATGACCATGTGCGTTGTGTCCTTAGACTTAGAAGAAGTCAGTCAACTACATTCAACCCAGATGACATGTCTGAGCCTGAATTCAAAAGAGGAGGGACAAGGGCAACTGCAGGACCCAGGCTTGGTTGGTCTCGAGATTTAGGACAGTCCAACAGGTAAGTATACCTGTGATGTCACTATTGGCTGAAGTCCGACTTACTGCTCTGTCTGGGAAAGTGGCTCTGCTTGTCAGTAGTTGGTGACAGCTGTGTGGGTGAGAGCAGTGTGAACATGTAAGGTGTCAGGATGGTTCTGGGGCTGAATGTTGATGTAGGTACAATTATGTGGGAAGTCTCAGAAGGCATAGTCTTGTAAAGGTGGGGCAGCCTAGTGGTCAGGAGATAGTTCTAAGGGCTGGGCTTGTGGCATAATAGCAGAGACCTAGTGTGGCAAACATGGGGTCCTGGTACCAACTCCAGCACTGAGAAGTGGAAGGGGAGAAGGTAAAAACTATGCTCTGGAGTCAGACTTCTTGCTCTCCAAACTCGTGTCCACCAGGCAGGTGACCTTGAGCTATGCCTTCATGCTCTGATTCACTTTCCTCTCACCACAGAGGGACCTAGCACCTATCCTTAAAGGTGATTGTGAGGACTGAGTTGATATCTGTCTAGTAACAACTGATCAATAGACATTAGCAATTTGATAGAGCCTTTGAAAGTGCATAAAGACACATTGTATCAGAATTCCTGAGCTTATCAAGACCATACATTGTTCGACCAAATTAATAAAAGCCTTGTCATACTAGTTGGGGAAAAAAGCTATGTTTCACTCACTAGGAGTCCAAGAACTTTCCTTGTGCTTTATTAAAACCTAGGTGGGTTTGGAGCTAACCATACTGACCTCCTGAGCATAAGAGGGTGGGGTTGGCAAACTTACAGAACAAGGTGTTGAATGCAGAGCCTTTTAAAGAGTAATCAGCTGGGAACACAGACTCCCACACAGGCGGAGCCCTGTTCATGGGTTTCATCAAGAAGTTCCCTTTGGCCTTCAGATAACAGATGTTCCCACTTGCCATATGTCTCCTTAAGTACAATAAAGAACTCCCTTGTGCTATTAAAAAAAAGTTTTTATCATGCACACACAATGTAAATTAATATTTTTTAAAAACTTAGCCATGTCACTTTGAAAATTTTTTCAAGCAGCAAAGCTGTGTAAGAAAAAGAAAATAGAAACTTCACTTGGAGTGTTCCTTCCTGTACTTAGCAGGAGCACATTATCTCCTCAGTGATTCTCTGCTAGAGAGAAACCATAATTCTGCTGAAATGAGTTCATAGTGCGCTTGAATTTCTTTCTGCCAAGCAGTATTTTCAGTTTGGGAGTCAGCTCTTGGGATAGTTTTTTTGAATGTGGAAAACATAACTTACATAGTTATGTAAGTTAACTGGGTTGCTTTAGGTCTCCTGGTAGGCCAGCAGCCTTGGCTGTAGCAGACCACCTGTGGGGCCTTCCAACTGGGGGCTCTTCACAGAGGCAGAGAAGCTGCTGATCTGTTGCCCTGGCTGTAGTAGATCTCCTGGGAGGCCACTAAAGACTGTAGGGTCTTTAGTGGAGCAGTTGTACAACGGCTCTGAGTGCAGCTGATCCGCACATAGCTCATCTTGGTGTTTTTCTGTAGAAAGTGTTCTCAGTAACTCCTGTTGGTCCTTCCACAATTTCTTTTGAATTGAAAACAGGGATTTTAGAAAGTAACTTTCCAATCTCGAACTGAAAATTAGGTTTTTCTTGGTTAAATGTTTGTTGCCAGGGAATTTCCATATTGATTGTATGCACAGTTGCTCAGTACTGACTATACGCTGCAAGACTGGGCTGATTCTCATTTCCTACAGTGACCTGGATATGCCATTTGCCAAATGGACCAAGGAGCAGGTGTGTAGCTGGCTGGCAGAGCAAGGCTTGGGGTCCTACCTGAGTTCTGGCAAGCACTGGATTATATCTGGCCAGACGCTTTTGCAGGCTTCTCAGCAGGATCTGGAGAAGGTAACTGTTCCCATTCTCCTGTACGTAATAAGAAGAGGGGGATGCGCATGTATAGCTGGAAATGCAGCTCAGGGGTAGTGCGCTTGTCTGACGTGTGAGAGCCCAAGGTTCAATCCCCAGCAAACCTACCCTCAGCCAGAGTCTTGATGTAGTATTGATCCTTTATCATCCTGAAACAGAGCCGGCTGAGTGGAACCCGTAATGAAAAGCATTAGCTTATGTAATTATATAGGTGCTATAGTGAATAGACTTCATAAAATGGATACAGTTCATACATCTCACTCATTTTGTAAACACACATTGACATATCTTTTTAATATAGTATATGCAATTCAACTTCACAAAGGAATACTTTATATATTTTATGTTGTAATTCTCAAACACTGTACACAAAATAGAAGTCAAATCCCATTATGCATTCAACAGTTTCTTTCTTACAAATAAAATGAATTTATTTAGGCAGTGTCTAGCATCCCACTGAGCCCATTGTGGTAGACTTGGGCCTTTTCTTCAGCAATGCTGTCCTGGCCTGAGGTTCATACTATAATTCAATATAGACTGGGTTATTAGCCTGAGGTAGTGTTCTAACTCAATGCAGGGCTGGTCTTGAAGGGAAGCTTCCTGGTGGAGGGTTCTTTGCTGGTGGATCCAACCCTGATGGACAAAATTCTAAGGCTCTGTTTATTGTTTCAGGAACTTGGCATCAAGCATTCACTGCATCGTAAGAAGCTCCAGCTGGCCCTGCAGGCCCTGGGATCTGAAGAAGAAACCAACTATGGGAAGCTAGACTTCAACTGGGTTACTAGTAAGAGGCCTTTATGCATGAAGAAGAATAAACATTGTCATATTTTCTCCTTGACAGTTAGGCAAGTTCATAGCTTGATAACGGCACTGGCTTTTCTCCTTTAGGATGGCTGGATGATATTGGCCTCCCTCAGTACAAGACCCAGTTTGATGAAGGGCGGGTGGACGGTCGAATGCTGCACTACATGACTGTGGTTAGTAGATCTCTGTTGGGGTGTTTCCTGTGAAGTGATGTTGTAACAGTTGGTACAGCTCTGAGATAATTAGAAACTTAAGCCAGGCAAAACTATATTTAGCCTAAGCTATCTAGAGGACTGAGGTAGTCAACAAGGTGAGTTCTGAAGTGTACACGTGGATGTTTGCGTTTTTATGGTGTGTGAGTTCTGTCATAGAATTGCTACTAGATAGAAAGGGTTGAAGCCCTGGTCATTTCTACATCACGCGTTCCAGAGTTACGCAGCTCTAGTTTGCCCTGGTGTGCACAAGGACCAGCCTCCTCCCTTGCCTTCCTTCGCACGGCTGCTCCCTGAAATCCTCTTCACATCAGTCCCGAGGGCAGGGGCTGCGGGGTTAAAGGAGGCGGGAGGCTGAACTTGCACTGCTCCCTTCTCTACTGGGTGTTTCCAGGCTTCCAGCCAGCGTAGGAAGACCCTGGAAGACCGTTCCTTATGTATAACAGCAGGGGAGATGGCTGCCAGGAGAGCCTTGTTCTGGATTCCACAGTGTGATTAATGTTTTATAGAAGATCCTTTTATTTAAAGAACATGTTGTCAGGTAGGGAGCCCCATAGGTGTTTTCTTTGTTAAGTAAGGGGAAAGTTTAACCTGCTAATTCCATAAATTTTTTTTTTTTCATTGTGAAAGGAACTTGGAGCTGAGTTCATGGGATTTGTATTCTTTTATCATTGAGCCAAAGTACTTGCAAGCTTGGCGGGGACATCATGTAACCTTGCATGAGTGACCATAATGAGCTTGGCATAGTTTATAGCCGCTGTCTTTTTTAAGAACCACATTTATGGATTCTCAGTAACCCTTTAATACTATTACATCTCCATTCTTGAGACTAAGAGACAAGGAGCTGAGAAGTTGGGGAATGTAACCAGTTGTCCGTGGTTACTAAGTAGCAGGAAGCCATAGAGAACTTGAACCTAGGCTGGTTCCAGGTCCTTCTTTGCATAGCGCACTATTCCACCTGGGACAAATACAGTGACATTTGACCTGCTTCTGCCCACGTCCATGGGGTCAGATGTCCTGAGGGAATGTGAGCAACCTCAACTCAAAAGTCACCGGAAGCACTTGTAAGACCTGCATGCCTGAAAGACATGGAGTGACACTGGAAAGAGTGACCTGTGATTCCTAAAAGGAAAGTCCCTGTTAGGATCTGGTTCCCTGGGTTGGCTCCAGGAACAGAAAAAGGATCTTAGTAGGAAACTGGCAAAAACCAGGAAGTAAAAAACCAGTTTGGGAGCCAGTGAGATGGCCGAACAGATAAAAGTGCTTGCCTTGCTAGCTTGACAGCATGAGTTCTATCCCTGTGACCCATGCCAAGGTGGAAGGTGAGGACTGAGGCCACAGAGTTGTCCCCTGACCTCTGTGTGTGTGTGTGTGTGTGTATGAGTGAGAGAGGGGGGGGAGTGAGAATGGTGTACATGTGAGCTTGCTATGTGTGTGTATATGAGAGTGAGAAGAGCTTGATGTTTGTGATTGTGTGAGAGAGAGCTTTGTACATATGTGTGAACTTGGTGCATGGGGGGAAGACAGACAGACAGACAGAGGGGAAGAGAGGAAGAAGAGGAGGAGGAGGAAGAAGAGGAGAGGAGAACAGAGCTTGGTGTGTGTGTGTGTTTTCCTCCACACACATCATACACATGAACTAATGAAAACAATAAGCCTTAAAATTGGCAAAAGCTGAATAGAGTCTATACTAATTTTATTTGTGTTTCTTAATTTTGATGTGTGCCATAGTTTCATAAGATGTGAATATCAGGAGAAACTATGAAACACAGAATTCTACACTGTCTAGAAGCCCCTAAGTCTAAAATCATTTTAAAATAAACCATGTGTTTATTTATTTGCTATTTTTAAAAAATAAGATCTCACTGTGTAGCTCTGGCTGTCCTGGAACTCTCTATATAGACCAGGCTGGCCTCAAACTCACAGAGATCTGCCTGTCTCTGCTGCCCTATTGCTGGGATTAAAGGCGTGCGCCAGAATGCCCAGACTTAAAAAGGGTTTCAAATGAAAGTAATCCTTGTAAAAAAGAAATCTTTCAAATATATTTCAGAAGTAATTAACATTTTATTTATATTGGAAACAGTACACATTTAGATGTTTCTTAATCTGATAGACTTTAATTAAATGAAAGTAGCCTATACTGAAGTGTTTGGAATGAGTATCTCAGTCTTAGATCAAAATGTTAATTGCTTTTTCTAATGTATTGTAAGACGCTAATTTTAATAAGCTAATCCTGCAAAAAAATTAGGAAATAATATTTGCTTGTTAACCCCAAGAATAAACTACTATTTTTTTTACTCTTAAAAATATTTTTATAGAAACTTAATCTCTTTTATTTATTTTTTTCCCCAAGAAATATGTTATCAGTCACAGTGTGCTATGTACCTGCATGGGCAGCCTCTGCTTATTTTCTGGGTGTGTTGATAAGATTTCTCTCGGCACTGCCCTGACATCACTTACTGCTGAGATATTTGTTTAGGTGTGTGGGGCATGGTTGAAATTGCTCCCGGTACCCTCAGACTGCCCAGTGTTTCCTTGAAGACATTTATTGATGATGTGTTGAAACAGAAGTCTCCATTTCTTCTCTCTTTTACTATTACCCAAACCCTTATACTGAGGGACATAATTGTTTTCAACATTGGTCACCAAGTCTGCTAGGTGAAGCAGTAATCCTGATCAGGGGACTTTGCAGGCCAGGAAAGCTGACAGAAGTGTGCTGAAACCATGGAAAGCAGCTTGGCCGCTGACCTTCAGGCGGGGCGGGACCTGATGATACTATTCTATCAGAACACCTAGACAAGTGATAAAGACTTGTTAGATTTGGGGGAACAATATAAATTTGAGGTTCTAGAGAGGGATTTGTTGAGAACAGAAAAGGAGTTCTGTTATGAAATGAAAACTGAAATCACAAGCAGAGTGATTGCACTCTCATGGCAGAGTTGTAAGATTCTCCAGGGCGCCCCCTCCCCCCTGCTGTGGGCCAGCACAGTGAGCTCCTGTTTCTCCTTTGCAGGATGACCTACTGTCCCTGAAGGTTGTCAGTGTGCTGCACCATCTCAGTATCAAAAGGGCCATCCAAGTGCTGAGGATCAATAACTTTGAGCCAAACTGTCTAAGGAGGCGGCCGTCTGATGAGGTAGCATCTCCGATAAGAAGCTTGCACATGTGAACTGGGCAGTCCATGTGTGGAAAACTTGGAGCCATTTTCTCTTGGAAACTGTAGAAAGAGCTGGTTTCCTCAGAGCTCAGATCCAGACTCACTGACTTGTGGACTTTCCTATGTCCCTGCCTTTTGTACCCATAAAGCTTCCACTGTGTAATTGAAGCCAAACGTTGTTTTCTGCTTACTCTTGCTTCCTCCTGTTCACAGACTATACTTTTTCCTGCCACCTCAATCCACGGAGTAAAATGTCACTGTAAATATTTCCTTTACCTTTTCTTACTGCTTCATAAGAAAGCTCGAATCTGTGGTATATGTTCTTTCAAAGAGCAGTCAAATTAGCAAACACTTATTTGGCCTTTCCTTTGAACACTTCACAGGACACCGGATAGTATGCTCCATGGGCCAGGCCTGTTAGACTGCGTGTGCAGGTTCAGTATCAAGGGTCCTATCATCAAAACCTAAAGTGTACAGTATCTGTTTGTTTCCACAGAATAGCATCACCCCATCTGAGGTTCAGCAGTGGACCAATCATCGTGTGATGGAGTGGCTTCGCTCTGTGGACTTGGCAGAATATGCCCCCAATCTCAGAGGCAGTGGTGTCCATGGAGGGCTCATGGTAAAGCTCTTTCAGTTTGAAATTGATTGCTTGGTTGGTTGGTTTCCTTTAGTCTAAAGGGTGAGCAGTCTTGGTCTGAAATCTGCATTGCTTTAAAATCTGTAAACTTTTGTTTCCATGTCACAAGTAGAGTATTCTACACACAGCCATGATAGAATAGCTTTGTGTGCTAGAAGAATTGCATCAAGTCACCATGATGTGCCTATGAAACATAAGTGAATCTATGTTGGGATTTGGATTCTACCCCCAAAATTAAATTTCACTTCATGCTGATATTCCAAACTCTGAACACCGGTTCCAAGCATTGCAGCAAAGGACACTCACTGTACATCCATTTGTTTTCAATAATCCTGGTAACCCCAACCGTCCCAGGGTGTTCCCTGGATTTCACTTGCAGAGCAGTTTTAGTGTCTTTCTTTAAATTAGGCTTACACCCATTTCTTTTTTATTGCTCCTCACCACTGAGTAACACCCAGCCGTCTCTCATGTGATCCTGGTCTTAAACTCCTGCTTGTGTGTAGACAGTATTTCTGCACACCAGTGTTCCATGAGCAGTTGCTTTCAGAGGCAGCATTCCAAATGGAGCTGTGCTGCTGCTATCTCCTGAAGCCTGGGTTACACATGCCTCTCTCGGGCACAGTGATATGTGAACTAAAAATCAAAGTTCAGGCTGGAGAGACAGCCAAAGCATGGTTGCTCTCGAGGAATTGGGTTTAGTTCTCAGCACTCACATGGTGGCAATAACAATCTTTAACTCCTCTTCCATGGCATCCGAGACCTTCTTCTGGCCTCCATGGGCACTACTGTACACACAAGGTACACACACACACACACACACACACACACACACACACACACACACACGTAGGCAAACACTTTTACACATAAAAAAATTATTTTTAAAAAAATGAAAAAAGAAAATCCATACCCTGGGCTGGGGCATTGGGAATTACTCATGTCAGCGATTTTTGCAGTGTGAAGTACCTCCATTTCAACTGTGTATAAGCTATGATACTTTTTACCAATCCCAATTTTTCTTACAGGTTCTTGAGCCTCGTTTTAATGTAGAAACTATGGCCCAGTTACTGAACATTCCACCAAATAAAACCTTGTTGCGCAGACATTTGGCGACCCATTTCAACCTTCTGATTGGTGCAGAGGCCCAGCACCAGAAGCGAGATGCCATGGAGTTACCGGATTATGTACTGCTAACAGCCACTGCCAAAGTGAAGGTTGGTTCAGGATTTTGGCATTTAATCATTGTCCGACGTTTGCAAAGGCCCCATTATTCCACTTTCTAAGATGTACTCAGTTTTATTAATGAGTTTAAAATATCTGTATGTACACATATCTATAAATTTCAAGCCCAATTAAGGGATTGCATGTTTGAAAGTTTCTGCTGAAGTCATTTGTGTTATTAGAGTCGAAGAAGATGTGGTCAGCTTCTGTTGTCAGTGTATTTTGCCAGTGCTGAGGACTCTGACGTGAGTCCAGTCTGCCACTGCAATGTTTTTGCTTTTCCCGTTGGTAAAAGGAGAAGTTAGGGTGAAAATAAGTGAGTAGAGAACATATACCTTGCAGGCGTGTGGTCTGCGCTTGACCCCGGGACTGCTGACAAGCAAATGGACCAACAAGAAGGCTTAGCTCCTGAGTACACCTTAGCTCCCGTGGTTTCTAAGTCAGAGAAATCTTAAGAACAGAGCCAAATCTCCTCCAGCCGGTGGGTAGCTACCATCATGGTGGTCGAGCTGTGCAGTTTCAGCTAGTGCAAGATTTACTCAGGGCACTGGCAGCAATACACCAGGATCCATAGGAAGGTTTTCGGGTTTCTTAATGTAAAATGTGAGTCAGCATTCCTTTCCAAAAGAAATGCTCTGCAGATAAACCAGTATATCCTCTATAAAAGAAGCCATAAAAGAGGATAATTGGAAAAAATTCAAATGAAAAGTATCTGCTATGCAGATTCATGCAGGCCATCGTTGGCGCATCACCTGAGGATGTAAAGGCCAAGAAGAATCAGAAACCAGAAGTTAGGATGCTCAGAGAGAGCAGGCTGTCAGGGCTGCCAAGGGAGCAAAGAAGGCTAAGCAGGCATCAAAGAAGACAGCAAGGGCTGCTGCCAACATCTCACAAAGGCTACACCTGAACAAGAGATTGTGAAGGTTGTTGCTCTGTGGGTCGGTGGAAAATGCTAATTTAATAGATCAGAATTTTAAATGAAGATCCATCTTTAATTCAAAAAGGAAGAGAGTCAAAACCAGAGGTTGTGATACCTGCCTGTAATCCAGCATGCAAGAGTCTAAGGCAGGAAGACTGCAAATTCAAAGATGGTCTGAGCTATATATTACAGCGTGGGTGGTTTTTACTTGCCAAGGTTTGAGGCTTGTGCCAAATTCAGATTCCCTCTTTCTTCTTTTGAGATACTCCCACATCAACTTATCTGTATATTATTTTCACATCCTTAATATGAAGACAATTAATGAGTTCTCCCAGAAATGTATGCTGAGCTCTTTTTGTTTTTACCCTGTCTGCCTTTCTAGACTTCTCCTGGGGGACTGTGTACTGATTACAATGACATTTCTCCCCTAAAGATCAGTGGACTCTTTCTCTCCAAGGGTGTGAATTCTTTTCCACTCATCAGTCCTACTATTAAGGAGAACAGACAAATGAAGTAACCCCAGCTTTACTACCTGCCTTCCCTTCCTGTCTCCCTCCCTCCCTTCTTCTCCAACTTGGGATGAAACCTAGGCTCTTAACCATATTAATCCAGTGCTCTAAAATTGATGGGTACACCCCAATCTGCCACTTTTTAATTTTTTTATTTTTATTTTATTTTTTAATTGTGAGTCATGCTCTTGTTAAGCTGCCCAGGCAGTATTTAAGCCTGTGGCTCTCATGCCTCAGCTACTGAGTAGCTGCAGTTGCAGGCAGGCCCATGCCACAAAGGCCCAGTGAGGACCACTGGCTTTCACTGATCTTAGACTGAATAGTTTTGCAAAATTTGGCTCATCCCTGAGAGGAATTCGATTGCATTAAGTCCTGTCTAATCCTAACAAAGGATTTTGACATGTCCAGCCTGTGGCATAACCGTGAGATTGACCTTTTGAGAGTTACATCAAGACAATTTATGATATTTGGGTGTGCTGATACTATGTCTGGGGTGCTTGTGGCTTTCCCGTGATAATTTGGTCATTGACGTTGCTTCCCCTGTATGGTGAGGTGAATAATTATCTTATAGGTGTAATTAGTCCTTTGTTATAGGGATTTTATCCTATTGTATTTGTTTGCTTTTAAAGCCGAAGAAGCTGACCTTTAGCAACTTTGGAAATCTGAGGAAGAAGAAACATGAAGATGGAGAGGAATATGTTTGTCCGATGGAGCTAGGCCAGGCATCAGGTAGCTCCCAGAAGGGGTTTAGACCTGGCTTGGACATGCGCCTGTATGAAGAGGATGATTTGGATCGGTTAGAGCAGGTAAGGTGCCCACAGTCATGCAGACACTGCTTGGAAGCCTTGCACACTGTCACTGAGGAAGGGTGCTGTCTTCATGTGCCTGAAAGTAAAAATAGCAAAGTATCCTGAATAGCTGCCAATTGCTGCGCGCTTCCAGGCACTGTCCTCAGCACCTGACGTACTTTATTGCTGGTGCTGATTTGAGACCTTAAAAGTGTCGCAGTAGGGAAGCTGAGGCACGGAGTCACTCTTGTTCCTGCTGCATTTGATGCTGTGTACATTCTTTCTGTTTAGACTGTCATTCAGTTATCTGTACTCTTGAAATTGTACAAATGAGCTTGTCACACTGTGGTCTGTTCATGGCAGATGGAAGATTCAGAAGGGACGGTGAGACAGATAGGTGCATTTTCTGAAGGCATCAACAATCTCACGGTGAGTGTGTACAGTGAGTGTGTGCAGCGAGTGTGTACAGTGAGTGTTTGCAGTGAGTTGCAAATGTTATTCTAACAGCACCCAAAGCCACAAACACCTCCTTGCATGTTGGAGGCATGTGCTAAGCTCGGGACTCTGTGTAACTCCATGTCCCTTGTTTTTCAGCACATGCTAAAGGAAGATGACATGTTTAAGGATTTTGCTGCCCGCTCCCCGAGTGCCAGCATCACAGATGAAGACTCCAACGTTTGAGCAGAGCACCTGGGCAAATGCCAGGAGCACAGATGTCATTTTCTAACTTGGTTTCTCGGATAGTGAATACAGCAGGTGACAGGTTGTGCATTGTTTATTGTTTGGTCTTCTGCTCACTCAGAAGGAGAACTGTCACACGGAAATGGTGCCAGTTCTGAGGATACTGAGAAAAAAGACACTGGTGAACGGACGTGCGCTTGCTCTGCCTCTATTTAATGTAAAGTCTGTGACATATGTTGCATTTACGGTTGGGTGTTTACCAGAGTGCTTCGCTCACATCCCCAGGAGGGAGGATCTGGCCACATCAGTGTTCACTGCAGCCGTCTGAGCGGAATGAGCTGCTCCCCAGATCCAAGGCCACCATGCCAGCAGCACCTCCACTTGCCTCTCACTGTCTTATTTTTATATATTTTTCTAAATACGTGTATATATACAGTATACAGAAAGCAGAACCTTTATTTTGTGACACAAGGATCAAAAGATCATATTAAAATGAAGAAACCCCAATATTTCAATGATCATATACCAGCTGATTCCTGAAGATACCAGAGTCCCATTTTTTTTTCCACTGCTGAATTTTAACAGTGTTACCATTCAGGCTAAATTCTACTTGATAAACTTCTTTGGTTCCCACAAAAATTGCTGGGCAGTTTGGAGCTTGAACTTTAATCTTGACTCCATTTGCTTTATAATGAAGAATTTTAGGGTATTACCACATCAACTTGAAGCCTTTGGATGCACTCATATCCCCATCAGAAAAGTTTTTGTTAGAATAACTTTGGAAAAACAAAAAAAAACAAACAGAACCTTTACATCTTAAATTTCTTTTTTTTTCCCTTTGCTAAACTCATCATTACGTTGAACTAAGGAGTCCGCCTAGCCATGTCGGCTGTACCTTACACTCAGACTGTCAGCTGATGGGGCTTCGTATTATTTCAATCAGAACCCAAATATTTTAAAGCTGTAGAACGTTTTCTAATGGCTATCCTGTCCAACAGCATGTTGCTCATGCTTTCTGTCACACAGGGCCCAAAGGCTTTTTGTAAAGAAAATAGAAAGCTACAAAGCAGCTGTTGAGTGGTATGTGTCTATGAGTGTTTTCAGCAGGGTTGGAGACAATCTACTTTTCATTCAGGGCTACTCTAAATGAGATCCCCTGTGTTCTGGACAGGAGCTTAGACACTGGGGGACAGGTGGACAGGTCACTTTACAGTGATAGATCTGGTGATAGCTATTTCCAAATGTCAGCAGTATGCCGTTTTTATGCTCTGCAGGTTATAAAGCTGTTCATTGTGAACCTTGTAACACTGCTGGTTATTTCTAATTAAATTATCAGATGCTAACAGTGATTTTCTTTGAATGCTCCCATTCATGATTTCATGACAATATTGGCTTCTTCCTGTATTGGGGTTTTAGTTTAACATGAATAAATACCACCATTTGAAAAGCTCAGTTTGTTATTAGAACCTGGTTAAAATACCAGCAGACTGTTACAGATGCCAAATATTCTTTATCAAGGACAATGTAACAACTGATGATATGTGATAAAGTTAAAAACTTTTGATTATATATTTTATTTACAAAAGTATTATGCAAAGTTTGCGTTACCTTATGAGAGGAAATAAAGTCAATTGATAATTGCCTTGTGTATTTGTCATTGTTTCTTTGTTCAGAAAAACAAAGTCTTCATTTCTGGTGGAAACAGTAACTGATTTTTGTTTGTAAACTTGCACGTTTGATTGAGTTTTTTTGAATCAGACAAATTGAGATCTCTGCTTAAGAAGTACATATAAAAGGAAATGCCAGCAACCTGCCTGGGGAAGGAAGGGTCAGAACAGATGCGTCAAAAAAGGGAAACAGAAGAGACACAAGCTTGGAGACATTGGTTGGAGAATGTAGGAGTCTAACCCATACATTCACATGCTGGTTTTATTTTGACTAGTTTTTAGAAACAGGAGCCACATCCAGGAAGAGATCAAATGTAGCCTGTACATAACCTGGAGTAGAGCAGGTGTTTTGTGTGAAATTGTCATTTGTCACTTGGCAAGCATCAGGAATCTGTGAGTACAACACACCCAGTTGACAAACGGGGCCCTCCCTCACGTGTTTGTCTAGCCTCGGGTCTATATGGCTAGCTACATCAAGGAAGCTGTGGCATTAGAAAGCTGGTGGTGGCTTTAACAGATGTGGCTTTGCTGAAGAAAATTTATGAGAAAGGCAGTTCCCGGTGACATTCACATGCTGGATAGCTAGAAGCAGCATTTACTGGGTGTGAGAAAATGGGACAAAAGGCTTCACAGCAGGTAGCTCCGAAGGACAGCCAGGAGGTTCTTGCCATGTGTGAGGTGGTCAGTGCGGCTATTTCCCACGCAGCACAGAAGCTGAAGGAGTACCTCGGGTTTGAGTATCCGCTGAGCAGACTCTGCCTTGCAGCGAGTTCACTGACTGAGGTCTTCCTCGTCCACTTCGTTACCTTCTGCCAGGAAAGGGGAGCGGATGAGTGGCTCACCACCACCAAGATGACCAAGCACCAGGCCTGGCTGTTTGGAGCAGACTGGATTTGGACCTTCTGGGGACCTGATAAGGAAATACGGCTTCAGGTGGCAGTGCAGACTCTGAGGATGGCTTCGCTCCCTCTGACGGACCCAAAATCCTGTGAGTCAAGGGGAGAGGAGTCTTGGAAAAAAGGCAGATTTGACAAGCTGCAAGAGTTCTGTAACTTGGTAGGAGAGGACTGTCTGGGTCTGTTTATCATCTTCGGTGTGCCTGGAGAACCTAAGGCTATCAGAGGCGTTGTCCTGGAGAGTGTCAGAAACGGGATGATGGAGAGCCAGCTGCCAGGACGCAAGGCTGTGGAGCAGTTTGTGCTGGAAACAAAGGACTGTGTCTCCATCAAAGAGCTGCTAGGGAACTGTCTGAGTAAAAGAGATGGGCTGAGTGACATGGGCAGAGTTTACATCCGCATCCTCTAAACTGGGCATGTTGCTGTGACTGGCCTGTGAGACAGAACAGGAGGACAATCCCCAACACAGGGCTATCCACCCCCTACATTGACTGAAAGTGATCCCTGGGTTAAAACTTGCTAGTGTCCCAGTTACGGAAAAGAAAAGAAAAGAAAAGAAAAAAAATAGCTGTTGCTGTGTCTTGGGAAATTTTACTTTGGGATTTGTTTATTCAAAACTAAAAATTGGAAGAGAAAATGATAAATTATACATAAAGTTTGATTTGGAAAAAAAAAGTTGTCTTTGAACTCATCTCATAGTCACAAGCTTAAAATGTTACTGCTGTTGTAAGGAGAACAACTGTTCATGAGGTGTGGTGGGGATGCCAGTTTTGGTTCAAGACTCCTAAAGAAAACTTCCCACTGCTGACCTTCTGAGCCCTCCCTCCACAATTGCTTCTTCCCAGCAACTCCACAAATAAAGGACTTTCAAAGTATTTAACATAGGGTTCAACTGGGTGTTAGCTATACCATGAGTTACTGAGTCACCGGTGAAATATGTGTATTCGCAGTAAGGAATGTATTTTCAAACACAATGGTCATATTTTCTAAAATGTCTTCTTGGGACTTAACAATATAAAGAGCAATTGCCACTATTTACTGACCTCGTGTTGGGCCCAGTGCTTTAAATATATTATTATAATTTGCACATGAGGCTCTATTAAGAAGTATGTATTTGGGGCTGGAGAGATGGCTCAGCAGGTAAGAGCACCCGACTGCTCTTCCGAAGGTCCTGAGTTCAAATCCCAGCAACCACATGGTGGCTCACAACCATCCGTAACGAGATCTGACTCCCTCTTCTGGTGTGTCTGAAGACAGCTACAGTGTACTTACATATATAATAAATAAATAAATCTTAAAAAAAAAAAGAAGTATGTATTTGTTGCTATTTGTCTATGATGTGTGTCATTCCCAAGTCATGAGCTGTTAACAAAAAGCCAAGTCTCCACTTATGGCTCCAACTCTTCCAACAATACATAAGTGAGTTGACTCTTAAGCACAAAGATGTTCACCTGTGAGGAAGCTGGCTGTTGTTTGTCTCTGCCTCACTCCTGCTCTCACTCTGTGCTGCCCTTCTAGCCTGTTCCCAAGTGTGGAACCCTTGCTGAAACGTGGACCATGCTGATGTGGTCGTGCAATGCTGTAATCCTAGCCCTGGGAGAGGCTGAGGAAAAATGGCTGTGAATTTGAAGCCCAACCCGGGTTACCTGTCGAACTCTGGGTTAGCAGGGGCTACCCAGTGGAACTTGTCTTCAAACAACATGGACCAAATCTCTACATACCTACCCTCAAAAAAAAGGGGGGGTGCTTCTCATAGCCTTGATCCTCTCTGTGTTTGGGAATCTAGGGCTCTTTCAAGGCTGGATGATGACATTGTAAGGCAAGATGGTAGCAGGTAGCATACTGGATGGCCTTTAAAGTAAGCAGTACATTTGATGTTATGATCTGTGTCACTGGAACTTCTCTGTTCTACATCATTTATTTAGAAAGGCTCATTGTATAGAAAGGCTCATTGCAGGCCATTGAGTCTATACAAGACCACTGACATGTCACAGTTGCTGAGGATGGGATGCGGTCAAATCTGAAGCCAATGCTTCCCCATTTCCACTCACTTATCCTGGAGCTGGTTTTTCTCTAGTTGTACGTTCCTCCCTCTATTGATCCCAGCCCTTGCAACCTATTCTAGGGCTCTGGCATCTAGTTACAAATACCTAGTAAACTACCAATAGTGCCTATCTAATTGACTCTCCTCTGTGACTCCATCTGTCCTCTCCAGGCCATTGTCACTTCACTGGGTACTTTGGAAATCCCTTTTGCTTTGTCTTACCTCTGCCCTAAAGAATCTTGTACAACTACTTTTTCTTTAGTTAAACCTCTGGGATATGCCATTTGATTTCTTCTAGATTCCTAATGCCTCCAAGTTTTTCCATTCAAAGGGTAAGGGTAAGGGAATAGGAAAGGTGTGATTCGTACTTCCACTCTGGAGGCTGGAGGCAGGAGAATTCCCATAAATTCATATCTAGCCTGGGATACAGTCTCAAAAGCAAACAAAACAAACATGGCAATACCTATCTTGTAGTGCCGCTATTGGCTGTCTGAAATCCAGTCTTCAGTGTTGAGCACTTACTCAAATCCACTGCATCCTTCCCTACCCAGCACACAGGATGTGCAGAAAACAGAGATAGATGTTACTTCAGTATGGGCAGAGCCTAAAGAAAGAGCCTGTTCCTGTCTTCTGACCACTGAGCCTTGGATTCAAATGTGAATACACAGACAAGTCCTGGAGAAAGCAGGGGAAGAATTTCTGTAATCCCTATGGCATCTCCTTGCTGCAAGAAAGAATTGAGTACACAGCTTTCTTTGCCTTGCTTTTCCATCTTTGAAACATGTATTCAGCCTGAAGCTCTCTCCTTAATGAAGTTAGAATAACGAAGAGTGAGAAGACAGTCCTATCCTGGAAATTGGCATGACATGCAGTGTTTAATATTGTAGTAAATAAGTATCAATATACACGATTACTTACCAATTTAACTTTAAACAAAGATAGGGCTGAGGATATGGCGCTGGTAGAGTGCTTGCCTAACACCTGTACAAGGTGTTCATCTACTAGTACTGTATAATAAGAACATTAAAGAATATGGAATACTGATAGAGACCTCCATTTCCCCTCTTGGTTGGCACAGTATTTGTTATGGTTAATCACAAATTATTAACTTAGCTGGATTTAAAATTGCTAAGAAAATATACCTCTGGATGTGGTTGCGAGTTTGGAAGACCCACGGTGAGTATGGGCAGCACCATCCCATGGGCTGGGGCCTTAGACTGAATAAGGAAGAGAGAGTGAGCAGAGCAGCAGCATCTATGACTGTTTTCTGACTGTGGAGGCTGTTCATCACAGCCTCAAGATCCTATTGCCATGATGGACTGTACCCTCAGACTGAGCTAAAATGAGCTCCTTTATTCTTCAAGTTCTTCAGCCAAGCATTTAGTCACACCATTGGGAAGAGAAACTATTGCAGTGTTTATCAGCATAAGATATACAGCGGGCAGTGGTGGTACACGCCTTTAATCCCAGCACTTGGGAGGCAGAGGCAGGTGGATTTCTGAGTTCGAGGCCAGCCTGGTGTACAGAGTGAGTTCCAGGACAGCCAAGGCTACACAGAGAAACCCTGTCTCAAAAAAAAAAAAAAAAAAAAAAAAAAAAAAAAAAAAAAAGGATACACATCAGCTTTGGCCTTGTGTCCAATGAGCATGTTTTGTTTGTTTGTTTGTTTGTTTTTAAAGAAAGGTTTAATGTAAATTGATAGGCTTATTCACAAATTATTGCTGAATGTCTATTGGACAAAGGCCTGTTTTATGCCCTATCAACCCAAGTATACAAAGAATGAAGTCCCCATTCTTGGGGGTTTTCTATTTTATGGTGGGTGGTACAATAAATATATGTATGCATCTTTTCAATGCATCTTTAGATACTTCCAAGGATTCTGTAAAGAGAAGGTATGAAGAAGGCTAGTGAGATGGCTCAGTTGGTACTGGGTTATTTTTGAGGCAGGATCTCAGTACATAATGTGCAGTCTAGTGTAGTCTTTCTGCCTCAACCTCTGGAATTCTGGATATCCCTTCCCTCTAAACAAACAAACAAACAACATGGAGCAGTGGTAAAGGTACTTGCTTCCAAGGCTGACAATCTGGGTGACTTTCTTAATTTAAAAAAAAAGTATAAACAAATTAAACACAAATAAAGCTTTAAAAAATTAATGCTCAAAGACACCTAGATTAATTGGCTAACACTTCAGAGTGAGGCCGAGATAGGTTTTTAAAGCTCTTGAGGTGGTTTTAGTGTTCAGTCAAGGTTGAGACCCATATTTTCTTTCCTTTCCTTTCCTTTCCTTTCCTTTCTTTTTTCCCTTTTTTCTTAATTGTTTTATTATTTAAATGCATTGTATACATCAAACATATTAATAATATTGAGTATTTTGAGAATCAAGTAATACATAAAAAACTTGTTCAACTTTTATATTCATATCCTTTCATACCCTAAAAATATCATTAATGAATATTTAATATTATCCTTAACTGAGGATTTTATATCTAATATTGAATACTAAATTGTTTTACAACATAAAAATATTCTTTTGGATTAAGCATAGTAAAACAGCATAAAATAGTAAAAATAAATCATTAAGAAATATATTCAAATGCCCTTATATAATACTACCTGACATGGTAGGAGACTATTTAAAATGCATCATATATCTGTGTACAGTGTCTAACAATCAGTTTACTTAAAAAAAAGATTATCAGTGTTTCTAGGCAAGAAATTATTTTATCAGTAAATATATTTTAAACATTTCAAGATATCAAAAACTCGGTCTGGTGAGATGGCTCAGTGGTTAAGAGCACCAACTGCTCTTCTGAAGGTCCTGAGTTCAAATCCCAGCAACCACATGGTGGCTCACAACCATCTGTAACAAGATCTGACGCCCTCTTCTGGAGTGTCTGAAGACAGCTACAGTGTACTCACATACAATAAAATAAAATAAATAAATCTTTAAAAAAAAGATAGCAAAAACTCTTAAGTTAAACATTAAGAAAATGCTAATTTCAAGCACAGTGAGAAAAATTGTTAATAATATTTCCATGATGTTTGTAGAATATGATTTTAATATTTCAACTGTTCATATTCAACAAACAGAATAATTATTTTAAGATATAGTTTGCTATTATTTCTCCCTCTTCATTTCTGATTTTATTAATTTGGATTCTGTCTCTGTGCCCTCTGGTTAGTTTGGTTATGGGTTTATCTATCTTGTTGATTTTTCTCAAAGAACCAGCACCTGGTTTGGTTGATTCTTTGTATAGTTCTTTTTGTTTCTATTTGGTTTAATTCTTTCCTGCTTTCTACTCCTCTTGGGTGTGTTTGCTTCTTTTTGTTCCAGAGCTTTCAGGTGTGCTGTTAAGCTGCTAGTGTTAGCTCTCTTCAGTTTCTTATGAGTTTTCCTCTTACCATTGCTTTCATTGTGTCCCATAAGTTTTGGTATGATGTGTCTTCATTTTCATTAAATTCTAAAAAGCCTTTAATTTCTTTCTTTCTTTTTTTTTTAAATTTCTTTCTTTCTTTCTTGACCAAGTTATCCTTGAGTAAAGAGTTGTTCAACTTCCTTGTGTATGTGTGCTTTCCATTGTTTTTGTTGGTGTTTAATACCAGCCTTAATCCCTGTTGATTTGATAGGGTGTATGGGATTATTTCATTCTTCTTGTATCTGTTGAGGCCTGATTTATGACCAATTATATGGTCAGTTTTGGAGAAGGTACTGTAAGGTGCTGAGAAGGAGGTATATTCTTTTGTTTTGGGATGAAATGCTCTATAAATATCTGTTAGATCCTTTTGGTTCTATTAGTTTCACTGTCTCTGTTTAGTTTCTGTTTCCATGATCTGCTCATTGCTGAGAGTGGGGAGTTAAAGTCTTCCACTATTATTGTGTGGGGTGTGATGTGTGCTTTGAGCTTTAGTAAAGTTTCTTTTACGAATGTGGGTGGCCTTGCATTTGGAGCATAGATATTCAGAATTGAGAGTTCATTTTGGTAGATTTTTCTTTTGACCAGTATGAAGTATCCTTCCTTATCTTTTGTGATAACTTTTGGTTGAAAGTTGATTTTATTCGATATTAGAATGGCTACTCCAGCTTGTTTCCTGGGACCATTTGCTTGGAAAATTGTTTTCCAATCTTTTACTCTGAAGTAGTGTCTGTCTTTGTCTCTGAGGTGTGTTTCATGCATTCAGCAAAATGCTGGGTCCTGTTTATATATCCACTCTGTTAGTCTGTCTTTTTTGAGGGAATTGAGTCCATTGATGTTAAGAGATATTAAGGAAAAGTGATTGTTACTTCCTGTTATTTTTGTTGTGAGAGGTGGAATTATGTTTGTGTAGCTATCTTCTTTTGGGTTTGTTGAAAAATTACTTTCTTACTTTTTTTAGGGTGTAGTTTTCCTCCTTGTGTTGGTGATTTCCATCTATTATCTTTGTAGAGCTGGATTTATGGAAAGATACTGTGTAAATTTGGTTTTGTCTCGGAATATCTTGGTTTCTCTGTCTGTGGTAATTGAAAGTTTTGCTGGGTATATAGTAGCCTGGGCTGGCATTTCTGTTCTCCTAGGGTCTGTATGACATCTGCCCAGGATCTCCTAGCTTTCATAGTCTCTGGTGAGAAGTCTGGTGTAATTCTGCTAGGTCTGTCTTTATATGTTCGTTGACCGTTTTTCCTTACTGCTTTTAATATTCTTTCTTTGTTTAGTGCATTTGGTGTTTTGATTATTATGTGATGGGAGTAATTTCTTTTCTGGTCCAGTCTATTTGGAGTTCTGAAGGCTTCTTTTATGTTCATGGACATCTCTTTCTTTATGTTAGGGAAGTTTTCTTCTATAATTTTGTTGGAGATATTGACTGGCCCTTTAAGTTGGGAACCTTCACTCTCTTCTATACCTATCATCGTTAGGTTTGGTCTTCTCATTGTGTCCTGGATTTCCTGGATTTTTGGGGGTTTAGGAGCTTTTTGCATTTTTCATTTTCTTTGACTGTTGAGTCAATGTTTTCTATGGTATCTTCTGCTCCTGAGATTCTCTCTTCCATCTCTTGTATTCTTTTGGTGATGCTTGCATCTATGACTCCTGATCTCTTTCCTAGGATTTCTAACTCCAGGGTTGTCTCCCTTTGTGATTTCTTTGTTTTTATTTCCATTTTTAGATATTGGATGGTTTTGTTCATTTCCTTCACCTGTTTGTGTTTCCCTGCAATTCTTTAAGGGATTTTGTGTGTGTGTGTGTGTGTGTGTGTGTGTGTGTGTGTGTTTCCTCTTTAAGGGCTTCTAGCTGTTTACCTGTGTTCTCTTGTATTTCTTTAAGGGAGTTGTTTATGTCCTTCTTAAAGTCTTCTATCATCATCATGAGAAGTGATTTTAGATATGAATCTTGCTCTTCTGGTATGATGGTGTATCCAGAACTTGCTATGGTGGGAGAATTGGGTTCTGATGATGCCAAGTAACCTTGGTTTCTGTTGCTTATGTTCTCGCGCTTGCCTCACGCTATCTGATTATCACTATTGCTACCTGCCCTCCTAATATCTGACATGAGTCTGTCCTTGCTGTGATCCTGGTTGTGTCAGAACTCCTCAGAGTTCAGCTGTCTCTGTGATCCTGTGATTCTGTGATCCTGAGATCCTGGATATGTCAGAGCTCCTGGGAGTCAAGCTGCCTTAGGGACTCTGAGATGTTGGTGTGACCAAGCTCCTGGGATCCTGGGCGTGTTAGAGCACCTGAGAGTGGAGCTACTTCTGGGTGTTGTGGGACTGGCTGTGGATTCAGCACCCAAGGTCTGCTCAGGGCACCTCTGATTCTTTGATCCAGAGCTTATTAGAGTGCCTGGGAGTGGAGCTTCCTCTGGGTGTTGTAGGACTGGCTGCAGAGTTTGTGTTCAAGGTCTGTCTAGGGCACTGACTCAGACTGGAAGAAACCTATGTCACTGGTCGGGCAGAGTTCCTGGGTGCCTGGGTCCCAATGGTCTCAGTTACGTCCAGTGTTGGGGCAGATGTTGTATCCTCCTTACTTCTGATCCTATGATCCTGGGCTTATTTATTTATTTTTCCTTTTTTAGGACAATCACTGGGTAACTTGTAACTCACTACATAGACCAGGCTGGCCTCCAACACACAGAAAAACACCTGCCTATGCCTTTTGAGTTAAAGGCGTGTGTTACCATGCCCAATGGAGAGCCTTTTTTTTCTTCTTTTAAAGGTTATTTATTTATTATGTATGATTATTTTGCCTTCACGAATGTCCTTGCACCTCATGCATGCCTGGTACCTGTGAAAGCCAGAAGAGAGCATTGTAGCTGAAATTACAGATGATTGTGAAGCACCATATGGATGCTGGGAATTGAACTAGGGTCCTCTAGAAGAGCAGTTACTGCTTTTAAGTGCTGTGCCACCTCTCCAGTCTTCCCTCCCCAACACATATGCACGTTCTTAACTCCATCTCATGATGTAATCAGTGCTGTTCTGGTGACTGAAGTGGCTGCATACTCTCTCCCTGCCTGGAGATTGGTACTTTATCTGGAAACAGATGAGCTTTGTTCACATGCTTTTTAAAAAGAACTTACTCTTTATTGAAAATTATCCCTCATATTAACCCAGGCTTCAAATTAGTAAACGACCATTAAAAAAAGAAGGCTTAAAGTTTTTCAATTGTTCTACCCAGAATTACCTATGTAATCTGTAGAGATCAATGAAAACTGAAAATGTGGAGTCCCCTTGCAGAATTTAATAAGAACGTAAGCCACCAGTGGATGATTGTACTTCCAAAGCCTTTCCAGCTGAAAAATTACAGTTTAGAAACTTCTGCTGGCAAACTAATACATGCGTTATACTGTAAACCATCTTTGCTTACTGATACTTTATAAAGGAGTTACTTGTAAAGATGATTTTTAATCTGTGTGTGTGAGCCATAGGACTGTGCACATGACTGCAGGTGCTCATGGAAGCCAGAGCCTATGAAGCAAGAGCTACTTAAGGTTATGGGCCTTTCTGCATTGGTCTAAGGAGTCCAGTTCTGGTCCACCACAAAAACAATACATGAAAAGACAAGGTCAAAATTTAAACTCGAACAATCTAGTTCAAAAGGCCACTTGAACAAACAAACAAAGTGGTAGGGGTGCAGCCACACTGTGCCATTGTGTTGTCCCCTCATCCCCCAAGGCCTTTGCCTCTGGTGCTTGTTACTTTCTCTGTTGGATGGCAGTCATTTAAGAAGTATAACGGCATCGGGGCATGATGGTGCATGCCTTTAATCCCAGCACTCGGGAGGCAGAGGCAGGCGGATTTCTGAGTTCGAGGCCAGCCTGGTCTACAAAGTGAGCTCCAGGACAGCCAGTGCTACACAGAGAAACCCAGTCTCAGAAAAAAACAAAACAAAAAAACTATAAAGACTGCTAAAATGTTAAAGCCTTACCACTGGAGTTTAACCCTCAGAACCTAGGTGGTGATGGGATAGAACCAAAGAACTAATTCCCTTAAACTGTTCTCTTACTAGTGCACACACACACACACACACACACACACACACACAGAGTAATTAAAAGCTAGGTGTTATGCTATATTCCAGCAATTGGGAGACTAGAGCAGCATGATTGTAAAGAAAGAGAAAGGGCAGAAGGAGAAGGAAGAAAATGGAACAAAGAAAAAAATGGGCTGAAGAGGTGGAGAGGTGGTGCATTGATTAAGCAGGGACTACTCTTCCAAGGGACTAAGGTTCGGTTTCCAGCATCCACGAGGAAGCCCATTATTTCCCTAACTCCATGTCCGCTGCTGGCGCAGTGAGCAATACAGGCACATGGTGTGCTGATATGCAGGAAAACACCGATATACATAAAATATACAAATAAACGGGAAAGGAGAAAAACGTCTTAGAGCAGCCATTAAAACAAACAAACAGGCCAGTAGACGTAGACTGTGAGACTTCTAGGTCAGAGTCCCCATCATTCCACAACAGTTAACCAAGAGCCACAGCTCCACTATCCCTTTGCCCAGTGCTCTTCCGTTCCCAGGTTACACACTTCCGGTCCCGCCCCCTCCCGGCGGTGCTTGTCCGCTCCGGCTCGCCGTCCTTAATCATGGCGGCCGCCGCGCTGCAGCTGAGGCAGAGCCTGTGCCCCGGACCGCGCGTCCTGCGCACCTTCTCCTCGGTCGCCAGCCCTGCGGCTCCGAGAGCCGGCCCGCGTGAGTGTGGGTGCGTCGCTGCGGGCTGGGGGGCGGGGAGAAAGGAGGCCGTGCGCTCCGTGACCTTCCTGTGTTTTTCTGGAGGTCGTCGCGCATTTCCACGAGTGCGTTCGCTGAGCCCGGCACACCGCAGGGGTTCGGGGCGCACTGTAGTGTGAGAGGCGGTGCAAGCGTGGGGCTGGAGGGAATGCAGCGACGGGAGCCGCGTGCAAGAGTGGGCAGCAGGAAAGGCCCGGCCAGGAGCGGGCACCTGCCCACCAGGGCCTTCCCCGCCGCCTCTCCTGCAGGGCATGCTTCTTCCTTCCGCGCTCGCTCTCCTGCAGACCTGCTCACAGCACGTCGTGCCTTTCCACTCCCTTGTTGAAAATCCACAAATGGTTTCCGGGTAAATTATAGATTACTTAATACATCATAGTGGCTCCTCATAGTCCTAAGATGTGTCTATCCCCAAGTTTTCGCTCTCTTATTCTCTTAAGTGTGTTAGGCAGAGTTGCAGAGGTTGGCAGTCTATCAAAGTTTTGAAGTAGCGCGTAGACACAGGTAAACGGTAACAATAAAACTTATTATCACGAAGAAAAAGAAAGCACAGTATTGAAAACGATATGCTGTTGAAGAAGTGGCTATAAGGTAGGATGGAATAGTGAGGAGAAACCTCCCAGAGGAAAAGATGTTTGAGTAGTCACGACGATTTGAGAGAAGAGCACTGTTCTTCTCAAAGAGGTTAGACATGATCAAGGAAAAGAAAGGGACACCCGGGCCAGAGGTGTTCAAGTAAAGGGTCGAGTGGCAATCCAAGATGTCAGAATAGTGGGCTGAGCTTTAAGGATTTGGGGGCGTTTGGTTTTGCTTTGAGCTTGGACTTTGTTAGAAGTCGAGGATCACACTAGAATAGAGAAGTGACATGGTTTCTACTTGTGAAGGATCTATCACTGGCATCTGTGTGGTGACTCATGTCAGCAGGGTAAGACTGCAAGACCTATTTGGAGGCTGTTGGTATTCCAAGCAAGATGATGGTAACAGTGCAGAAGGTGGTTTGGCTTATCGGATATAGTTTGAGAATGAAGCCAAATAGGATTTACTGATGGATTTGATGTAGGCCTTGAAGATAAACCCTTTCCTGAGCGGTTGGATGAGTGTTAGTGCCGTTTACAGGGATTAGAAACCCTTTGCTAAGCCTGTCTTGTGGATGCACATTAAATATGGTGACCCTCTTCAGTTGTCTGTCCTTTTTTCAATATCAGCCATACTGAGTCTGAGTTCGTTTACTTGTTTCTATTTTTTGTGCTCTCTCTAATCTATAAGGTCAGATAAGAGAGGTATTTGGCAATGTGAACTAAATGTAGCTGTGGCCAGCTGTTTGGCACTGTAGGAATAAGCAACTCAGTAGCAAGCGTCTCCTTGTGCTCTGAAGACTGAGTCTGATGTTGTGGACATCCTGGTCTGCATCACTCAAGATGGGATGATGCACATTTCTCTGTAGATTCAGCCCAAAAGTGAATAGTACCATAAAAAGCCTATCGATTGTCCCACCATGGCAGAGACTAAGACTTCCTTTAGCAGAGTTTCTGTTTCCTGAAATATACTTGCATATCTCTTCTTTACCTTCCGGCCAAGGGTATCTCTTCAGTATTTTGGAATACTCAGACTTCCATCATTGGAAGAGGAATTCCTCTTAGAAATTCAAGCAAACAAACTCTACGAGCACCAAGTTCACTGCAGGACCATGAACTGTGCCCAGTCAAAGCTGATGTACAAAGTATCTGGGGTTTCTAGAATTCTCCCATCACCCACTAGGGCTGCCTCTCTTCTCACACTCTAGAGTTCGTTATGAAATCCCTACTTTAACCCGATTTGAGGTTTTCTTAATGAAAACATCCAACAAGGTATAGATTGTCAACAACAAGAACAAAATGTATAATCAGCCTCATAGTCTAGCTGATAGGCAAGTACTGCCTTGAAAGTCTGTTTTTCTAAAACCCACAGAATGAAATGTTACTAAGTTGTAAAAGTATGGACCCCTTCATGAATCTGCCTGTCATCGGTATGCAGGACCATTTATTGCAGCAATAGAAAACCTAACCAGGACAGGTAATAAACTGGAAAGGGATTCCCTAGGAGACTTGATTCTCATAGTTAGGAAGGTGAAGACATCTCATGACAGACCACCTGCAGGCTAGCAGCACAGGTGTCAGCCATCTGCAGGCTATATACTGCAGCAACAATACTGAGCAAAAGCTGTGTTGTACTCATTACTGTGTTCCTGGTTTGTGATGAATAGTAGCCCTCGGTTTTGGAAATAATGAGCATTGTGGGATGAATAGAAATATGTCAGATGAAGAAACAGAGTAGGGACAGGGAAGGAGAGCCAGGATCATGGGAAATGTGTTCCAGGCAGAGAACAGAGTTTAGCATTGGAGACAGGGCTGGGGACATGGCCTGGTACTGAAAGCCCCTTGCAGCTGTGGAGCTCTTAAAAGTAAGGCTGGAGGCAGTAGACCAAAACATGAGGAATCTTGCATGCTATGCTGCAGTCACCTTATCTTGTCCTTTGATT
The DNA here is from genome assembly GCF_000001635.26 of Mus musculus. Lineage (NCBI taxonomy): Eukaryota > Metazoa > Chordata > Mammalia > Rodentia > Muridae > Mus > Mus musculus. Next base: position 3,540,528 of record NT_166305.2, read on the forward strand.
TTCTTGACTAAAAGTGGCCTCTAAAAAAGACAGTAATACTTTTATTTGTCATAGTGAGTAAGGCTAAATAAGTGATGAGGAGTAGTCTAGGATAGTCTATGGAGAAGTACTTAGTGAGTGTTGCTGTTTCTATAGCAAAGCATTTGTTTAACTATGGTTAAAGAACTTTTGGTATGTGAAGACTCCAACCACTTCTACAGTCCTGTGACTGAAATGTTCTGTTCATGAGTTTTGGTATTGATCATTTTTGTCATTGGACATTTCAAATCAGCTATCTTTAAAGATTCAGGATACTTTCACAGGTATTATGTCAGAACTTGAGCTTACTATACTATAAAGCCTAGAATTCGTGAAAATATTTTCTTAGTTGGGTATGGATGCTGCATGCCTGTAATTGCACTTGGGAGACTGAGGCAGAAGTATTGCAGCAAGTTAAGAACCAGCCTGGGCTACTGTGTAAGACTCTGAAGGAAGGATGTATTTCTTTAGATGATGAGTTTACTGTATCATAATTGCCATGGAGTTTCTTTATCCCCATTATTCACAACTTAGAGAAAGCAGGTTATTGTTCCATTTTCATGTTACTAAATATCATAAGTTGTGTTAGAACTGTAAGCCAGTGATTTTGAACAATGGTTCATTATAAATTCTTGTCTTTTAGGTACGGCATCCAGAAGCGAAAGGCCGATGAGGAGAAAGGTACACGTGAATTTGTTTACTCTGCTCTATTCTAATGGTTTCTGAAGCCCTGAGGTGAAGTGGAGGGTGCCCTAGAGGAGGCTTCACAAGGCCTCTGGGCAGCTCCCAGACCTTGCTAGGAGTTAGCTTTCAAATCATCAGCTCCAGGAAGTAGACTTACTCAGACACACCAGAAAGCAGGTGCACACAGAACACAGACTGTTTGATGACGCTTTCAGTGGTCAGCGTTAATCTCCTCTAGGCATTGTTTTTCTCCTCTGGGCATTGTTAGGAGCTCAGGTCAGTTGATGAGCAAGGAGTCCAAGGCCCAGGCAGTGGTCACCTAGGGCAGTAATTTTCAGAGGAGTATTTCTCACTTTGGGACATGTACCACCCTGATGTTGAAATTTAGATGGCATGACTAAATTTTGCCAGCCTAACCCCCACTTTTACTAAGTATTTACTTTTATTTACTAATGTGTATTTGTGAATGCATAAGTTTATGTGTACCAGTCGGGTGCCTGTGCAGACCAGAAGAAGACATCAGACTCCCGGAACTGCAGTTACAGGTGGTTCTGATGTGGGTGATAGGGACAGAACTTGGGTCCTTTGCAAGACCAGTAAATGCTCTCAACCACTGAGCCATGCTTATCCTAAATCCTACCTTCTGTATGGGGCCATCCCCTTCTATCTAACACTTTAAAATACACATGTGTGTTAATTTGATTGGCTAGGCTGTCAAGTCATTCCCAGAGGGGCCTAGGAGAGGTTATACATTTTAAAACCTGTTTAACCTTCATTAATTTATCTCAAATGCTTGCTCTTTATTTTTTAAAGAATTTAAATTACATGTAATTATGTGAGAGTGTGTGTTGTGTGTGTGAATGTCTGTGCATGTGTGCACGCTGTGGCATATGTGTGGGGGTCAGAGGACAACTTTGAGGAGTCAGTGCTCTACTGTGTGGGTCTCAGGAGGGAACTCAGGTTGTCAGGCTTGCTGGCACACACCTTTACTTGCTGAGCTGTCTCACAGACCTGTAAGTGTTTACACTGCCGTATCTTCCTTATTCCCAAGTTCCTCCCCACTACCCCAGACCTGCTGCCATGGCTTCCTCCCCTTTTTGAGGTAGGGACTCCTATAGCCCATGATGGCCTCAAACTTGCTTTGTAAGACGTATGTATGACCTAGAACTTTTAAAAATATGTTTCAAGATTTATTCATTTTTATTTTATCGATATGAGTGTTTTGCCTGTATGTGTGTATGTGCACTATGCATGTGCCTAGTATCCAGGGAAGCTATAAGAGGGCATCAGATTGCCTGAAATTGGAGTTACAGACTGTTGTGAGCCACCATGTGGGTGCTGGGAACTGAACTTAAGTTCTCTTTGAGAGCAGCAAGTGCTCTTAACTGTTGCGCCATTTCTCCAGCCCCTAACTTAGAACTTCTGACCACTTCTCAGGAGCTGGCATTATAGGTGTGTACCACCATATCTAGTTGCTGGGGTCTAATCCGGGCCTTTGTGTGTGCTCAGCAGCACCCTACCAACTGAGCCAAGTCCCCAGCCCTGTTTCCAAGTTCTTAATACTTTCTCGTGTTTGATTTATGTCATGGGTGTAAGTTTAAAACTTCATAAATTAATTCTTGTAAAGGAACTGTGGCTTTAAAGGAGCTCTTGTCATCATTTGAAGCAGCTGTGCAGATATTTATGCTGAGTTAGTGTTTATTACTTGAAATCAGCGTATTTTACTCACTACTGTTTGTGTGTGGCGTAGGGGCACACGTGTGCATGGTGTGTGGAGGTTGGTTCTTTTCACCTGGTATGGATTCCCAGGGTCAAATTCAGATCACCAGGTGTGCACAGCAAGGACCTTTTTCAGTTCCTCAGTCTTTGAAATATGGTTTTGTATAGGGTAGCTCAACTTTTATGTATTTTAATTCAGATTTTGTCGTAATATTAAAGAATGTTTATATTGAAAGATTTTAAGTATGTCATGTTTCTTAGGCACTACCTCCTAGGACGGAGAAGATGGATACTGATCAGGATTGGCCCAGTGTTTACCCCACTGCCGCACCGTTTAAACCCTCAGCTGTTCCTCTACCTGTTCGAATGGGATACCCAGTAAAGAAGGGTGTGCCCATGGCGAAGGAAGGGAATCTAGAGCTTTTAAAGGTAAGTGGTGGGATCAGGGCGCAGCCAGCTCCTCAGGTGCTGAACCCTGACCCACCCCACCCCTTGTGTGAAGCATCCAGTAGAGAGCAGCACATTATGTTTTAGATCTCTATTTCAGGTAATGATAGACTTTGTTCATGGTAAAGAAGACTTAGAGTCATAGGCATTTAATAAAGATTGGTCAATCCTGTGGCTTCTCGTGGCCTTTTCTCTTGTAACGTTCAAGTGTAACTAAGGAGCAGAAAATAAACTGACTCTGAAAATCAGGGTGCACAGGTTCCACACAGACCCATTGAGACCGTCATACCCAGAGTGGCCTTGAACTCAGTATCTCTCTTCTGCTTCTGCTTCCCTCTCCCAGGTGCCAGAATTATAAAACTTTGCTAAAAGAAAGGAGCAGAACAGGGTGAGGGGTGTCCTACACAGTGGGGTGAGTGTAGATGGCCAGGGAGAGCATTTCCAGAGACAAGAAAGCAAACACTGAAGAAACAGGACTTCAGATGAGGAGACCTCGGTATAAAGCCATCTGTCCCCGAGGTGGTGGCACTGAGCATGCTCACAGCCTCAGCAACATCAGCAATTATTTTTCCATTTTGTGATCCCAAGCCTTACATTTTTATGTTTCAAAATAAAAGGATAACAAATAGCAAAAAAAGCCACCCATCCCATAATGCCAGTGTGTTGTTCCTCTTTTTCACTGGATTTTTAAGTAAATATTGTCTGATCAATATTCAAAATTCATGGCACAGTTTTTAGAGTAGCTTTCTGCTTTTTAATTTTTCTTTCCAAATGAGTTTAAGATAAATTGCTTTTTGCTTGCTTAACATTGTTATATAAAGTTTGCTGGCTTCGTCCATTCAGTTTATAAAGTGTTGAATTACGTGCAAAGTAAAAATAATATACCCGTTTTCTTGGAGAATTGTGTGACTGACAGATTGCTGCCCTTAATGCTCTCAGAACTATTATTATTACTATTATTTTCATCTTTGAGACTGTATTGCTGTGTGGCCCCAGATGACCTTGTCGTTATGATCATCCTGCCTCAGCGTCCCTGAATGCTGGAATTGCAAGTGTGAGCTAACGCAGGCTGCACGCCTTCAGTTTCACATTGCAGCTGTACATGAATGCTGTGGGTGCACGGCATAAAGAGTGTTATGAAAGGGTTGGTTCTTTAACATGGTTGTTCTTACAAGACAACGCGCTGTCCGACTCCAGTGTGTCCATGCTGGATCTGCGTCTGGTCCTGATGCCTGTGCTTAGATCCGATGCTATAGAAGAGCTTTTATTTAGATGACTCATCGGGCCTGTGGTTTGGTTTTTAGGACTATGATCCTTTTAATGTGTTTCTGGCATAGCTGGCATGGTGATGGGTGCCTGGAGTCCCAGCCGCTCAGGAGGCAGAAGCAGGAAGGCCATGTGAGCTTATGAGTTTAAAATTACCCAGGAAACATAGTGAGACTCTAGGTGGTAGGGACTAGGGGAAGAGAAATTTGGCTGTAATTTATCCTTTTAAAACATCTCTGTTTTAGATCCCAAATTTTCTGCATTTGACTCCTGTGGCAATTAAAAGGCACTGTGCAGCGCTGAAAGGTACGTTTTCTTCTGGGAACATTCAGCAAAGGGTCTCAGGCCTAAGGAGATACATCATGTTCTGAGTCTCTGTCTCTTTTTATGTTAATTTTGGCTTGTTCATAGGGTCTTGTTCTTATTTGCTAGGTATCCAGGTTGGCCTGGATATTGCCCAAGCTAACCCAAAATTCATAGTACTCCTAACTCAGCCTGTCAAATGCTAGGGCTCCAGGAGGGCACCGCTTTCTTGCCTCTCTCCATTAAACAAAGCTTTGTTCATTGTTCAAGATGTTAAGTGTATAAACAATTTATGTTTGTTAATATTATCATGGTTTTGTGTGTGGATGTTTTTACCTGCATGTATATTTGTGCACCATATGCATGCAAGGAGGACAGAAAAGTGTCTCAGATCTCCTGGAGTTAGAGTTAGAGATGGTTGTCAGCCACCACTGGGTACTGGGAATCAAACCTAGGTCCTTCCCTCTGGAAGAACAACCAGTGCTCTTAACTGCAAAGCCACTGTCTCTCAGCCTTTTACAAATATTTTTTTTCCTGAATACTATAAGGTCATAAAAAATAAATAGATTGAAACAGAGGCATAGTTATGCACCCTGTAATCCTTGCTCTCAATAGGATGAGCTGAGTGGGTGGACAGTTTGAAGCTAGCCTGGACTATCTATCAAAAAACCAAACTAACAAGCAAGACCAAAAAAAAAAAAAAAAAAACCAAAAAACAAAGCCACATATATTTTTTAAATCACCAGATGATAGACTCTGTTACCCTAGTTCCATTTTACATTTAGGAAATAAACATTGTCATGAATATTTAATGGATGTGCAATAGCAGAAGCAAATGACCACTATTATTTTAAGAGTGTGAGGCTCAGGGTGAGTTGAGTTTGGTGCTCTTATGTTTATATTGTGTACTGCTCTTTCCACTGGAATGGGCTAACACATTTATAGAAGTTGCCAAATGACTCTAAGAAGCCACTGTGAGTCTTTCCTAAAATACTGTTGTGCAGGTCAGTACATTCATCTGTCCAAAAACTGACTTGCTCCATTGTATCACATTGTTGGTCATGCTATATTTTGTTCATTCTGTAAAGTGGCTGAGTTCAAATATGAAGGTATATCATTTAAAAACACATAATTTGCATATCTTTGAACATTTTATACATGCATGCAATATATTTTTGTCATATTCACCCTAATCCCACCATGATACACCTTCCAGCCCAAGTTTGTGACCTATTTATTTATTAGATGATCTGCTGAATTCGTTTTGTTCTGCCCATATATTCATGGGTATGGGGGTCACCCACACACTGTAGCATGATTCCCCAAGAAGACACCGGCTATCAATAGTTCCTCAGCTAGGGGTGGGGACTTAGCCCCTCCTCATTCCACATGACTAGTGTGATCTTGTGTGGGCAGCCACAGCTATTGAGAGTTTGTGAGCACAGCAGTTCTTTCGTGTCCAGGGGACAGTTTCAGTCTGCTTTTCCCTGACCTTGGCTTTTACAGCATTTCCACCCCATCTTCTATGATGGTCAGTAATCCTTGGGGTGGGGTGGAGTGGGACTGCACATGCCCCATTTATAGCTGAGCATCCCACAGACATACAGACACTTTAGCCAGTTGTGAATTTGACTTAACCACTGTCCCCTGCACAGCGCTGCTTTGATGTAGTCCTAGAGCTTCCCTAATTTGTAGGTATAGAGAGATGGATGCGGAGGGCAGTTTCATATTGTGTCCTTTAGCCAGATGATAGCAGTTCACCCCGGGTCCTGTGAGGTCCCCACTCGGGGGTTCTTGACCAGGTTTAAGTATGGGTATGTGTTTCCTCCTGTGGAACAGGCCTGTTCAATCTCATCTGATTGAAATCCAATCAGAAAGTAGTCACCTACACAATGCCTGTTGCCACATCATTTGTTACCGTAACTTGTGGCTTATAGTTGGGCGAGACTGTTGATGATTTTTGCCCCAGCAGCCTGTGTAGCAACTTCTGGAACTGTGCTAACTACCCAGTAGGGAGGAAGCTTTCTGGTCGGTACCCATGTGGCTTCTTCGTGTCCCGTGATCACATTGTCTTCAGCAATTGTGTCTTAACTTTTAAGTTCTGATGGTTAACCAAGAGTAGTGGCAACTGCTGCCCTGTTTTAGAGGTCTCCAGACACCCGACAGCTCTGGCTGGTGTCCCACAGACACCAAGACTTGACAGACCACCAAGCCATGATTCTTGCTTGTAGGCGGGGTGAGGACTTGTTGAATTAGAGAAAGCACTTGTGTAGACTGGAGAGAACACTGCAGTTTTGTCAATAGATTCAAATGAGCGAGGCTCAGACTTAACCGTGCAGGCAGATGCTAGATAGCAGTGCGGTCAGTGGGGCCAGCAATGGGCTGCTACACAGCAAAGAGCTATCCTGGAGTTGGTTTATTTATTTATTTGTTTTTAATTGTTTTGAGACGGGTCTTGTTGTGTGACCCAGGTTGATCTGAAACTTGCTGTGTAGAACAAACTGGCCTCTACCATGCAGCATTCAGTCTTTCGGCCTCCAGAGTGTCAGGATTACAGGTTTGTCCTGGTTGATTGTTTTAGAACATTGACAAAAAGTGATTGTGTGTGTGTGTGTGTGTGTGTGTGTGTGTGTGTGTGTGTCTCTAATCAGATAGTAGAAACCTCCTGCCCCTTTATCCCTGCCTCTCACCCCAGAATGCTCTCTTGGTCATCACTTAGTTCCTGTACTCACTTCCCGAGGACTGAGTATGTACTTACAGCACCTGCTTTGTATGCCGTGTATGCTTGTGAATAAATACAGAAGTGACTGCAGGAGCTCGGCCCCACTGCCGCCAGCTGACTCGGAGCAGTGCCTGTTGCTCCCTGGGCAGCAGTGAACCCGTCTTCCACCTGTATTACGGCTTCTCCTTCCCATGTGATTAGCAGTACTTTTTCCTCACTGTAATAGAGCACCAACTGAAATGCTTATGGGAGGGATTGGTTTGTGCTCATAATCTGAGACAATATAGTCTGTCATGGCAGGGAAGGCATAGCTTTGGCTCCTGGATGACACAGCCGGAGTGTAAAGTAAACTGGCTGACTGTCTCAGCAGACAACCCTACACCAATTTCCTCCAGCTAGGCCCCATCTCCCAGAAGTTCGACAGCCTCCCAGAGCCGTGTCACCAGCTTACACAGTGAACCCAGTGGAAGTATGTCACTCCCAATATCATCAATGGTGCAAAGACACGTTTTCATGTGGTTGTGTGTGTATAACTATGCTTATATTCTGATTCATTTTGATCTCATTTGTACCAAGTCATATATAGATAAACATCTCTGATATTTCCTAGTTTGAAGTTGCAGCTATCAGGGATTCTGTAGTTGAGTTAATACCTTCAGACCGCATCTCTAATGCTGTATCCTAATTACCCTGTTAAAGGTATTCTGTTGGTGTTCAGAGTACTTGTCCTGACTTTCTAGGAAAAGAATGAAATGAATTGTTCCAGATTGGAGCTGTAATGGTCAGATTGAATTCCTTCCTTTTTTTTTTTTTTTTTGGTCTTGTAAAAGCCAGTTAATAAATGCATTTCTATACACCATGGTAAATTTCAGTTTTTACCTCTTTAATTTAAAAAATTTTTTAAATTGCATTTTATTTATTCTGTGTGTGTATGCACACGTGTGTGAATGTGTGCATGCATGTGTTAGGGCAGGTGCTTGCTGTGGTGTGTGTGTGCATGTGTTAGGGCAGGTGCTTGCTGTGGTGTGTGTGTGTGTGTGTGCATGTGTTAGGGCAGGTGCTTGCTGTGGTGTGTGTGTGTGTGTGTGTGTGTGTGTGTGTGTGTGTGCATGTGTTAGGGCAGGTGCTTGCTGTGGTGTGTGTGTGTATGTGTGTGTGCATGTGTTAGGGCAGGTGCTTGCTGTGGTGTGTGTGTGTGTGTGTGCATGTGTTAGGGCAGATGCTTGCTGTGGTGTGTGTGGAGGTCAGGGATAGCTTATAGGTCAGCTCTCTCCTTTCAGCATGTAGCTCCCTGGGATCAAGCTCAAGCAGCCAGCCTTGGCAGCAAGCATCTTTCTTCACTCACTGAGCCATGTTGCTGACCCCAGTTTTCCTTTTTAAACATTGTCTTTTAAATGTGCTTGTACTCATCAATGGATAGTACTGGTCAGGGAGTCCTCTAGTTCCTACTTCAGAGTGAAGGCGTTTGCACAGCACATCCAGGAGGACAGCAGTGTTTCTTTCTTACAGCGCATAAGTGAGCGTTTGCCTGTTTCTTATTATGCTTCTGCCAGTCCTGGCTTGGGATTGGATCTTCCAGAAGACTCACGGGTTTTCAGCATTTCTTCTCAACCGTTTTTCAAAGTAGGTCACTTCAGATTTTATATCTAACTTGCAAATGGAAAATGTGAAATTCAGGAAAGTTCAGTAATTTACCAAAGCGTGGGTAATCAGTGGAGAAGTTAAATAGAAGCCAGGGTTCTTCAGAGTCTGCCCACTGCTGCGCCTATCAGATGAGGAGACGCTAACCGGGTCTATTATGTGCTTTCCAGTTGGCTGCACTTTTTAGACACATAATTTAGGTAATTTAACGTAAAAACTGTAATTATCATCTGGTGATTGAAATGACTTATTTGCAGTTTAAAAGGGAAAAATTACCCCATGCAAAAGCAGAAGTCTTGTACTTCTGCAGACTGGTCTCTGACGGGCGTTTAGCGGCTGCGCCGGTGTCGGGGCAGTGTGCTGCTGGAGTCCATGACAAATGGCGGCTGGCCCTGCCCTGCTGTCCTCTGTTTCTCAGGCCACAATGTTCTCCATTTCAGTGATGCCTCCCTGACTTCTCTGAAAACAGGCTTTAGGGGTTGGTTGTTATTTTGAGACAGGGTCTTGTAGGGCAGCTCAGGCTGGCTGGCACTTTCTATGTAGCCCAGGGTGACCTTGAATTCATGGCCCCTGCTGCCTCCACACAAGTCAGTGATGTCAGAGAATCTTTATAACTCGTGACATCTTATTGACCCTGATCAAGCCTAAAGGAAGATAAGCAAAGTACTGCTCATTGGGAAATTGTTAACTTGGAGAAAAGTCACGGGCGAAGGACCTCTCAGTGTCCCCTAGGTTATCTGTCCGAAGTGATGGTAGCCTCTCTCACAGCGTGCCTTATAGGAGGAAGCCTGGGTCTCTGAGGTCTAACATTATAACCGGAGGAACCGATAGCTTGCGCTTGTTCTTAGAGTGAGGCTCTTTAGGAAATGAGAAGAGACCACCACAAGAGAGACCTTCATCTTCGGCTCAAATCCCTTTCCATCCTGACCTTGTGGGGTAAGGCAGTGTGAAATCACATCCCAGTAACTGGGAAGCCGGCGGTTCCCCCATCAACAAATGGAAGCTGAGTTTATGCCTCGGCTTGGGGATGAGAGAGCCCTGTCCACAAGTGCTTGGGAAATTGTTGTGGTCTAGCCTCAGGCCCAGGCCTACCTTCTTTCTGGGCTCTCGTGCTTGAAGATGAGGACAATATGTTTCCCATTGCCCCACTGGCTCATTGGGGTTATACGGGAGAGCGGGAGCTAGTGTTAGGTCCCACTTACGATGATGACCGTCAGTTTCTGGAAGACTGTTGACAGGACTTGAGCTCCTTCGGGGATTTCCGTTCCTTTCAGCTGATCTTGTGTAGTGATGTTGATCGGGGAACCAATCAGCATTACTTTTTGCTCTTCACAAGCAGTAAACTCTGGGCACCGAGCTCTGAGCCTTTTGTTGGGAAGGGGGAGTTACAACAGCAGCTATTTACAGAGCCAGACATGTCCATCAAGGCAGTGTGTTTAATTTTAGTGCTGGGGACTGGGCCATGGCATGGTAAGCTCCCCCAGCTCTCCCCCAGCCCTCATCATCAATTCTCACCTCTAAACTTAACCTTCTCGGGTCATTTCTTTAATCAAACTTTATGACTAGGATGGACACAGAGGAATGGGTGAGGAGTAGCAACATGGGTGTTAATGCAGAGGGGAGCCTGTGCCCGCACCTCTGTGACTCCAGAGTGCTTGGATAATTACCCTGTCTGCTAGCCATGTTACAGTGGGAATCACTTTCAAAGCTGTAAGTGAGGTAACTTTGTGTTCTCAGATTTCTGCACTGAGTGGCCAGCTGCACTCGACAGTGATGAGAAATGTGAGGAGCATTTTCCAGTTGAGATTGATACAGCGGATTATGTGTCATCGGGACCATCTATTCGAAACCCCAAAGCCCGAGCCGTAACGTTAAGGGTAAGAGCTGTTTAAACACTGAGTCCGTAGGTACAGTTTAAGTGCATTTGTGTGCGATTATAAAACAAGTACAGTTTTACTGCTTGAGCAGCCTCCTGTGGTTAATGGGAATATCATCATATTCTATGTGCTTGCAATTGACTGTATTTAATAGGAATAAGCATCTCGAATGATTATTAAACACTCGTTAGTTTTGTTCTGTGGGGTTAGTTCTCTCCTTCCACCTTTACATGAATTCTAGGGATTAAACTAAAAGAGTGTGGTGAAGGTGACTGTGCAGTAGTGTAGTGGTGACTTTTTTCATTGCGGAGACCGAGTCCCTAACAGAGCCGCTTAGGGCAGATGTACCTGTGCTGGCAGTTTCATGGTGGGGAAAGCGTGGTGGCAGGAGAGCCCCTATTCAAGATGGCAGGAGCGTGGGGCAGCTTGCTCACATCTCTGGATCTGCAAGCAGAGAGCTTGGCCTGGAAATGGAACCAGGCTACAACCTTAGAGGCCCTCCTCCCTGCACCCAAATCCGTCCAGCCAGACTCCGCTTTCCAAAGGTTCTACAATGTCTCAAAACAGTGTCACCACCTGGGGACAAAGTGTTCAAACTCATGAGCTTATGGAGACATTGAAATCCAACCACAGCAGTACGATTCAGAGGGTCACATTTATCTTTGTATGTGTGTGGCATGTGCACATGTATGCATACTTGTTTCTCTGTGTTTGTGCTATGTGCATATGTATATGCTTTCTGTCTGTGTGTATGCATATATATGGTGTATGTGTGTATGTAGTGTGTGTGTATGTATACATGCTTGTTTGTGTGTTTGCGGACTCCTGTTTATGTGAGTGCACGTCTTTGTAAGTATGTATGGAGACCCTACAATTTCACTGGGAATTATCCTGGATTACTCTCTCCCTTATTAGTCAAGGCAGGGCCTTTTATCTGAACCCAGAGCTTGCCAGCCTAGCTAGTCTAGCTAGCCAGCTTGCTCAGGGGATCCCCTCTCTGCCTGAGCTGGAGTTAAAGGCAGTCCTCTGACATTTATGAGGGTGCTGGGGATCTCAATGCAGCCACCTCCTTAGTCCTCTCTGAGATTAAGTTTTTCTCAATAATCAAAAAGTAGTTAGGAATTAAAGACACTTGCTGTTTGCCTAGACCTTTACTTTTAAAGGCACTTTCTTCTGTTAATCTTGTGCATTTCTGCAAAAATCCTGTGAATTATGCTGTCTTAAGAGCTGAGGCCTGCTAGGAGATAAAGTGACTTGAGGTTTCAGAGCAAGCAGCAAACCTAGAAGCCTCACTCAGCTCTTACGTGTGGTAGCAGAGTCCTGTCACATTTTGTGTGCATATAGGGGACGCATTCACACACGTAGCTGTTCTCAGTATGGTGTGGTTAGTATTTCATTTCACCACAGTCTCTTGATTACAAGTGGCAGCCATGTGAACGTGTATCCTGGAAGAGAGACTGATGGCACTTGGCCTTGAAGTCAGAGTGTTTGTTGGTCCAGCTTAAGGATGAGGAGTTTGTAGCCTTTATGGGCTAGCAGATGGCGTGAGTGTGCCACGCAGACACTGAAGAGACGCAGAGTGTCTGGCTAAAGTCTCCTTTATGTAAGATATTAATGCGAACTGAGTTTTAAAACAGTTGTTAAATAATAATACTGCTTCCATTTTTTGAATATTGGCATACAAATCGGAATTTAAAATGTCACTGTCTAATGTTAGGATTTCATAGAGGTTTAAAAAAGGAAAATCACTATATTCTCATTACCCTAGTATAAAAGGCACTCACTTTTCTGTGTGTTGTCACTATACATAGACACATGTGTATGCATTTGCATTGTTACAAAGTAGTACAGTTTGCTGTTTTCATAAACTATTTGTCCATGTTGCCACCAATCAGACTTACCATAGAGTGGGTTGCTTATCTGTGAAGCTCATAGCCTGTTTGTTGAAGCATACTCTGCCCAGAAGACAGAAGATTCTCAATGCCCACAGAGTACAAGTGTGATACTGAATTGTTTTCTGAGATAGTCTGACTGTATAACCCCAGCTGTCCTTGAATTTGGGGTCCTTCTAAATGTTGGGTGATAGACATGTCCCACCATGACCCTATTCCTTTCTTTTTCAGCTTTATATATTAACTTACCAAATACTTACTGAATCTTTTTAAGTTCTATACAGTTGCCAAGAACAAAATAGACACTGTTCTCACCCTCAGAGGTCTGTAATCTGAGGAAATGTGTGAGTGAAGTGAGCCGCTGAGCTGTGGTGTCCTGAGCGAGGGAAGGTTATTGAAGGGAGAGACAAGGACCAGAGGAATCCTAGGCTCCCATTGAGCCTTTCCCTTCATTATGAGGCCTCAGCTCTTTCTTCCTCCTGACGCTCTCCTGAGAATAAATCTATGTTTGCTGTGCTATGGTTATGGCTCTGCCTGTCCCTCAAGAGTTGTGTTTTGAGAGCTTGATACTCCGTGTGGCAGTGATGACCCGAGGCCTGAGCGTTCTTAAGTTGTGGAGTACACACCTGGGAAGGGAATACGATAGCTCTGTGAGACCTGACTTAGTTCTTTAGAGAGCACACTGTGCCAAGGCAAGCCTAAGGTCGCGCTGCTCTGGGCTTCCCGACTGTGATGTGTGATGGCTCCGTCTCGTACGGCAGTGGCATGCCCTTTTCACCCCAGAACTGTAGAGGAATAAAGTTATTCAAAAGTTATTCAACTATTCCAGTATAGTAATCAAAAAACAGGGTGATAGTATTTTATTGAACTATATTCAAGTGTCAAATCTATGTCTAGTTAATATCTTAACCCTTGACATAGTTCTCTGAAAACTAAAAAGTTCTCATTCAGTCCAGTATTTCCCAGTGCATGTCTTGAGGATTTAATTCCATGAAAAGTAGAACTGAGCCATGTACATTAGAGATTTATGTACCACCACTGCATCTGAAAATCCCCAAATGGTCTGAGAAATTCACTGTAAGAAATCCAATTTAGGGATGGGCTTGGTGGCACAGGCCTGTGTGATCCTAGTATCAAGGAGGCTAGGGTGTGAGAATCTCGAGTTGGAGGCTATTCTGGGCTGCTTCACAGCTACCATGTACCTAGGCCCTGTGTCACAACAAACAAAAAGAACCTAATTAAACTTGATGTATCCTAAATATATCAAGTAGAAATAAAAATAGCCTTTACTTCTTTGCAGTGCCCCAGGTCTCGCACATGTGCTGGATAAACACTGCACTGCAGAGCTACAGAATCACCCCTTACAGAAAAGATTCTGAGCTTGGAACGTAGCTCAGCGGCAAAGAGAGTATAGCTAGTGTGTGCCTGTCTGCAGTTTAGTCCCCAGTGTGTGTGTGTGTGTGTGTGTGTGTGTGTGTGTGTGTCTGCGTACACATATGCCCATGCCCTTGTGTGGTGGTCAGGGGCAACTCTTTGTTGATTGAACTCTGATCTCCAGGCTTGGTGGCCAGTACTTTGGGCCATGTAAGCCTGCAAGAGAAGTTAGCAGCCTGTGGGTGGGGCTACTGTCGGCTTCTGAGGGATGCCGTGCTGAGTTACTGCAGCTGCTCCTCCCTGCTGTGGTGTCCCACCGCCTCCTAGAGCTTTCACAAGTTAGGGTGACTCTTTTTTTTTTTCTTCTTTGAGACAGGGTTTCTCTGTATAGCCCTGGCTGCCTGGAACTCACTCTGTAGACCAGGCTGGCCTCGAACTCAAAAATCCACCTACATCTGCCTTCCGAGTGCTGGGATTAAAGGCGTGCGCCACCGTTGCCCAGCCTGGGGTGACTCCTAAGCCTCTGAATAGTTGCAGTGATACACTCGCCTGGTCTCATGGTGGAGTGGCTAGAGTGCTTGGTCTGTTAGACTCTCCCTTCTGCTGCCCAGCTATACTGACAGCGAGTGGGGCTGTCCTCTCTCAGCGCTTGTCTGCAGCTTGCTGTGGATCTGCAGGGCGGTACTGCGCTCGCACTTTGAAAGCATCCGAACTCTTTTCACTTTGCTTTCCCACTTTCCAAGGGACTGCTAGCTCCATACAGAGAAGTTTGGGAAGCTTTGTCTTAGTGATTTATGTTGATTTAAATAGCACTGATACTTTTCTTCATGAAGCAAATCATCATTTTTACATAATTTTTCTTGTATTTTTAAGGTTAAACTTTCCAGTTTGAATTTAGACAATCATGCCAAGAAAAAACTCATTAAGCTTGTAGGAGAGCGGTACTGCAAGGCCACCGATGTGCTCACTATCACCACAGACAGGTGGGTGCAGCCTGCGGGCTGCTCGTCTTCATTCTGTGTGTGCCTGCATGTATGTGCTTCTGCGTGTGTGTGTGTGTGTGTGTGTGTGCGCGCGCATGCTTCTGTGCTTTTGTGTGTGTGTGTATGTGTATGTATGTGTCTGTGTGCATGCCTCTGTGTGTATGCCTCTGTGTGAGCTTCTGTGCTTTTGTGTGTGTGTGTGTGTGTGTGTGTATCATCTGATAATGTTGCTTTTTCTATACATGATAGTACCTGTCATTTATCTAGTTATGTGGCTTATGCTAGGAACTACTTAAAGGACTTTTTAATAAGCCACATGATGCTCTTATTTTATATTTAAAGAGATTTGTTACTTTCTTGGTTTTATTTTATTACCCAAAAAGTATCACATGCCATTCTCATATGAAGTTTTACTTAATATCGGGATGTTACTATGATTTGAAAGTAGCCTCCGTGGATGTACAGTGTAGCTCATTTTTGAAAGAATCAATATCTGCCTTTTAGAAAAAAATATTTATTTCTGTTTTGTGTATATGAATATTTTGCCTGCATGTATGTGTGTAGCATGTGCATACAGTGTCTGGGGGTTCAGAAGAGGGCATCAGATCCCCTGGAGCTAACGTTACAGATGGCTGTGAACCATCTGGGTGCTGGGACCTGAACCCAGATCCTCTGCATGGCCACCAGCTCTGACCTGCTGAGCCTCCCTCCATCCTCATTTGCCCTACTTTTTAAAGGGACTCATTATCGAGTTTGTGCCATTAACTTGACTCTAACTAAGCACTGAGATGGTAAAGAAAAGTTTGGAGATCGTCATGTTTAAAGTAGCTTAAAGGGTAGTACACAAATAAACTCATTAATGATTAGAGCAAAGATAGAAATAATAGCAGTATTTAATATCTTGAATATTCTCACTTTCTATCTCTCTGCCCCTCCCCCCTTTCTTTCTCATCAAGACAGGGTCATATTATGTTGTCCTGCCTAGCCTGGAACTCACTATGTAGACCAGGATGGCCTCAAGCTCAGAGAGATCAAGCTTCCTGTGCCTCCTAGGTGAACCACCAAGCCCCGACTATCCTGTGTAGCACAGAACAGAGAATGCTGCAGTGACCTTTAGAACGTCTCGTGTATTATCTGTATGCTGAGACGTTGCCTTCTGCTCTTCTCCTTATAGATGCCCTTTGAAGCGGCAGAACTATGACTATGCAGTGTATCTTCTCACGGTCCTGTACCACGAATCTTGGGTAAGTATGTATGTGGTGTGTGGCCAGGATGTGTGTGATGTACTGGAAGTGTGTATGAAATGTGTGAAGGCAGTGAGGTAGTTCATTTGTCCTATCCCAGGACAATAGGACAGTGTCCCAAGTGCTGGCATTAGAGGCCTGTGCACCGTGCCCCACTCTTAGGTACAGCAGTGGAAGCAATGGTGAGAAGCCATCCTGATGCTCACAGGACGAGTGCTTCCGAATGGAGTCATGCCTAGGAGGCTGGCTTCTCAGTGGGCGTGGTTCTGTGTTGGACCACGTGAGGCCCAGGGACGAAGCATCTCCCTGTGTATTGCGGCAGCCCCAGGGACTGATGGGGAAACACATGCACCTGTGTATTGCGGCAGCCCCAGGGCCTGATGGGGAAACACATGCAGCTGTTTCCAGACTGGCATTTTCACTGTTACTAACAGTGATCAGGTTTAATACGTGGCTGGCAGGTGAAAGGAAAATAAAGCTTTATTTCAAGATTAGTAAATGGCAAAGCACAGCGTCCACTCGTTTTCTTTTCAAGATCCTCACTGCCATGAATCCTCCGTGTTTGTTTGTATCCTGGTTTGTTTGGATTAATTGGCAGCAATTAATCTCTTTCCTGTCAATTGATTGAGAACTGTCGTTGGCTGTGAACCAAGAACACGCTTGAGCATAGCTACTGTTCAAAAGAGTTAATAACAAGCAGTAAAATCCAGCCAGTTCAGAGTCTCTTCTTTGCCAGCTGCCTGGAAAGTGAATACCCCCAAAGGAAGAGACAGGCACAAATACACCGAGTGAGAGTTTGCTCACCAGAGCCTTTCTGTGGTTCTGTGACGTAACAAGCCGGTATTCTGGATTCATGAAAAAGTCTTCCATCTTTCATACTAATTACCTTGATACCAGAGTAAGTAGCCTCGTGTAACTGTCTTAAACAGCTGTAATTAAGGAATTCCCACATTGAACAAGCCCCACCCGTGAGGACGCTGTGAGATGAGAGGAGCCGTGGAGCTCTGCAGGAACATGAGCTTTGCTACGACAGCACTGGGCTTTATTGAATTGAGTTCTTTTTTTCCTTCACCAGCTTGGAGTTTAAACTTGAAACTGGTGTTGCCGCCTGGTGTTTGACCAGCGTTTAGAGCCCTGCCCCATCGCCTGCTTTATTCTCAGTAGCCAGGTCTCTGAACACTTAGTGCTCACACGTGAATGTCCCTTGGCTTTTTAGCATTTCTACGGAGTTTCCTTCTGGAAAAGTGTTTACCTAGACCTTCATGTAAGGGTGTTTTTGTGTAGTAGTCAAAACAAGTAACTGCAGCCATGTCAGTCATTCCACAAAGCGCGGCTGGACGGGAGGCCAGTGCTTCCAAGAACATTCTTTGAGTGCTGACAGTAATAAGAGACAAATATGTGCTAGCGTCTTCAGACATGCTAAACTCTGGGTTAGTGTTTCAGCTTGTGCTATGAATCAGCCTTCAGCCTGTGCAGCCATGCTGGCCTGGTGTTTTAGTTTGGGTTTTACTGCTGTGAACAGAAACTATGACCAAGGCAGCTCTTACAAGGATGACATTAAATTGGAGTTGGCTTACAGGTTCAGAGATTCAGTCCATCATCATCAAGGTAGGAGCAGGGCAGCGTCCAGCCATACATGGGGCTGGAGGAGCTGAGAGTTCCACCTCTTGTTCTGAAGGCAGCTAGCAGAAAACTAACTTCTAGGCAGCTAGGATGAGAATCGTAAATAGGATGGAATACTCCAGCACGGCTGCCCCTCCTAATAATGCCACTCCCTGAGCCAAGGATATACAAACCACCACACCTGGGCTCTGTGACTTTCTGCATGGGTCATTGTTTTAAGCTTCAAAAGCCATATGTGCAGACATTAGGCTTTCTAAGATTTTGGGTGGAACAGAGATTTTTTTTTTTTTTTTTTGTAATTTCTACCAAATAACGGGCTTTCAGTAATGGTCCATTATTTTTGTTAAAAATACTACAGTGAGATTTTTTTTTCTTAGAATTTCAAGTACTTTTCTGGCAAATTCCTGTGTACAGCCTACACATTTAACTTGACAGAGGCTAAAATAAAACACTTGAGACTGAATCCGTTCTCTTCTGCCTAAATCCAGTACATCACCCAATCTTCCTGCTCTGATGAAATCATTGAGCTGTTTCCCTCTTATTTCTGCTGCTCCGCCCCCTGTAGATCTTTCTTTATCCTTCCCCTGAAACAAGGTGGTCGCGCCCCCCCCCCCCATCATTGGGTTTCCCATGGCTTTCTCAAGTCTGGCTCTGTGGTGTAACCTTTATGGCAGTGCCCCCGTTAGCAGCGTGTGAAGCCACTGCACTCCCCGTGCATCATGGCTTTGCACACGTCCTTCCCTGCTGACCAGCCTTCCAGATGTGTGTGAGTGGCATCACTCCCGAAGCTTCCTGCCATCCTCTTTCCTTCCTTAGGTAACATTGCTACATTCATGCTAAGTGCCTGTGCACACACCTGCCTCACTGTGTGCAAGGACAAGACAGTACCTCACTCCTCTCTGTCACCCCAACATCTGTACAGTATCTGGCACACAACACTCAGTGAATTGCTTTTAAAACTGGTCCAAATTGAGTTGAACTCTTGGACATACGCAGTTAAAATTTAGTCTTGGCAGTTGAAATAATTGGCAGGGTGTTTTGTTGTTATTGTTACTTTATTAAGACATTTTTTCAAATAAACTGTTTTATATCTATATGAATTGCATGTTTGTTTTGTGTGTATTTGGGAGAAGAGACACACATATATTGAGTGCCCTGTG
This sequence comes from Mus musculus, assembly GCF_000001635.26. NCBI lineage: Eukaryota > Metazoa > Chordata > Mammalia > Rodentia > Muridae > Mus > Mus musculus. The sequence goes on from NT_166305.2 coordinate 3,559,481, forward strand.
GATCAAAGGACATCTGTGGGAGTCAGGTTTTTCCTTCTAAATGGGTCCCTGGGATCAAACTCGGATCATCAGGCTTGGCTTGGGAGCAAGAGCCTTCTCCTCCTGAGCCAACCTGCCAGCCTGGGGGTTTTTGTTTTTGTTTTTTTTTGTTTGTTTGTTTTTTTAATGATTAAACTGTTTTCCCTCATGTAGGACAACGGTGTCCTTGTAATCATAAATGGTGGAATATTACTGTGATTCATGCCCTAGTCACAGAGAGTTGTAAATACAGAGAGTGGTAGGAGGTGGCAGATCTGTGTATAGGGCGCAGTTCCTGCATCAGTTCCTGCAGTGTGCTGACCCTCACATTAACCAGCTCCATGTTCTCGTATTAAATCTGTGCTTCCGAAGGAGAAGGATACGAGGTTATCCTTTTGCTCCGTGATTCTTCTTACCAGGTCTCTGTGTTCCTTAGAACATGTTGTTCCACCACCAAGGCCCATTGCGGTTTGGGGCAAATTGTTTAATTGCTCTGGGCTTGAGTTTTCTGGTCTGTAAAACAGATAATAGCTGTAACTCACAGGGCTGTGTGAGAGAGGTCAGTGAGTTAATAGTATCGGAACTTAAAATAGTGCCTGGTGTGGAGAGTCCTCTCTCGGTTGCCCTTTGGCTGTGTCCGTGCTGGGCCGTCCTCCCTGCCCTGCTCTCTCTCCCTTGACTGCCAAGCTCTGCTCGTTGGGACCTTTATGAGTCCATTCTCCACTGGGATCCCAGTCTTCTGCGCTGGTGCCAGGTCAGCATCAGGCCTCCTGTTGGGCTGAGGCTCCAGGAGGGCACGGTGCCTGGCACAGCAGCTGGGTCATAAAATGTATTGAATGAATAAGTGGATGATGGAGCCAACTGGGAAGGAGAACAGGATCACGTGGCATGGAAAGTTGATACTTCTGATGTTGTGGTCAGGCAGGAAGAAGGAGGTGTGTGTGTGTGTGTCTGTGTATGTGTGTCTGTGTGTGTGTGTGTGTGTGTGTGTGTGTATGTATGTATGTATGTATGAGTCTGTACATGTGTGTGTGTCTGTACATGAGTGCAGGTGCCCATAGAGAATTGGATCCCCTGGGGTGATTTTGATCTGGATGATGTTAGGCTGGGAGTTGAACTTGGGTTCTCTGAAGCAGCAGCTCTCTTAACCCTGAGCCATCTCTCCAGTGTTGGTGGAATTACAGCTGATTCTCTTCCTTTCTTTCTAGTAACTCTCTTTTCTGTGAGGATGTGTATGAATTATAAGCTGCTGGAGCTGTGTGAGGGGTCACCTCTGGATTACTATCCTTGGATGCTCATGTGTACCTGTGTGCACACACAGGCACGTACACCCATGAACACAGAGGCCAGAGGACATTGTCTGGTGTACATTACTCTCTTTTGCTTGCTTCCTTGAAACGTGGTTTTTGACTGAACAGGAAGCTTGCTGGTTGGACAGGCCGACTGGCTGAGGTGAGCTCTTGGATCCACCGCTGTCCCTCAACACTGGGGCTAAGGCTTCTTAAGTAGCCATGTCTGGTTTTTACATGTGCTGGAAATGTGAACGCAAGTTCTCATGCTTGCAAATATTCTTAGCTACTGAGCCACCTCCCAAGCCCCTTGCCTTTTATTCTAGTCGCCTAATTTTTTCCTCCAATTTTTTATTAGGTATTTACTTCATTTACATTTCAAATGCTATCCCAAAAGCCCCCCATACCCTCCCCCCCACACACACACCCTCCCCTGCTCCCCTACCCACCCACTCCTACTTCTTGGCCAGGTGTTTCCCCTGTACTGTGGCATATAAAGTTTGCAAGACCAAGGGGCCTCTCTTCCCAATGATGGCCAACTAGGCCATCTTCTGCTAAAAATGCAGCTAGAGACACGAGCTCTGGGGGTACTGGTTAGTTCATATTGTTGTTCCACCTATAGGGTTGCAGACCCCTTCAGCTCCTTGGGTACTTTCTCTAGCTCCTCCATTGGGGGCCCTGTGTTCCATCCAATAGCTGACTGTGAGCATCCACTTCTGTGTTTGCCAGACACTGGCTTAGCCTCACAAGAGACAGCTATATCAGGGTCCTTTCAGCAAAATCTTGCTGGTGAATGCAATAGTGTCTGCGTTTGGTGGCTGCTAATCGCCTATTTTTAAAGACCATCTGTGGAACAGTGAACATTTTCTAAAAGACAACAAAGTTAAACAAAAATGTTTAAAAGTCATAATTTTATAACATAATTAAGTTATATAAATAAGAAAATCTCACTTCAAAATTGTTCTTTTGGAAAGGTGTATGAAGGGTGGAGGGGGCTCGTGCATGTATCTGCTTCCAGCTTGCAGTAGGTGGGTTGTTGCCCGGGGTTTGTCCTTTTTCTCTTTTCCCTCCTCTTTCCTGTTCTTCAAGATGTTGAAAGTCACCCCGAGGTCCATGGTGGCCCCAAGCAAGCAAGACAGAGATGAGGATGTCAGAGCACTGGGTAGGTAGGAGCAGAGCCTGCAGTTGTGCTGTGCGAGCCTTTGGCTGCTGCTCTGGAGGCAGCCGTGCTCTTTGTCTTTCTGGACTGACTTCTTGTTTAGCTCACAGGGTGAGAGCATGGCCCTGAGTGTTGCACCGTTGCAGGACTAGCCTACAGGACAGGACAGTTCAGTGACAGGAGAGAGAGGATACTAAGATTGTAAAGTCTCTGCTTGCATTCAGCTCCAGCACCCGACTGCTGCTTCTGCATGGTGTCTTCCTGCCCCCAGGCCGCAGACAGACATGTCCCCAGCTGTGAACCAGAGCCTGCACACAACACGTCTTCTGATGGTGGACTGAGTGAAAAAATGACCTAGGTCAGGCCTTTGTGAACTTAGATGTGACCAAAGTAATAATGGCATTGACCTTATAACTTTAAAAATAGCCCTTGTTTTGTTTAGGAAAAGGTCTAAGCTACTGCCAATTATATGACACAACATCTACGGCTTCCTTTAGAATGAATATGAATTGAATGGCCCAGCTGAGTTTGTAACCCAGCACTTGGGAGACAGAGGCAGGTGGATTGCCATGAGTTTAAGGCCATTCTGTGCTTGTCCTATAGTTATTAACTACATTGTCCTTCTATTTGCATCTTTGTTTATTGCATGCCAAATATTGTCTTTTCTTTCATGTTTAAAAAAGATTTATTCTTTGTGTGTGGATGTCTGCGTCTAGGTGTGTGCACATGGTATGCATAAGTGGTGTCGTGTTCTCTGGAGCTCCATTCCAGGCACCGTGAGCTCCTTGGTGTGGGTGCTGAGAACCAATCTCAGGTCGTCCAGAAGAGCTGTATCTGCTCTTAACCACTGAGCTATCTTTCCACCCTCATCCTTTTGAGACAAGGACTGCCTGTGAGCCCAGGCCTGCCTGGGTCTTGGCCGTCCACTCACAATCTATAGATTTTGGAGTCGATTGCAGGCTTGAACTGCACAACTGTTACACCTCTCAAGTTGGATTTCCCATAAGCCCATGGCAGCTCCAGTTGATGGTGTCTGTCAGAAGGGATTTCCTTTCTCCCCTGATTGGCAGCATCCTGGGCTTGTCCTATTGATGGAGTTGGTCCGCGCTGGGCTGAGTTTTCATGATTTAGTTTACCTCTGTTTGTCTCTTTTTCTAATCCCAGCATTTCAGGTTTGGATGACTTGCCAAGGACCAGCCTCGGCTTGGAAAGGAGGGGTGTGTGGGAGCAGCAAAAACAAACAACTTAAAGTTAAATCGTGGGCCTAAGCTGGTAGCCTAGGTCCTGCTCTAGACAGCTTTCCAGACTACTTTCATCCTGTTCTGCTTTTTCTGGAGATCTCCAGACAGCTCTCGATCTCTCTAGAGACAGTTCTCCATGCAGTTCTTTATTGCTATTCTAAAAAATTCTCTGGATAGCTCATCTCTTGCTAATCATAAGCCCAGTCTTTTATTTTATATACCAATCCAGTCATTTACTCCAGGTTCCCTTTTGATTATCCTATGAGGCAAGCACATTTTTTTTAAACATTGCAAAAAAATTCAGAGATCTGCCTGCTTCTGTTAAACACAGATGATAAGCTAGCTGGGTGGGACCCCACCCTGAAATTACCATTTCTACCATACCTGGGCCTAAACATGCTCTGATGCAGGTCGACCCTGAACTCAGGAATCTGCATTTGTCTCTGCCTGTCTTTGTATTTTCTGACAAGCTGCCTTATGGTGCAGCTGCCGCTGTTCCTTTAGATCTAAGAAGCTCCTTATATAATTCATATTGTATCCTTATAGTTTTGCATAGTTGAGAAATTATATATTTTTGAACTTAGATTTTTAGAGTTCCTTTCTGCAGCATTAAGGGCTGCCCTGAAGGTCTCGGTGTTTCCCATTTTTGCTGAGACATTAGCCACACCTTTGCTCCCTGACTCATGCTGTCTCTGATTCTCATGGAGTCATTAATGTTACCAAGGGAGACATTCCTCAAAGAAGGTACATAAAAATATGTACGCTACTATACAAACAAACCATACCCCACAGCAGCCATTGACATTCATGAAGGTCTATGCCCCATTGACCCTGTCCCAGGGTGGGAGCCGTGTCATTCCATTCCCACGAAGACAATGCCAGACTCAGCAACTTCCCATTTGGAAAGGTTGGCTGCTTGCTCCTTCAGAAATAAGAGGTTTAGTTGGTAATGTGGAGCACCTTACAGATTCATGATCCAAGCAAGCCTGGAGAGGGTGTTTTCTCTACTCAGTTCTATGAGATTATAGGAATTTCACTAAGCTTGTTAGAAGCCTGGTCCCTTTAGTAGCCCAGAACTAAAGACAGCTCTCTATGTAGCTTTCCAAATTCTGGTCTGACTTGCAAGCCTTGTCTCATAGCTCAGTGTCAGGGTCCCTTGAATAAAGCAGGTTCCACTCTTGTACAGAATCAAAAGACAGTCTAAGGAAGATGGTGGTGAGCAGTTTTTAGAAGGACCTCTTCCATGTTCTTGCAGCCAGGGGTTCACATTCATGTCCTCATGGAGTCTGTAACCTGCGTCTTACCTACTGGGGTGGGGCTGTGTGTACCTTCTATTGCACTTGCTGTGACACTGCTACATCTTGTTTTAGCAGTTGTAGCTAGGTGGACAGCACAGTCTTATATCCCAGCATTTGGGCACCTGAGACAGGTTTGCAAGTTCAAGGCCGCAGAGAAAGAATAAGGAAGGAACAGACAGTGAGATTTGCTTCTACTTTAAAAAAAGGCAAGGAGGAGCTCTTACAAGCTCTGTATTTGTGCTTCTTAAATAAAGAATGTTCTAAAGTGATGTATTTCATAAAAAATAGTACTGCCTTTGTATCCTCTTGTATCCCGAGTCTGGAGGGAGGAGCTTCTGTTGTTTTTAGACAAGGCTGTCTCGCTGTGAAGCCTTGTCTGGCCTGTGTCACCTCCTGAGTGTGGGGATTAAAGCTGTGTACAACCACACCTGTGCTGTGGTAGCTTCTTGGTGCCGTTTATAAGCAGCATTTCCAGTTGGGTTGGTGTGCACTGCAGTGTACAACAGAACACCAGCACTAGTAAAAACTCATTTCTGTTATAAGAACAGAATGTAAGAATAACGAGAAAACAGGACAGACAGCAGCTGCATGTGTGTCTAGACACACCACCCCATTCATGACTTCCAGTAGCAAACAACTGCGTGTGCATCCAGGTCCTGTGTGCATTCAGATATGCCCCCACTTCCTGGTTTACATGTCATGGCACGTTATCTTCCCAGTCATTCCATAAGCATGTTAGATAATACTTTCATCGATTCATTATTTTTAACATTAAAATCGAGATAACAGTGAGCGGCATCAAACACCTGCAATCTTAACCCCTGGGAGGTAGAAACAGGATGGTCAGAAGTTCATGGCCATCTGCAGCTATCTATGTAGAGAGTTGGAGGCCAGATGGCAGCATAGTACCTTGTCTAGCGTTAGGATGTCATTGTGTTACAGTTCGGGTCCTGCAGGCCTGTCCCCTCCGTCTGTGCTCCAGCACAAGAGCAGGGCAAATGCTTACTTGAGGGGCCCCTCTGGTATCTGGTAGCTTACGGAATAGCTACCTGCAAGAGAGTTTTCTGTCTGTTGAGTAAAGTTTGGGAGGCAGAACAACCCTTGAGGCTGGCCTTGGGTGCCATGCAGGCTTTAAGGATACAATGTTAATGGGGACCTTGAACATAGTGTAGCCTTTTCTTCCCCAAATCAACAAGCAAGGGACTTTGTCTTTGATAACATTTCCCAGAGTTCTGAACTTTTCTTTCTCTTTCAGAAAACTGAAGACTGGGAAAACAGTAAGACCGAGGAAGACATGGACGAGTATGTGTGGGCAAAGAGCTCCTCGGAGAACAGTGTCCTTCAGACCCTGCTGCAGATGAGAGCTGCGGAGAGCAGTGTGGCGCCGAGCAGAGAAGAGCTGCTGGGGACCAAAGAGGTCGAGGATTATCAGAAGTGTGTCGTTCGTCTCAAGAACGAGGGGGAGAACGAGGCAAGCCTCGCTCAGTACAAGGAGTCTGTGAAGAGACTGTTAAATTTGGCGTGAAGTCCAAACTAGAAGGCAACTGTATCAATTTTATGTTGTATTTAGTCACTGATTTGATATAAATGGGAGAATCCTTAAGACTATTGTCTTACGTCAGGTGACATTGCGGCTTTCAGACTCCTGTGCCCTGTGGGGGTGGTGGGGGTGGGGTGCGGTGGGGTGGGGGTGGGGGGCTAGGGACTGTGGTTTCTCTGGTTCTGCCGTGTTTTGACTCTGCTTCTACACATCGCCTTAAACCTCCCCCAGCTACAGAGCATAATTGTTTCATTAGCTGCCTTGTCTCCACTGCCAGGCTTAGTGATTGCTTGTGATCAATAACTTTGGTTTCTAAGGATACCTAGCCCAGCGCCTGACCAAGCCCTCCGTGCCCCTCAGTGGCCAGCCTCAAGGAGGCTGCACTCTTGTGGACAGCAGCCAGGCTAGCTCTTGCTCCTCATCTACCCCAGCATCCGTCACACTTTCGTTGGTGCTCTGTCTCACAAACTTCACTTAGCAGCAGACAGAAAACTCTTCAGGTCCCTTTACAGCTGGCCGTTGCAGGTGGCTTAGTTTCAACAGCACAGTGCAGTACTAACAACTTGGTTTCTGTAGTGAGGGCAGAGAGCGCAGACAACAGAACAGTCCTGGAGGATGGAAAGCTGTCGTGGCAAAAGCTGCATCCAGATGTGCTGGCCACTTCCTGATTTAGGCCTGGTAAGTGGGGAATTGGAGGTTCCCTGTGGAAACAAGGTGATTGGCTGTGTGACCCACCCATAGCTGCCTGTCTTGCAGTCTGAAGTTCTCTGCTTTCCTGTTGCGTTTGATGTCGTGTTGCTTCAGCTCTGATTGACTACACTCTGCCTCTAGAGCTCGTTGTCTCTAGCCCAGCTGGTAGGAAGGACAAGTGGGGGCCCGTCCACAGCCTTCTCCCTCTGCTCCTCCTGCCCCTATAGCCAGCAGCGCAGGAGGAGAAGACACGGGCCAGGACGGACGGGAAGTAGCAACAGATGGACTTCGGGTCAGGGTGGAACGAGTTGCTTTGTACCCAGGGCCTGATGTATGCTCAGCCCACACTGCCATTGAGCAGCATCCCCCCTCCCCCAGCCCCAATCCAGTATTTTTAATTTCCAGTTTTCAATTTTCTAGTATTGTATCTGGAATTGGACATTTGTAGAAAATGAAACTAGGCTTTGGAATTAGTAATGTCCAAGGCAGACAGATTATAAAGGACAAAAATAGAGCCTTGAGCCTTATAGGTGTGTGTGGGACAGGGTGTCACTCAACAAGTGTGGCTCTGCAGGTAGGGTCATTGCATAGAGTGAATGAAAAGCCACACATGTAAATGACCTGTCATTTAAACATCAAAAGCATGTTTAAAGAAGTTTTGGGGCTGACTGGCACAGATGCCTGTTCCTAGTACACAGAAGCTGAGGGGAGGGGGATGCGTTTTACTTTTAATTACATGTCTGTATATGTGACTGGGGCGGGGCGTGGGTGGTGGTGCAGGTAACCAGAGAGGACAGAGACCTCAGAGCCCCTGGACATGGGTTCTGGCACTGAATTCAATCAAGTTCTCTGCAACAGTAGTGTGTGTTCTTAACCACTGAGCCATCTCGTTTAGCCCCCTGATTTTTATTTATGGCATATCAGCACTTTAAAGACTCGTGTGGAGTGGTGGAAAGCAGGCGCAGAGCAGGGCTAAAGGAAGCTGGGGTGGATATAGTGCTGGGACAGACCGGATGAGGTATGGTTCCTTCCGTAGGACTGTCTGGTAGGGCAGTACTGATGAGAATAGGGTATCCTGGCCATGTTAGAAATCTCAACTGTGCCTTTGCCCTCAGCGTTTGTATTGTCGGAGAATCTTTACCGAGACTTGGCCTTGCCTGAAGAAGAAGCAGCACTGTGATCCAGGGCGGGGCTTGGGTCATACAGCTGATGGCTGTAATTAGGTAGCCGTACTGCCTTGAATGCTTTGGATAGCCAGGTGTGGTAGCCTGCACCTAAAATGCTAGCATGTACAAAGTCAAGGCCAGCATGGGCTACAGGAGATCCTGTCTCATCCAAAAAATAAAGTAACAAACCTCTTGGATGTTGTGGGACCGTTCTATGTAGCTGTTACACAGTGGCCTTGGGAGAGTGCTATGGCCTGACTCCACAGAGAGAGAGGACCTTTGAGGCTCGGCACTCAGAACATGTCCTGGACCAAACTTCAATCTCCCCTGGGCCATGTTAACCAGTATCCTTCCCTGAAGGACAACTGACCGAGCCCTGAATCCTAATGAATTTCCCAACCTTGGAGTGGTGTTGCGAACACCAAAACCTACCTTTGGTGGGAAGTGAGGCACTGTGCCTTAACTGGCCAGTTCAGGTTGATCAGAGGACTCAGGCCACTGTCATTAGTGGCGAATGGCAAGAGCCTACTGTGTCTCCAGCCTGCTGTATCTGCTTCTTGACTAACTGTGGTCTGCATCGCCTCTCAAGTTACCTGAAGGGCAAAGGACCCAGCCGAAGGACACTTGGATGCGTTTGTTTCCTTATAAAGGTAAACAGGGTTTTCTCACATCAGAGTCATTTCTGTGAGATTCTTCAAGGAACAAGCCAGTTTCCCAGAAGGAACAGCTCTCTCTTTGAACCTCCACTGTGTTGGAAAATCCCTAAGCAATTCATACAAATTGAAACTAAATCCGGAGCTGGGCATGTTCACACATGCCTGAGGCTCAACACTTGGTAGATCAGCAGTCCCGGTCATCCTCTCAAAACAGCAACAAATGTAAATAACTCTTTTTTTCATTTCATTTTTTTCTTTTTTAATATTTTTTATTAGGTATTTTCCTCATTTACATTTCCAATGCTATCCCAAAAGTCCCCCATACTCTTCCCCCCCCCCCTTGTAACTCTTGAAAGACTATTCTATTTGAATACAGATTTATCTGTAGATACAATGTCATGAATGACTTGTTTAAATACAATTTTAGGGGCAAGAATCCCAGCAGTGCTATTATGCATGTATACACACACACACACACACACACACATGAATAAAGTTTATGTTCATTTAAAGCTGGATATTCTTCCTACAGTTGATGTAGAACTTTATAATGTATTAGGAAAGAAATTGACAAAGTTTATGAAGCCTAATATTTTGAATCATGAGCAAGTCAAAGTATGTTTTTAAACGTTTTTTTACTTTGTTGATACTCTACTTCCTTGTGCATGTGTGCATGTACATGCCTGCATATGTGTATATGTGTGTTAGTGTGCTTGCATGTGTACATGTGTATGTGTGTGTTTGGGTGCATATGTGTGTGTGTGTGCTTGTGTATGTTCGTATGTGGGAGCTTGTTGGTATCTGGGTGGAGGTCAGGCAACAGCTTTTTGGGAGTTTGTTCTTGTTCTGTGAGTCCCAGAGGTTGAAAGCCTGAGGTCAGCCAGGCACTTTTACACACTGAACCATCTCTCTGGCCCTACCTTTTTTTTTTATATTAAACAAAAATTGCTACTTTTACCCAGTGTCAATACTGGGGAAGGTGAAACTCTTTTTAAGCTACTGGACAGTTTGTTTTAACAGCTGAGGAAACTGTTCTTTTAGTCATTTTTTCCTTTAATTTTATTTTTAAAAGAAGTTTATTTTAGTTGTACAGTAGATATCTTACTACATGTATTACTGTGCTTGTGTGTATTTGTGCACATTCGTGCATATATCACAGTACTCTGAGGGGGTCAGAGGACAACTTCAGGAGCCTGTTCTTTCACTCTGTGGGTTCCAGGGACTGAAACATTAATCAAGGGAACATGAAAGCAGGAAGTGCTTGCAGCTAAGTCCCTGTTCTTGCTCATTTGCCTATACCTCTAACCAGTTATCCCTGAAGAGCAGTTACTGAGCATCGGCCTTTGAACCAGGCCACCTGTAAGCCGTCTCCTCCCTTTCTCCTCTTCCATTCCTTTTCTTTTTAACAGGGTCCCATGTAGCTGGGGCTGGCCTGGAACTCACTCTGTAACTGAGACTGACCTGGGCTAGCCTTGGACTCACTCTGAGACTGACCTGGGCTAGCCTTGGACTTACTCTGAGACTGACCTTGAACTTCTGATCCTCCTGCCTCCTCCAGAGTGCTGGGGTCAAAGATGTTATCACTTCTAATGTAGGATCCTCTCCCCTTCCTCTCAGTTCAGGAAATGGAAACCATTGGGGAAGTAGACAGTTTTACCAAGCCTTTGCTTGGGTAGATATTGTTTTGTTTTGTTTTTTTTTTTCTTTTATAAAATGCTCTTTCTCACAGAAAGCCTTAGGGTCTCCAGCCTTTAGGAGTTTTCCTTCAGTGTGTTATGCCTGCACCCAGATGCTGACCTTTGTCCCATGTGAGACCAGCCCTGCTGCTTCCCACAGCATCTGGATGTCCCGAGGACCACACGGCAGCAAAGGCTGACGACGGCAGCACCCAGGGTCACACAAGCCAGCCAGACCCCTGCAGACGCTGGCGCTCCATCCCGTGGCTCTTCGTTCTCAGATGAGTGGTTTCTGCTGTGGGACCCCTTTGTGTTGTTCACTGATGGTTTGCTAATGTTGAGTCGAGATCGGCTGGGCACCTGGGAAACTCTTGTGTCTGTGGGTCCAAAGAAAGGAGAAATAGTCTTGTTGCCTGGACTGTGGGTGAAGTCTGTGCTTGGTGATACCATGTTGACCTTGGTAGCAGTGGACACGGTTGCAGAAGTGAATCTTATCCCCACATCCGTGGTTGACTTCCTGGAATAACTGATGCCCGTGTTTGCACCTAAATCCTGCTGTGTGATTGACGGTGCCTCTGTGGATGACACCATGCGGTTCATCACATCTGGGTATACTCCTTCACTCCCTACAGTCATAGCTTTTAGAATCCGCAGTCTATCCCACCATTCGGACGAGGAGCGGGTGTTTGGGTAGATGGGAGATGTATGCTCAAAAACCAGCAAGTCTGGGTCTATGCCTGAAAGATAAGAGATATTTTATTTTAAAATATAACAGCTTATTTGAGAATTTCACAAATGTATGCAGTGTATTACCAGTTTCTTTGTGACGGCCTTAGGCACAGCCTGAAAGCTGTGGGGTTTGTCTCTGGAGTCTGGGCTGAGCCAGATTCCAGTTCCAGCTGCACAGACTCCCGAGGTTCAGAGCAGGCTGAGTGTGTGTTTATTCCAACATCCCAATGACACTCTGCTGTGGACAAATATGGCTGTACAGAGAAGACGCCTTTGTGTATAAAGAAAGCTTTGTGCCAGAGTTCCCATGCTGCCAGCAGCCACGGTGAACACCACACACCACCTAATAAGCTGGTAAAAACAGCCAGGGAAAGGACCCTTTGAAATTGGGAGCAATGCCAGCAGCCACACCCTCCCTGTTTTAGCTTTGTCTTCTCTCGTTGTGCACTCAAAGGCTGTGTAGCTCCCCAGTGCTCCCCACCAGGAGTGCTGTCTGCCTGTGTCCCCAGTGCTCCCCACCAGGAGTGCTGTCTGCCTGTGTCCCCCAGTGCTCCCCACCAGGAGTGCTGTCTGCCTGTGCCCCCAGTGCTCCCCACCAGGAGTGCTGTCTGCCTGTGTCCCCAGTGCTCCCCACCAGGAGTGCTGTCTGCCTGTGTCCCCCAGTGCTCCCCACCAGGAGTGCTGTCTGCCTGTGTCCCCCAGTGCTCCCCACCAGGAGTGCTGTCTGCCTGTGTCCCCCAGTGCTCCCCACCAGGAGTGCTGTCTGCCTGTGTCCCCCAGTGCTCCCCACCAGGAGTGCTGTCTGCCTGTGCCCCCAGTGCTCCCCACCAGGAGTGCTGTCTGCCTGTGCCCCCAGTGCTCCCCACCAGGAGTGCTGTCTGCCTGTGCCCCCAGTGCTCCCCACCAGGAGTGCTGTCTGCCTGTGTCTCCAGTGCTCCCCACCAGGAGTGCTGTCTGCCTGTGTCCCCAGTGCTCCCCACCAGGAGTGCTGTCTGCCTGTGTCCCCAGTGCTCCCCACCAGGAGTGCTGTCTGCCTGTGTCCCCCAGTGCTCCCCACCAGGAGTGCTGTCTGCCTTTGTCCCCCAGTGCTCCCCACCAGGAGTGCTGTCCGCCTATGCTGCTTCCCTTCCCCACTTTGACCTTTGTGACAATGCTTCATCTCATCATTTTGCAAAGCTTAAGCTTCTGAGGCAGTGACTTCTGACTTCCTGGTCATGTGTGCCACATCCTTGGTACTGTGGGACCTTCTTCTTGAGTCTCCCTGGCAGTCAAGTCCAACTGCCTGCCTCTTCCTTATCCTTGGCTTTTTGTCCCAACCATCTGTCTGTCTGTCCTCATTTCTGTTGTCAATTTGACATACACTAGAGACAGCTGGGAAGAGGGACCCTCCACTGAGGACTTGGCCTCCATCTAGTTAGCATGTGGGCGTGTCTGTGGTACTGTTTGATTGATGGTTGATGTGGGAGGGATTAGCACACTGTGGGCTCCCGTTGTATGAAAAGCTAGCTGAGCTCAATCCCAGGAACAAGTCAAGTGCTCCTGCCTCAAGTTCCTGCCCTGATTTCCCCTTGTGATGGGTTGTGAGCTGGGAGTCATAAGTGTGCAAGAAGAAATAGCCCCACACACGCACATACCCATTAGTTACCTTCCTATTGCTGTGATAAAACACCATGGCCGAGTACATCAAGGCAAGCAGCAAGCAGCAGGCCTGGTAGTCAGGGCAGGAAACAGAGCTCACATCTTCAGATGCAAGCAGGAAGCTTACTGGCAGTAAGGCAAGGCTATCCAATCTCAACGCCTGCTCCCAGGGAAGTGATTCCTCTAGCGAGGCTGTACCTTGTAAGCTTCCCCAAAGAGCACCACCAACTGGAGATTAGGCCATCAAATACCCACGCCTACGGGGAACATTTATCACTCAAGCACTGTGCTCCGAAAGCTGCTTTTGGTGTGGTGTAAATCACCGCAACAGAAAGCAAACTAGAACAGCATCCTTGGTCTTCATTTATGTTCTCCCTTCACCTCCCTCCCCAGAGTCCACAGCTGTCCCACTGTACTGATGGCACCGAGGTGCATGTGGCCTGTGCCTTCCTCTTTCAGGGCACTGAACTTTCCCAGTGCTCTATCAGACACTTCTGCATGCACACCCCAGGCACCATCTCTGAGGGGGTCCAAATGTGCTAACCTTGGCCTGTTGCCTCTTCCCGCCCCCACTACCCATTCTGGGCTATGAGAAGCAGGGGTTGGCTCTTCCCTCATTTCCTCCCTTTAAAAGGTTACTAAGGGATGGAGATGTGGCTCAGTGCAGATCCCTGGGACTGATCCCCAGTACCAGAGGCTCCTAATGAATCGTTCCAAAGTTCAGCAGCAATTTCCTTCATCACAACCACCATTACCTTGTCAGTTCCAATGCTTCCCTGACCAGATGTCTCCCTCTGCTTCTGAAAATGTCAACCTGAAGATGTCACTGCCCTCTTGAAGCCATATTTCCACTGTGGCTCCTAATGTCCCCATTCATGTGGCCAGGTCAGTTTTCCCACTGTCTGGATGGTGGCTCAGGGCTCCCTGCCTGCCTCTGCCTGGTTTCTCACTTTCTGCAGTTTCCTCCTCTTAAGGGCTTTGTGCTGAGGCAGTATCTATCATGTGTTCATGTGTGCATGCATGTGACTACCTGTGTGTGTCTCTGAGTGTGTGCATGTGTGTGAACACACTGATGTGTACAGGAACAAGAGTAGGAGATGAGAGGACAACCTTGGGTGGTGGTCTTCAGATCCATCCACCTCTTGAGACAGTCTTTCTCAGTGTATTGGCTATCTAGAGACCAGTAAGATGCTGCTGTCTATCTGGGGAGCTTCCTAGTCCCTTACTCCCAACCCTGCAGGACCCTATTGCAGTGTCCATAGACCTCAGGTGGCCCATGAGCACTCTCTCTGCTTCTGAGTGACATTCCTAGCCACTGTAGTAAAAATGCCTACTTTAGCTTTTGCTGAGTTTTCAATATAGTCCAACCACAGAGCTTACACTCCTGTTCAGTTGTGCATAGTCTGTCATCTGGAATGAATGCTGGTGAATGTGCCAAACAAGGTCTTGATGGCCAAACCATCTCCAGACAGAGGTTTCTGGAAAACAACAGTCTGGGGACTTAAGCCTGGGTGTTCCAGCCAGTGTTTGAAGCTGCGAGCCCTTCTAGAGAAGTAAGTGGCATTTGCTTCCCAAAGCCTTGTCCGACGCAGTCTTTACCTGCTGTTATGTTATACAGTATGGCGCTGGCCCCGGGCTCCAGGATGCAGCTCTCCAGGGTTGGGCAGTGAACATGAAGGCAGTTGACATTGTCGTGGACAGGATCGTGGAAGAAGACAGCCACATTACAGGAAACTGAAAGGCCAAGGGAATCAGCTTAGCGTTAGGGTCCTGGCTTCCATCAGTTGTGTATTTGTGTATGAGAAAGAGAGAGACAGAGACAGAGACAGAGTCTCACTACACAGCCCAGGTGGGCCTTAATAAAAAAAAAAAAAAACAAGAAATTTTATTTTAGATTTATTTATTTACTTTTTGTATGTGAGTACACTATAGCTGTACAGATGGTTGTGAGCCTTCATGTGGTTGTTGGGAATTGAACTTTTAGGACCTCTGCTCGCTCTGGCCCAAAGATTTTTTTTTTTTTTTTTTTTTTTTTTGGTTTTTCAAGACAGGGTTTCTCTGTATAGCCCTGGCTGTCCTGGAACTCACTTTGTAGACCAGGCTGGCCTCGAACTCAGAAATCCACCTGCCTCTGCCTCCCAAGTGCTGGGATTAAAGGTGTGCGCCACCACACCTGGTTGGCCCAAAGATTTATTTATCATTATACATAAGTACACTGTAGCTGATTTCAGATGTACCAGAAGAGGGTGTCAGATCCCATTATGGGTGGTTGTGAGCCACCATGTGGTTTCTGGGATTTGAACTCAGGACCTTCAGAAGAGCAGTCAGTGCTCTTAACAGCTGAACCATCTCACCAGCCCCCAGGTGGGCCTTAAACTTGTAATAGTCCTACCCAGCCTCCTAGTGCTGGGATCCTAGGGTCAGAACCACCAAGCCTGGCTTTGCTACCAGTCAGATGAGATCTGAGTAACTTCTATTTCTTTCTGGAACGTTGAATGAATCTTGTATTGTGGTTAGATATTTTTCAGAACATTATAAACTATTAAAACTATATAATACACCTATTTGAAAGAAAATATTATTCTAAATGCTCTAGTATATTCCTTTCCACAGAGGACACCTGGAATTTTTATTTGATTTTCATTCTTTTGAGACAGAGGTCTCTCTTAGGCAATCCTCCTGCCTAAGTGCTGGGACTGTAAGTATGAGCCACCATAACCAGCCTTAGATTGATGGACTGATCATATATTTAGAGATGGGGTCTCACTGTGTTTCCTGGCTGGCCTGAAACTCACTGTGTAGTGTAGGCTGGCTTTGAACTCAGAGATCTGTTTGACTCTGCCTGCTAGGATTAAAGGCACACACCATCACATCCCATAGAATCATTATAGTTTAGTCTTAGTAATTTTTGTGCATGAAAAACATCAGTTGTCTACACAAAGCTCTGGAAAGTACCTATCTGATTTCTAAGAACCACATGGTCTGAGTGCTAAGGTCCTGGAGCCACTGGAGGAAGAAGGAGGAACAAAAAAAAAAGATGTGGGCTGGAGAGATGGCTCAGCAGGTAAGAGCACTGACTGCTCTTCCAGTGGTCCTGAGTTCAATTCCCAGCAACCACATGCTGGCTCACAACCATCTGTAATGGGGTCCAATGCACTCTTGTGGTGTGTATCTGAAGACAGCTACAGTGTACTCATATAGATAAAAATAAATAAATCTTTTTAAAAAGATGCTCCAACCACAGACAAAGGAATGACATAGCGGGGACAGCCAGAAGATCGTATGACACCTGAGGGTGTGGATCTGGGTGCAAATGTTTTCCCAGGGGAAGCCTATCAGTGACTCTTAAATACACAAGGATGCTGGCTTCAGTGGGCAGGGCATATCTGCTACTCACATATTCACGCTGGCTTTTGTTTTCCAGATCCGTTGCTTTAAACATACTGGTTATTTCCAGAAACCCAGAATCAGAGTTACTGGGTGCAACACTTTGTGCGTCCGTCCGTCCTAATGTGCACATGCACTGCGAATTCATTCCTAATGCAGAGCAGCCAGGACCATGTGATATGTCCGCTGGCTCAGAGGTATCACACTCTTTAATAAAACAGGATTACAGAGATACAGTGTCCCACCTGAAGCATGCTGGGGGTGGGGTGCGTGTAGGTCAGGGAGGGTGCTGTGCTGGGGGGTTGGGAGGTGAAGGTCAGGGAAGGCACTGCTGTGTTGGTGGGGATCATGTAGGTCAGAGAGGGCACTGTCCTGTGGAGTCCTGCTCTGCCCTTCAAGAGAGTTAGCCATGGAGAGCCACAGCTCTAGTCTCACTTCTGGGACACCTTCGGGTTTCTGCAGCATTTTCTTTTCCCCCAGGAGAGAAAGAATAAGACAAAATTAATTACTACTGCATTGGGTTGCAAAACCCCCGAGGATGGTTCTGGGAAGTTGTAAGGAAAAGGAACTGAAAAAGTTATTTAATATTTAGATTTGAGATAAGAAAGTCATTGGTGTGATAGAGAGCAGTATTGGATCTTACTCTATAGCCTAAGCTGCTCTTGAACTCAGGCTTATTATATATCCCAGAGTGACCACAAATTCATGACCATGCCCCTGCCTCAGCCTCCCAAGTTTTGGGATTACAGGTATCAGCCACCACACCTCTCTTATAGAGACTGATTTTTATTGGAATAATTTTTTATGAAAGATTTATTTTATTTTTAATTATGTGTACTTGTATATCTATGAGAGGGGAGGCATGTGGCATCAATGCATTCTGTGGAGAACTGAGGTATCAGATCCCTGGACCTGGAGTTATAGAAGGTGTGAGCCACTCAGGTGCTGCTCTACAAAAGTCATAGGAGTTCTTATCCACTAAACAGTCTCTAATCTCTCTGGCCCTATGACATGCTTTCTATGGAGCTGGGAATGTGGTGCCCACCCATAATCTCAGCTTTCCAGAGGCCGAAGGGGACGGATCAGGATTCCCCAAGAAGAGGACAGGGTGAGAGGGAGGGAGGGGAGAAAGGAAGGATGTAAGGAAACTGACCTTCTAGTTCATGTGTATGTTTCAATGTTCCAACTCCGTGCAGAAGTGTGACAAGTCTGGGCCCTGTCGTCCTGTCTTGCCTTCCTGGCTGCAGAGGCTCTGGGCTCATGGAGTGTCCTGGATGACTGCCCTGAACTGTTTTTCTCTTTAATGTTGATGTGTGATATGTCTGTGAGTGTGATATATGTGTGCGAGTATGCATGTGTCAGCGGACAGCCTTGGGGGTCAGTCCTCTTCCACCTTGTTTGAGGCACAGTCTCTTTGCTTTTTGGCTGCTGCATGCCTTAGGCTAGTTGGCCTGCGAGCTATCAAGGATTCCCCTGTCTCTACCTTCCATCTCCCTTTAGGGCCACTGGGGATTATAGATGCTCATACTCCTGTGCTCAGCTTTAAGTGGGCACTGGGGATTCAAACTTGGGACCTCACACTTGTCTGGCAAGCACTTTAGCCACTAAGCCATCTCCCCAGCTCTGTTTTGTTTTCATTTCAGCAAGATTTCGTGTATCCCAGGCTGGCCTCAAACTCATTACATAGCTGAGGACAGCTTTGAACTTGTGATCTCCCTGCTTTCACCCCTAAGTGTTGAGGTTACAGAAGTGGGCCACCACTCTGGTTTATGTACTGGAGGCCTCCAGCATGCTAGACAGGCACCCTACAGATTTAACAGAAACCCCAGCCCGTGACCCTGCTCTGAAAAGATTCCTTATCAGACCGATTGTTCTTTGTGCCTCTTTAGCTTTGAAGGTCATGGCTTGGGACAAGTCTCTCAAACCGCAATCCCTGAAAATCTGGCCGCCCTCCTAGACGCTCTAAACTTTATTCAGAAATTTGCATATGCAATTGGCTAAGCAATGTCTTTAATGAATAATCAGTATCAAATTATGGTTAAAAAGACCACGAGGCCCCTGTGGGGATGGCTTTCACAATACACTGTGTTGCTCTCGTGTCTTTCTACCTAGCTTTAAAAGAAATGAAAATGTCTCCAAGCAGTTTTGACCTTGAAGGCGTTCACACCCAAATCCCATTTATAGGGAAACTTGAAGATAGCATATCTACACTCTAACTTCCTGTACAATGTGCCCCATGCTTTTTAAGCCTGGAGATACATCTTATAAGATAGGCATGACACTGAAACCACCAAAAGTTATTTTAAGGAGAAATTATTAAACATGGTGGTGCTTGCTTATCATCCCAGCACTTGGGATTCGTGGATGGAGGACCAGGAATTCAAGGCAAGCCTCCACCACGGAAAAGTGAGTTCAAACTGGGCCACATGTAAGTACATCTCAAACAAACAGAGCCTCACTGCTGTACCAGACCAGTACAGGATTAAGCCAGTTCGCTTTCCAGCAGGAGTTAGAAGGAGATCGTGAGCCCTTACTCCTCACTGCGGAGCTGTTGACAGTTGATGGCTTCATGGGAGGGAGACTCAGGGTTGGTTGGTTGGTTTTTCTTTCTTTCCTTCTTTTTTCTCCCCCTTAGAGGAGCAGTTCTTGGTCATGCCCAGGAAAATCTGGGCAAGACAAACTGGAATCAGTAGGTTATTTTTTTAAAAGGAGAATATGAAGGGAGTGGTGGTGAGGGATCTAGAAAGGTTAGAAGTTAGAGGTTAGAGGGCAGAGTGGGGGTGAAAGTGGTCAAAACACTAAGATTCTCAGACTTAACAGAAAACATCTTAAAAGCACTGAGAAACAAAAGTAAATAATGACAGTTTGAAAGTTGGTTACTGTAAATCCAGGTTGTTTGTGTTTGTTGTTTTGGTTTTGAAACACAATCTTAGCCCCTGCTGGTTTCAGCTCATAGTGTAACTGAGGCTTGCCTTGAGCCCTTGATCCACCCCATCCCCCCACCACCACTTTCCAGTTCCTAAATGCTGGGATTGTAGTCATGGGCCACAGCACCTGGTTTATTGGAAACATTTGGATTATAAAATAATCAAGTTAGTTAACCCTGAAAGAAATATGTCCCTTTAGCACTTTGTCAAAGAACGCAGGATACCGTGGGTTCAAAATCACCGGCTCTGCTGCTGCCCACCCTGGGTGCTTCTGCCCCCCCCTCCCCCCCCCCCCCCCCACACCTGGGCGTGCTCCTGGAGTCCTCTTTGGATCTCCCCCTATGGGCCTTGTGCTCTGGTTTCGGGGTCTTCCCTGGTTCCACCCCCCAGCCTCGGCCTTGTGCTGTGAAACTACCCAAGTGGGCTCTGCCAGCCCCCTCTCGCTCTCACCATCCTTCCGGAGGCAGCAGCTGCGGCCGCACTTCTGCCCGGTGTTCTCCGAGTAGTACTTGAGGAACTGGGCGCCCAGCCTCTGAGACTCCTCCAGGTCCAAGAGCATCCCCGGGAAGCGGCGGATCCAGCAATCTCTGTAGAACACAGTGGGTGAGCAGAGCCCATGCACCATGCTAGCCAGCCCCAGCAGCAGTAGCAGCTCCACAGCCCGCATCTCGCCGTGCTGAAGGGAGGCAGCTGGAGCTGATCATGGGCTGCTAGGGCTGCAAGGGGCGTCCTTCTGCCGAGGCATCTCAGCTCCGTTTTTGTTCCTTTCCAGCTGGGCCCCGGGAGAGTGCTGGCCTTGCTGCTTTCTCTCTGGACCCTGTCCAGCAAGTTTTGGTGTTCTGACCCTTGCTCTTTTGAAGGCGGGGATGCTCCCGTCAGCTAGTCAGCTATTCTTCTTTCTCTAGGAGTAAAGAGTCACAGACACCTTTCCTAGGCAGGCATAAAGGCCAGGAGAAACCCTAGCTGCTGAGAAAACAATTACCTAGTCTCTTGACCTCAGATTAAGGGAGGCTCTGTTTTCAGAAACAACACATTGTTTTGTGAGGTGTTCACTATAGGCTTAAGAGCTGGTGACGACTGTATTTTTTTTTCTCCCTAAGTTTTGTTGTTCTGGCTCCAGAGAAAACCAGTTCGTGTACTTGTTTGACTTTTTATTATTAAACAAAACAAAACAAACAAACAAAAAAACAAGAGCCGGGCGTGGTGGTCTACAAAGTGAGTTCCAGGGCTATACAGAGAAACCCTGTCTCAAAGAACAAACAAACAAAAAAACAAACAAAAAAAGAAAACAAAACTTGAAAGGAAAAAAATAGAAAAAGAAATATATTTAAAATGTTTAATTTTGCGATAAATGCAATTGTATATATTCTGGTTACTTCTTAGGGCCAGTAGTTTTCTTGTAAGCCTAAAAGAAACTAAGGATTTGACCCGCTGACCCCAATTCAGCACGCTCATAACGAAGGGGAAATATGACAGCCTTGAAAAGGCATATGGCTCCAGTAACTCTGTGACCCCACCTACCTGCCTCCCTGCTGAACACCATTCGAATGCACATGTCTCACAGCCACTTCGTGTTTGCCCATGTGGTGGGCAGAGACAACTTGCCAGAGTTGGGTTTTCCTGCTACCACATGGTTCCGAAGTTCAAACTCAGAGCATTAGGAGTCCTCAGCAAGCACTTTGACCTGCCCAGCCACCCCACCAGCCAGCTGGACATAACCTTATTTATTCTCTCTCTCTCTCTCTCTCTCTCTCTCTCTCTCTCTCTCTCTCTCTCTCTCTTTGCCCTGCCCTGCTCGTGCCCCCCCCCCCCCCCACTTTTCTCCAGACAGGGTTTCTCTATGTAGTCCCGGCTGACCTTGAACTCAGGTCGATCTGCCTCTGCCTCCTGGATGCTGTGACTAAAGGTGTGAGCACCACCACCCGTCTGTTAGTTATTTCTAACAGGATCTTTTCTGGTTTTGGTGCTGTCATGGAGACCTAGGACCTTGTATGTGCTGGCTAAATGTTCTGCCACTGATCTGGGAACGCTGACTTTGAGAGACAAGTCAATTTTCCTCACTTTCAACACCTATGTTTTTGAGACATTGTCTCCCAGTGCAGGCTTGGCTAGCCTGGGACTTGTTATGTGGACCAGGTTGGCCTTAAACTCAGATCTGACTCCTTCTGCCTCCTAAATTCTGAAATTAAAGGTGTGTGTCACATGGCTTATTTTGCCAGAGAGTGTTTTCTTGACCCCAGGTGTATAGTAGATGCACAAATCAAACATTCACTGATAGTAAACCAGAAATAATTTTATTTTGGGGCTGGAGAGATGGCTCAGGAGTTAAGAGCACTGACGATTCTAGAGGTCCTGAGTTCAATTCACAGTAACCACATGGTGGCTCACAGCCATCTGTAATGGAATCTGACGCCCTCTTCTGGTGTGTCTGAAGAGAGAAACGGTGTACAAAATAAATAAATATTTTTTTTAAAAAAGAATTTTATTTTAAACAATTCGTTGAAATGCATAGAATTTTACCATGTATTAAAACAAAATTTGTATGCTAATGATATGGATGTGCTTGTTAATTTGCACAAAATATCTTTGAATTAATCTCCTCTTTGACAATTTCACAGATGTACATAATATATCTGGAGCATACTCTCCACCAATTAATTCCTCCCCCAAACACTTCCAGTAAATATCCCCTCCCTGCTTCAGGCCCTCTGTTGGCTGGCTGGCTTTCTTCTTCTTCTTCTTCTTCTTCTTCTTCTTCTTCTTCTTCTTCTTCTTCTTCTTCTTCTTCTTCTTCTTCTTCTTCTTCTCCTTCTCCTTCTCCTTCTCCTTCTCCTTCTCCTTCTCCTTCTCCTTCTCCTTCTCCTTCTCCTTCTCCTTCTCCTTCTCCTTCTCCTTCTTCTTCTTCTTCCTCTTTTTCTTCCTCTTTTTCTTCTTCTTCTTTTTTTTTTTTTGGTAACCTTGCTGGAATGTTGACCATTCTTCTTGTTGGCTATCTAGTGCAGACCATAGTTCTGAGAGCTCACCAGTGTGATCTCCTCTTCCCGTACAAAAGACACACATTCCACAGCAAATCCTCCCCACTCTCCCACCTTTATGCTCTTTTAGCCCCTTCTTCCAAGTAGTTCCCTGAGCTTGTGGGGAGAGGTTGCTATAGAAGTCCGGTTAGGGCTGAACACCTAGTCCCTTGTTCTCAGCACTTTAATGAGCTGTCTGCCCACTACAGACAGAGACTTCTTGGGCCAAGGCGGATGGAGAGCAGCACTGATCTGTGGCTATGAACGTAAGTATTCAGAAGGTAACTTGATAGCATATCCATTTAGCAAAGCAACAGCAGTGAGCCCCTTAGGGCTGTGACCCTGAGCACCAATTGTCAGTGTTTAATGATCAATGACAGCTCCATCCACTCAATAATGACATTAAGCAACGTATTCATGAAGCCTTGATACTACTATAGCTTAAATACTTTGTAACAAAGAAGTTTATATGTATTTGTCTTTATACCCAGCTTTCTAGAACACTATGTGATTTACTGAAATTATTGGATCTTTTAAGATGCCCCATCGTATGGCCAGGGGTTAAAATCTGGCAGGAGCGGTGCCCAGTATTGTCAGGTACCACTTCAGATTGCAGTCCAGCTGACCTCACTGTGGTAATGTGACCAGGGTTGAATTGCCTCTCTAATGAGAATCATTCTCAAAGGTTGGCTTTCTGGTTTGTTTTAAAAGGCAAGAGAATACCAGTTGATCTGGAAACAAAAGCTTCCATTGGTAAAGATTCTAAAGAGCCAGAGACTAAGAGCCTGTTCTTCTGGTGACTCACTGAATCCTGCCTTGCTGATGGAGGCGCAGACAGATCCAGGTCCAGTCTTTTTTAAATCAGCTCTCCCAGAAGCCCCCAGCCTGATGTCTAATGGTAGCTGTGGCATTTTGCCTTGCTGTAGAATCTACTAAATCCTTGGCCCCTCACCTGAAACCCTCCTCATACCCCAAACACTGAGAGTGACAGATGGGGAACGGAAGCCTGCCAGGAATGATTGCAGGCCTGTCAATCACGGGGCTGTGTTCCAAGTTTCTCAGAGTATCCAAGAAAGTAAGGCATAGCAAGCCTCAGGTCCATGTGTTGTGTCTCTTTCCCATGGGAAGGCCGGATCCTGCTAGAATGTTTTCTGTACTTCATAGTTCTTTACCTTTGTGTGTATTCTGCAGAATATAATGGCCGACAGCCCTCTCTCTGTGAAGCAGCCGACGGATACAGTAATGCTGGGGAATGCAAGGCAGGGCACCATGGGCACCAGGGCAGACACTATCGCTTCATTACAGCCTTTGGGATCCAGCCTTCTAACCAAGCGTCCCGCCAGGGAACATAGGAAAATGTTCTTTCCTAACAGCTATGATGGGATGGTGGTGGTGGGGTAGATAGGGATGAGAGCGGGCAAGTGCTACCCAGAGGGGACAGCTCTGACGCATCTTCATCTCAGCATCTCCATCTCCGCATCCTCTCCACCCACCTGCCCTTTTTGCTGCTCAGAGACTCTGCTGTCTTGGTGCTGGGGTTTGAACCATGCCACCGCCTGCCTTCCTATCTGTCTGTCTTGTCCATGGAGTTAATAACTCTTCTAATAAATTGCTTAGCCCTAGTAATCCGTTAGTCCACTCTGAAACCACCCCGCGGATCTAAAACCTCGCAGTACTGGCTGGCCCAGGAAAACTCACACAGGGACTGTGGGGCTGCGGGAAACACCAGAAGATTAAGTACGGTGACTTGTGCGTAGGGGGCGAGCACCGCGAACCGACGCGTTTGTTTGTTTCCTAACAACACCGTGCTGGAGAAATGCACAGTGGTTAAGAGTGCACACTCCTGCTGCGGAGGACAGGAGCTCCGTTTCCGCGTAGGGCAGCTCACAACCGCCCTTACCTCAGGCTGCAGGGTGATCTGCCGCCTTTGGCTTCCTGGCACCTGCATTGTAGCGGAGGAACCCACATAGACATATGGATTAAAGATCAGAGAGGCCGTTTACTCGGAGGGCGTGTGACGCACCGGCGGGGCTGAGCCCGGGGCCCGCGGCGGCGGAAGGAAGGAAGCGAGAGCGCAGGCCGGGCTCGGCGGAGGCTGTGCGCCCGGGGGAGGAGCCTGAGCGGCCGGGCGGCGGGGCGCAGCGGCCCAGCCATGTCGGCCGAGGAGATGGTGCAGATCCGCCTGGAAGACCGCTGCTACCCGGTGAGCAAGAGCAAGCTGATCGAACAGAGCGACTACTTCCGCGCGCTCTACCGCTCCGGCATGCGCGAGGCCGTGCGGCCCGAGGTGGGCCCGGAGGTGCAGCAGCTGCGCGGCCTGAGCGCTCCGGGCCTGCGGCTGGTGCTGGACTTCATCAACGCGGGCGGCGCGCGCGAGGGCTGGGGCCTGAGCGAGGACGAGCTGGCCGAGGCTAGTGTGCTGTCCGAGATGGTGGAGGCCGCGTCCTTTCTGCAGGTCACGGCGCTGCTGCGCTTGCTGCTGTCGCACGTGCGTCTGGGCAACTGCCTGGAGCTGTACCGCCTGGCGCAGGTGTACGGACTGCCCGACCTGCAGGACGCCTGCCTGCGCTTCATGGTGCTGCGCTTCCACCAGGTGCTGTGTCAGCCGCAATTCCCGCTACTGTTGTCGCCGCCGCAGGCCCCCGGGGACTGCAGCCTGAAGCAGAGGCTGAGGGAGGCCCGCATGCGCGGGACCCCGGTCCTGGTGGCCCTGGGGGACTTCCTCGGGGGACCCCTTGCCCCGCACCCGTATCAGGGGGAACCCCCGTCCATGCTTAGGTACGAGGAGACCACGGAGCGCTGGTTCCCCCTGGCCAACAACCTGCCCCCCGACCTGGTGAACGTCAGGGGCTACGGCTCAGCCATTTTGGACAACTACCTCTTCATCGTGGGTGGTTACAGGATCACCAGCCAGGAGATCTCTGCCGCACACTCCTACAATCCCATCACCAACGAGTGGCTGCAGGTGGCCTCCATGAACCAGAAGCGGTAAGTGCAAAGGGGGTGTCTGCACCCTTCATTCATTGCCCTGGTGTTTGCTGGCCAGAGGCGATGGATGGCATCTTGCTTAGTGCTGCTGGCCTGTCGCCTCTGGCGGAGTTCCCAGGGAGCCCAGGGCTTGCTAGGAAGAAGATGAGTACTGTGTCAGCTAGCCTAGTGGTCTTCTTTCAGGTGCAGGCCCCAGGTAAGAATGGTTTCTCTGCCTCAGACCGGCTTGCAGAAGACGGCTATTGGGAAAGATAACGGTTGTTTTTCCTTCGCTTTTCTTTAACTTGTCTGACCCGAATTACGGAGACACTAGCAGTAACTTGTAATTCTGGCTTCAGAAATTTTTGTTGTTGCTGACAGTGACTTTGGATCCTTCTCACTTGGGTAGGAGAGCGTGCATCCCCTCTCCCTAGGATGGTGTAAGGGATTTGCCAGAGAGGATTCTCTTCTCTTTTCATCCTCACTTTTGTTACTTATTTCCTTCTAAGATGGCAATCATCTTTGACCCAAAACTTGAGCCTGGAGCGGTCAGCTACAGAATGGCGTACCCTTGTCTCTCCAAGTCTGTTGTCTATCTGGGATGCCTCAGACTCTCAGACTCCCCGGTCTGGATGCCTGAGTCCCTTGTGGGTAGCTTTAGCATGTACATATAAACCCTATATATACATATACACCTATGCACATATACATTAGCATATATATATATATATATATATATACCCTCCTGCATATGTTCAGATGGTTTTCCTTTATCTTGGTATGTTCCTCAGGCTGGTCTTGAACTCCTAGGCATGAGGGTCTGCCATCCTCTGCCTTCCAGCCTTCAGAGAGCTGGGACTAAAGGTGTACAGTACAGTATTGGCTTTCTACAATAAATAATCTGTAACTTATAACTTCAAATGTAAGGCATCTACCATGTCAGTGGTTGAAGGAATGACAAAAACCAACTCGTACTGTTCAATTTCCCCCTCTTATGGCTTGAAGATGCATTCCTTTCCACTTCACCCATCTTTCCCAAGTGGCCTGGGGGACAAGTCAGGGCTTGTAGAGAGGGTTTGTTGCCCCAGCTGCTTGGAAGGCTGAAGCAGGCAGATTCCAAGTTAAAATTCTTCCTGGCCTTCAGAGTGAATTCCAGGCCAGCCTGGATAATGTAGCAAAACCAGAAAGAGTAGGGGAAAGGTGTCTTAGAGGGATAGCACTAGCCTAGAATTTTGAGGCCTCAGATTCAATACCAGTGTCCCAGCAGTAGAAAGAGTAGCCAAGGACAGGATGGGCTCTCTCTCTCTCTCTCTCTCTCTCTCTCTCTCTCTCTCTCTCTCTCTTTCTCCCTCCCTCTCTCTCTCTCTCTCTCTGTCTCTCTCTCTCTCTCTCTCTCTCCTTCCCTCCCTCCCTCCCTTCCTTCCTTCCTTTCTTCTCTTCTTTTTCTTTTTTTCAGGCATAGTTTCTCTGTATAGTCCTGATTGTCTTGGTTCTCACTCTGTAGACCAGGCTGGCCTTGAACTCAGAGATCATCCTGCCTCTGCTTCCTGAGTGCTGGGATTAAAGTGTGCCACCACCACCCAGCTGAGGATAGGCTTTTTTTTATCAGGCCACTTGATGCCATCCAAGTCCCACTCTGGTCTCTTCTAGGTCCATTACAGGACAAAGGAACCTTTAGATCAGAGATTATTTGTAGAAACATACCTCGTTCTGATGGCTCAGAGGTTAAGAGCACTTGCTGCTCTTGTATAAGACTAGTGTTCAGCGCTTAGCATCCCTGTCTGACACCCCCTTATGGCCTTTATAGGCAACCACATGAATGTGCACACACACACAGACACACAAATAAGCATAAAAATAATTCCTAAAAATCCTGGCAAGCTGAAGTGTGAGAAGCAGAGATGGATGCATTACCCTCTTCCTTCCAGAGGCACTAGCTGGGGGCTGGCTAGTTTTCATCCAGCCTCCTGCAGTATGATACTTCTATCATTGAGATGATACAGTAGCAGTCCACTTGTAATCACTAGGCTGAGCAGCTGAGGCAGGTGGAACTGTAGTCTAGCCTGAGCCGAAAACAAACAGAAACAAAATAATAAAGTTATTTTTTTAGTATCAAAAGTATTATTTTAAAATAATTTTTAAAGAGTGTTAATTGATTCAAAGGTGGTGTTCAAAAAGGAGAAGGTTCCAGGTTCTGTCTTACCTTTCCCTGTGTGTGTCCAGCTCTGACCATGTGGTCTCAGCATGTCGTCCATCCTCAGCTCCACAGTCCAGACCTCTCACCAGTCTCTTTTTAGCTACAGATTCTTGGTCTGATTTCCTCAAAGTGTTCTTTCTGTACTCTTTAAACATGGTCAAGTTGTTTTCCAGCTCCTGCCTCATGTGTCTACCTTAGAAACCGTGCATAAAGTGAGTGTGTCTACCTAAATTACTCTGTGACAAGCATCTGACATAGTGGAGTAGAGTGGTTAACTCATGGCAGAGAAGAAAAATATTCCTCACGTCCACCTCCACCCAGGGGTCTGCTTCCTCCAGTGAGGCCCCACCAGCTGCTTTCCACATGATGTCACGTGATTCTCTCCATGGACTAGGGCCCTCGTGACTCAGACCTCCCTAAATCTATGTGTGATCAATGCAGGGGACCAAGCTACCTGTATCTATAATGCATGTCACAGTTAGGTATTATAAATGCATCGATGCTTATAAAAATATAGGCGTGACTAGCCATTCTCAGTGGAGAGCTGCGTGCATAGTTTCTCCAGTGGGTGGGATGTATATACATGTACTTTTACTCTAAATTTGTTATGGTACTTAATAATTCTTCTAATTAATGGTTACTGTATATTAATATTTTGTATTCACAGATGTTTATTGATATATTTTATTTTATTTTATAATAAATTTTATTTTAAACTAATAAATTATTTTATTAATTTTTTTGAGCTGTGGTCTCATGAATTTTTTTGTATTCACAGATGTGTATTGATATAAATTTTTATTCTATTTTATAATAATGACTTTCATTTTATTTATTAAATTTTGTTTTAAACTAATAAATCATTTTATTAATCTTTTTGAGACAGGGTCTCATGTATCCCAGGCCTTGAACTTTCTGTATATCTGAGAATGACCTTGCATTTCTCATCCTCCTGCCTCCACCTCATGAGTCCTATGATTAGAGACATATACCAGCACATCGGCTTGTTGTTTGGAGAAAGGTTCTCACTCTTTAGCCCCAGGTGCCTTTGGACTAGAGGCAAGTCGCAAGTCCTTCTGCTTTTTTCAAGCGATGGGAGTAAAGGTGTGAGCTAGCTGCTTCTGTCTTGTTCATGTTTATGTAGCATTCCAGGCTCTGTTTGGTGGTATGCATTTGTCCCTATAAATAATGCTGTATTGGACAGCCTGGTCTATGTGTATGACTGTCTTTAGCACATGTGAGTTGGTCCCAAGTTCTCTGAGTGACAGGGCAAGGTGTATGCACATTTTATATTTTGGCTGCTGCCTAGTTGCCCATGAAAGATTTGTAATTTTCTCCTGAGCAGTGTTGGATATTGCCAGTTCCCCTCTCCTGTCAAGATGAGATGCTCTCCCCACCCTACGTAGCGGGCAACTCTTCAGTGTAGTATCCTTTCATCAGAACATCATTCTTTGAAAATGCTTATTGGCTTCATTTTTGTATACAAATGATTTTTGAGACAGGGTTTTTCTGTGTAACCCTGGCTGTCCTGGAACTCTGTAGACTAGTCTGGCCTCGAACTCAGAAATCTGCCTGCCTCTGCTTCCAAAGTGCTGGACTAAAGGTATGTCCCACTACCACCCGACGATTGGCTTATCTTTTAAAAAAAGGTTTATTTATTTTTATTGTTGCGTTTTGCCTGAATTTATGTGCACCTTGTGTGCAGTACCCACAGGTCCCAGCGGAGGGCACCAGATCCTTTGGAGCTGGAGTTACAGATGGTTGTGAGCCAGGGTCTGGGTGCCAGGACTCAAACCCAGGTATTCTGCAGCAGCAGGCATTGCTCTTAATTGTTGAGCCACATTTCCAGCCCCTGCTTATTATTTTTAAATTCATATTGGCAGTTTTATATGGCTAGAGATGTGAACTTCTGGCTGTTAATACAATATTGGATAGGTTTGCCCACGCATTTTTTTTTTTTTTTTTTTTTTTTTTTTTAGTGTGGTCAAAACTGGAGTCAGAATGGCAGGGCAGGTGATGTCAGTGTGTAGAGTGTGGGTAGGAGTTGTGAGGACCAGGTGTAATGTTGGCATGGGACTCCTCACCCTGGACCACACTGGTTATTCTTTAGTGGAAGTGAGGAGTTAGAGTGGCCGGACATGAGGTATCCTAGTTTTTAAATGTTGTCAGTTTATTCTGACTTTATCTGGACCTCATCTAGATGAGGATGTGGACAGACTCCTCTGTCTTACAATTCTGCCCTCTTACGTTTAGATAGGAAGCTTTGAAATGTCTTTTTAAAGTATAATGTAAAGTCATAGGCTTGGAAATGACCATATAGGTTGGTAAGATGGATCTTAGTCGGTTATAGGCACTCGCTGACAAGGCTGGTGAACTGAATTTAAGTCCCAGGACCAACATGGTAGAAGGAGAGAACTGACTCCTGCAAGTTGTCCTTTGACCTTTCATGTGTGCTGTGGCCTGTGTATATGTTCATGCACATAAATAAGGGTCATTTTAGAAAAGAAAATATAGTTCAAATACCAGCATTTTCTTTTTTTTTTTTTGAGGTGCTTTTTCAGGTGTACAACATGGTTCATTGTCTGAACACAGATTTGACTCGACATGTGAAAGCTTGTATGACCACAAAATTCCCTTCTCTCCCCACCTTAACTAGGGACGGCTTGCAGGAACTGGCCACTGACTGCAGACATCCTTTGTAAATTTTTTTTTTTTTTTATAAATTTCAGAGCTTGTCTCTAGGGTCTTCCTCAACCCCCAGGCCTCTGCTCTGAAGGTGAAGCCCGGTGGGTCCTGTTTGTGTGAGAATTTGTGTGAGAATGTAGCAAGGCCAGGCTGGAGAGGCCTCACCGACAACCGTCTGCTGGCAGAGGAGCCTGAAGTGGGAACACTTTGAGAGGCTGCAGAGCCCACACAGCTAGGCACTAGGGGAGGAGGGAAAACGACAGGCCTGTTTTAACCTCCACAGCTGGATTCTGACCAACAGTTGAAATTGCTTTTGCTTTTTGCTTTTTGACTTTCCCACAGGTGGTTGTAAGAACCACAATGAGTGTTTCTGTTTTCTAGCTTCTCCCATCTCCAACCTGGTCCCCAGCAGAGGTCACTACAGCCGAGGAAGGGGAAGGAAGGACAGAAGGACTGGATGGCCTGGATGGCCTGAGGCGGGGAGTGGGGATGGGGCTGGGGAGGGGAACTTCGGGTTTCACAGTAACAGAATTGTCTGTAGCAAGCCACTGTTGCATTTTCTGTTTCTGGAGCGTCAGGTGTTGTGGTTACTTTGTTATTATTCTCCAGCATCTCTGTGAGGTTGGTCTCATTACTGACCCCATCTCCCCAGTGAGTTTAGTCATTTTTACACAAAGGGCCAATCTCAGCTCTGGTGTCACCCTCCTCACTGTGGTTTGCATAGCTGTTAGTCTGTGGACAGGTATTTAGAAAGGTCACATCATTTAGTTTTTGATTTGTGAGACAGGGTTTCTCTGTGTAGCTCTCACTGTCCTGAAACTCATTCTGTAGTCCAGGCTGTCCTCAAACTCAGAGAGATTCGGCTGCCTCTGCATCCCGAGTGGTGGGATCAAAGGCGTGTGTCACCATTGCTCAGTGATCAGATCAGTTAGTTTTAGTGTGTGTTTGAGTCAGGGGCTTCTATATAGTTTGGCCTGGCCTCTCTGAACCCTAAGATCCTCCTGTCTCAGCCCTCCCATCACCTTCTGCCTCTGCTTTGGGTATTGAACCCGGGGCCTCAGGCTGAGCCCATGTTCTATAGCTTTCAGGCTTTGTATCTCTTCCCAAGGGAAATGGAAATTTAATTGCAGCCATGCCTAATTTGGGTCACTTGCTTTTTACTTACTGCGAGTGAATCATATACAGCTATAAAATGAAGGCTTATTTGGTATTATAAAATGAAGGCTTATTTGGTATTATTTGGTATTTGGTATATTTCTTCCTCAACATAGTGTGTCCAGGGTCAATATGAAAGAAGAAAAGATAATTGTGGAGTAATTGATGGCTCAGATGCATACTCACTGCTCCAGCTGATGAGTGTAAGCTGCTGTAAGAAGTTGGAAGTCAACTGTCAGGGATTTATAGACGAGAGCACAGACTGAAGAGTTCTGGAGGTCGTTTGTGCTGTGGTGAGAAGCCAGTCCTCCTGGAGCTAAGAAAGTGGGGCTCAGGGCTGGAGAGAGGGCTCAGGGACTGCTGCTGAGCCTGACAACCTGAGTCCACCCCTGGGTCTCATGTGACTGAAGGACAGAAGTGTCCTCTGACTTCTACCTGTACACTATCGCATGTACACCCCTGCATGCCAATGCACAGACAAACACATATACACACAGAGAGACGCAATAAATAAATGCAATAAAGTTTAAAAGAAAGAGGTACTGGAGAGGTGGTTCAGTGGTAAAGGGTATGTGCTGCTGTTCCTAGCATTCACTCGGGTGGTTCATAGTCAATGGATGCCTGCACACATCTGCATGCACCACTATATGTATGTAGTTAAAGAAATGAAATCTTAAAAACAATACCAAGGCTCCTCCTCCCCCTAGGGCAGACTGTGTGCTTAACTCTATTTGAGAGGTAGAGAAATGGGCACAAATCTACTGAGCTTCAGTCACTGTCCCAGGTCACCCAGCTGTTCAACAGTGGAGTTTAGATTTCTCTGTACAAGCCTGGAGTTAGAGCCCTCAGTGATGTGCCTCTAAATTTAGCAGCCGGTTTGTTTTCAGGTGGCTAGCCCATCTGCAAGCAAACCCAACATTAATAAACGTTTCTCTTGACGAGAGCTTGCGCTTACTGGGCTTGGAGGGATGGGATTGTTTACTTAGCTGCCTGTCCTGAGTTTCAGAAAAAGACCTCTCACCTTTTTGCCTAAGAGCATGCAGGATGAATTGCACACGCTGTTTTGATACTGCAGAATTTACTCTGTGCCCTCCGGTGGGAAGTGAAACCACCCTGAGCTGGTTAAGATCTAGAGCTGTTTACGAACATTATTTCCTCTGGTTCACCGGATCTGCACACGCAGAGAGGGCATGATGGTTGGATGTTAAGGACCGTGGTTGGCAGTGGGGAGAGTAAGCAGCATGAACCGGGGACCGCCCAGGTGCTGCACCAGGGTGAGATCTGTCTGCACGGCTGGATGGATTTAATGGCCTTGAGGCTCTGGATGGAGAACGCTGGGTTCACCCTCGCATTTGGAAAACAAAACGGAACAGTTCATATGCACCCAGGCACCTGTAAAGAGCCGTACCTTCTTGGTGTTCTTCCTCCACTGCGCCTGAGACTCCTCCCACCTACACAGCTTCTGCTGTGGCTTTGCCTCTGTTAGCTGCTTCCGCACTTGTCTTCTGCAACATAATTTTTCCTGGAGCAATCCTTCATTTCACAAGGCAGAAAGATTTGGGCAGAAAACATTCTTGCTTGTGTGTTTAGCCACTGAGTGAGATTCCCCTGCGTTAGAGATGAGGACCTGAAGTGGACCGGCTGTCCTGCTTGTTGTGAGGAGCTGAGGCTGAGCCAGCTGATGGGTACATGGACTTTGTGCTGTAGGAGGGTTGTAAACGTGCCTGTTGTGTGTCTCTGTAGAGGAGTGGGGACACCCTTAAAACAACCAACTTACTTAGCTAGTATCTGAAGCTGATGACAACACATTTATCCATAATTAGTTCAGCTTAGCCATCCCCATTTATATGCGGCAACTGAGCATATAAACTGCCTTCCGATGAACTGTATCCTTTATACCTGTGTCTGTACCAGGAGCCTCCTCTCTGAGGAAAAAATGGCCTACCCATTCTGTGAGGAGAAAGCCAAGGGATGAGTCCGTACTCTCTCTCCTCCAAAGACTTATTTTAAAGGTATTTAAATGCACATCTGTATGATGGTATGGCGCAGGTATGCCAGTGCCTGAGGACGCCAGAAGAGGGAATCAGATTTCCTGGAGCTGGAGTTACAGGAGATTGGAAGCTGCTGTGTATGTGCTGGGAACTGAACTTGGGTACTATTCAAGAGCAGCCAGTGGTCTTAACCAACCAGCCCTGCTTTCTTTCCTGCTCATACCCCTGGAAGGTGTAGTGGTCTTTTAGCATTGGTGGGTTGCAATTTGGACTGTCCCTGTCCCCCGTGCATTTTCCCTCCTCCCCCAACCCCGGGCACAAGTCTTAAGTCTTGGGAACTTCCTCAGCTGGTGAGGGTTTTCAGGAAGGTTATGGATCATTTAGAACATGGGTCTCTTGTCAAGGGGTGATGTAGTCACAAAGGGTGAGACTTGAAGGCCACACCTGGCCGCTTCCTAGTTCCTTCTGTCTCTGTGCCTCCCGTTCCATTATGGTGTGACAGACTCCAGCCCCTGCCACCAAGAACTGCTCTTCAAGTGCTCCCTGTCACAATAGGCTGAAATCCTTTGAAGCTGTGTGCCAGACGTCCTTCTGTGAGTTGTTTCTGTCAGATATGGGGACCACAGTGACGTGAACGTAATGACTATGGCTGGGGATTGGTTCCAGGTCTGAACATAAAATGTCACGGGCTGCACATCACTTCAGCATCAAGCTGCATTTTAATGCATCTCGAATTGCATGTAACAGAACAGAACGCATGTGCTCTTTAGGTAGTTATTGCAGTCTCGTCTAAGGGGGATGGATGTCTGCACATGACCAAGACAGATGCAATATGTCATTTACATTTGGGTCTGAAGCTGCTGGCTGGATGCAGGCATGGCATCTTCAGATGCGGAAGACTGAGTTCAGTGAGGCAGGTATCCTGATTCTGGCCTCAGGCCCACAAGCAAGATTGGTCCTTGTCACCAAGAGCCGCCTGTTTGGAGTTGCTTGTATCTGTGGATTCCCATTCCTGCCCTTCAGAGTGTGGAGTCCTGGGTACCAGAGTAACATCTGAGAAGTCACCTCTGCAGTCACCAGGCAGAATGGCTCTGACTGGAAAACTTCAGGACACCTTCTACCAGAGAGTGTCCTCCCATGTCAAGGCCAGAACTGACCTTGTGGTCTGCGTCTTCCTTTCAGATCTAACTTCAAACTTGTGGCTGTCAATTCGAAGCTTTACGCCATCGGTGGGCAGGCCGTTTCTAACGTGGAGTGCTACAATCCCGAGCAAGATGCGTGGAATTTTGTGGCTCCCCTGCCAAACCCTCTGGCTGAGTTCTCTGCCTGCGAGTGCAAGGGGAAGATTTACGTCATTGGCGGATATACCACCCGAGGTGAGTGAGTGGCAGTCGACTGCTTTTGCATAAGCTGCAGCAACCTGGCTGGGTCAGGACTGGCTAGAAGAAGCTATGTATCTGAGTGAGGTTTTATGCATCAGATGCTAAATACTCGCCTTTTCTTAAAGATGTGAGCCCCGAGGCAGGATGGGTTAGGCAGGAAGGACCTTTGATGACCTTATTTGAGCATGGACATTGTTCACATGGAAGAGGGAATTATAGAAGATTATGAATGTTCGTTGTGCTTCTAGAAACCCAGCCTTATGGTCAGTACCTGGAACCTGCCCATATTGGAGGTTTGGGTCACAGCTTGGGAAAAAAGGGTAAACTGAGTTCTCTTTTCTCCCCAAGAGTTAAACCCACCCACCACTGCCAAGCCAGAGCTAAGTCTGGCTTTTGCTTTACTAGATAGATACCCAGAAGGCCAGTTCTCGGGGCCAGTTTCTGTGTCCCATGGAGGTGATAGGGTGTGAGCACAAAAGAACTTTTTAGACCAGATGGTAACACCTGTGCAGAGTGTTCTACTGTCTGCATGTACACATCTGTGTGGTGGACATTTTATAGGAGTAGTGTGGAAAAGAGACAGTGCCCAGGTTCAGTGCTGCTGTGTGTAGCAGAGAGATCCCAGGCATCAGGGTAGAGAACATCATAGCTGCGTGAGGGGGTGTTTCTGGGTGCAGAGAAGAGCCCTGTCCTTTGTCTTTGCCTCCCTTGAGGAGGATGCCACCAAGTGGTCTCTCAGCTAAGGGCATTTACATCTGTGTTTGGTGCGTCTGGTGTGCAGAGGCCGTAGCTGAAGGAGAGGAATAACTGGACTCTTGGAGTTGCTTGTATGTTTGGCATGCAGGGGCAGACAGAGCTCGCTAGCCCTGCTGATCACTGCATGAGGGAGACCCTGGGTCTACAAGTAAACACAGGCAACTGTGTAAATGTCAGACACCAATAAAGTATTCAGATAGGTGGCCCATAACTGGGTGTGACTATGCACTCATGTGATGCTAGCACTGGGGAGGTACAGGAAGTGGGACCGATATTTTAAGGCCAGCCTGGGAGATGGTAGAGCAAGAGGAAGGGAGAGAAAGCTCTCAGCAGGGCGTCTTCCTCACCTCTTCACTCTCTTTCTGGTGGCTTCCTCATGCATGTCTGCTGTCTTCATGTGGCTTCTCCTGTAAGTCTCTACCTCTAATACGGATGCTGGCAGTTGGGTTTGTGATCCAGATCCATTTTTTAAATATATTTTTATTAGGTATTTTCCTCATTTACATTTCCAATGCTATCCCAAAAGTCCCCCATACCCTCCCCCCCACTCCCCTACCCACCCACTCCTACCTTTTGGCCCTGGCGTTCCCCTGTACTGGGGCATATAAAGTTTGCATGTCCAATGGGCCTCTCTTTCCAGTGATGGCCAACTAGGTCATCTTTTGATACATATGCAGCTAGAGACACGAGCTCTGGGAGTTACTGGGTAGTTCATATTGTTGTTCCACCTATAGGGTTGCAGATCCCTTTAGCTCCTTGGATATATTCTCTAGCTCCTCCATTGGGGGCCCTGTGATCCATCCAATAGCTGACTGTGAGCATCCACTTCTGTGTTTGCTAGGCCCCGGCATAATCCCAGATCCATTTCTGTTTAGCGTGTTTACGTATACAGCCACAGATCTGTTTTCAAATGAGGTCTCTCTGGTGAGAGCTGAGGTTGTGGATTGGACCTGCTTTGGGAGTGGGGTGGGGGCTCTACTCTCTGCAGCTGGCCTATGTAATTGTGCCTCTGAGAAGAGGCAGCAGCGAGGGAGGAGTGTGATGGAAGCCATGGACTATTTTCTTCCTCAGATGCTGTCACTTCCCAGTGGCCCCCACTAGGAATCAAGATAATTTGTCTTTGCTAGTGCTTTGCACCATTTGCACTGGGGCTCAGTACAGCATCGATTAAGTTCACAGCAATGCACGGCAGCAGACACTCCTGAATCCTACATCCTTGCTTCTGTTTTTCTAGGAAAGTAACTAGCTAGATTGTTTACCTACGGACATTTCTCCTTTCTTTCAGGCAACGTGGTTTGTGTTTTGAAGCCAGGTCTTACCCTAGTGCAGTCTATGGTGTAGAACTCTGTAGCTCAGTCCCCTTGTCTGAGCCTCCAGGTGCTAGGATTCTATGCATGAGCCACCACCGTGTCTCGGCGAGCTATTCAGAATACACTCTGGTTGACATGACACACGCTTGTGCCCCGGCTTCTCTTCCACACAGGAGCTGCTGGCTCCTGCTGGGAGCACTGTTCTTCTGGTAGATTTCCTGGCTCTTCCATGACCTTGGCTCAGCAAATGGGTTGTAGATTTGACCTGGAAAACCCTTCTTGTGTGTTTTGAGCTTCATGGCCACCACTAGCGTGCCTTCTTCACTTGGGCCACCCAGGATGATGTCCATCCCGGATTCTCCATGCCAGAGACCATTCTGTGCGGTCAGAGGTGGACTGGATGGGTGTTTGTGTTCTAAGCTGAGAGGGCTGGGCACTGGCTGGCCTCTCTAACCCTCCTCTAGCCTGGATTTTCCAGCACTTCCTGATAGTTCCTGTAGTTCCCATTATAAACAGCTCTTCCCAATTGTTTGGGGGAAAACAAACAGACAAAAACAAAAAAACAAACAAAAGAAGAAGAAGAGGAGGAGGAGGAAGAAGAGGAGGAGGAAGAAGAAGAGGAAGAGGAAGAGGAGGAGGAGGGGGAGGAGGAAGAGGAGGAGGAAGAAGAGGAGGAGGAGGAGAAACCAGGACTTGAGTTGGATTCCCATCCTGTTGACTTCTTAGATGAGATTTTTTAAAAATTCAGTAAATAATGGTTCATGACTTTTTGTTGTTTTGTTTCGGTTATGACACAGGGTCTCTGTTATGTAGCCCTGACTGCCTTGGAACTTGCTGTACAGCCCAACTCACAAAGACTCACCTGCCTCCGGATTAAAGGCATGCATCACCACACCCATGACTTTTATAATAGATTTTGGTTATTTTCATTCTTTGCCAGGCAGTAGAGTGATGGAGACACCAGCTGTGGTTGCCCATCCCTGTATTCTTATCACGTGGAAGGCTAAGGCAGGATTGCTGCAACTTTGAGGCCATCCTGGGCAACATAGTGAGTTCCAGGTCAGCTGAATGCAGGCTAGAGAATGAGATATCCCAAAATTAAAAAACAAACAACAAAACAACAGGCAGAAATCCAGAAGGAAATCCTAGCAACCCTAAAGGGCAGAGGAATCTGTTTTAAATGTGAAGACCCAAAGATTGTCTCACCAAGTCAGGCTGCCTGAGCCAGGGCTCAGCGAAGAGGGGGAGCCAGTTTGTAGCAGAAGACCCAAGAAGGCCTACAGGATGTTGGTATGAGGGGAAGAGATTGCTGGTGACTCAGCCAGGTGTCCTGGGTAGATTAACCAACCCCTCCTTGTCTGTCTTCTAGAGTGACACCTCATTATTTAATCTCTAAGCAGACCTTTGAGATGACCAGAAAGGCAGGTCCCTAGGGCTGGAAAGCTTGTGGGCACAGGGACCAGCATACACTAAGGACCTGCTTTTCTTTCTCTGCTAGCGTGGACTCAGATTTGGCTCTGGGGCTTGTCTTTCTGTCTGTACCTCCCCTTCTTAGGCAAGGTCTTACTTTGTAACCAAGGCTGGCCTTGAGTTTGCAATCCTCCTTCCTCAGCCTCTGAGGGCTATGATTACAGATGCTTACCACCCTGCCAGGTCTGACAGTACAGCTCTTTACGCGTAGCAATAGGTGGGGTGGATGGCATTCCACCTGCTGTGCAAGGGTCAGTGACTATGGATTATCATTGCTTTGAGAGGGTCCATTGCTGTGGGAGGTGCTGTTGCTGTTTTGAGTCCATTGCCGTGGGAGGGTCTGTTGCAATGGGTGGGTCCACTGCTGTGGGAGGGTCCATTGCTGACAGAGGGTCACTCTGTTGTTGTGGGTCCATTGCAGTAGGTGAGTCTGTTGCTATGGGAGGGTCTGCTGCTATGGGCTGGTCTGTTGCTATGGGCTGGTCTGCTGCTATGGGCTGGTCTGTTGCTATGGGCTGGTCCATTGCTGGCTCCAGACCCTGAGCTGTTTCCTCTGCTCACAGCTCACAGTTTTTGTTTTTTGTTTAGCGATAACAAACAGAAACTTCATTGTGGGGGGTTGCTAATAACTTTACTTCTTCTTTATTTTTCTCCTGCCCTGTGGCTAAGGCCATTTATGCTTTCCTAGAGAAGAATTTTTTTTTGTTTCGTTTTTTTGTTTGTTTTGTTTTTCGTTTTTTTGTTTGTTTTGTTTTTTGGTTTTTTTTTGTTTTTTCGAGACAGGGTTTCTCAGTAGCCCTGGCTGTCCTGGAACTCACTCTGTAGACCAGGCTGGCCTCGAACTCAGAAATCCACCTGCCTCTGCCTCCCAAGTACTGGGATTAAAGGCATTTGGTTTTAAAAAATCAGTTTAAAAAGAGAGAAGTGAGCCGGGTGTGGTGGTGCACACGTTTAATCCCAGCACTTGGGAGGCAGAGGCAGGCGGATTTCTGAGTCCGAGGCCAGCCTGGTCTACAGAGTGAGTTCCAGGACAGCCAGGGCTACACAGAAAAACCTTGTCTCGAAAAAAAAAAAAGAAGAGAGAGAAGTGAAGCTCTGTGTGCGGAACCTCCCAAAGTTATTTTCTGTTTTCTTTATTTTGCAATGATGGGAACCTCACCAGGTCCTCATGCACACTAGCAAGTACTCTACATACTTAACCTTCTTATTATACATACTTTGAGGCAGAATCTCACTATGTTGCCTAGGCAGGCTTTAAACTCACTCTGTAGCACAGGCAAACCTTGAACTTGAAATCCTCTTACGCCAGCCTCTCAAGGAGGCTTTTTTTTCCTTCAAAAAGAGAGACTATACTTTTCCTGAAAGAAAGTAGTTATTAGTTAAAAAAAAAAAAAAAAAGACAGAAGGCTTTCACTGGTCCTGACTGTTATCCATAAGATCAAGCAAGAGCAGGTGGGAGGCGGGGTCCTTGATGGGTTCGAGCGCTACATTTGGGAGGTAGGTCTGTGAGTGAATTTGCAGGAGCTGAGGTTCTCCTGTGTCTCCTGACCCTGACAACCTGTTTTAATGACTGTTGCATTTTGGCATGGATTTTAGGGTTTGCCAAGACACAGAGGGCAGGGGTCTGGACCTGCTTTCTGTGGAGTCAGGCATTCTCTAGCTGTCTGAGAGGCTGAGGCTGTTGGGCTGTGTGTATGGTGATCTTGTGACTTAGCAGGCTGCAATCAACGCAGGGCGGGTTGCTCAGGCAGGGCAGGGCGGGTTGCTCAGGCAGGCAGGCAGGACCGTAGAGTGCAATGTCATGTGGGGCGTTCCGAGGGTTGCACAGTGCTCCCCCACCCACAGGCAGGCAGCACTGTTGCAGTGCTGTGAATCCTGTTTGTTCAAGTCTAATCAGGTAGGACACCTGCCTGTTGCGCATCTGGATGTCCAGGTAGATATACCACCATTTTGCTGAAGAATAAGTTTTACATTGTGGGTTTTCCATTTTGTGTAAGGCAGCGTAGGTCACTGGGGTTCAAACCTCTGTTAGCCAGAGCTCCTCATTAAAGCATAGAATCTGCTACAGTAGTGTGAGGGTACCCCGAGGCAGGCTGCAGTCAGGGTTTGCTGAGGTTAACTCCTCTCAGAGGACTTGGGGGTCTTGCTCTGAGGTACAGCAACTCAGCATAGCCATCTGTAAGTTGTATTCAAACCAAAGCTGCCCCTTTCCAGTTGTCCTCAACTCAAGAGCCTCCTGTTTAGGCTTTCCCAATGCTGGGATTATAGGTGTGAGCCACCATGCCTGGCTTCTGGCTTCATGGTTCTTCCTTCACAAGAAGGAAGTTCCTGGAGGAAGGTAGTGGGTGAGAATCCAGATGACCTCTGCCCCATCTGCTTAGAAAACCATTTCTCTATCCTCTGCCTTTCTGAGTGAGCTGCCTAGGCCACATGGTATGTGTGCAGGAGGATGCCTCTCCACTGCCTGGATGGTGTCATCTGCCTTCTTTGTGTCTTTCAGATCGCAACATGAACATCCTGCAGTACTGCCCCTCCGCCGACCTCTGGACGCTGTTTGAGACCTGTGACGTCCATATCCGCAAGCAGCAGATGGTGTCCGTGGAGGAGACCATCTACATCGTGGGTGGGTGTCTCCATGAACTGGGGCCCAACCGCAGGAGCAGCCAGAGTGAGGACATGCTCACCGTGCAGTCCTACAACACAGTCACGCGTCAGTGGCTCTACCTGAAGGAGAACACGTCCAAATCGGGCCTGAACTTGACATGCGCACTGCACAATGACGGCATCTACATTATGAGCAGGGACGTCACCCTGTCCACAAGCTTGGAGCACCGAGTGTTTCTCAAGTACAACATCTTTGCTGACAGCTGGGAAGCCTTCCGGCGGTTCCCAGCTTTCGGACATAACTTGTTGATTTCCTCTCTCTATCTGCCCAATAAAGCAGAGACCTGACTGATTCAACGGTATTTAAAAGAAAAGTCTGGTTCAAGGGGGAAAAAGCAAGCCTTTGAAGTCCTGACTCCTGAAGGGACAGAGCGGGCTAACGTAGGTCACGTATGTAGGCGGCTCAGCTGTAAATAAGCTTTCTTGAACTAATTACTTGAAAACTTGGGGTGAAGAGACCAACCCTATTTTTTCCAGATTATTATTATTATTATTATTTTTTTTTTTGTATCATGGGAACAAATATCATGATATTCATCCAAACCTAACAGTCTTGGACCAACAGCTAAAACCCACCATTAAAAAGTAGACTGCTAGGGTCTGCTTTGTACGGGCCAAGGTCAGTAGCTAACCTGTTAGTAATGGTTTTGTTTTGTGTTTTTTTCCTGCTGGGAATGGAATCCAGGGCCTCATGGTAGTCCTGGAAAAGATGACATTAAAAATGCCCTTTCTTCAGGTCACCTGAGATCTCCTCAGAAGGGACATTCCTTTTGGCGATCAGTTTATTTGACAAGCATTAGGATCCGTCACCTCCTTAGCTTCCGACTCCCTTGTCACCCTGTCTCTCTGGGCAGGCATTTTATCTTATATTTGTTTTCAGAAACGCTAACAGGTGTGTCCAACCTTTTGATATTTAGAAATCATATTATCATTTATAAACCTTTAAAGAAGTCTCTTCATGTTCTAAGTAAGTACCTGATGTTGTGTTGGCTGCTTCGTAGCTGTCCTTGGGGCCCACAAGCTATGGCTGCCTTGCCTGCTACAAGGATAGAGGCAGCCAGAGCATCCACATAAGCAGCCAGAGCATCCACAAACGTGGATAAACACGTTCTCAGCCACTTTCCCAGTCTTTGTGCAATTGAGAATGCTGTCTAAAGTTGACTAGTGAACCTCTTATGTCATGTGTGGCAAATGAGGGTCTGTGTGGGTCACCACAGCTGCATTGTGAGGACTTTGTTTTTAGAAGATTGCTATAAACACTTTATAAATTGAGTCTTAGATGAGGAGGAGGACCACATGAGGAAAGATGCCTTTAGGAGTTATTTTAATTGAATGTATTTGACCTAGTTCTTGTTTTAAGGCAGAAATCAAAACCAAACCAAACCAACATTTGCACATTTACTTAGGTTTTCTCCTAGCTTGATCTTAGCCTTAGATGTTCAGCCGTGTTTTGCCTTTTTAAGGGAAGGATGGCTGTAGCTGATGTGTGCTAGAAAGCAGGGGAGATGTCCTTTACAGACATGGGAAGGCCTCTGCTGGCCTTTCTGACTTGAGGTGAGGTGCTGGCTTCAGAGCTCTCATGCCAACAACGGTGCATAACTTAAGGACCTACCAATCATGGGTCTGTGTTTCTTAAAAGACTCAAGGGCCTACTTAGCACGCATGAGAGGCCCCAGGTTTAATCTCCGGCACTTACAGCAACAGCAACAAGGTCCTCACCTACAGGAATTTTGATTGAAGAGAATTTGCTGCAACCAGCTGCTATCTTGTAATAGAGTTGGCTAAAGGGACCGGACTCCATCTCTACACCAGCAGTGGGCTGCCGCCTTGCACATTAAAGAAAGCTCCACAGAGAACCAAGAGCTACAGGCAGATTCTTCCTGGTTCCTTGCACAGCTGCTTTCCTGGTAGCTGGCCATGGGAGAGGGAAGCTGACCCCTAGTAGGTCTTCAGTGTTAATGAGGGAGTCACTTCAGAGTTTCTTTGCAGCCATGCCTCTAATACAGCTTTAGAGCCTCGTTATAAAACTCTTCTTTGCACAGTGGTTTAGAATCTCTGCTAGTCTTTATTTGGGACATGGTGACAATTCTTAGTGTCTTGTCATGAAATCTACCAATATCCATTCAACCTGCTTATAATGTCATTGGAAGCTTACAGGCCATTTCCAGCCACATCTGTTTTCAAACACTAAGTCTGTTTTTCTTACTCCCACCCCCTTTTTTCCCTCTCTAAGACAGGGTATTGCCTTACAATCCAGGATAACTCCAAACTGGAGACTCTCACCTCAGCCTCTTGCTTCTGTGCCTGTCTTTATGTATTACTTTTAAAATTGTTTTGCTGGGCTCTTTTCAAATAACAAAAAACTCTGAGCTAAAATCTTCACCAAAATGGTACTTATATAATAGATTTAATTTATATTCACTTTAGAATTGAATTTTGGAGGAGTCTATAATTTCATTACTGCACTTTAAAGTCTAATTTATGTTTGTTGTTATGGCTCTTCATTTTTATGCAG
The DNA here is from genome assembly GCF_000001635.26 of Mus musculus. Classification (NCBI taxonomy): domain Eukaryota; kingdom Metazoa; phylum Chordata; class Mammalia; order Rodentia; family Muridae; genus Mus; species Mus musculus. The sequence goes on from NT_166305.2 coordinate 3,603,001, forward strand.
CCTAGCCCTGAATATTCAGAGGAAACTGGCAGTTGAATTAGCAATGGACAAAGATGGGCAATTATCTTGTGAAAATACAGATCTTAAAAGCCCATCATGGCATCTACCTGTTGACTAGTTCTCTTCCTGATGGCCATCTCTGGACATATTTCCTAATGCCAGCAACTAGATTCTTGGACCAAATGAAGTTCTAACACTGACATCCACAAAGCTCTCACCCCAGGCTTAACATGTAGCCTGTGTGCAGTATATGGCTCTGGGGTTTAGATGCACAGACTCCCAGCAGAAGTTTGTTGTTCTTGCTGCCATCTATGCTTGGAGAAGAGAGTCATGTCATAGAACTGGGAGGGTTTTATGACATCTGTCTGCCTGTGCCCTTTCTGAGCATTCTGAGAGCACTTGGAGTTCAGCTGGTGCCGACTGCAGACTTCGCCAGGATGATAGTGTTCCTTTGGAAACCTTCCCTTCCTCAGACAACTCCTTATGCGATACTTCGTATTTCTTTCCATTCTCTGTTGCCTTACTCCCCCTACCCCCAGCTTCTGAGGGGTTCTAGCTCCCACTGTGTAGCAGGAAGTGTCTGGGAGTACCCCCAAGGGAGCTTCCTGTCAAGTGTGCACTCCTACTCCAGGAGGCTTCTCCCCTTGGCACCAGAAAGGTTCTGAGATGATTGTGTGAAAATCTCTAACTACTGCGATCTGAGCTAGGACATATTGTCAAAGAACCTACAAGGTGGGGGATGCTGGCAAGAAACGCATACGGCTTAGGATTAAGCATGAAACCAAAGAGACCTTGACCCTGCTGTTTTCTGTTGTTTCTAAAGCCAAGAACCCAAGCAAACTTAAATGAGTTTACGTTCAAGCAGAGGGAAGGAGAGTATACTGTAGCTCTATACTGGGAGAACAGAGGAACATGTTTCTTTTTAATAAATAGTTGTTTATAGACTATTAGAGGAGCAGTCCTCATAATTCCAGGGAAAGTTATAAGCCTGTTTGGCCAAAGAGGTAAATAGAAGGGGCCCTGATGTCTTTGTCAAGGTGTTTGGTGAGCTTAGCTTAGCACTGCTGACGTGAGGGGCTGCAGGGCAAAGGGATCATGCTGAAGGTTGTCTTGACCTTACCCAGGAGTACGGGGTCTGTGTGTACACTCGCTCTGTCAGGGTTTGCACTTAGGAGACCTGTCAATCAGTGCTACCAGACATCCTGCCAGCCTACCAGAGTGAAGTTCCCGCCCCTGCCTCTGAGATAGTCAGTATGAAGGGAGCTGTGATCTCTAGAAGTAGTGAGCTACATCAATTCCATTCCTTGGTGATCAGAAACATTGAGTGTTGGTGTGAGACAGAGCCTAGCCTGGGGACACTGACTGAGCCACTGTCCCTGGGACAATGTGCTCTCATTTCAGCCATGGTGTAGTCAGAGATGCCCACTTTAGTCAGGCACACTGGGCCCACTGCCCACTGCCTTGTGATTCAGTAATAACCCTGGGAGCTTGTTTGCCCTTAAATCTGAACATCATATCCCATGTTTCAGGTTTTTTTTTTTTTTACTGTGTGTTTTTTCTTTTTTTTTCTTTTAAAGTTAACTACTTTTTATAATCCTTGCACTTCGCAGTTTGTGAAAACACAGAAATGATGTGGAATGTGTTTTACTTAGAACTCACTCAGCACTGTAGCCCCGCAGATGGTTCTAATGAAGGAGGAAGAAGAGAAGGTGAAGATTTGGCACGAGTAAGCTCAGCGCTGGTACGTTTACGCCTTTGCCTTTAAAACATTCCCGTGGAAGAACTCAGCAATGCTCCCTTGGATACTTTGTCACGGAGGTTGGTTGAGTTCGCCTTGCTGATGACTGTCGAGTGGTTTCCACCTTAGGTTTAGTACACGTGTTTGCTTTTCACTTTCGTTAGTTTGGGAACACAACAGGAAATACATAGTGACTGCCAGCTGCCACTTGACATAGCCATATTCACCCATTCCTACAGGAAGCCCGTGAAATGAAAAAGAGGGTCCATTCCGTAGAGCCCAGGGTGCTCAGTGTTTCCGTAGGGCTGGTTGGTGCTTTCCATAGCTTGTCACTGGCAAAGCAAAGGAAAATGTGATTTGTTGTATCACTTCAGGGTGCGACATTTCTCTGTCCCTCCAGTGTTTTCTTACCTAGTTATTTTTATGGAAAAGAATAACCCTCAAGTTACATTCTGTTATGACTGACACTTTCTTTGTTTGAAATATTGTACTGAGTCTGTAGTTTGGAGTGTGGCATAAACACACACATCAGCATTGTCGCATATCTATAGCCGTGTTTGTACATTTGACACCTGTGAACCACAGAGCTGTGTTCATTTTGTTTTTTTTTTTTTTTTTTTTTGGACTATGGAATGAAATGCCTTTAAATAAAAGAGTTCTCAATCAGCTTTTGATGTGTGTGTGGTGAGACCAGGGGCTTAGTAATCCAAAAGGAGGGGTCTCTGAACTTCTGCAAGGAAGCTGGGAGGAGGTTGAATTTTAAGGATTTCTGGGTCAGTCTTCAGCCCCTGTGTGTCTTTGAGTCCCTGGAATCCTGACCAGAGTCAGCTTGGCTTGTGTGCTGCACCATCTCGTGGTGCCTCTCTGTCTCTGACATTCTTCTCCCTCCATTCCAGAAACGTGGAAACACACAGTTCCTTGCTTTTGTATTGACTTAACTGTGACTCCAGTCACAAGGCTGGGTCAGTGACTTTTTGAGCAGCTTCTGTTTGCTTCATGTGCAGGAAAATGTGAACATGCATATTTAAGAGGCACTACTTGGTATGGCCACCCTTATTCCTGGCTGTGTGGGGGAAGTATCTGTGGCAGCTACAGTGTGATCCATAGACTCCCAGGTCCAGGGATGTTAGGGAAATCATAGGAGGCTGTCACCAGGAACTCTTTTTTTTTTTTTTTTTAAAGATTTATTTATTTATTTTATGTATATGAGTACACTGTTGCCGTCTTGCTGTCTTCAGACACACCAGAAGAGGGCACCAGATCGCCATTACAGATAGTTGTGAACCACCTTGTGGTTGCTGGGAATTGAACTCAGAAGTTCTGGAAGAGCAGTCAGTGCTGAGCCATTTCTCCAGCCCTTCAGATGAACTCCTAACTGCTGAGCTATCTCCCCTAATATAGTCTTTTGTCTGTCTTCCTTTCTTTTTTCTTTCTCCCTTTCTTTTTCTTTCTCCCTTTCTTCTTTCTTTCTTTCTTTCTTTCTTTCTTTCTTTCTTTCTTTCTTTCTTTCCTTCCTTCCTTCCTTCCTTCCTTCCTTCTTTCCTTCCTTCCTCCCTTCCTTTCTTTTGGAGACAGGGTCTTACTGAGTATTTCTGGCTGTTCTGGAACTTTCTCTGTAGACCAGGTTGACCTCAAACTCAGATTCTGTCTGTCTCTGCCTCCTGAACGATAGGATTAAAGGCATGTACCATGACCACCTAGCTTATATATAGTGTTTTGTCAATAAACATTATCAGGTAAACCATTTTTCTGCTGATGAATGTAACCCATCAAGCATGGGGAGACATTTCAGCTTGTGGCTGTGGTGGGAACTCCTCGTCCCATAGAGAGCAGTGTCTATTAATCCTGGGGCCCAGGGTCAATTGGACCTGGGCTCACACTTTACCCTTGCCTTGTTAGTGGAGTCTATGTTGAGGCTTGAAGCTGATGTTACTAGTTAAGCAAATTCCCCCATAACACACACAAAACCTACAAATTAAAAAACAGTAGCATTTGAGTGCCAGAGAGAATGAGAAAGCTTAAGGGTGCCATTTCCAGGAAGTATCTCGGGTCTGTGACAGAGTGGTGGGTCCAGGAGGAGAGCTGACCCCTCTTGTGTCACCTTGATCCCTGGTTGATTTCCAGGTGCTGCTGGGTGGGAAGATGAGTTAATCTGAGGCAAGAGCCTGTACAGGCTCTGAGTACAAGCTGCTGGCGGCTGGAGGTGGTTCTCTTCACAAAATGTTCGTGTGTGAGTGTGTATGAGTGTGGTGTGTGCATGCGTGTGCTTGTGCATGTGTCCGTGTGTCTGTTGGTCTTGTTTTACTGACATCATCAACGTCCTCTGACAGTCAACGGGATACTGTCTTAGGTGGGATGGTTTGGAAGGGAAAAGTCTCCTATGGTCTCATGTGTGTGAATATTTTGGTCCCCAGTTGGTGGTGTGTTTTGGGAGGTTCTAGGACTTTTGGGAGACAGTGGGGTCTAGCTGGAGGAAATGAGTCTCTGTGGGGTGGGCATTGAGGTTTCTAGTCCCAAATTCCCAGGACAGATGCCATAAAAGAAAAGAGCATGTTCAACCTTGTAGCAGAGGTTGGAGGAAGGGGAGGAGCCAGCCAGGAAACTCAGACAGCCAACAGCTGGGAGATCACGTGGACTGCAGGGCCTTGGTGATGGGTGGGGTGGGGGTGGGGTGGGGTAAGAGGTGAGGGATGGGGGTGGGGTAGAGGCAACAGAGTGCAGAGAGGTGAGACTATGCTTGGTTAGTAGCACAGCAGACAGGAAGAAAGCACAGGCTCCTTTAGGCCACACAGGGAAGACATTAGCCTTTTCAGATTCTTCCTGGAATCGGAGAAAAGGGCTTTCTGGTTTTCAGACAAAGAAGGAGAGTGCTTCTCATGTGAGTGCATGTGTGTGAGTGCGTGTGTCTCAGAAAAATCCCCAAATCACCACGACAAACCAAGTAGGCATCAAGCTTTACTGTTATTTGAACACTGTAACTGTATGTAGACTTTTCACTACTGTGCAGGAAATCAGGAAACGTTTATACTTTGTTGCATTCAAGATTTTGCCAGGATCCTGGGCGATGATGGCTTGGCCGGTAAACTCCCTGGGTCCTGATCCTGACAACTTGAGTTCAATCCCTGGGACCCAGAGGGTGGGAGGAGAAAACTCAGTCCCTACAAGTTGTAGCCTGACAATGTCTGCACTTGCACCATGGTGCACCCCCCCCCATACATACACAATAAACAAATCATTTAAAAGGATTTTGTCAAGCATTGCTTACTGTGGTAGCGTCCTCCCCATTACTGATGGCAAGGCTGCCCGTGGGTGTCTGGGTAACCCGGAATGGTATTCTTTTTCTTTTGTCAGTCCTTTATAATGGTCACATCCCTGTCAGGTTGTCCTCTAACTCCTTTAAATTTTTTTTGTCCTTTTCAGGTAGAGTCTTGCTGTGTCGCCCAAGCTGGCTCATGATCCTTCGTCACTGCAAGAGGGTGCCCCTCTCCCTAAAGCACATTTACTTCTTAGCAGAAGAATAGGAAGACCTTTTATTATACACTTGGTCTCCAATTCCACAAGTGGCCGTCACAGGATACAGTAAAAATGAAGATTTGGGTTTGACAGAGCCCAGAACACTGGGATTAAATGATTCTCTTAGCACCCAGGGCTCACAAGGGCACAAAAGTCCAAGCAAGTGGTTGGAAGGTGCACCCAAAGGGGTGCTTGAGGACATGCAAGTGTGTCTACTTTGAGTCTCCTGACTGGTTTAGGTCACCTCCTGCATGGAACCCAGACTTCATGTATGCTGGATAAGAACCCTCTCCCTAGCTGTACCCCCAAAGTATTATTATTGTTATAGTTTATTCTGGGTCAGGGATTAAAAAGTCAGGGGTTAGAGTAGAAAAGGGTTTCTTGGAGAAAGAAGTTGCTCATGATTGGCCAAGGGGGGGGGGATGGGTCACTGGGAACAGTCACCCAGGCAGAACAAATCAGTCTCCATTCTCCTGGACACAGTTCCCAGCAGTCCTGGGCCAGTAAGAAGGGCCTTCAAGGTAAGGCTGTCTCAGGATCTGTGGAAGGAGAGGCTGCCAGTGATTCTGATCTCTGCCACATTTGGGGCTCGGCCATTTCCTCAGGAATACAAGGAAAAAAATGTGGGAGAGAGAAAAAATTAGTTTTCCTCTTAAACGTCAGAAAAAGAGAAACGGAGATAACTTGGCAGCAGTCAGCAGACACTGGATCCGAGTGAGACAGACATCGAAGCACTGTCACCAGAAAACGTCTGTTTGCCCCATCAGACCAGTTATAGCCTCTTTTAAAAATAGGAATTAGCTTTTACAAAATGCCACAATGAAGTGGGATTTTGTGTTATAAACTTTTGTTTTACTACGTTGGCTTAATATTCTCTCACTCATCTTAAATATCAAAGCCTGCTTCTGTGGTGCTCACAGTTCCTACCTAAAACTGTAATTTTATAAACTTTGAAGTGGATCAGCTCCGGGGAAAACCTGCTAGCGCTCCAGAAAGCCTTTAAACGGTATCACCAGTATTCTCGGCCACCTAGCGGTAACAATCTGAACTGCAAACCTTGTGCCTGTCTTGGGACGCTACTCTAAACCATGGTTGAGGGAGCTGGCCAGCAAATTCCAGCCTCCTAGCCACAGTGGCCATGTGTGGTCGACTGTGGCTCCGTCATTCCTCTAGGGGGTTTGAGAGACCCAGAGAATCTCGACTACTTATGACTGCTTTTGTGGCTGGAATGAACATAGCTCATTCCTTTAGAGTCATGTGTGCCAGAAAAATAGGGTTCTCTCTATAAAACTAGGTTCAGTATGTTTTCCAGTTTGAGAATAGATAGATGTATATGAATCCTTCTGTTCTTCCTCCTCCTTCTCCCCCTCCTCCCCCGCCTTTCCTGTCATGCCCCTTTTCTTTCTCTTTCTTTTTCTTTCTTTCTCTTTCTTTCTCTGTCTGTCTGTCTGTCTGGTAAATATTCTGAAGAAGCAACTTAAGGATATGATGTGGCTTCATCACAACAGCTAGCAGGAACGTGAGGCTGACTTTGCATGTCTCAGGATCTGGAATCTCTCTCTCTCTCTCTCTCTCTCTCTCTCTCTCTCTCTCTCTCTCTCTCTCTCTCTCTCATTTGTTTTGTTTTTGTTTTTGACCAGAACCCCACCCCAGCCTGTGGGATGTTCACCTACATTAACAGGATTAATTTTAATTTTAGCTAATTTTTTTTCTGTTTCTCAGTTAATCCTCTCTGGAAACCCTCTTACAAACAAATTCATTGATGCCCTAACAGCCTTTTCATTTAGTTGAGCTGGCATAAAACTTGCCCATGATAGAACTGAGGAAACAAAGCACTGAATAGCTCTGTTACCACCAGAAATATTACACAGATGAACAGAAACCATAAGAATCATGTGAGAAGAGCCCAACCAAATGCTTCAGATGATGTAAATCCCCATTTCCAGCTCTGGTCAAGCGGTACTGTGATGGTCTAGATATTGCTCTCTGGTCATGAACAAACTTGACTGTGGACATTGGCAAGCTCTCCCAGCCTCAGTTTCTCTACTCTTAAAACTGGATAGTATCCGGAGTGCAGTGAAATGAACTAACTACTGTGGGTGAGAGCGCGGTTTTGGAGCGGAGGTGAGGTGGCATTGTTTCCTTGGTTCCTCTGTTTGGAGGCACTTGATACCTCTGGAGCATGCGTCCACAACACCACCTGGGTGCATGAGCTCAGCCTTGAGTCACAGGACAGATCAACTCTGTGTGATTCACCTTCCTGGGGCTCCTTAGTCATCTACACTGGTCCAGACAAGGCTGCCCCAGCTGGGACTGCTCAAGCTTTGCTTTGAGTCAGGTTGTGCTATTTACTGATAGTCTTCCCGAGATGTGTGGTGTTTGTGTATGGACCTGTGGTGTGGCCAAGGTAACACACATGTTCTGGGGAAAGTTGTGAATTGCTACAGAGACCTGGAAACTGCTGTTCAGCTTGGAGGGAACTGAACTTTTGGGTTGCTCTGAAAGTGCTCTCCAACATCATCTGCCCTTGCCACTGGAACATCAGGGATGCTCACCAGCCATGAAGAGAAACTTCAGTGGGGCCTTAACACTTTCCCTAAACATTAGACATTTTGGTAATAATGGCAGCCACAGTCATAGCTGTAAGTCATTGCTGTTTTTGTGCTGGTGGTGAATTCCCATTATGTAAATTTGACTTATGATTCGAACAAGCATCAAAGTTACAAATTAGAGGTACTCTTTTATTTTCTGAAGAAGGAATGTTGAATTTACAATTATTAACTGTGCTTATCAACAGGTATTACTGTGACATTTCCACATAAGCACATGGGCTTTGGTCTTAGCCTCCCCCACCCCCCGTTCCCTTGTTCTTTTGTAATCACCTACACTCAACATTTGGTTTGTATGCATGACAGGAAGCAGTGATGCTTGTCTTTCTCAGGACACTAGATTCTTCTGTCAACCCATGGTATCCAAGGAGATCCCTGCCACATCACACAGTCCTCGGACTCTCAGGTTTGTGAGTAAAATGTCTTAGAACCTGCACACATCCTCCTGAATAATTTAAACCATCTCTAGATGCTAGTGACCCCCAAAGAAGGAAGGAGATGCACAGTCATTACACTGTCATCTAGGGGTAGTGTGGAGATACTCAGTTGTTACACTGCCATCTAAGGGTAGGGTGGAGATACTCAGTTGTTACACTGTCATCTAGGGGTAGGGTGGAGATACTCAGTTGTTATACTGTCATCCAGGGGTAGGGTAGAGATACTCAGTTGTTACACTGTCATCCAGGGGTAGGGTGGAGATACTCAGTTGTTACACTGTCATCTAGGGGTAGGGTAGAGATACTCAGTTGTTACACTGTCATCTAAGGGTAGGGTGGAGATACTCAGTTGTTACACTGTCATCTAAGGGTAGGGTGGAGATACTCAGTTGTTACACTGTCATCTAAGGGTAGGGTGGAGATACTCAGTTGTTAACTGTCATCTAAGGGTAGGGTAGAGATACTCAGTTGTTACACTGTCATCTAAGGGTAGGGTGGAGATACTCAGTTGTTACACTGTCATCTAAGGGTAGAGTGGAGATACTCAGTTGTTACACTGTCATCTAAGGGTAGGGTGGAGATACTCAGTTGTTACACTGTCATCTAAGGGTAGGGTGGAGATACTCAGTTGTTACACTGTCATCTAAGGGTAGGGTGGAGATACTCAGTTGTTACACTGTCATCTAAGGGTAGGGTGGAGATACTCAGTTGTTACACTGTCATCTAAGGGTAGAGTGGAGATACTCAGTTGTTACATTGTCATCCAGGGGTAGGGTGGAGATACTCAGTTGTTACACTGTCATCTAAGGGTAGGGTGGAGATACTCAGTTGTTACACTGTCATCTAAGGGTAGGGTGGAGATACTCAGTTGTTACACTGTCATCTAAGGGTAGGGTGGAGATACTCAGTTGTTACACTGTCATCTAAGGGTAGGGTGGAGATACTCAGTTGTTACACTGTCATCTAAGGGTAGGGTGGAGATACTCAGTTGTTACACTGTCATCTAAGGGTAGGGTAGAGATACTCAGTTGTTACACTGTCATCTAAGGGTAGAGTGGAGATACTCAGTTGTTACACTGTCATCTAAGGGTAGGGTAGAGATACTCAGTTGTTACACTGTCATCTAAGGGTAGGGTGGAGATACTCAGTTGTTACACTGTCATCTAAGGGTAGGGTGGAGATACTCAATTGTTACACTGTCATCTAAGGGTAGGGTGGAGATACTCAGTTGTTACACTGTCATCTAAGGGTAGGGTGGAGATACTCAGTTGTTACACTGTCATCTAAGGGTAGGGTGGAGATACTCAGTTGTTACACTGTCATCTAAGGGTAGGGTGGAGATACTCAGTTGTTACACTGTCATCTAAGGGTAGGGTGGAGATACTCAGTTGTTACACTGTCATCTAAGGGTAGGGTGGAGATACTCAGTTGTTACACTGTCATCTAAGGGTAGGGTGGAGATACTCAGTTGTTACACTGTCATCTAAGGGTAAGGTAGAGATACTCAGTTGTTACACTGTCATCTAAGGGTAGGGTGGGATAAGGAAGAGTATATACAGGTTCAGTAGAGATGAATAATTTTTATTTAGGATCTTTTTTATTTGTAGTGATAGATGTATGTGGAATCTACAAGTGCAAAGGACCGAGGGTACACTGTGGTGAAAGTCTTAGTTAATGCAATCAGGTACCCCACCCACCCCCTTCATGCTCAGCACTGTCCTAGTCTGGCTGATAGACTACAAAGATAATATATTCTTGAAATGCCCATACCACTGCCTTCAGGAGATAGCCACTGCGCACATAGTAGCCAGTGGCTATGAAGTCTTCCATCTGACAACAGGGTCAGAGCCAAGCATTGTAGAGAGTGAGAAGTCAGGCTCTAGAGATGGCCTGGGACTTTCTAGAATAGCTGAATGCTTATATGAAAACATATTTTAAAAATACAACTCCTCCTTCCCAGTGTAACTGTGGTTGGAACTGGACTACAGTTGGAGGAGAGCTTGCCTGCCACGCGTGAGGCCCTAGGTTAAGGTTTCGAATAAACCGGACTTGGTGGAGCAGTTTTGTGATCCTAGAACTTGGGAGGTAGAGGCAAGAAGATCAGAAGATCAGGGTCATCCTTGGCTATGCATAGTGAGTTGGAGGCTAGCCTGGGCTACATGAGATTCCCATCTCAAAAACAAACAACAAAAATCATAGGAACAGTGAGATGGCTTTATGGGAGTGCTTCCCACCAAGCCTGATGACGGACAGACCCACAGGGTAGAGAGAGAAGCAACTCCCCCAAATGGTCCTCTGACCAACATGTACATATGCTAAACACACATGCATGATAAAAAAGATAGCAAGAAATAGAACTGCTTTCTTGCCACCTCCTGTCAGACACATTGAAATAATATGCACACATTTCAAGCTCCAGCGACACGGGAAGAGCACAGGCACCCTCTGTTAGTGGCCACCTGCAGTTAAGTTGCCCGTCTGCAACACATTCTCTCACTGGAGAGATTGGGGATGATGACCCCGCTGCCCCCTGGTGCCTTCAAGGGAAGGTTCTGTCATGCAAGAATGCAGTTATTATCACCGTTGCTGCTGGGCTCTCTGAACACATGTTGATTTTTCATTTAGCCACTATACAGAATGGTTTCTTAACCTCATTTGTAATAAACAAAAATCCCCAGTCAATATGGAAATGTGAGTTTCTGAGGGGCCTCTATTCGAATGTTGTTCTTAAGCAAATAAGCCTGGTTTCAATCAGTCCAGACGTGGGACCATCGTCCTGGCTACCAGGGCCTGGTCCTTCCAGGTGGGACTTGGGGCAGTCTGGGTGTGTGGGAGGCCATGGGCAGAACACTGGCATTGCTGTCTGTGGTGTACCTGTTCAGTCATAAACAGAGAGCCTTAGTTTCCACCTGGCTCCTCTCGCTGGCTCCGCACCGAGAAGTAAGAGGGAGAAAGAGAAAAATGAACAGGAGAGACGTCTCAACTATTCCAGAGACAGGGTCAAACCCAGCCCCGTCCCACTATGCCAGGTTCTAATGTGGTCAGAATGAGGCAGGAGATGGGGGTTTCTGAAATTAAAAGAAAAAAATCCCCTTGGAGGATGTATGTGGACTGTGAATACCAATTCTAGTCAAGTTCTCAGCAAGGAGTGCTAGAGCTGAACTGTAGTCAAAACATCCCACTGAATGGAGTGCTGCCGACAAGACCCTCCCTTTCCTGTTGCTTTATTTAGTCCCAGCCCAGTCCAGCGTTTTGTCAGGCAGACGCTGTGGAGATGCCTCCTTTATCCTCACTGTGTGGAAACGGTGACTCAGAATCTCACTCTTTTTAGGCTCTTGCAGTATCCCTCCTCTTCCCGGCTCCACCCAACTTCCTCCCGTCCTACTAGGTCTGAAAACCTCCAGTCTGGGGACCCACTGTTTAACCTACTGTGATCCAAAAGCCCTGTTTTGCCTTCTGAGGCCATGGGTTGATTAAACCCAGTTCCCACCCGACTCCGGATCTGAGGATCGTGGAAATGCACATTACTTCCCCGCCCTTTGTGGCTCGAGTGTGAAATTTCCCCAACAGGTTCACGCACTGAAACACTGGTCCTTGGCTGGTGTCGCTGCTCGGGAAGGTTGCACAGGCAAGCCTTTGAGGTTTAGAGCCTTCCTTGTCCCCTCCTCTCGTTCTTCCTGCTTCTCGTTCCATCAAGATGTGAGTCGTAACGGTTCCCACCCCAATACCACCGTGATGGACTTGGTGGGCACCATCCCTCCATAACGTGAGTCCAGATAAACCTATCCCCCCTTAAGCAGCTCTTGTTAGGAATGATCTCACAGCAACCAGGAAAGTAACAGCTCTATCCCCCTCAATAGTTTTGTCACCAAATCTATATCAGTAAGTTTTCTCTGCACAGTGTTAAGTATTTCCTTGAAAACCAACGGGTCACAAATGGCTATCTTTTTCTGGGAATAATAGCTTGATTCTAGAAATCATTTGTTGGTGTTTATGTCTCTTACAGACACAGAGTGAGTGACACCCAGTGACCAAGTCTTGATGATTGTACTTCATGCCATTAGATAATAAATGCAGTATTCTGTTCAGTCAATGACAGGCCTCCCATAAGATCATATTGCCTCGAGATGCTGAAGCCATCTGAGTTTGTGTGAGGATGCTCTCTGATATTCATAGAAGGGAAAACCCCTCTGATGCTGTTTCTTAGATTATGTCCTATCCATGAGCAATACCTGACTGTATATAACTTTACCAGAATAGATGGCTATTATTTTTATTACACTGTTGCAATACCAAGAGGAATGTTTCTGGGGCCGGCTGGGTAGATGATCTAGTTGGCCAACTGCTTGCTGTGCAAGCATGCATACCTGAGTTTGCACCCCTGTCACCCAAGTAAAAGCTGAGCACAGCTCATTCCTGTGTATGAGTGCCAGGGACCAGAGACAGGAGGACCCCAGAGCTTTCTCATCAGCCAGTATAGCCCAACCAGCGAGCTCAGGTTTAGTGAGTTTGTCTCAAAAACACAAAGCAGAGATTGAATAAGGAAGACATCTGGCATGACCTTTAGTCTTCATCTGCACTCATGTGCATTTGCATACCTCAAAATGGCACAAGTACATGCACAGAGAAATGCACACACACACACACACACACACACACACACACACACACACACACACACACAGTATTTGATTGAGCTGTCTTTACTGCTTATGTATCTTTATTGCTAGTAATGACTTACCTTAAACTCACTTTACACCTCACCGTGTCAGTAAACAAATGTTTGTTACTTGTATTCTTCATGAGGGGTGGGAACCCAGGAGCAACTTTGCTGGATGGTTCTGGCTCGGTGTCTCTTGGGGAAGTTTCCTTTGTTTGGCAGTGCTGTAGTTGTATGAAGTCTGAACCTGGGAAAAGGCTCCACCTCCAGACTCCTGGCTGTTGGGGATGGCCTTTGATTTCTCACTATGTAGATCCTCTCACAGTGTGGATTATGGTGTGCCTGCTGTGTTGTACAGCACAGTCAGTCTGAGAGAGAACAAATTGATTCACGGTGTCCTTATGCTCCAGCCTTGACAATGGCAGAGCTGGTCACACTGATTGATTCTGGCACATTGTAAAAGGGGACAGAGGAGGGTGAGAATCTAACAGGCCATCTTGGTTAGCAATCGCAGTCCAACTTTAGACTCTAATCTTTACATCCCTTCTACATGAAAAATGTATGCAGTCCTTCATAACATTACCCTAAATCTCACCTCATTATAATTCTTCCTCAAAGTCTAGGATGTTGTTATCCAAGTTAAATCTGTATACAGATGGGCTCACCTGGAAATGTTCTCTCTAACACCTCCACAGTGTCTGTATCAGGAGTGGGAGATGGTTCCATGTGTGTATATATTAGTTAGGGTACTCTAAAGGAACAGAACTGATAGAATGAAACACACACACACACACACACACACACACACACACACACACACACACACACACACACATTTATTAGAGTGCTTTCAGGATATGGTTTGGGTAGTTCAACAATGGCTGTCTCCTGATGGAAAGGCCAGAGATCTGTTAATTGTTCAGTCTATGAGATAGGATGTCTCAATAATCCTATCCAGTGCTAGAGTAGCAGGCATGTCCTAGAAGACTGCCAGCTTTCATCTGTGCTGGAGGAAGTATCATCTAACACCAGGGAAGGAATGCTTCAGCAGCAGAGTGGATGAACTTGCCAGTGAGAGTGAGGGAAAGCAGGCAAAACGTGTAAGCTTCCCTCCTCCACATCATTTTACTGGGCTGCCACCAGAAGATGTGCCCATATATAGAGTGAGTTTTATAACCTTAAATAATCTAGCGAAGAAAGATCCCTCACAGGTATGCCTAACTGCCTAAGTCTTAATTCCAGATATGGTCAAGTTGACACCAAGATTAGCCATCACAAAGCCAGAGAACAACTTTGGGGGTTGTTGCTTAGGTGAATGTCTTTCTTTCTTTCTTTCTTTCTTTCTTTCTTTCTTTCTTTCTTTCTTTCTTTCTTTCTTTCTTTCTCTTTCTTTCTTTCTTTCTCTTTCTTTCTTTCTTTCTTTCTTTCTTTCTTTCTTTCTTTCTTTCTTTCTTTCTTTCTTTCTTTCTTTCCTTCCTTCCTTCCTTCCTTCCTTCTTTCTTTCTCTCTCTCTCTCTCTCTCTCTCTCTCTCTCTCTCTCTCTCTCTCTCTCCCTCCCTCCCTCCCTTCCTTCCCTTCCTTTCCTTCCTCCTCTTTCCTTTCCTTCCTTCCTTTCTTTCTCCCTGCCTCCCTCCTCCTCTTCTCTTTCTTTCTCTCTTTCTCTCTCCTCTCTCTCTCTCTCTCTCTCTCTCTCTCTCTCTCTCTCTCTCTCTCTCTCTCTCTCTCTCTCTCTCTCTCTCTCTTTCTCTTTGACAGGGTCTCTTACTGGCCTGAAACCTGCCCAGAAGGCTAGCCTAACTGGTCCTTTAGCACCAGGGATGCTGTTGTCCCCACCTTCTTGATACTGGGATTACAAGCTTGTGCCACCATATCCAGACTTTTAAATGTGTGTTGTGGGGACCAAACTCAGACCTTATGTTTGGGTGGCAAGCGCTTTAGTAACAGAACCATCTCCCTACCCTACCTTTTTCTAATAACTTTTGTTTGAATTCAAAGAAATAGGTCTCATGTTGACATTTTATTTTTGGCTTTGTTCTTATTCACCCCTCACCAGCTTTGCTGTGGGCTCTGCACAGTTCCCCCCTGCTTTTGTTCTATCTATGTGTATTCTAATATCCTGTCTTGCTCCCATCATTCCTCTCCATCTGTAACCCATGAGCCACAAAGGCAAGTTGTTTCCCTCCTGTATAATGTCCCTAGCTGCTCCTGCTCAGAATATGGGGGTCAGGCAGCAGATAGAACCTCAGGCAGCTCTGAAACTCAGTGAGGGTGAATGTAGGCTTTCCTTGGGACTGCCACAGCCCTGGCTGGAGGGCCTCAGCATCACCCTTGCCTCTGCCTCCTGGGCACTCTGACCTCTGAACACTCTGACCTCAGGACACTCTGACCTCTGTAACCTCTGAGCACTCTGACCTCTGGGCACTCTGACCTCTGGACACTCTGACCTCTGGACACTCTGACCTCAGGACACTCTGACCTCTGGACACTCTAACCTCTGAGCACTCTGACCTCAGGACACTCTGACCTCAGGACACTCTGACCTCTGAGCACTCAGACCTCTGGACACTCTGACCTCTGGGCACTCTGACCTCTGAATCATCTCCTTTCTCCATGTCAGTCGGGTTTACATCTGAGTGCTTTTTCTCATCCTGCTTTTTGTGTCACAGAAGTCTTGAGTCTGTGGCTTTTTGTTTTATCTTTTCTGTGCTTTCCAGCCACAGCTGAGGGTTTTTCAACCACCATTCCTTAATAACTGGTATGGGTCTTTTGTGACTCCTTTTGGAGTTTACTGCACTAGAAAACATGCATAACAAATTTAAACATGCCCTTTTAAACTGTAAACTTTTGATGAGGGAGAAAATGTATTTAAATTTTCGAGAGTTCTATTATTTAATTGAATGAACTCATGGCCTGAACCATAAACCTGTAGAGCGTTTTTTACTGTGAGCACAGTTTCCCTTATTTTTCTTGATTTCCACTTTATGTCCTTTTCTGAAATGTATGACCTGTATTTAATGGCTTTCTGGCTGGTTCTATCTAGCAGTCTCTATAGTAAAGGTTCTCTAGAGAAACAGAACTTACAGAATGAACATATTTCATTATATATATGATATGATATGTGAATATGTTAATATCTGTTCATATATAAACACATATATAAAATATATATTAGGGGGATTTATTAGAATGGATTACAGGCTGTGGTCCAGCTAGTCTAACAATGGCTGTCCACCAATGGAAGGTCCAAGAATCCAGTAGTTGTTCAATCCAGGAGGCTGGAGTTTCAGCTGGTCTTCAGTAGACGTTGGACTTCTGTAGAATAGGAGGAATAGACTTGCCAGCAAGGCAAGAGCAAGCGCTTCCTTCTTCATGGCCAAGGCCACGGTCCCGAGTCATATAAACCCTGTGCTCACTGAACTTCCACATTCCACCGAAGCTTCCCTCGGAATTCTCTTTGCCCCTCCAGTTTCCATCCGCGCTCCATGCCAAAGCCATTCCCACATTTGGGTGGTTGTTATGGTCTCTACTCTGGATGCCAAGATCTCAACCGCACTCCTTCCAGACGAATTCATCTGTCCCTCGTGTATCCTCAGCTCCACTTGCTAGTAGGAAGTCCTCTTCTCAGTGGGACATAGCACACTGGTGCTAAAATACGGAGGGCCTGACTTTCAGGCACCTCCAGGCCATCTTTGGAGAAGAAACCATTTATTTATTAGCTATCTGGAGTTGCTGAGGCCTCGGCAGAAGCACAGAGCCACAATGGTTGTACCTTTTCTCATGCTTTGGTGATTTCTGGATTTTGGTGATGTTCTGGGTTTAGAAGAAACCAAGATTATTGCATTATTAGGGTTATGGATTATACAAATCTTGTCTAACACCCAAAGCGTGTACTACCATGGTTGGACTCTGAGTTGTTCCTCGAAGACACCTGTTCTGAATGCTTGGTCCCAGTTGGCCATGGTATTTAGGAGGTAGTGGGATCTTTGTGAGATGACGTCTCGTGTTTTATGATAGGCAAGACTTGGAGAGAGCTGTAGCCCTACCTCTGACTGGTCCACATTCTGCTCTCTGGTCCTGTGCCATGATCAACCTCTCTTCCTTCTCCTTTGGCCATGGATGGAGTTCTTCACTATGTCTTCCCTGTTTTGACAGGCTTCTGAAACTCTGAGCCCAAATAAAGCTTTCCTCCCTGTAACACTCCTTCAGGTTTCGATACTGGGACACACACTACTAGCATGTGCACTGAAGCCCAAGGTATTCCACTGCCTATGGAAGGACCGATAGGGACTAACTACACCACTTCAAGTTGTCTACATTTAGAGTGTCTTGGGTGAGAAGCACCACGGGGGAATTTCTCCTAGGCCGACTTGTACAGACTGGACCAGGCAGAGTGGAGAGCTCAGCCTGTTGTAAATGCCCACCGCTGCCCTCCCACGCAGACTCAGGAGGTTCGCGTTCCAGCTCCAGTCCCGGGGTTGTCTGAACTATTCTGGGTTCAACTTCAAAACAAAGATGGGGAGGACCTGCTGTGGATGTCACTGACATGGCGAGGAAAGCCAGAAGAGTTCCATGATGAGTTTCTCAGCAGAAAGCAGTTGCAGAGGTCTGGCCTCCGGCATCACCATCTCTCAGGGTATGAAAGAGCCTCATTCTGAGGCCCTAATGCCCCTTTGGCTCCAGCCAGGGCCTACGCTTCATTAAATCCTGTGAACTGTGCCAATGTGTCTGGAGCTTTATGAGGTACATGAAAGGGGTCCCGGAAGCAACTATTGGGTCTGCCCTGGCTCAGGCCGGTGTTTGCCCCCAGACTCATGTGGTGAGACCACAGCTCCGGCTCCCTCACCTTGCCGCGGGCCTGGCTGCTCTCAAGGGCCAGGGCATTGATCTCGCCCCCAAGGTTTGGAACGAGGTTCAGCCTTATACTCAGGCCTCTTGAGGCTACACAGTCAGCCTCACACTTCCACAGGTTTATTCCTGGTGGTAACCAGCCTCACAAAGTAGGAAAGTATGAATTTGGGGCTTTGTGGTCAGTTTTATGTAACAGTGTTTCAATACATAAGATGTCAGCATTGAGCTTTCTATGCTTTCCAAACCGTGTCTGTAGTTTGATTTTTACTGTGCTCCCGAACAAGGCGGTCTGCCAGGTCTGGCCAAATCTGGTTACGAGGCGCTCCTGTACCTGGAAAGGGTCCCTTGAGAAAGCACTTCAAGTCATTTATCCAGCACTGTCTGTGTTGGCTCTTGGCTTGGATGGTCAACTTTCCACCAGTCCTGCCACACAGAAGAGCCTAGCCTCTTAGAGAGGGTGCGGCGAGGCAGTCAGAGCAAGCAGGTTGCAGGAGCCATGGCTGGAAAGCCCATGTTGTTAGTGGGTCCTGGGTGAGGCTGGGAGGCGAGTACAGTAGCTTCGTTTCAGCCTCCAAGGTGGGCCACAAGTCTGTGGTCTAGAAGGCAAGCTGCTCCCATTTGGCTGAGCCCGCATCCCATCATCTCCAGGAGGAGAACACTTCATCGGGTGTGTGAATTTAGAAATTGGATCTGGAAGGGACCATGTTTGATGAGATGCAACATTTGAGGCTCAGCTTAAAAGCTGTCAAAAAGACACCAGTGAGGAGCTCTGAGTCAGGAGTCTTCGTGTTTCACGGCCACCCAGTTGCTACTTTTTAACCTCTTATTTAAGTCATAGGTTTGATTAAATAAAAAGGAAGGCAAAATCAGGATCACAGCCATGGGGAAAATGCTAAGTCTGTCAAGGAGCACACATGGCCTTAGATTAGAGGCCAGGCCTCAGTTTCCCATTCAGAACCTTAGGTCATCTCCCTGGCATCTTCACTCTGAAAGAACATCTTGGTCAATTCAGTATTCTTCCCTTATCAACCCCTTTGGGGTCTGTAGTGACTCCTGGCACGTGGTAAAAAGCCACTACATAGTAGACACTTGCTTAGATTTAGGTCTCTTTCTTTCCCTCCCTGAGAATTAACATAAGGTTCATTAGTTATGTTTCTTATTGAAATGACCAAATACCAGACAGAAAAGCAACTTCAGGGAGGAAGGGCTTGTTCTGGCTCGTGGTTTGAGGGGATACACTCCTTGATGAGGAGGAAGGCACAGAGGAAGCAAGAATGGCTTATGTTTGTAGCAGTCAGCGTATGAGGCCTATTCATCTTGGTAGACCAGAAAGCCTAGAGCAAATAAGAAGTAGGGCAGATGAAAACATAGGGGCCTCCCCCAGTGACAACCAAATGGAAAACAAATTATTGACACTGGGGTGATATTTCTTATTCAACAACATCACGATAATTCTATGACATGGATTTTTACTATATTTTGGAAAAAATTACCCCATGTCAAAACCTCTGAGCACTTTGGAAGCTACCTACCTCGGTGGCTTTCCCTGACTGGTTTTGAGTATGAATTTATTTTTATGAGAACTATTTGCTTAGTACTCCTGTAGAATGCCAGTGCATATTTAATGTTTATATTTGTGAAGATGTATTTTTCTAGAGGTAATCTTAACTCAGAAATGCTAAGTCTTACTGTGCTACCTTTAGTTCAGTTGCTTCTCCTCTGTGGTGGAGAGGGTTGAACCCCAGCTCCATGCTAGACAAATGCTTTGACCCTGAGCGATGGCACCACATTCATTGATAATTTCTTTTAAAGATTTTTTTAAACTATTTTTAATTATGTGTAGGTGTGTGTGTCTATGTGTATGTGCAGTATACATAAGGTGTGTATGTATATACAATTTGTGTGTATGTGTGTCATGTGTGTCTATGTGTATGTGTATATAATGTGTGTGTATGTATAAGTGTATATGTCTGTAATGTGTGTATGTGATGTGTGTGTGTATGTGTAGGTATATGTGTGTATATGATGTGTGTATGTGATATATGTGTAGGTATATGTGTGTATGTGATGTGTGTGTATGTATCTGTGTAATGTGTCTATGTAATGTGTGTGTGATGTGCATATGTGATGTGTATGTATGTGTGTATGTGTGTAATGTGTGTATGTGTGTGTAACGTGTGTCCATATTGCATGTATTCATGTGCATATGAATCCAGGTGACGCATGTGCCTGCAGAAGCCAGAGCTATGGGATCCTCTGGAACTGGAGTTATAGACAGATGGTTATGAGCCACCTGATGTGGGTGCTGGGAACCAACCTGGGCCCTCAGGTATCGAGGCAAGCTCCTAACAGCTGAGCCATCTTTCCTGCTCCATTATTGACAATTTTTATACAAACATAAAATGGAAGACCCTAGTTCTTGCATGCGCCGGACTGGCCAGCAATAACAACGCTGCAATAGGATCCTTCTGCACACGTTTATTGGGAGAGCTTGATTGCAGAGGCGAAGAGACCCCGAGCCCAGAACTGGTGCTGCTTATATAGGCCTAGGAGAGGTGTGTCTCACACCCGGATTGGTTATGCACTATACCTCATTTGCATGTTCCTCATCTGATTGGCTACTCTCTCTCTCTGTACCTCACAGAGCCTCATTATCATACCTCATTTGCATGTCTCACATCTGATTGGTTATACTCTCAAAACCTCATTATCATGCCCGGGCCAGGCAGTGTCTTGGCAAAAAGCTTTACTGCATATGTACGCATTGGTTGTTTGTCCAAACTTATGCATGGTGGCCAGCAGTAGCCAGCACCACTCTGCAACGGCACATGTGGCTTCCCACATCTCCCCCTTTTTGTTTTAATAAAATGAGGCTAGACTAGGCCTGTGCAATTATGTCCATCCGCCGTGGCTCCTGTTTTAGGTCGTTCCTCTAATGTCACAGCCTTACCCGTCATAGGGTAACCCTATCGCCACCGGACCCTGTGTCTTAGGTTGGTCTGTGCACGAGGAAAGTTGCCCATCTCTGGATACCGCAGTGCTGTGTGACAGTAACTGCTAAATGACCTAGGGCGAACTCTGCAAAAGAGGCCAGCCAAAAAATGAATTAGTGGGGAAATCATGATCACCCTATGGTGTGCAAGAGGAAACCTCAGCGATGTGCAAGGGCTGATCGTTGAGTCTCTCTCATCCCAGTGCCGTTGGGTGCAAGAGCAGAGAACTCAGATGCCGACTAATTCTTGAGCATAGATAACCAAATTTCAGGGGAGGAGCCGTTTTCAATAGTTAAAAGTGCCTGAGTTATAATCACCTTGTCACGTTTTTTTTGTTGAGTTCTGAATTTGCATACCAACCAGAGCATGAACACCAGTCCACAGCATATGGCAGCACCAAACAAAATCACTCCCACCCATTCCTTAAAGTAAGAAAAAGCAGAGGTAAGCCAAGAGGTAAAGTCTCCGAGGGTCACTGGTTCCACTCTGGTCCCATTAAGGTTCAGGATCTGTATCTGCAGCCTCATCTGCAATCTTTCCAGCTCCTGTGACCAGTTCCCCTTCAGGTAATTCGATAGGTCTGTACTTTTAATAAAAGAATTATTAATATGCCTTTTGGGAGTAATGCACACATGCAAAGTGGATGCCACACAACTCATTTGTATGACATCCATCATCTGTTCCATGTCATGTTGTAAAATATCTACTCTCTGATTCACTAACATTAACCCTGAGGTGATATGAGAATCCACCCTTTGCAGGGTAAGCAATGCCTCAGACGTTTTTTCTGCTGACTTATAGTGTCAGTAGTATTAATTTGATCTGCCCAATTAGAGATAATCTTTTTCTTAAAAAATATACAGGGTGTAAAAGGTTTATCCACATTATGCACAAAGCATAATGCATAATTTAAATGAAAACTAGTACTCTTATACACCCGAGGCTCTTGAGGAGTTTGTCGTGCATAAGGCACATCCAAAAAACATTCCTTTGCAAAAAACAAAGGCTAGGTAGAAGAATTGGAATGTATCGGTAAAGGTACTGGCCATGATCTTACTATGGCCCACAAGGTTATACTTATCCCAGTCTCAATCATCAGGAGCAAGAGGATCATCTTGGGGTTCATCTTGCTCTTTTACGGTCCTTGTCAGTCGCGTCGGGACCCAAAGTGGATTTTCTTCACCCTGTGGAAAAACACAAATAGCTCCCTGGGATCTGATTAAGATAGGATCCGGGCCATACCATTTATTATCAAGGACATTTTTCCATTTGACCATTTCATTGGGCGATTGAGGCCATTGTCCGTGCCTTTCAGCTGGTGATCTTCCAGCATCATCCAATTTTTAAAAATTAAGAGTAAATATTGTAAGGGATAGAGCCATCTTTGGTGTCATAGCCTCTATTCCCCCTTTCTGTTTTTGCAAATATTGTTTCAGAGTGCGATGGGCTCTCTCAATGATGCTTTGGCCCTGTGAATTATAGGGCAATCCAGTAATATGTTTCACTTGCATTTGTTTGCAAAATTGGCTAAATTTAGAAGAAGTATATGCAGGACCATTATCTGTCTTTAACACTAGGGGCTTGCCCCATGCAGCCCAAGCCTCTAAGCAGTGAGATATGACATGAACTGCTTTTTCCCCTGTCAAGGGAGAGGCATGTAGGACACCAGAACTGGTATCGATGGATACATGTACATATTGTAATTTCCCAAAAGATGGGATATGCGTGACGTCCATTTGCCAAACATCTAGGGATCGCAATCCGCGAGGATTAACACCCACGGAAAGTGCATTAATAAATTCTACACATTTACCACACTGTAGGACAATATTTCGGGCTTCGGTTCGTGTGAGTTTAAACTTTTGTTGTAATGTAGAAGCAGGGACATGATAAAGCTGATGAAAATTCTTAGCACTGTCTATAGAGCTTTGTGATAGGAAAACCATATCTCTGGTGGCTGAATCAGCAATTGCATTTCCCTTAACCATAGGTCCAGGTAATGATGTATGTGCTCTAATATGTTGAATATAAAAGGGGTGCTCACGCATCAAAATACAATCTTGTATTTTTATCAAAATTTTAGATACTGGACTAGACTGCTTAAAATTTCCAGCAGTCTCTAATGCTAGTACCGCATTAACTACATAAACAGAATCAGAGATAATATTTATGGGCATAGGAAATCTTTTAAAAACTTCTAAAACCACCAAACATTCTACCAATTGAGGGGCTCCTGGTGTAAATTGCAATCTTACAGCCTTTCCACTGATTACATAACTTCCAATTCCTGTTTTGGATCCATCTGTATAAATAGCAATGGCTCCCTTTATAGGGGTATTAGCCATTACCTTTGGAAATATTACTGGATGTAATAACATAAAATACAATAATGGATGTTTAGGATAATGATTATCAATTAAACCAGAATAACTGCATCTAAGAATGGCCCATTCATCTATAGTCGCACACAATATTTGCATTTGTGTGGCAGTATATGGAATAATTATGCTATCAGGCATTTTTCCAAAATGAGTAATTGAAGTTTTTATCCCTTTGTGGGACATATTTGCTACCATGGTGGGATAATGCTCTATAGTCTTATTAGGGGATATATGTGGATGTATCCATACTAAAGGACCATCTTGCCATAACACAGCAGTTGGCAAATTTATGGTTCTTAATATGCATAGGTACAAAGGTTCTTGCTCATTTATACGATTCAACTGTGCTTTTTGGATAGCTCTTTCCACCTTCCTAAGAACATCAGAAGCCTCAGGTGTTAATTGTCTCAATGAGGTAATATGTGATTCTCCTTCTAAAATTTGAAATAAAGGTTTTAATTCCGAAGTAGGGAATCCTTAAATAAGGTCTAATCCAATTTATATCTCCTAATAATTTTTGAAAATCATTTAGTGTCTTTAGATGATCTTTTCTTATACTAATCTTTGTGGGGTGACACATCGTAAAGTAATAGTGGCTCCTAAAAAATGACTAACATTAGACTGCTGTACTTTTTCTGGTGCAATAATCAAGCCATTCTTTTTTAAAGTTTCATTAAGCAAGCCATAAGCTTGCTGTATACTTTCTTCTTCTGGTCTACCTGATAACACTGTGTCTCCTTTCTTTTTCCTTTTTCTTTTTAAGCCCTTCTCCTCTTCCGACATACTTTCTTGTTGCTCTGTAAGGATTTTCTGACCTGTCTTGACTGCCTCTACACACAGTTTCAAACAGTAACAGAGTCCATATATCAGAACAAACAAGACCAAAACTATCAGACCTACCCACAAAGGGTCGATGGGAGAAAAAAGCATAACTCATGAACCTTAGCTTGTCCCAAAGCCGGGAACCTTATCGTCTCAATCCTTTCTTTCCTTCTCTTCTCTCTTTCCCTTTTCTCTTTCCTTTTCCTTTCCTTCACTATTTCCTTTTCTTTATCACTGATTCCTTTTATTTTTCCTCCCTTTTTTTTTCTTAAAAAACATATCCCCCTTTAACCCGGGGATCAATTTGGGAGACGTACTGGTACCACCGTTCCTCAGCTGAAGAGTTCTGAATCCACACAGTCGGATCCTTCTGAGCAGTCTGTTTTGCAGGAACACTTCATTATCTCTGTTCCCCAGCTGAAGAGTTCTGAATCCACGCTGGATCCTTCTCAGCAGTCTGATTTATGGGAACCTTTATTAACTGCTCCTTCCCTGTGATGCAGTTCTGAATTCTCCCTGTAGCAGGGGGTCTTTGCTCCCTGAAGATGTTTCTTGTCCCGGGTTTTCGGCACCACTTCTTGCACAGACTGGCCAGCAATAACCACACTGCAACAGGATCCTTCTGCACATGTTTATTGGGAGAGCTTGATTGCAGAGGCGAAGAGACCCCGAGCCCAGAACTGGTGCTGCTTATATAGGCCTAGGAGAGGCGTGTCTCACACCTGGATTGGTTATGCACTATACCTCATTTGCATGTTCCTCATCTGATTGGTTATACTCTCAAAACCTCATTATCATGCCCGGGCCAGGCAGTGTCTTGGCAAAAAGCTTTACTGCATATGTACACATTGGTTGTTTGTCCAAACTTATGCGTGGTGGCCAGCAGTAGCCAGCGCCACTCTGCAACGGCACATGTGGCTTCCCACACCTAGTGTTGAGTAAAATAAATGCAGATTGGAAAATTTCACTATGTTCCTATAATACAATAAATGCAGCTTTCTAATAATAAAGATGCTGATTTTAATTTTTAAAAAGGCTTTGAGTCCTCAAATCATGTCATGCATCTCATTATCCAAATACTCTACAGTCAAAGTGTAAAAGGTACCTGCTAGTAGGATGTGATGACAGAGTTCTTGTGATCATGATGTCAGAGAGCTGGGAACCCTGGGCCCTGGGACATAGCTTTGGTAATAAGAGTTGCAGTTTCTGTGTCATAAGAATCATTAGTGTCTCAAGATGTAATTAACCTTTGACCTAGTTTTGATGGCTTGGAAAGTTAATTCAGATTTTATTCAGAGAATTATCTGCAAGTAGCTAAAATTAAAAAATGTAGTGGCTAATCAGAGATTACAAAATTGTTTATTTCCCATCCCTCCCTCTCCTGTTTCCAGAACAGTAATTCTAAACTCTTAGATATCTATCTTTCAGGAGTGACCTTGTATGTCAGTCATTTAATTGATTATTTTATTCACAATGGCTTCTCTCTATGTCTCAGGTTTCAAACTGTCAGTCTTTCCATTGGTTTTTATTTCCCACCAAGAAAAATTGAATGTGAATGTCCTCATAGGGTCATGCGTAAACACTTGGCTTCTGGCTGGTGGTGCTGTCTTGGGAGATTCTGGAACCTTTAGGAAGTGAAGCTTTGCTGAAGGAAGTGGGTCACTGGAAGTGTGTGTGTGTGTGTGTGTGTGTGTGTGTGTGTGTGTGTGTATGTGTAGGTATATATGTGTGTGTGTATGTGATATGTGTATGTGTGTATATGTGATATGTGTATATGTGTGTATTGATATATATAATATATATACACACATATGTGTGTGTTATGTGTGTATGTGATATGTAGGCATGTGTGTGTATGTGTATGTAATGTATGTGTGCATATGTGTAGGTTATGTGTATGTATGTGATGTGTATATGTGTAGGTGATGTGTGTATGTATAGGTGTGTGTATGTGTGTGTGTCTGCATGCACATTAATACCACAATAGAGGTAGGCTACAGTGACTTTTCCTGATGTGGATTTTCTTCTCCCTAGAACACATTACTCCAGGATGACTTCATCCATCCCTTCATCTTTCTAGTTTTCTAAGGTCACATGATGAGGTCTTCTCCTAGATCACATGATGGCGTCTGGTCTTCTGTTATGGTCCTGAAGTTTTGTATGATCTCATCATGTGAACATTTGCCTGTACCAGTGAACCTGCCAGGCACATTAGGACTTCTGCTTTCACTCCAACCTCAGGGAAGGGAAGGATCTGAAGGAAGTACTACTTGTCCATCATGCAGAGTACCATTCCCTTCTGCTGTATGCCATGGGAGCCTACTAGTTCACTTTCTCTAGGAGAGCCTGTGGTGGGGGCAGAACTATGGTCTCACTGATACTGTGAGGGAGGCCCTTGGTATCACAGGTGTCTTGAAGTCTGGGATTTCAGGGGTTTGCATCTCAAAGCTGTAGCTCCCTTTTGAAAGCTTCCTACCTTGACTATTTTGAGTTTGTCCTTCTACCTTCAAGCCAAATTATTTACAGTTTTCCTGTCCCTCCAAAGGTGGACTAGGAGACTGAATAATATGGAAATTATGTTAATTTCACAAAATACCTTTCTACTCCCCATTTAAAAATATTTATTTAAAATTTATTTATCTGTATGTGTGTATGCATTATTTGTACATGTGCCCATGGAAGCCAGGAGACATCGTCAGAGCCCCTGGAGCTGGAGTTATAGGCAATTGTGAACTATGTGATATGGGTTCTGGGAACCCAGGTCCTTTGTAAGAGCAGAGAGTATTTTTAATCACTGAGCCACCTCTCCAGCCATTCTATCTTATTTTGAGAAGGGATTGGAAATCCCTTTACTGTTAACACATGAGATTGGATCTCTCTCTCTCTCTCTCTCTCTCTCTGTGTGTGTGTGTGTGTGTGTGTGCCTGTGTCTGTGTCTGTCTGTCTGTCTCTCCCTCCCTCTCTTTATACATACATTATACAGAGAACATTATATAGCACACATGCAAGTGTATGCAGGTGTATGTACCTATGTGTGCCTGTAGAGGCCAGAAGAGTATAATATACCTGTGGATGTCAGAGAAGAACACATAATCTTGTTCTATCAGACTCTGCTATTTTGAGGCAGAGCCTCTCTCTCTGAGGACAGCAAGCCTCAGTAAAACTCCTGTCTCTGCCTTTCACAGTGCTAAGGTCACAGGCATGTGTGTGACCAAGCTTGGCTCTTTATTCAGGTGCTGGGAATTTGAACTCAGGTCCTCAAGCTTGCACAGTGAGTACCCTTATGTTTCTTTTCTGGTCAGCATATTTGCGTGGCTGTTGGGGTATTTACCTGGGGGGTTCACATAATTCCTTTGCCTTTCAATCGGGGCTCTTTGTAAGAAAGAACGGAGAATAGTTCTGGTTCATTTAAGGTCACACACTCCACAGACAAGCTCAGCAGCAGGGTCTTAGAGAGGGCACATGTCTAAGGAGCAGGGAGCAGGTTCCTGAGCGTGCTACTCAGAGGAGAGTTTCATCCAGTCCTCCCAGCTCATTTGTCTCCTTAACCAAAGCCAGATTCAGAGGGCAGAGAGTCAGGTTGTCCAAGCTGGGGTCATGTGTGATGTGCCTAAACAGTTCTGGGCCAAAAGGAAGGAGAAAGATCATCTAAAGGGCAAAACAAGTGCAGCTCTCTGCTCAGGTGATAATTTTATAGCATTGGAGAGTGAATGCGTTCCTGGCTTTGCCTTTTTTTTTTCTTTGAGAGAGAGAGAGGGAGAGAGAGAGAGAGAGAGAGAGATATTTTAGGCAAAAATTCTTCCTGAGCTATGCCAGGGCCTCTGGCAGGCCTCCTTTTATGACAACGTGCCTGGCTGGTACAGGCTGTCCACACTAAGGGAGAAACATTTGCCACCCAACACTCTCCTGAATCCTCTTTGGGAAAAACATCCCTAAAATGTTTTTCATAGGACATTTTAGGCCGGAATTAAGAAATCTCTCTAGGAAGAAAAGTGCTCCCCCAGCCCCTTGCTCCATCTTTGCTTTTTCAACTCAAGTCTGAACAATTTCTTTCTAAGAAAACTATCTCGAATAATTATTCATTTTTTTCCTCAGTGGAGAAAAATTTCGTTTCATAGTGTAGGTTCCTGTGAGGACATGGGTTCAGTCATACATCTCAAATTTGCAGGGTGCTCAGAGTGATTTAAAGCCTGTAGCTTTCTTTGGAGGTCAGCTCTCAAACACTTGAGACTGCGAGAACCACCAAAATATGTTTCCCTAAGTCCTCCTCTTTGCAGATGGAGTGGTAACCTTCCCAGCCAAGCACCCATCTAAAACAACATCCATATTTCAGTCTCAGGGGCAAACAGCCTCCAAAGTTTGCATATTGTCAGGGTAATTAAATCAAGACTTTGGCACCGCGCAAAGAGATTTCCCAGAAATCTTGGGCCCCAAAGAGGACTCATGTCAAACAGAATTGGTTCAGCTTTCTCAAGAAAAGGAAAGTTACAGTAATGCTTACAAGCAGGATCAGCACAAATCTAATGTTTTCCTAAAGTGATCAGGTCTCTGACTTTGCCAGGAGTATGATTTGTATAAATGCTGTGGAGTTAATGTCAGTTTTTGATGTTTGGATGAGATGAACCCCAGGAACACCGCTTCTTCCTGGAAGCTCCTTCAGGTACTATGTCTGCAGATGGATCAGCCAAGCAATGTGAACTTAAAAGGGGACAGGTGTGTACCAGTAGTGTGCTTGGCCATTTCCCAAATCTCACCAATCTAACACATGCACTTCTGTTCTCTTTGTAACAAGAATGAAAGTCTCATATTTGAAGTGCTGTTGAGGTCAAGGTTAGGGGATTGTCACCCACGTACTATAATGGTTTGCAAAAGCCTTGGGCGTTAGCAGGTTGGCTTGAGATGTCCTGAGCAAGATGGCAGAACCAGTCATTTTCCCACAGTTCAGCATAGAAAGGAAGATGAGGACTGGTGTTAAGAAGGATGCACAGGTGTGTGTGTGTGTGTGTGTGTGTGTGTGTGTGTGTGTGGTGGGGGGTGGGGTGTGCAGCTCTAAAAGGACTTGGGTTTGTAATTCTCCCTTGTTGAAAAGTGGAGACCTACTTTTGAGAAGACAGCTGCTACTTGAGACATCATGGCTGAAAGTGATGGACTGGATTCAGTAAAGATTGTAGTGTGTAGTTTCTACTATCCCACTTTAAGCTCTGGGTGGACCGCACTACCAGCCTCCACCAGTTCCCTTGGATCCTTGAATACACACACACACACACACACACACACACACACACACACACACACACACCAGCTTATTTAGCTCAATGGTCCTGTGGCTAACGTGCCCTTACCTTCACTTTCAGCTCAATACCTCTAAATCTGCCCTCAGCTTAGTTGCGTTTCTCATCTCCTGCCTGCTACCAAAGGCCTACTTGGAGAAGTGGTCAATAGCCACTCTATCTGAGATCTCACATGGCTGGTGGCTCTCTTTCCCTCTGAGGCACTGTTTATCTTCTTTCCCCTCCTGCATCTCCTAGCCTGCTGTGGGAACCTGGAAGTCCTGCCTTGTCACCCCAGTCATTGGCTGCTAGCATCTTTATTGATTACTCAAGAACCAATTGGGGAAGAGGACCTTCAGTGTTCACACGCAGATTCCCAATCAAAGCATCAGAAACCCCCTTACAGTGCATTGCTTGGCCAGGGAGATGGTCCAGTTAGCAAGGTGGAGGTCTTACTTATTCAAGACAGGGGGTGATTTTGTTATTTTCATGCTGGTTTTAAAAGCTAACGGAAGTACAGGGCAGAAAGGATTGTTGGTCTATCTATAAGCTAAGAGGCCCCAAAGTGGGGATTATTAACCAGAGTGGCAACCAGCTATTGCAGAGTATCTGTCTTCACCAAGGTATGAGAAGCCTAAGTGGAAAACTGTCCTATTTCATCAATACAGTGATGTTGGTCCAGTGAGATGGCGTTATTGGGCAATTGCAACCAAGCCTGATGACCTAAATTCAATCCCCGAATTCTGTACGGGTGCACAAAATTTGTGCCCGGTGCCACTGGGCTTCGACACTGCAGTGCAATGCAGATGGCATTTCCATAGCACCTCCGATGCTTTAATGAATCCCACTGTCTGTATCAATGCTTCTAGACTTTATAATAATAAATTCCTTGTGAAACATCTCAGGCAGGTCATTAATTGCTTTAAAGTACAATTTAATGCAATGCTTCATGGCAGGAAGTGAGTAAGATCATAAAGACCTTTATTGCTGAAAAACCACACTTAATATTTTTATGGCCCCGTTGGCCTGACAAAGGATTCTCTGAGTCATCGCTTCAAAGCAAGGTCTTAGGATTTATGAAAGACAAAACAGCAGTCCATGCCCATGGTAGAAAAGCCCATAGGCTTGAATTGCTCAGGCAAGACCTTTCTAGTATGAAAGAAATGCCTAAGAGAAAGACTACAAAATGGTCTTGGGAGACGTGGAACCAAAGGTATTCACTGAAAGTCTTTCAATCACACACATGCACATGGTGCACAAGCATATGTGTGCATGGGAGTGCATATACATGTGTTTAGAGGTCAGCCTTAGTTTTGACTTTATTTATTTATTTGCTTTACATCCTGGTTGCAATCCCCCATCCCTGTCCTCCTCTCACATATCTCCTCCTTTTCCACTCCCTGTCTCCTCTGAGAAGGGGGAGGACCCCTTGGGTATCACTCCACCCTGGCACATCAAATCACTGCAGGACTAGGCTCATCCTCTCCCACTGAGGCCAGACAAGGGATCTCAGTTAGGGGAAGGGGTTTCACAGGCAGACAACAGAGTCATGGACAGCTCCCCTGCTCCAGCTGTTGGGAACTGCATGAAGACCAAGCTGCATATCTGCTACATATATACAGGAGCCTAGGTTCAGCCCATGCTTGCTCTTTGGTTGGTGGCTAGTTGACTCTGTTGGTCTTCCTGTGGAGGCCCTGTCCTATTCAGGTCCCTCAGTCCTTCCTCTGACTCTTCCACAAGATTCCTTGAGTTCCACCTAAGTTTGGTTTTGAGTCTGTGAATCTGTTTCTATTGGCTACTGGTTGGAGCCTCTCAGAGGACAGTTATGCTAGGTTCTCAGAACCAAAAGTACATGCATGGTATGTGCTCACTTATAAGTGGATATTAGCCATAAAGTACAGGATAACCATTCTACAATACACAGACCCAAAGAAGCCAAATAACAAGAAGGGCCCAAGGAAGGATGCTTGAATCTCACTCAGCAGGGGAAATAAAACAGACATCAGAGGTAGATGGATGGAGGGAACTGGGTGGGAGAGAGAAGAAGGAAGGAAATGGGGTGCGAGGAATTGGATACAAGAAGAGCAGGGGAGAGAGAATGAAAATCGTTGATGGTAGGGAGGGGGGCATCTCTAGGACTCGCCAGAGACCTGGATGGGAGGGCCTATGGGGGTGACTCTGAGACTCCTAGCAGTGGGGGATATGGACCCTGAAGGGGCCATCTTCTCTAGCCAGGCAGGACTCCCAGTAGAGGGATGAGGACACCAACCACCCACTAAACCCTTGACCCTTGTCCTGCTTACAAGATGTGTAGGGACAAAGATGGAGCAGAGACTGGGGGAGTGGCCAACCAATGACTGACCCATCCCATGGATAGGAACCAATCTCTAACACTATTAATGATACTGTCATGCCTGATTTTATACATGGGTGCTGGAGACCAAACTCAAGTAGGTGCTTGGCAAGTGTTTTATTGGTTGAAATACCTCCCAAGCTCATTGACTATACTTCTCATGACTTAGCTTCTGTGCGCTTTGTTGAGTAAAGTGAGATTTAGATGGTCTTGTTTTTTAATAAGCTCCAGAGGGTAGAAACCTCATGGCTTGCATGAACAGCACTGGCAATGTGTCAGCGTGGTCACATGCAGGACAGCTCCTTCACTCACCTAGATCTCTCTCTCTCTCTCTCTCTCTCTCTCTCTCTCTCTCTCTCTCCCCTCCCTTTCCCTCTCCCTCCCTCCTCTCCCTCTATCTCCCTCTCTCTTTATTCTCTTATCATTTTATACATCTATGTAACTTATTTTTAACATAGTTACTCATTACCTTCTGTCCTCTGACTCCTACTGATTCCCTTTCTTTCTACCTCGTCCCACTTTTATTATTATTATTATTATTATTATTTACTTATTCACTTTATATCCTTCTCACTGCCCCTCTCCTGGCCACCCCCTCCCACAGCCCTTCTCCTTCTCCCCTCCCCTTCTTCTCTCCTGGGTATCTGGGGCACTTCAAGTCTCTGTCTCACCTAGATCTTATCACCTGTTATTTGAAATCATTTCCTCTTTTCTTTAGATTTCAAAGGAACTAGACTCACAGGCCATTTAAGTTATTCATTGAGGGGCTGTAGCGATGGCCAGAGGTCAAGAACACTTTCTGCCCTGCCAAATGACCAGTTTTCAGTTACCAGGACTTGTATAATAAGGTGACCAAAACACACAACTGCTTAAAACTCCAGTTCTGGGAGACCAGCACCTCTTTTCTGGTGTCTGTAGGTGCTCAAATGCAGATGGGCATACCAATATACACACAGACACATAAGGACAAGTAAACCAATCTTAAGATATTTACTGAGCACATCCTGGGCCTCAGACACTGCTCTAGACACAGGTGACTCAGTGGGGACAGGCAGAACCCTGACAAGCATATTGCTGCCGGCTACCCTCACGCCACAGCCTCTCATGTGAACCCACCCGCCAGCTTCTCTGTTGCTCATCTAGAATTTTCCAAGTTTCCCCAGGCAAGCCAGTTA
Source organism: Mus musculus (assembly GCF_000001635.26). NCBI lineage: Eukaryota > Metazoa > Chordata > Mammalia > Rodentia > Muridae > Mus > Mus musculus. The sequence continues at coordinate 3,635,800 of NT_166305.2, forward strand.
TTAAAGCTAAGTGTTACCATCTGGCTCTCATCTATTCCCAACCGCAGGTCAATCTCTTCTTCCCCATGCTTGCTGTTCTAAAGGTGTACACAGTTTCTTGCTTTTCTTCTTCATATTTCCTAAAAGAGAAAAAAAAGTGAAAGGCCACAAAGCATCAGAAAACCTATGGATACACAGACACCAGGAATTCACCTTCTTATTACTTTTATAGTAGGAGGGTTTTTTTTTTTTTTTGAGACATGTCTTATTATTATGTATCTCAGGCTGGCTTCCTGATCCAACCTCCCCAGTGGTGGTGGGCTTACAGGTATTTACTGCCATGCCTGATGGAATAAAAACACTTGATAACAAATGCTTGACCTATTTTGAACTGGGTTCATGAATTCGTATTTAAGCTTGTGCATTCATCTGTAGAAATGTCAACTCAGTACAAAGGCCCAAGATAGCGTTACCTGTACTGAAATCTTGGCATGAATGTTTCTGGTATTGTATTTAATGGAAAAATTTTGCAGAAACAACTGTATTGGTTCCTTTTCTTGTTGCTAGGATCAAACATCTGACAAGAAGAGGAAGGTCTTCTTTTGGCTTTTAGGTTAAGAAGGGACACCATCCATCATGGTGGGTGTCCTAGTATGCCTTCTGTTGCTGTCATAAACATCATGATCAAAAGTAAGTTGAGGAAAGGGTTAATTTGACTCACATGTCCCAGTGATCACATGTCCCAGTTCATCATTGAGGAAGCCAAGGCAAGAACTCAAGCAAGGCTGGAACCAGGAGATAGGAACTGAAGCAGAGATCACGAAGGAACACTGCCAACTGGCTTGTTCTCTATGGCTTGCTCACCAACTTCTCTTATACACCCCAGGACCATATACACCAGGGAGTGGTACTACCCAAAGTGGCCTGGGCCCTCCCACATCAATTATTAAACGAGAAAATTCTTCACAGGATTGCCTCTAGACCAATCTGGTGTTCCCTCTTCCTAAATGAGCCTAGCTTGTGTCTAGTTGACAGAAAGCCACCTGGCAGAGTGGATAAGACATGGTGTCAGGATAAAGCAGCTCATTACTTTCAGGAAGTCTTTAGATGTCCAGGCTCATCCACAGTGACTTTCTTCTCCACCTCCTAAAGGTCCCACACAGCACTCCCGCCTGGGGACCAAGTGTTCAAACGCATGAGCCTGCGGAGAGATTTTTACATTCAGACTGCCACAGCACTAATGGCTAACACCAACAAAGCTCAGCAGTACTTCATAAGAGCACCTACTGGGTGCTTCGCTGTATTCATACTCAGGAGAGAGGTTGGTTTCTGTGGAATTTCTCCAAGCACCGCACAGGGCAGATGAATGACTCCCTGTAGTTCTTCTTGCAAGGTCCTCTCACTTGGTGCCCACTTGAGGGTCCTTACCATCAGCCACAAAAGCCTGTCTGTGTACCCATGAACACAACTCAGCAATGGCACTCCTGTTATCTAGAAAATATTTGGGTGTGGGTTTGGCGGTTGGACTCCCCTGAATTCAAAGGTTCTTGAGAACTGGGACTTGACCGCAGATGATTAAAAACACACATACCCCCTGTAACACACACACACACACTCCATTGGCTAAAATAATTAAAAGATATTATAAATAAGTCAACTTTGACAGTGATTGCCCCTAAGGGTTGGGGGGGGGGGCAGCAGGTCATGTCTAGGCACTGCCCCAATTTCTCCCCAAGTCATGTATCCCGGAAACTTATCAAGAAACCTCTCCCACTCATTTGAGCCTCTGGCTGCTTTTTTTCAGGAATCCCCTGTGTCTGACTTCAGCTCTGAGAAGTGGCCGCTCTCAGTGGTAGTCCCTCTGCCTGGACTGGGGCTGTTGGGAAGGCTGGCTGATTGCCACTGCATCCTGTCAGCCTTGAGCTCAGTACAGGACCAGACATGGTTGGTCTGCCCCTCCCCCCTGCCCAAGTGGCAGCTGCTCACAGAGCTGGTGGGCTGGTCACAGCAAGAGTCCTGATTGCAAGTCCTTGTTTGACTGCAGGCCAAGTGTTCTAAACAGCAGGCCTTTCACAGCTGGGGAAACCCCAGCCCGACCTGCTGGGCATGCCACACTGCCCCATGTGGCTCCCCTCATGTCAACAGAACTGATAACCAAATGGGGATGCTTGGCTCTCTGTCCCCAGTGGCCTTGCCAGCCCGCTACCCTCCAAATTCCAGTTAATAAGCAATGGTGCTCTAACCAGAAGGCAGGAGCTGAGAGTTTGTTTACCACATAGTTAAGGGGCAAATACAACTTAATCACAAGGAAAGCAGCTTTTATGAGGACCATGGCGAGCCGACAGCCCTATTAAAGAGTCCAGAAGGCTGAAACCTAGACTTCCCGCCAATCTTGACCCTGCCGTAGGAGAGGCAGGCAGAGACAGGTAGAGTGGCCTGTGGTTTTACTTTCTTGGTCATTTGCATTGCCAGGGCAAGAGGCCATCTGTCGAGGCTCTATTGTGCTCGTGTGATCCTGCTGGGGTGGGCTGCAGGTGAGTGTGCAGGGAAACACAACATGACGGAGGACTCTCCTAACCCTCAAGGAGGTTCTGCTGCAAGCCAAGTCGTTTGTACCCACCCGCGGAAGACCCCCGTGGAACTCCTTCACGAAGAGAAAAGCCAACTGCATACACTTTGGCCATTATGGAAGGCTGCACATTTTAGAAGTTAAAGTACCTCTTAAGTCTAAGTCAGACTATATCTGAGAGGAGATCGGGTCTGAATGTGAATTCATAAAGTTTGACATGAAACTCAGTGGTGTCTCTTACATCAAAGATTCAGTAGTATTGTGGTGGTATGGACATGTAATCAGCACTAGGGAGGCTGGGGCAGGAGGATCAAGGGTTCAAGGACAGCTTGGATTACATAGTGAGAAGATGCCTTAAAATAAAACCCAACAACTGAAAAAGGAGCAACAACCTCCACCCCACACTGAGACTCCTCCCCCGAGGCCCCTCCCCTGAGGCCCCTTCTCTAAGGCTCCTTCCCCAAAGGCAGTGAGTGATCTTTTAGAGAAATTGGGAGTGGGCATTTTACTGGGGAATTTTGTTTTTGTTTTTAAAGGCTGATGTATATTTTATTTAACACATTTAAGATGTTGAATATTTATCAATAAAAATTAAATCTGTCCTTATGATTTGGAATTGAATCAGTGCAGATGAAATATAAATGTTCAGGAGGAAACATGGCAGCAGGGGGGGGGGGCTCTGAAAACACCATTACTTTCCCGGCATCTATCTCTTTCTACCATGACCTTTGTCTTCTACTTTCTTACTTACAGATTACCATGGCTAATTTTGGTTATCAGCTTGCCTGACTGAAAGACACGTGCCTAGAAAACTGGTAGTGTCCACTCTTTTTTTTTTTTTTTTTTTTTGAGACAGGGTTTCTCTGTGTAGCCCTGGCTGTCCTGGAACTCACTCTGTAGACCAGGCTGGCCTCGAACTCAGAAATCCTCCTGCCTCTGCCTCCCAAGTGCTGGGATTAAAGGCATGCACCACCACACCCTGCTAGTGTCCACTCTTTCGTGTGTCCACAAGGGTGTTTTCAGATATGGGTGGTGTTCAAATACAGAGTGAAAGAGATGTATTTGTAATGTAGACGGCAGCACCCTACAAGCTGAGGGCTTAAGTGGAGTAACAGATGGGGGTGGGGAGGCTCTTGGAGGGATTTGGCCCTTGATGTTTCCTGTGGACATCAGACTCCAGAGTCTTCAGCCTTTGAGTGTGGACTGGTACCAGCTATAGGCATATCTTCTCCAGTTGCCTGTCAGTTGTTGCAAGGATAAGGCGGGAACTCTGGAAGATAGCTTTGAAGAGTCATTCATGCTAGGGTGGGCTTTCCCCTAATGTAGCTGCCCACGTTTCCCATACACCTATAAGTAACCCCTCATGTATGCTCCTGTGAGCAGCTCACTAGAGTAATTAGTTCCCCAAAGTAGACTAGGTAGGTCTATGGTTGGTGCCCCATCTGTAGCAAATAGACATTTGTTCATTTCTTCCCAGCAAGGGAAAAAAATAATTACAGAATACTGGCTGTTAGTGCAAAGGGTCATTCAGAAACCAGCTAGGGGAACTTCAGCTTTGGATTAAAAGAAGTTGAAAAACATAGCTAGACTAGAAAGGATGTGTTCTGATTCTATTTATGTTGCTCTGATCAAAAGCTACTGGGGGAGGAGGGGAAAAAGAATTTATTTGGCTTACACTTCCAGGTCATAGTTCGTTATTGAGGGAAGTCAGGTCAGGGCAGGAATTCAAGTGAGAACTTGAAAGCATGAGCCACAGAAGAATGCTGCTTGCTAGCTTGTTCTTATACATCCCAGAACCACCTGCCCAGGGAATGGTGACGCTCACAGTGGGCTGGACTTTCTCACATCAATTAACAATCAAGACAATTTCTCACAGGCCAGTATGATTTGGACAATCCCTTAACTGAGTCTCCCTTCTCAGATGAGTTTACACTGCCTTGAGTTAACAGATAAAGCTAAGTAGGTTAGCTCACACCGTAAATAGATAATTAGATAATCATATTATAATTTGCAATAATCTGAGACAAAGGATGCATGGGACACTACTGTTGTTGAACAAGACAGAGAACCCAAGAACCTCAGTAGCCACAGGATTAGAAGGTCAGGTAGAGGCTCCGGTATCTTGAAGGAAAATGTAAATCTCAAGTTTTCGAATTGCTGGCTTAGAATCCACAGCCTAAAACCCAGGGAATTTCTATGCACGTGCTGAATCTGCTTATCTTTTAAGCCATAAAGTAGCAGCAGATCAAACAGTTTCATAAGGTAAGTTGTCAAAATACATCACCAGTTGAATTTGAAATTCTAGAATAGGTTTCTTAGTTGATAAGTAGGTGTTTTTAATTATTGAGAATAGTAGGATCCAAGAATTGAAAGGGAATTTGGGGTAGATTAAATGTCTAACCTCAACTGAATTCCATTTGTTAGCTACAGTAGGTAAAATAATACTCCAAACTTGCCCTGTGTCCTAATTCCTGGAACCTGAAGGGACTTTGCTGATGTGACTAAGGTTGAAGACCTTGAGGTGGGGTGAGAACACTCTCAATTACACAGGAAGCCTGATTCGATACTGTGGATTCTTAAAAGCAAAGGTGGAAATATGATTTTGGAGGAAAGGTCAGTCTGAGATAAAGTCCTGTTGGCTCTGAAGGTGGAAGAAAAAGCTACAGCCAAGAAGTGGGCCTGGCCCTCTAGAAGCTAGAAAAGGCAAGGAAGTGTCCTTTACCCAGAAGATCATGACAAGGGCCCAGGGGATTGGGCATAAATCATGCTTTCTTGGCCCTTTAAATTCTCCTTTGAGAAAGAGTCTTAGACAATCTACCATGTTCTGGTCAGGACTGATAGCCATAGCATGTGACAGCCAGTTACTTGTGGTCTGAGCTGCCCTCTGTGAAGTGATCTTAACTCTCAGAGGGAAGCAGCTAGAAGCCTTCCATCATTAAATGGAGGCTTTGAAGCAGGAATGAATTTGAGTAGGCCCTGGAGACATAAGTGAACCATGTTCAGCGGCGCTTAACTCTTATTAAGATCTGCTCCTATCTCCTAACAACCACCGGCTCAGCCTGAAACCATCGAAGTGGCAGAGAATCTGGAGAAGGCAAGGTTGACCCAGAGGTGCTTGTGAGGAAGATGGTACAGGTATGGTGACAGGATTGGTGAGGAGCAAGGTTCCTTGGAAGTTTCTTTTTTTTCTTTTTAAAAAAAGATTTATTTATTTATTTTATATATGTAAGTACACCGTAGCAGTCTTCAGAAAGACCAGAAGAGAGCATCAGATCTTATTACAGATGGTTGTGAGTCTTGCCTGAGCTAGTATCTCGCCGGCAAGAATTCACTCGGACAACCGGATCCTTCTACGGCAAAGCTTTTATTGCTTCAACATAAGGAAGACCCGAACCCGGAAAATGGCGCTGCTTATATAGCCCGCAGCGTGACGTTTCAGCACCTGATGTGGCGTGACAGCACCTGATTAGTTGCTCGCCCATCACCCCATTACTACACCCCGAAATGGGCAGTGACTGGGAGTGAATTTACTCTTGCACTTGCTCATAAGGCTTGTTTACTAGTTAGGCGCAGTGGAAGCCAGCGCCATCTTATAATGGCGATTGCTCACGGCACGACTCTCCACATGTGAGCCACCATGTGGTTGCTGGGAATTGAACTCAGGACCTCTGGAAGAGCAATGCCATCTCTCCAGTCCTCCTTGGAAGTTTCTAATTTGAATGGTAGATGGGTGGTTCTGTCACTGCTTGAGTTAGTGGAGATGGGGAAGAAATGGGTTTGGGAGGAAGAGTGCCTGAGGTGTGTTGAGCAGAGGTGCTCTAAGCCCCATGGAAATGGTGTCCACGGAGCACCTGGAAATGTGAATCATCTCAAGTCAAGGATTCCAGCAAGGGGCGTAGGATGAGGAAGCATATTTTGGAGTTGTCGGGAAGCTGAGTGTGGTGGCTCACACCTATAGACCTAGCACTTTAGACACTGAGGCAGGAGGATAGCTGTAAGTTTGAAGTTAGTCTGGACCATACATTGAGCTCCCATTCAGCCTGGTCTACAGAGTGAGAACTTGTCTCAAAACAACAGTGACCAGGACAACCACAGCAGAATTGAAAACAAACCAAATTCCCAAGCAAGTAGACAGCATTGTTAAGGAAGGAAGGAAGGAAGGAAGAAAGGAAAGAAGGAAGGAAGACAAAAGAAAGAAAAGTGTGAGGAGCGGTTGCGGCCGCCACCCCAAGATGGCGCCCGAGACGGCTGCCAGGTCTTATGACCTGCGCCTGACTTCCTCATTATCTCAGACTTAGCTACATCCCAGCCGCCTGCACTGCGTAGATGCCATGCCTCGTCAGCTCGCCTGAGGTGTCGTCACTTGCTGTGAACCTATGGACTGCCGTTATGTGACTGGGGTGATTGGGAGGAGTCAGTAGGGTATTTAAGGTGCACCCGGGGTTGTTCAGGGGATTCTCGTTCCTGCATTGCAATGCGAAGTGTTCCTGAATAAACCTGCTTGAAGAAGGACAACGTGGTATTGCGTCTTTCCTGCTGGTTGGGGTGGATGCAACAGAAAAAGATCTTCTTACAGGGTTCTTCTGGTAGTCCTTTCCAACCTGACATAAGGGGGAGTCATCTGGGAGGAAGGACTATCAATTGAGGAATGGCCTCCATCAGATTAGCCCACAGGCAATTCTCTGGGGACATTTCTCAATTAGTGATTGACATGGGAGGGCCCAGTCCACTGTGGTGATGCCACCCCTGTGCAGGTGGTTTTGGGAGGTATAAGAAAGGTAGTTGTGAGCCAGGAGAGTAAGCCAGCCAGCAGAATTTCTCATGGTGTCTGCCTCAGTCCCTGCCTTGACTTCCCTTCATGACAGACTATACTCTGTAAGATTAAATAAGTCTTTTCTTTACTCCTGAAACTGCTTTTGGTTATGGTGTTGATCACAGCAGTAGGAGACATACTAGGACAGGTTTAGAGACCTTCAATTGATGCGAACCACTTACTAGTTAAGACTTGCTGTGAGCTTCTCAGCACCTTGTGAACTTTCTCCACATCTTTGCCTCTTCCTGCAATCTCCTCAACACTTCCTGGTGGAAGGCCCAGCAGCTGTAGGAACTGGTGACTGTGCCTTCCTGTGCATGGGAGGTTAGGCTAAGAGTACCCTAGAGTTACGTCTCCTGAGCACCCTCAGGCTCCGTGGATTCTGCTCCTCTTGGGGATGGTATGTGAGCCTATGTCCCAGAACCACCTAACAGGGCCTCATGACTCATAGGAGCAGACACCCTTGCTGTGTGCACTTCCTTGTTCATTTCTCATTCTCCACTTTTCCCTTTTCCTTTCCCTCCCACGTGAACTACTTCAGCCCAGATTGCCTCCCCCCCCCCCCCCCCAGGATCTGCTTCAAGGTGACTGTGCATTAAGCCAGCTTTCCTGCTCATCCATTTGAAACGTATAAACGGTTTCTATCTTTTCTCTGATGCAGAAGACACCAAGGGCTAGAGACATCTGCAGAAAAAGTCCCTCATCTGTGCTTGGAAGCAGGTGTGACAATACATGTTTTGTATTTACTAATCTTCCCTTCCGGACTTCAAAGTGCTCTGTGTGATTTCAAATGGACTGATGGGGGACTCTCAAGAGGAAAAATGTAGAAGGACCAGGGAGTTCTACCGTTTCTTTTTCAGAGATTCTGAAAAGGCAATAATGGGGACATGGCTTAGTTTGTAAAGTGCCTGTTGTGCTTGAGACCCCAGTTCAGATCCTGGAACCGCTGAATAAGCCATGTGTGGTGACTATAACCCCTGTGCTGGTGGGCGGGGCAGGCAGAGACAGGCACTGCCCTGGAGTTCACTGAGCTAACTGGTGAGCTCTGGGCTTATTGGGGAACCCTTACTCAAAATATAAGATGAAGGATGGTGGAAGAAAATACCCCTCCCCATTTCCATACTCACACATGCATACACACCCATACATATACACACTTACACATGCTCACATGCACACTGTGTGCACACACATATGCACATTGTACACACCACACCATGCATACACACTAACACACACTGTGAATATACTCACACTCATTCACACATACTGTGTATACACACATGCACACCTATACTCACACATTGTACACAAACACACACACATACATTGTGCACATACACATATACAATGCACATATACACTGTGCATGCACACATACTCACACACACACTATGCACATACACTGACACACACACTCATATACATTATGCATACACACACACACACACACACACACACACACACACACACACACACACACGGTGTCCCTCTCTATATCCCTGGGTGAACTGAAACTCACTCTGTAGCCCAGGCTGGCCTTGGAACTCTCAGAGGTCCATCTGATAGACTTTTTTTTTCTTTTCTAAGAAACACACAGATTTGATGCCTTTCCATGTTAAATCTCTTTCTTGCACAATTTCACAGAAGATTTGTTTGCACAGATCTGAGTTATGTCAGCAGTCTGTCCTTTTCACTCAGTCAAGAACTTCTACCTTTTCAACCAAACAAGGCCCTGCCCAGCTTATCCTGGGCATGTCTGAACTGTCTACCATGTGCTCTGCGGCCATGCTTACTAAGACAAGAATAATTCGCCCATAGCTGCCAACACTGTTGATCTGTTCACCAAGGCAGCCACAGAGTGACTAAAGGCAGGACCTGTGGGGTAGGGGCAGGGGTAGGGGTAGGGGGCAGGCATACTGACTGATTAATTAAAGGGTTGACTCACCGATGGAGGAAGAGCTGCTCAGTGCTCATGGGTTGTTTACTTCTAGAACTTTCTAATTAATATTTATGGACCGTGGTTCACCACTGAAGCTGGAGACAGTGTGGTGAGGAAGAGGTGTTTCGTGTGCTGTGTATAGAGCCCCCATGGGGTCCGGTGCAGGCTACAGAGGAGACCAGAGAAGCCTGGGGAAGTTGCCGTTCCTCACAAAGCTTGTGTAATGTGAATTTCACTTCGAGTCTTAGTTAAGGAAGTACGACACCTATTGAAATGAACTCAAAAGTCTACCTGTAAAATGTAGGGCTTTGCATCTGCTGGGAATGCAAAAGTTCTGCCTGAATTAATGAAGACACCATGCTTCCTTTTAGGAGGGCTTAAAATGCTATCTCTGGCCCTGCATTTTAAGTTCTGTTTCTTTAAAGGGAATTATATGTTGGGCATTCACATTCGATTAAGCCTTAACATAGGAGGAAAAATGTTTTTGAGGGTAACAGGCAAAGGTTGCCGTGTTCTCCCCAAACGTGTTTCCACCAAAGGCTGACGCGGAGCCAGCAGGGTGGTATATGTTGCTAATCCCAGCATTTTGGAGACAGGGGTGAGAAGATCATTCTCAGCTACATGGTGAGTTTGAGAGCAGCCAAGGTTACAGGAGCTGTCTCCAAAGAGGAGAAGGGGCCTGAGGGTTGGATCAGTGGGTAAAGTGCTTGCCATAAAAGGCAAGGACACACACCTGAACACGTGAGGTTGTCTCAGGCACACACACTCACATACACACTCTCACACATACACACACATACTCACACACATTCTCTCTCTCACACACACTCTCTCCCTCACACACACACACTCACATACACACTCTCACACATACACACACATACTCACACACATTCTCTCTCTCACACACACTCTCTCTCACACACACTCACACGCACTCTCATACACACACACACATACTCACACACATTCTCTCTCTCACACACACTCTCTCACACACACACACTCACACACACTCTCACACACTCACATACACACTCTCACACATACACACACATACTCACAACTCTCTCTCTCACACACACACTCTTTCTCACACACACTCAAACACATACACACACTCACATACACACACTCACACACACCCTCTCTCACACACACACTCACATACATATACACACATACACACACACACATACACACACATATTCTGTCACTTACACACACATACTCACACACTCACATACAAACACACACTCACATACACACTCTCACACATACACACACATACTCACAACTCTCTCTCACACACACACTCTTTCTCACACACACTCAAACACATACACACACTCACATACACACACTCACACACACCCTCTCTCACACACACACTCACATACATATACACACATACACACACACTCACACACACTCACATACACACACATACTCTCTCACTCACACACACATACTCACACACACTCATACTCACACACACTCATACTCACACACACACTCACACACATACATACACATGCTCTCTCTCTCTCTCTCTCTCTCTCTCTCTCACACACACACACACACACACACACACACACACACACACGCAAAGAAAAAGAAGATGGTATGGTGTAGGCTTTAGATTCCAGCACTTAAGAGATCAAGAGACAGAGACAACAGATCTTTGTGAGTTCAAGACAGCCTTGGTCTATATAGAGAGTTCTGGACAGCTGAGACTACACAGTGAGACCCTGCCTTAAAACAAACAAACAAACAAACAAACAAACAAACAAACAAACAGCAGAAGAAAAAGGAAGGACAGAGTGGTGTTGGTTGAAACAAAGCAAAGCCGACTGTTTTCCTTCCCCCTCTGCAAACGTGAAACATCGAGAACAGATCATGGCTGCAGCTCAGCCACGCACACAGCTCACCCAAGTAGGAATTCCCCTGCCTAGGGAGCAGGCTCCTGTGTCTGGTGGTCTCTGTGAGCCTTGGTGTTCAAGGCAAATATAAACTGCTCCGGCCTGGAACAAACGATCGGCTTGTTCAGTGCCCCCCAAATATTCCAGCTGAAGATGCACTAGCCAAGTGTTTAAAGGCCAGTGAAGCGGCCTGTTCCGGGGCCTTCTGTGCCCTCAGACCTTCCCTGACCAAACTGTATCAAATCCCAAGGAAAAAAGTATCCCCCCCCCCCACAACCTCAGTGACCATAATGACTATTTCCATAAAGACATCCAGATGTTTAATTTTTTTTCCAGAAGAAATTTTAACAAAACCAAAACAAAAGTAACTGGGGAAGGATCAGTTTTCCATTGACTCTTTAACCCAAGTGCGGCTGGTTGGGCCGGCCGCAACCACAGATGTTGTTCCCTGATCAATCTTTCTCCGTCACTGTCCCTTCCCTCACACAGGTGACTTCTGCCCCAGAGTCCTGCTGGCCAGATACTGGTGACTTCTGTACCAGTGCCTGAGTTGCAAGAATCTTTGGATGGCTGACGGTCACCAGACTTGTTCTCCAGCCCTCTGGGCCTGCTCCTGTGTGCAGGAAACCTGCAGGAAACCTTCACCGGAAGGTTTCCTGTCTGTGGGGAAATCCCCTCAGCTGATCGCCTGCAGATGAGAAAGCAGCCCTAGGGGGGTGGGTGTCACACAGGCATGGGGACATTCCTTTGGTGAAGGGCTGCTCTGGACCTGTGAGAACACCCCAGCTTCGCTGACCAGACTGTGAAACAGTCGTTTAAAACAGCACCGACCAGTGCTAAAGCCACAGCGAGGGGCTGTTTACTCCTCTCTGAAAGCCCCAAGCCTGAGCTTAGGAGGAGTGTCTCTTCCAGAACTTTCTAAATGTCCTCCTGATTTTTATTAAGATAAAGTTCTGTGGAAACAGTGGAGGTAACAGGCCTCTGTGTGAGCAGTGAGATGCTTGAACGCCTACCCAGGCCTTCCTGCCTTGGTCAAGCACCATAGAAGTAAGATCCCTGTGTGTGTCCATCCCGTAGCTTGTTTGGTTAACGCACTGGCTCGTAACTAAAATGCCAGTTCAACCACCAGTTTGTTTTGCTGGTGTTTGGTTTATACATAAACATGAGTGGAAGGGACCAACCTTTTTTATTTTTATTATGGCTGCTTCGCTTTTTTGTTTCAAAGGGATGGCAGGGACACGGTACCACAGCTGTACCCAGCCCAGCTGGAAGGCCCCGGATTCTGAACTTCAATTTCTTAAAAAGGCGTTGTGTGTTGAACATTCAAGCGTTGTTAACCATCTCTATTTTATTTTCCCTGAAGTTCCCTGTGGAGAAGAGTCCAAGACCACCTCCAGCTCACAGTTGGGAAAGGTAGGGCTGAAGAGTTGGCAAGGGAGATTTAGACTAAGGTGCCTCAGGACGAGTTGAGTTGTGTCTTAGTCCATTTCATATTGCTGTATAGACTACCCTGGGCTGAGTAAGTTATAAACAACAGAAATCTATTCAGCTGCAGGCGATAGTCAGAGGACCACTTTCAGGTTCTTAGTTCTCTCCTGCTAGCTTAATGCCCGGGCTTGAACTCAGGTTTTCAGACTTGGTGGCAGGTGTCTTTACCTGCTGAGCCACCTCACCGTCCTCTGAAATGCTATTTTATTTTGTTTTGTTCTTTTGTAATAGAGCTGTTTATTTTTTGATGGGTCTTCTTGCTGTCAAAATGTGAAGGAGGGCAACACATATGGAGAGTTCAAGGGCTGGCTCAGATCTCTCTCCTTATAAAGCCTCTAAATACTGTATACTATTAACACGAATTCTGGGATTATATAATGTCCCAGTTAGGGTCTTTCTGCTGTGAACAGACACCATGACCAAGGCAACTCTTATAAAGGACAACATTTAATTGGGACCGATTTACAGGTTCAGAGGTTCAGTCCATTATCATCGAGGCAGTCCACAACAGCATCCAGACAGGCATGGTGCAGGAGGAGTGGAGAGTTCTACATCTTTATCTGGAGGCTGCTAGCAGAATACTGACTTCCAGGCAGCTATGAGTGGGATCTTAAAGCTCATGCCCACAGTGACACACCTACTCCAATAAGGCCAGAGCTACTCAAATAGGGCCACATCTTCTAATAGTGCCTCTCCCTGGGCTGAGTGTATACAAAACAACATATATGAAACCCAAGAACTTTCCTGGGGCACATGCAAACCCTCACTGCCTACTAGACCCTTACACCCCCTAATTATCCTATTGGAATTTAATCCGTGTTCCTCTTGGCTTCTCCATGCCTTGTGTGCTCCATCTCTGAGATGTATCTTTGTCCACACTGGACTAGCTTCTTATGTCATGTCCATCAAGGTAGAGTCAAATGTCTTGCAATCCTGTTGGATGTAGAGCAAGCACAAGGTAATGGAAATGATTTTTAGGCCTTCCTTAGGTAAAAAATTAAAAATATATTGCTTCCTAAGGTCATTTTTATCTCTTTACAAAGATCACATACTAAAGCCTAACCTGGTAAGAATCCCCAGTGTAAGATGTCCCTCTCTGAAGACTCACTTTCCTAGTGCCATGCAATCTTCTTCTTCTTCTTCTTCTTCTTCTTCTTCTTCTTCTTCTTCTTCTTCTTCTTCTTCTTCTTCTTCTTCTTCTTCTTCTTCTTCTTCTTCTTCTTCTTCTTCTTCTTGTTTTTTCCAGGCTATGCAATCTTCTAAGGGAGGGAAGCAACCAAGATTTCTTCCCAGCTTTTATACCTATGAACCACAACAATGACCAACAAGGAATTACATCCCCAAGTGTGCAGTAGTGGCATGCCTGCCTCAGTGGTAACCAACAGCTCTCTAGCTGGACTTAAGGCCACACAACAAGAGGGAGATCATGCCTGAACTAGAAACCTAGCCAACTGCCAAAGTGCCTATGTGGTGTCAAGACTCAACTGATACTTCTAAAACCCAACTCCTACACATGAGGCTCAGTGGTCAGAGTAGAAGGAGTGGGGAGACCGGAAGAGCTAGAGGAACAGGAAGTTGGTTGTGAGATTTTTTTAATCTCCTAGAAATGGGAGAAAAGCTAAACCCAAGTCTCACCAACATGGCTACCTACACCAGACCTAACAATGATGACGGCAATGGACGTGCTAGCATGGAAGCAGGCATCTCCTGGGGCTACAGCTCAAGACAAAGAACTATGGACAGCGAAGGATTTTGAGTGCAGGAAAAAAACTTCCCCAGAGAAGAGCCTCTAAATTGGGTTTCCAATACCATGTGGTCAGCCTTGAAGTCATCTACATACAGTAACATCATGGAGACTGAATAAACCGACCTTACAGCAACAACTAAAGAAACAGAGATGATGATTTTAGAAAGAACAGTTGGAAGGTGTGCCTGGGGACGGTTTGAGGGAGGACAGGAATGGGAAAGTGATGCACTTATATTTTAATTGCAATTTTGTAAAAACGTGAGGTGTGTGTAAGCAGCATTGAATTCTTTTCCTTGGTTTGTGTTTATTTAAATGATACATAATAGATTTAAATTACATTTAAATCATATATTATATGTATTTAAGCTAGTGTCTCACTATGTAGCCCTGGCTGGCCAGGAACTCCTTCTGTTGACCAATCTGGACTTAAACTTATAGAACTCCTCCTGTCATTGCCTCCTGAGTACTGGGGTTAAAGATGTGCCCCACCATGGCTGGCTGGGCTAAAATGTTTACGTCATTTATTTTTCTTGTGGTTCTGAAGACTGAACCTAGAGCCACATATTTTGCTCTCGACAGAGAAGCACTATATCAGGTGTGCAGCTCCATCCCTTAGGTTAGCTTTTTATCAAAAAATCCAGTGTGCTCTTGAGGAAAGGTGGTCAATCGTTCTATAGTAAAACCCATCTATAAAGATTTATTTGAACCAAACAAAGTGATTAGTAACCTTTTAAAAGATTAATTTTCCACTCTAGTTTCCTCTGGTCTTCTTCCTTCCCCTCTTCTTTTCCCTCCTCCTCTTCCTTCCTTCCTTCCTTCCTTCCTTCCTTCCTTCCTTCCTTCCTTTCTTCCCTTCTCGTTCTTCCTCTTCTCTACCCCTTCCTTCTCCCCACCCCTATTTTCTTGGACCGGCGGATTTAAGTCTATTTTAAATTTGATACGTAAAAGCACGAAGTAAATTGTTTATGAGGTGGTGGGTGATGTTTCAACTCAAGTCTAGAATGCTTCTTTCTTAAAACTGTCTTTAAACTTTATGATTGTGTGTGAATGCACTGTCTCACGTGGAACCTGGGGAACAACTTGGTGGAGTTGGTTCTTTCCTGAACTCGTGTTGTTGAGCTTGCTTGGCCTTTGCCCATTGAGCTACCTTGCTGACCCCCAAGCCTAGGCTATTTTTTTGACTATGGGTAGAAGGGGTTTTAAGCCTGGGTGTAACATTTTCTGAAGAAGGTAAGGAGGTTTTTCTAGTGAACTCTCCATTTGAGGGGAAAAATCCTATATGCACATGAATGATTTGAAAATCACAGTTTGGGATGCAATACCCTTAGTAGAGAATACACAACAGAATTAAGAAGTAGCCTGAGCTGGCAAGAGGGTGACAGCAGAGGCATTTCATCTAGAGGTGCTGGGTATCTTCCTATAGGGAGCCATTCAAAGCCCCAGCTTGATGTGAGGACCTTAAAAGTTGTTTGTAGGAAAGTAGACTGGAAAGCTGATTAAGCAAGAATAAGAGTGACCAGGATCAGAAGATTGAGGGCGTTGGCAGTTAGCAGGTGGATTATTCCTTGGGAGAAAAACATCACAGGAGACAGTCATCTGGTAGGAGTCTAGCCTAGAACCCAGAAGAGATAACTTCCATTCTCCCACACTGTGGATTGCTGGAAGGTCTGGGTCATCTGGAGACAGTGCTAGGAGCCTGAAGGGGAGCTGGTCAGTAACTCCCATGGGGAAGAGTGAGAGTTTGGGTATTTTGTGTTTTAGACTTCTCTCTCTCTCTCTCTCTCTCTCTCTCTCAGGACATCATGGTGTATGTGTGAAGACAAGCTGTAGGCATCAGGGATCTGGGATCCAACTCCAGTTGTTGGGCTTAGAGGTGAGTTTCTTTACTCTCTGACCACTGAAATTTTATTTTCTTTCATTTGACTCTTCTTTGGTAGAGTTGTTTATTTTTTGACATGCAAAAAGCTATGTTTTTATAACACAGATTGATGAGTGGGGAGAGAAGAATACATTCAGGAAACCATTGCTATTATCGACACCAGGAAGAAATCCATTACCTCCAATGCCGGTCTCTGTCTCTCATTATCATTTATGGTAAGGACACTCACCACAAGTTTTCTCCCCTCCGGCAGTTTCTAAGTGTGTGATCCAGACTTGCTGACTCCAGGCAGTTAGCAGTGCAGATCTCTAGGATGTGTTCATCTGCAGAGCTGAGGAGAGCTCACACCTCTGCACTTTTGTATGCCACCATTTTCTTCTCCTGCAGCCTCTGGAAACAATCATTCTATCCTAGTTCTAAGTTTTATTAATTATGGTAATTTAGTTATTTGATTTTTAAATTTTAATTTTTAAAACATTATTTTATTTTTATTTATGTGAGTAGTGTTTACCTGCATGCATTTATGTGCACTGTTCTCATGCAGTGCCCTCAGAGGCCAGAAGAGGGCATTAAATCTCCTGGAATTTGATTTACATGGTTGTGAGCTGCCATGTGGATGCTGGGAACCAAACCTGGGTCCTTTGCAACAGCTGCTGAGCCATCTCTCTAGCCCTTATTTGATTTTTTTTATAGAGAGTTTTTTCTCCATTGCAGATTGGGAACTCTGTCAAGCTCTGAGACACGTCAGGTGGAGATCTGGATTTCATTTTGCCTAACCACCAGCAGCTGGCTAAACCTTGGAGGTGGAGCTCGGAGGTGCTGACTCATGGATACATCTATGAGTTTTTATATTCCTAGAATATTTTTCTGATACAAACACATTAATTTTAAACTATTTTATCCACCAATGGCATTAGTAGGAGTCTAATTCTGACCATTATATGTACATTTTACTTTATTTTACTTCGTTAGTTTAAATTTAAATACACCTATATTGTTTTGAATTGGAAAAGAAATATGATCATTAATAAAATAACTACACACGAAAGTGTATTATTTTAAACATCAGGTAATAACTGGCAGGTCAGGCCCATGCGCACAGGACTTATGTGGCAGATTTTGGGCGAAAAGATGGACAGAACTCAGTTTTGTTTATGGGTCAGAACCAGCCTTACCTGGTCTTTTGTCCACAGCAGCTTTTGTAGGACTAGAACAGGGTGGAACTTGGGGACCCAGACCCATGAAGTTCCAAATCTTTACTGTCTGGCTCTTTGAGTTTGGCCACATGGGGAATCCATAGCGGCTATGGAATGAGACAGTCACCAAGAGCCAGTGATGACAGGACCGTCTAATCTACCATCTCCACCTCTTGGTGGGACTGCAGGAGAGTGCCACCACACCTGGATGTATGCGAGGGAGCCCAGGGCTCTGTGCATGCTATGAAAACACCCTGTCAACTAAGCAGCACTTTCACGCTGGGGACAGTGTTCTGTAACTGAGATGGTGTGTATGTACATCTACAAGTGTGTGGTATTTCCATCTTTTTAAAAGATTATTTTATGTGTATGGGTGTTTTGCCTGGATGCATGTGTGTGCACCACATGTGTGCCAGGTACCCACGGGGCCCAGAAAAGAACATCAGACTCCCCGGAACTTGAGTTACAGATGGTTATTTGTTACAATGTGGGTGCTGGGAATCGAATCCAGGATCTCTGGAAGAGCAACCAGGGCACTGCTGAACCATCTCTCTAGTCCTGGGCAATTCTATCTTTTAAGAGGGAAGCTAGAATTCACAATGAATTCTTGTGGGAAAAAAAGTGAGTCTGGAGGGCCCTGGCACGCAACTGTTGTTAAGTATACAGACACATGGAAACCGTTTTCAGGAATTCTTCAGAACTTTAGAAAGTGTAGAGGTTGTATTTGTTTCCTGTGTTTATTAGATGAGGTTTTCTTTCACTGTCTCTGCTCAGTCTGAGTTTCTCAACTGTCTACCACATTTCCTATAGGATCCCAGAGGACTTGTTAGAGGGAAGACATTGAAGAGAATCGGAAACCTAGTCCCCCCCATTTCCCCTGAAGGCAGTTGGGAGTCACCACTTCTTGACTGGGAGGGGACTCCCTCTCCAGCTTGGTGATTTAAGATTCCGTTGTTGCATCTGTTTGTTTTGCTTGCAGCCAGTTCATGCTGGTTAAAGAAATGTCAGCACAGTGTGAGAGGAAAGTGCTGCAAAGGCAGAGGAAGGAAGGCTTTGGGATATGGTAATAGAGATAATGACTTAGGAAAACAGAAGCTCCTCTGCATCTGGGATGAGTGCAGAGGCCAGATGGTAGGGATGGAAGAGGAGAGGGAGATGGAGGGGCTTGTTGTGTCAAATCCTGTTGAACAGGTCTGAGCCCACTCCAAATGGACTTCTATCAATCCAAGGCCCTTTATAGTGTCAGATGACATGGGCCAGAGTGGAATGGCCTGAGGCCATCAGCCACAAGGAAGCATCTTGCCTGTGGGGTGGGGTGGGATGATAGGGTGCCAAACCCACCAGATGCTGGTCTCTGATGTAGTAAGAATGAAGGCAGAGTTGCAGATGGATTTTCCTCAGCTGAGTCCATTTCTTCTTAGTTTCTTATCATCCTTTGGTCATTTGTAGAGGGCAGATTGTTGCCAGAAAATATGTTTTATGTTACTTTTATTTACTTATTGAATTCTCAGTCATTAAATTACTTCCTATTCCTCGTTGGTCAATGTCAAAGTAAATGCATGACCTGGCATCCATTTTGCCACTCCTGAGAGAGTCCAGATGACATCTGGGAGAGAGCCAGAGCAATGCATTGACTGAAGACAAGGAAGTTATTTCCCAGTGGTGAACAGGGTGAGATTCAAAGAGAGACAGACTGAAGAGGCCCTGGGCTCAAATGGTTTATCTCTGCAATCATTCCTTTCTACTTGTGAGCAAGCTGGGATTTCACTTGTTCAAATCAATTTGACTTTTATATTTTTGCTTGTGAGAGTTCAACAAGTCTTTAGTCATTTGGGCGAGAAAGTAAAGATTTCTCCAAAATATGAGAAGGGTTTTGCTAGGTAGCTGAGAGCTACCTCTCTTGACACATCTTTATACCTGGAGTGCCAGGGTCTGTGCTGCACATGGCCACCAATGCCAGTTCCCAGACAGGGACTATCTTTCTTTCTTTTTTTTCAAGCAAGCAAACAAAAATTTTATTTATGAAATCTTATTTTAAGGTTTATTATAAAAAGTTACAAATTAAAAACCCAAATGCTAAAAACCCAGATCTAAAGACAGTACAACTCAGGACCCACCCCCTGCCCCCCCTACTGTTAGAGAAGCCATCAGAAGCGAAGCTGTGGATCAGCTT
This sequence comes from Mus musculus, assembly GCF_000001635.26. Lineage (NCBI taxonomy): Eukaryota > Metazoa > Chordata > Mammalia > Rodentia > Muridae > Mus > Mus musculus. Next base: position 3,655,508 of record NT_166305.2, read on the forward strand.
GGATCTTATACTTTCACTAATGACTATATTTTATATTTTCATGCTCTTTTTTTTTATTACGTATTTTCCTCAATTACATTTCCAATGCTATCCCAAAAGTCCCCCACACCCTCCCCCCTCCCCACTCCCCTCCCCACCCATTCCCATTTTTTGGCCTTGGCGTTCCCCTGTACAGGGGCATATAAAGTTTGCCTGTCCAATGGGCCTCTCTTTCCAGTGATGGCCGACTAGGCCATCTTTTGATACATATGCAGCTAGAGTCAAGAGCTCCGGGGTACTGGTTAGTTCATAATGTTGCACCTACAGTATTGCAGATCTCTTTAGCTCCTTGGATACTTTCTCTAGCTCCTCCATTGGGGACCCTGTGATCCATCCAATAGTTGACTGTGAGCATCAACTTCTGTGTTTGCTAGGCCCCAGCCTAGTCTCACAAGAGACAGCTCTATCACGGTCCTTGCAACAAACGCTTGCTAGTGTATGCAATGGTGTTATCGTTTGGAGGCTAATTATGGGATGGATCCCTGGATATGGCAGTCTCTAGATGGTCCATCCTTTTGTCTCAGCTCGAAACTTTGTCTCTGTAACTCCTTCCATGGGTGATTGTTTCCAATTCTAAGAAGGGGCAAAGTGTCCACACTTTGGTCTTCGTTCTTCTTCAGTTTCACATGTTTTGCAAATTGTACCTTATATCTCGCTATACTAAGTTTCTGGGCTAATATCGACTTATCAGTGAGTACATATTGTGTGAGGACCTTTGTGATTGTGTTACCTCACTCAGGATGATGCCCTCCAGGTCCAACCATTTGCCTAGGAATTTCACAAATTCATTCTTTTTAATAGCTGAGTAGTATTCCATTGTGTAAATGTACCACATTTTCTGTATCCATTCCTCTGTTGAGGGGCATCTGGGTTCTTTCCAGCTTCTGGCTATTATAAATAAGGCTGCTATGAACACAGTGGAGCATGTGTCCTTCTTACCGGTTGGGACATCTTCTGGATATATGCCCAGGAGAGGTATTGTTGGATCCTCCGGTAGTACTATGTCCAATTTTCTGAGGAACCGCCAGACTGATTTCCAGAGTGGTTGTACAAGCTTGCAATCCCACCAACAACGGAGGAATGTTCCTCTTTCTCCACATCCTCGCCAGCATCTGCTGTCACCTGAATTTTTGATCTTAGCCATTCTGACTGGTGTGAGATGGAATCTCAGGGTTGTTTTGATTTGCATTTCTCTGATGATTAAGGATGTTGAACATTTTTTCAGGTGCTTCTCAGCCATTCGGTATTCCTCAGGTGAGAATTCTTTGTTTAGCTCTGAGCCCCATCTTTTAAGGGGGTTATTTGATTTTCTGGAGTCCACCCTCTTGAGTTCTTTATATATATTGGATATTAATCCCCTATCTGATTTAAGATAGGTAAAGATCCTTTCCCAATCTGTTGGTGGCCTTTTTGTCTTATTGACGGTGTCTTTTGCCTTGCAGAAGCTTTGCAGTTTCATGAGGTCCCATTTGTCAATCCTCAATCTTACAGCACAAGCCATTGCTGTTCTATTTAGGAATTTTCCTCCTGTGTCCATATCTTTGAGGCTTTTCCCCACTTTTTCCTCTATAAATTTCAGTGTCTCTGGTTTTATGTAAAGTTCCTTGATCCACTTAGATTTGATCTTAGTACAAGGTGATAGGAATGGATCTATTCGCATTCTTCTACATGATAACAACCAGTTGGGCCAGCACCATTTGTTGAAAATGCTGTCTTTCTTCCACTGCATGGTTTTAGCTCCCTTGTCGAAGATCAAGTGACCGTAGGTGTGTGGGTTCATTTCTGGGTCTTCAATTCTATTCCATTGGTCGACTTGTCTGTCACTATACCAGTACCATGCAGTTTTTATCACAATTGCTCTGTAGTACAGCTTTAGGTCAGGCATGGTGATTCCACCAGAGGTACTTTTATCCTTGAGAAGAGTTTTTGCTATCCTAGGTTTTTTGTTATTCCAGATGAATTTGCAGATTGCTCTTTCTAATTCGTTGAAGAATTGAGTTGGAATTTTGATGGGGATTGCATTGAATCTGTAGATTGCTTTTGGCAAGATAGCCATTTTTACAATGTTGATCCTGCCAATCCATGAGCATGGGAGATCTTTCCATCTTCTGAGATCTTCTTTAATTTCTTTCTTCAGAGACTTGAAGTTTTTATCATACAGATCTTTCACTTCCTTAGTTAGAGTCACACCAAGATATTTTATGTTATTTGTGACTATTGAGAAGGGTGCTGTTTCCCTAATTTCTTTCTCAGCCTGTTTATTTTTTGTGTAGAGAAAGGCAATTGACTTGTTTGAGTTAATTTTATATCCAGCTACTTCACCGAAGCTATTTATCAGGTTTAGGAGTTCTCTGGTGGAATTTTTAGGGTCACTTATATATACTATCATATCATCTGCAAAAAGTAATATTTTGACTTCATCTTTTCCAATTTGTATCCCCTTGATCTCCTTTTGTTGTCGAATTGCTCTGGCTAGGACTTCAAGTACTATGTTGAATAGGTAGGGAGAAAGTGGACAGCCTTGTCTAGTCCCTGATTTTAGTGTGATTGCTTCAAGCTTCTCACCATTTACTTTGATGCTGGCTACTGGTTTGCTGTAGATTGCTTTTATCATGGTTAGGTATGGGCCTTGAATTCCTGATCTTTCCAAGACTTTTATCATGAATGGGTGTTGGATCTTGTGGAATGCTTTTTCCGCATCTAACGAGATGATCATGTGGTTTTTGTCTTTGAGTTTGTTTATATAATGGATTACATTGATGGATTTTCGTATGTTAAACCATCCCTGCATCCCTGGAATAAAACCTATTTGGTCAGGATGGATGATTGCTTTAATGTGTTCTTGGATTCGGTTAGCGAGAATTTTATTGAGGATTTTTGCATCTATATTCATAAGGGAAATTGGTCTGAAGTTCTCTATCTTTGTTGGATCTTTCTGTGGTTTAGGTATTAGAGTAATTGTGGCTTCATAGAATGAGTTGGGTAGAGTTTCCTCTACTTCTATTTTGTGGAATAGTTTGTGCAGAACTGGAATTAGATCTTCTTTGAAGGTCTGGTAGAACTCTGCACTAAACCCATCTGGTCCTGGGCTTTTTTTTGGCTGGGAGACTATTAATGACTGCTTCTATTTCTTTAGGGGATATGGGACTGTTTAGATCGTTAACTTGATCCTGATTTAACTTTGGTACCTGGTATCTGTCTAGAAATTTGTCCATTTCGTCCAGGTTTTCCAGTTTTGTTGAGTATAGCCTTTTGTAGAAGGATCTGATGGTGTTTTGGATTTCTTCAGGATTTGTTGTTATGTCTCCCTTTTCATTTCTGATTTTGTTAATTAGGATGTTGTCCCTGTGCCTTCTAGTGAGTCTAGCTAAGAGGGGGGGGGGGGACTATCTTTCAAGCTGTACCTTATTCAGGAACTTACTAGCCTGAGGAGACTGTAGATTAATAACTCCAGGGTTGGCTTATTCAGGAACTTACTAGCCTGAGGAGACTGTAGATTAATAACTCCAGGGTTGGCTTTCTATGTTATCTTCAGCCAGAGATCACAAAAGAACTGAAAACAAAGGCTGTCAATCATTCCAAAGTTGTCAAATCATCCCTCTGGTCTGCCAGAACACCACCAGAATTTCTTTGATGGTGTTTCTCTCTATGAAGTCATGACAAATGATGACCAGCAAAGAGTGGCAAGACGAATCAATACCACAAAGCCTTGTCAATGAAGACCAGAGTCGGCAAAGCCCAATGATGACCAGAAAAGAATGGCAAGGTGAACCAGTACTGTACAGAGATGTCGACCATCAGTTGGGTTATACTTTTCAAACATCACATGCTCTCTCAAGCATCCACACTTGCAGAACACCATATGCCGTTTTCCCAGGCTGCTTCCAGAGAAACATCACTTGTCTGTTCTCAGCAAAAATATCCTCTCATAAGACAGTTTCCAGAAAAATATCACATGACAGAGTCTCCAGAAATTTCCAGTTCAATATAGTACAAATGTACAAGAAAATGAAGGTATCCCCTGCCTTCTCCCACTCTTATCTGTAACATCTAAGATCTGTGCTATGTAAAGATGGGTGCTTGCTGCCTCCAGTCCATCTTATGGTTAGTCTGGCCTTTTGTGTGTGTAAGTGTTCATGTGTGCATGTGTGTGTGTGCATGCGTGTGTGCAGCCAAAGAATGAGAGTGAGTGTTGTCCTCAATTATTATCTTGTTTCTTTGTTCGTCCTTCCTTCCTTCCTTTCTTTCTTTCTTTCTTCCTTTCTTTCTTTCTTTCTTTCTTTCTTTCTTTCTTTCTTTCTTTCTTTCTTTCTTTCTTTCTTTCTTCCTTCCTTCCTTCCTTTCTTTCTTTCTTTCTTTCTTTCTTCCTTTCTTCCTTTTTTTCTTTCTTTCTTCTAGGTTGACTTGCCAACAACCCCCTTGGACCCTTCTATCTCTGATTCCCCAAGCTCTGGGATTAAAGACTAATCACACACAGCTTTTTTAAAAAAATTTATCCTTTGAAATTTTTATACATGTATTTTGATTCTATCTACTCTTCATTCAAACTCCCCCTCCCCCGCATCATGTCTCCCACCCAACTTCATGTCCTGCTTTTGTTTATCTATTTTTTTGTTTATCCATGGAGTCTAATTGCTACTCATATGCACATGGACCTGTGGCCATCTACTGGGATACTGGAACCTACCCATGGCTGCACTCCTATGGAAAAAACGACTCTCCCTTCCCCAGCAGCCACCAATGGCCACTAGCTTCTCAGTTAGGGATGGACCTTGGGTGCCCTGCCCCATCCATGCTGGAAATGTTAACTGGCTTGCTTTTATTCAGATCTTGTGTAGGCAGTCAGAGCAGCCATGAATTCATATGTGCAGCATGATGTCATGTCCAGAAGGCAGGGCCTTCCTCTCCAGCCCCCAGCTCTTAACATCCTTTCTGCCCCATCTTCCTTGATGGTCCCTGATCCTTGGCGGCAGGGAGTAGAGTTTGGTCCAGGTATCCCACGTACAGCTGAGTATCACAGTTGTTATTCTCAGGAGTTTGAACAGCAATGCATCTCTGCATTAACCACTTCCTACTGAAGAGAGAAGCCTCTGTGAGCAAGCTTTGAAGTAGCCAAAATTTATAACTATAAACAAACACTTAGAAGGTAATTTAGAGGTCAATATCAATATGCTCTCCTCAGGGCTTATGGCTTCCATAGCTATGAATTTTGGCCATGGTTGCATTATCATGAGTGGTTGCTTACCCTAGAAATAGTCTTGCCATTATCACGCCAGTGGGCACATCCCATTTAATGAGCTAGTATTATAGATATAGCAACCACTCTAGTGCTGGTTAAAGCTATTGATATCTTTTCTCTGCCAGTAACCTTCATAGTGCAGCAGGGAGAGTTTCCAGGACAGTTCGAGACTGGTTTCTCTGTGTCCTGCAGCCAAAGTGTGTGGTGTCTTCAGCAATAGGTTTCTACCATGTAGTTTTGGGGACCAAGAGCAATGATAATAGCCTGTATTGTTTTGGGTGCCTTTGAGACCTCTCTGACAATAACTCATAGAGAGGTAACTGGAGCCATAGCTGGTTCTGGGGAATTAAACTCAGGTCTTAGACTGAATCTCTCCTCCAGCTCCTGGAATAGCTTTTTATTTATTTATTTTAACAGGAAGTGAGTTTTGAGACACAAAGCTATGCATATTGGAGCACACATATGTAACAGCAGGGAGTTATTCTGAGAAGGAAGGACAAATGTAAACCTTGGGGCTAGAGAGATGGGCCAACAGTTAAGCACATTTACTGCTCTTGCAGAAGACCCAAGTTTAGCTCCCAGCAGCCACACGGCTGCTAGCACCCATTTGTAACTCCAGTTCCGAGGGACCTGACACTTTGTTCTAGTCTCTGTGGGACTGAGCACGTGTGTAGGCATGCTCATACACAGAAAACAAGAATAAAAATGTAAATCTAGGAAAAATTCCCTGATGCTTGTAAGGCTCAGGAAGTAGAACATGGGAAAAGACAGGTTAAAGCCAAATATATGAAAATATCTATCCCCAAATCAGAGACAGTTGAGAGATGAGACCCTTTTAATATTGCTTCTCCTGCCACGTGCGCATGGCTGTACAAGAACCTTTCCCACACAAAACAAGAAACCCCACTTTTCATGATTTGTTCCTTATTTCAGACCCTGGAAGCATGAAAAATCTGGTCTAAACTATAAACATATTTGGAATCAGAGGGTTCTGGGAACAGACTTCCAGGATATCCCTCCAGACAGCGAAGAAGGCAGAGTCATTCAGGCTGTGAGAGAGTTCAGCCTGGGTGGTGGGCTCTCCTGAGAGGCTGCAGCCTTACGTTCCAGCACAGAGGGAAGAACCAGTCCCATCTTCATGAGATAAGTAGAGGATCTTCTAGTGAAGGCTGCTGACTGATTATTTTTTTTCATTTTTGTGAGTACATGGTCTCTGTCTTCAGACACACCAGAAGACAGCATTGGATTTCCATTGCAGATGGTTGTGAGCCACCTCTCCAGTCTGGACTGTTTTGGTTTTTTTTTTTCAATTTAAAATATTATTATGAGTTTTTTGAGACAAGGTCTTACCCTGCAGCTCAGGCTGATATGAACATGTGAACTCCCTGCCTCAATCTCTGCAGTGCTGGGGTAACAAGTATGGGTCATCACAGTCAGCCAGTTCTTAGAATTAATGACATTCTTGGACCTTAAGTTGGGGTGGCTTCATTTTCACCATGCAGAACTTATCTCTCTTTCTCCCTTGGCCCTGTTCTTTTTTTTTTTTTTTTTTTTTTTACATATTTATGTGTGCATTTATGTGTACACAAGTATTTGTATGTATCATGAATAAATAACAAAGTCAGCATGTTAGCATGCCCACTTTAAAAATATCAGTCAATATTAAAAAGACAAGAAGAAAACGGATTACAATTTATCAACAGAGATAACAATGATTTATAGGTTCTTGTATGGCATACACTTTCCTGTACGTAGAAGAAAACATATTATTTTGTAATTTCTAATTTCTAACCTAGCATTCTATTATATGCAATTTTCTCTATTGTTAAAAGTCTTCAGCCTTTTAGTTATTTTAAATTTTATGTATTTCCTCCTAAATTATCAGAGCAGTAGATAATTATTATAGAAAACTTGATGAATTTTGAAAACTATTAAGAAAGAACAATAATTTATAACTCTAGCACTTACAGCTAATATCTATTACCTTTTGGTACATTTTTTCCTGAATACAGATATAAATAAGCACTAATATCTAGAAGTCCATTTCTACACATAGACATAAATATTAATAAACTAACAAAACTATGATTTCTAAAAATACTAGAACCTATGTCTTTTGCATAATAATTTTTTCTTTTTTATTTTCTCCTTTTTTAAAATTTATTTTCCTTTTTTTTTCCTTTTCCATTTTTTATTAGGTATTTAGCTCATTTACATTTCCAATGCTATACCAAAAGTCCCCCATACCCACCCAGGCCCTGTTCTTTATACCCCAAATATTACTTAAGCATCTACTAGTGGTATATTCTGGGTAGGTGCAGGGGGCACAGATATCGCTCGATGGAGATGTACTTAAAGAACTCACTATCTATCCTCTTAGATTATTTTTTTCCATTTATTCTTAAAGATAATTCACATACACCTCTTATTCAGAATCCTAATTCTTTGAGGATTGATACTTTTTTATGTAGAAGATGTGACCAAAATAAATATTATATAACATATTATATATGTATACACACACACACACACACACACACACACATACACATACATATACACATAATATATTATAATGCTTATAGTTCTCATTATTTTCCAACTTGAGCTGCAAGGAATCTTGAAGTATTAGTTGCTGTCATGTCATTAAAGAAGGCATTTTTATTTAGTATGTAAAGGCATATTTTAATAGATTTTCCTTTCATCTGACATGGTTTGAGTGGTTTCCAAGTGCGAGCTGAGGGAGGAGTTTTGTGTGTCTTTATCTTTCAGTTTTTGCTCCCAGGAGGTGCATTCTTAGAAAAGCCCCCATGTTACAGAAAAGGATGCATAGTTTTGGGGGCCACATCCTGTCTATTTTAAATGATTGGAGAGGGGAAGACATTGTATCCAAGACTGTAATTTTCTGGATGACTCTGTCTTATTACGGTTACTATCCTGTGCAGAGCAGTCGTGTGGTTCTCACTGGAAATCCTGCCGACAATTTTCTTTGGGGCATCCATCATTTCATAGGGAGACCCAGTGCAAATGGGGACTAGACAGAGCAACTGAGCATCGAGGGAAGCCCTTCCACTGGGCACTTTCAGGGACTTCTTAGGGAGTGAGAGGTGGGAGTGGGGTGGATGATAGGGGTGGGGCATGGATTAGTTCAGATAAAATCCCAAGCTGTGGTCAGCCAGACATCCAGACTTCCGTTTGCTTAGTCTCTCATAAGATAGATTGGGACTACAACCAATTATAAATTTTGATAAAAATAAAAGTGTTTTTCCTGGGTGGGCTGTCACTAGTTTTTCAGAAGGAGTTGGGTTCCTGTGTAAACTCACTTTGTGAGTCTGATCTGAGTGCTCAGTTGACAGAGGTAGTGATTTGTTTAAAGCACACATATACCTGTACTGGGGCTGTAGCTCACTTGGTAGAATTCATGCCATGCTAGAGGCCCTGGTTCAAGTTCCAGCATTGCATCAACTGGCAGGGCTAGCACATGGTTCCACCACTCAGGAGGACTTCAAGTTCAGGGGTTATCTTCAGCTACATAGCAAGTTGGAGGACAGCCTGGGATAAATAAGACCAGATCTTAAAACATACACACAAGGCAGCAGCGGCAGCCGCGGTGGCTGCTGGGGCTGATTGCTCAGAGCGCCTCTGGCTGCTGGCGGCACTCAGCTGGGCACATCTCACCCGTGCCATGGTGTTGCGTCCAACTCGACCAGCAAGGAAAACGCAACCACCGGTTCTTCTTAATGCAGTTTACTCAGGCAGCTTCTCTCTTCAACTCCCCCGAGCCTTGGGGTACAAGCATTTTTATGCATTCAAGCCACAACCACGCCTCAACCAATCACCACAGGTCACATCACCTCACCAGGCAGGTTTGCTCAGCCAATCAGGGATTAAGGGCGAGCCATCCACCAAATATGAGCTTGTTTACTGCCTGGCACAGATTTCTGTCCAGCTGGCCAGGGAGTCTGGAATGGCTTCCCACAATTCCCCCTTTTATATTCTTTTGAAGCAAGCTCCATGGGTCTGATTCCCAGTGTGCAGAAATAGGGGTCATGTACAGGATTGACTCTTAGGCTCACAGGTTTTTACCCAGAGCAACCCTGACCTGCTCCCGTGCCGTTATTCCTGGGGGAAGGACACTAGGACACTTAACCCTCATGCAATCAGTCATACCTCCCAGAAATCGTCAAACAGCTTCCAGACTAACATCTGTGCAGTGCTTAGCCTTAAAACCCTGTGGAGCGATGGCTTCATTGTTCATTCTTCATGGCAACAAGCCAAATCTGAGGTGACTGCCCTGCTTCCACTGTGGCAAAAGCTTGCACCACCATGGCGACAGTGCGGACCTGGGCATTCTGCAACCGACACATACACCATACATATAACATGCATGCCAAAACAAGGGCCACAGCGAGGGCACCTATCCCAGCCCATTCTTTCCCGATGCCAAGCCAGGATCCACTCGGGTAGAATTCACAGTGACAATCACCGAGCGAAGCTCATTCATCTTGCCATCAAATTTTTCAGTCCAATTTCTTAACAGGAATTTCTTCACACCAGCAAGATCAGCTTCTTCATTTTGACAGTGTCACACTAGCTGCTCCGGAACCCACACTGGCTCTGCGTGATTCTGTGGAAACATGCAAACAGACCCTCTCGCCCAGGCCAACACGGGATCCGGACCATTCCATGATCCTGTAAGCACATCCTTCCATTTAGCATACCCCAGTTTACTGGGGCTGGTATTAGCACGTCATTCAGCAGCAGAGCGACCTTCCTTATCCAATTGTAAAAAATTTAGGGTAAAAAGAGCTAAGGAGAGTCTTATCTTTGGGGTATGGCCATAGCCTATTCCCCCTTTTTGTTTTATTAATAATTCTTTTAAGGTTCCATGTGCTCGTTCAATGATTCCTTGGCCTTGAGGATTATATGGCGGGCCGTGTTTAACTTGTCACATCCATTTGCCATACCTGTAGAGGGAGCAATCCTCTAGGATTCACTCCATAAGAAGGCGGGTGTTGAAACTCTAGGCAACGTTCACAGGTAGTGACTACATCTCGAGCTTGTGCTCTAGAGATTCCAAATTTTCTCTGCAGAGTTTTAGCATTAACATGCAATTTAGAATGAAATTGTGAGGCTAACTCCATAGGGGATGCTAAAAATATGAACTCCATATGAATACAATTATCCACAATATCATTTCCCCTACTTAAGGGTCCTGGAAGTCCACTATGGGCACTGACATGTCCAATATATAATGGTTGGTGTCTTTCCCACAGCAGCTTCTGTAATTGTAAGGCCAAGGCTTGGATGGTACTATGAGCTTTTATTTGGCCAGCCACTTCTAGGGATAAAACTAAATTAACTACATATTGTGAATCTGAAATTAGATTAAAAGGAAAATCACAATCCTTAATGACCTCAATAACTATTTGTAATTCCACCATCTGCGGAGTACAGGGATAATATTGTCTGACCACAGGATCTTTCCCCTCTACCATATATACTCCACATCTGGTTTTTGATCCATCAGTAAACACATTAACTGCATCCTTAATGGGTGTTTTCCTCACCACTTGAGGGAAAATGACTGGATGTTCCTTAAAAAAGGTCATTAACGGATGTTTGGGATAATGATTATCAAATGGGCCCTCATTAATACAGGCTAAAATAGCCCACTCATCAATATTTGCTGTTAGGACCTTTTGCTGATACCCATCATAAGGGATTACAATAGAGCTGGGTTTTATACCAAAAAATTGTAAACAATGCTGAATTCCCAACAAGGCTAAAGAAGCCACTGTTGTAGGATAATGATCTAATGTCCTCCCAGTGGATATTTTGGAATGGATCCATAACAATGGGTTTTCTTGCCACAATAATCCTGTGGGTTGCATCTCAGTAGGTAATATTATCAAAATGATGGGTAACCCTTCTCTACAATGCTGAAGCTGGACTTTAAGCAATTCTTCTTCCACTAGGGTAAGGGCCTTTCTAGTACCTAACAATTTCTGAAAATCATTTAAAGTATGCAAGGAATCAACCCTCAACTGTATCTTTTGAGGCCAAACGGCTGTAGGGGCGATCCTTGCTCCTAAACAGGACACTATTTTCAACAAATTCCTACCCCATAAGGTAATGGGCAGCTCAAGCACATATGGTTGAAACATCCCATCATGCCCTTCCTTATCTTTCCAAGGGAGCATCCTGGCACTTATGTCTGGGCTCTTTGCATAGCCCAGGCCTGGTAATATTTGTTCTCACTCCTGAATCGGCCATCCTTTTGGCCAGTCCTTAAACCAAAAGGCAGTAAGAAAAATTACCCAAATGGCTAGAAAAAGAAAGTAATCCATAGACTGTCCCTATTACCCTCTTACTTTCACTACCCTCTTACTTTCACTTTCTCATCTCCAGAGCCGGAGAGCCTTATTGTCTCTTACCGAGAGCCTAATTGTCTCTTTACTGAGAGCCTAATTGTCTCTTTATCGACAGCCTAATTGTCTCTTACCGAGAGCCTAATCCCAATCCCGGGATGGTGAGTTACTTACCATACTCATTCTGTCAACAGACCTTGACTGCAGAAAGTTCTGAATCTCTTCGGTGGGGGAGTCGGGTCCCGGGTTTCAGTACCACTTGTTGTGTCCAACTCGACCAGCAAGGAAAACGCAACCACCGGTTCTTCTTAATGCAGTTTACTCAGGCAGCTTCTCTCTTCAACTCCCCCGAGCCTCAGGGTAAATGCATTTTTATGCATTCAAGCCACAACCACGCCTCAACCAATCACCACAGGTCACATCACCTCACCAGGCAGGCTTGCTCAGCCAATCAGGGATTAAGGACGAGCCATCCACCAAATATGGGCTTGTTTACTGCCTGGCATAGATTTTCGTCCGGCTGGCTAGGGAGTCCAGAATGGCTTCCCACACCATGGCAGGAGCCAGCAGCACTCGGAGCGCTCAGCCCCTGCACTGCCTCTGCCAATGCCTGCCGCAATGACTTCCAGTGGTGCTTCTCACAGGTGAAGGGCACTGGCGACGAGGATGTGGCAGCAGGTCTTATGTAGTTCAGCCTCTCCTCAAACCTTGATCTCCTGCTCCTCCATCTCCCAGGTGTGCTAGGACTGAGCCGTCATCTCCACTGTTGAGTTTAACTACTCTGGAGACCTTCTTGCAACAGGAGACAAAAGTGGCAGAGTTGTTATCTTCCAACGGGAACAAGAGAAAGGCTGCACTCACTCTAGGGGAGAGTACAATGTTTACAGTACCTTTCACAGTCATGAGCCAGAGTTGGACTATCTGAAAAGTCTAGAAACTGAAGAAAGATTTAATAAAATCAGGTGGTTACCACAAACAGAATGCTACTCATTTTCTACTCTCTACACATGATAAAACTATTAAATTATGGATATAAATGAACTGGATAAGAGAGAATTTAGAATTACGGCACTACGGGTTCCATTATCGAAGCCCATGGATCTTAATGATGGTCTGAGAATTAACCTATGGCATTTAGAAATCACAGATAGGAGCTTCAACATTTTGGACATCAAGAGAAGTAATATGGAGGAGCTGACAGAAGTCACCACTGCCGCAGAGTTCCACCCACACCAGTGCAAGGTATTTGTCTACAGCAGCAGCAAGGGAACCATCGGGTTGTGTGGCATGTGTTCCTCTGCCCTATGTGATAGGCATGCTGAGTTTTTTTGAAGAGCCAGAAGATCTCAGCAGTAGCTCCTTTTTCTCAGAAATAATTTCATCTGTATATGATGTCAAGTCCAGCCACAATGGTCGATACATGATGACCAGAGACTGTCAGTGTAGGCATGGGACCTCAAACATGGAGGGCAGGCCTGTCGAGACCCACCAGGTACATGTGTACCTACGAAGCACGCTCTGCTCCTTGTGTGGGAATGATCGAATCTTTGACAAGTTCCAGAGAATGCTGCTGGAACGGTTCAGACAGCCATTGTTCTGGCTGGTTTTGTGTCAACTTGAGACAGCTGGAGTTATCACAGAGAAAGGAGCTTCAGTTGAGGAAATGCCTCCATGAGATACAACTGAAAGGCATTTTCTCAATTAGTGATCAAGGGGGAAAGGTCCCTTGTGGGTGGGACCATCTCTGGACTGGTAGTCTTGGGTTCTATAAGAGAGCAGGCTAAGCAAGCCAGAGGAAGCAAGCCAGTAAAGAACATCCCTCCATGGCCTCTGCATCAGCTCCTGCTTCCTGACCTGCTTGAGTTCCAGTCCTGACTTCCTTGGTGATGAACAGCAGTATGGAAGTGTAAGCCAAATAAACCCTTTCCTCCCCAATTTGCTTCTTGGTCATGATGTTTGTGCAGGAATAGAAACCCTGACTAAGACAGCCATCATGACGGGGTCCTACAACAACTTCTTTAGAATGTTTGATAGAAACACTCAGAGGGATGTTACACTGGAAAGAGAGAACAGCGAACCCTGAGCCAGACTGAAGCCCCGGAAAGTATGTACAGGGGTTAAGAGAAAGAAAGATGAGATTAGCGTGGACAGTTTGGCCTTCAATAAGAAGATCCTTCCCAAGCCTGGCACCCCACGGAGAGCATTATTGCTGTAGCTGCCACCAATAACTTGTATATTCCAGGACAAGATCAACTAAGGAAAGTGACTGGAGGACCAGGTGTTGTCTTGTATTGTCCTCTCCATTGAGAATAGCGACTCAATTCAACTTCCCTCACAGACACAGGAGAAGGAGGGGTCTCAGCTGGAGTCTTGGGAGAGATGAGTGCAACTGCTGAAGGGAAAACCTGCTCGAAGCCCAACTGGTGGACTCTGCTCGATAAAGGCCATTACTCAAATGTAAAACAAAACAGAACAAACACACACACACACACACACAGAGTGAGAGAGAGAGAGAGAGAGAGAGAGAGAGAGAGTTCTCCAAACAACCTGACTTGGTTTTGTTTTATTTTTAAAAAGGGTCTGAGTCTTTATGGATGAAAACAAAACAAAAAAAAAAGCAAAGCAAAACAAAACGGGGACATGAAAGCTCCAGGATATTGCTGGGGAGAGGGTTTATTGTACTGCACTGGACCTGCAGACTGAATGGAGCCATGAGAGGTGGCAGGGAGGTAGGCGTTGACAGAGAAAGAGAAGAGAGAGGGGTCAAAGAGATCACTGGGAACCAGGAGGGCATATGGCCAAAATGGCTGGGTTTTATAGGAAAGAGAAGCTGGGGGAAGGGAGGTTTAGGGCAGGGGCCCAGGTAAGCCAGCCAGGAAGATTTGTAACAGATACTAGTGAAAAGGGAGAGGCTGGCAGGGAACCCGCTCTCATATGTTAAATAGGCACCCCAGGTAGCCATTTATCCTGGGTTTGTTTGAGATTTCAGGCTTTCTATACCCAAGCTGGAGCTGAAGGTTGGTCCTCCTGCCTCAACTCTCAAGTGCCAGACTTGTTTCAACTGAGGAATGAGACATTGCTTCTATCCATACAAAGAATAAGGATTCTCTAGAAGTATGTTTTGAAAGAGGTGAACTGTAATGATAAACAGGAGCAACAACACCAAGTGAAACCAAAACCAACCAAACAAGAAAACAAAGCCAGGAAAGAACAACAACAAACTAACGAGGCCCTCCACAGATTGAGTTTGAGGCCAGCCTGGGAGATATGAAACGGTCACCACATCAATAACAAACAGAGGCTGTTTATTGCCCAAGCATATATATATATATATTTTTTTTTTTTTTCCTTTGAACAACGCTTTCACAGCTCATAGACATTTCCGGAACATTTCTCACACCAGTTAGAGTTGAATTGATTGGCTTCAAGGACTGAAAAGCAAAGACATTAAGCTTTCCGCTCACACCAACCAAGGGCCTTTTGGTCACATCTTCTCCAAACAGAACGCCTCTTAGACCCTATTCTCTTTCTCTCCCTTTTTCTTTCTCTCTTGAAGTACAATCACAGAGAGCTTGGCAGAGCCCCCACTTCTCTTTCTCGTCCATCCTGCTCAGGTTGCTGGTGGTTGAGAGGTATTAAGCCTGGCCCGAAGGGCAGGGTGTGTGGAGGCCTCTTGGTTTCTCTGGCAGTTACTGGGGGGTGGGGGTGGGGTGGGCAGTGTTGACAGGCCTGGGAGAAAGCGGAGGTGGGACTCCAGAGCCAGCAGGAGGACCTCAATGACAGAGGAAGGGTGCCTTCAAGGCAGAGAGGAGCAGCCTCCGAGGCTCTGTGTTGTATGCTGGCTTCAACTCCTTAGGAAAACAGCCTCAAAAACTCACCAGAGAAGCAGGCCTCTCTTTTTTAGGCGATGTTCTGCAAAGGAGAAAACTCTGCTGTTGTCTCTTCATCCCAGGCCTGGATCAATGCCGTGGAAATCTTGATTCTTCCATCTCAGCTCTGTCTACAGGCCCAAGTTTAAACCTGTGCCCTGCTGGACAGCTTGAGGTGACAGTTTGGCCAAGATGCTATGGAATAATGGAAGAGAAAACACTACTTAATGATAGGGAACTGGCCTGTGAATTCCTGGTTCACCCTCACAAAATGGAAAACTGCGTACAACACTGAGTGATCTTTTGAAAGCGTGTTGGGACACTACCGTAAACACAATTCTACTTCCTGTAATTCCGAAGCTCGGTGCAAAGACTCAGGAGACGTGATAATGAAGGCAACAAGGACTGTGTGCATCGAGTCGTCAGACTTTGGTTCCTAGAAGGACTGATGTGGTTGTGCAGAATAGAAGATTTTCTTGAAATGACTAAGTCACCTTCCAGGAAACACTCTCCTCTTCCTGGGAAGACTTTAAATGTGCCCTGTGGGTTTTGATGAGGTTAGATCAATCTAATCATTTTAGTCCGTTTAATGAGTCAGGGCGACGACTGCAGAGAATGGGAAATCACGCAATCTTCGGGAGGACTGAGATGGAAGCCTAGCCCCTGGGCATCTAGGCACTGATTCTTCTTGTCAGAGGGCTCAGTTTATTGCAAAACAATTAGATTAGTTTCATTAGTTAAACCTTAAAACCCTGATATTAAAAACTTTAGCTTCCCTATAGAACCTCCTACAATCTGAATGCTTAGTAAGGATTTAATTATAGTGGACTCTTAGGCTGAGAAACTGAGCCCCCTTTTCTGGCCTTTGTACAATTAAGTGCCTGTCAAACTCAGGCAACCCCTAATTTTCTTTAAGTGAAAGCAGTTGATGAGCTTAAAACCAATTCTGCCCTTAGGGCTTTTCTTTTTTAAATGAAAGTCTTATAATTAGAAATGAAAGTTCATAGAAACTTAAAAGACTTTCCCCCCTTCTTTTTTTCACCCCCTGTGGATATACTTCACTCAGACAAAAGCTGGAGAGTTTTGTCATTACTGATGTTGGGCGTGGCAGCTTCATACCCAGTTGGGAGGAGTCGCTTGAAGCTGGTGCTAGCAGAGTCTTGGACTGTAGTAGAGCCTCTCCATGACCTGGATGCTCAAATCTTGTTCAGGAGTCAGGAAATCAGCACCACCTTCTGGGAAAAGCAAAGCTTCGGGTTCCTCCTAGGCTCACAGACAGCCACCGCTGCGCGTGAGACCCCGTAGGCTGAAAGAACATTAGAGTCCAAGAAACACCTACGCATAAAACTTGTTCCTGGGGGAAACGTGAAGGTTAAAGTAATAATATATTGAACTTGTCTTCAATGTTAGAGCATTTTGTAAATTAAAGAGCAGCCGGCTTTGTTTCTCGCATCATAAAATCCAGGCAATTAGTGCTGCCCAAAGAGTATTTTGAAGCTCGTGATCCTGCCTGCGGGGAGAGACAGCCGCGCCTGGGGATCTGCCATCCTGATGAGTCTGGAACCCAAAATTTTAGGACCCCCGGTAGATCTAGCTTTTGTTAGTTTTTCTCAAAGGAAATGTACGTTCTACTCGAGAGTATCTTCTTAAGAGGAGTGCTCACTAAATATTTTTCAAATAGGTGACTACACTAAGGTGAGGTTGTACTGGATTTAGAAACTGGATTTAGAGCGTGTTAGGACACCCCACCCGACCCTCGCCTCACTCCCTTTTGCCTTGTGAACACCAGTCTGGGAGGCCCGTTTTAGACACTGCCTCCATCGATCTCTTCTGCTGTACTGTGAGCTCTATGAGGGCATCTTGGTTTCTTAGAATCTTGCTATTGAACAGTGTTTGTGTTTTATTTTGGGGTATGTGTTGTGTGTGCACTAAGATGTGGGTGTGTGAGAATGTCAGATGTCTTCCTCTCTCACTCTCTGTCTTATTGCCCTGAGACAGGGTCTTCCACTGAGAGGCTAAGCTGGCTGGCTGGCCAGCGAGCTCTCAGAATCTACCTGCCTCCACTCCCCAATGCTGGAGTTACTGGCACACACAGCTATGCCCTGCTGCCTGTGTGTGTGTGTGTGTGTGTGTGTGTGTGTGTGTGTGTGCTGGGTATTGGAATCCAATCCTCATGCTTTTAAAATAAGCACTCTTACCCGTTGAGTCATTTCCTCAGCTCCCTCTACCTCTGTATTAATTATAGCAAAGTATTTGCAACATGAAATTTCCCATTTTGGCCATTCTGAAAGTGTCCTGTCCAGTGGCATTGAAAATGATGACTCTTTGTAGCCACCATCCTTTTCTATCTTGTAAAATGGAAACTCTATATCAATGAACAATAGCTGTCCAGCTTCTTTGTATATAGTGCAGGCTAGCCTCTAACTCCTGGTCTGGCCTTGAACACATGCCTTTCTTCCTCCACCACCCCCATGTTGTGATTATAGATTCAGGCACCACACCCTGCTTCATTGCGCTCACTGAGCAATCTAATGGCTAAAAATGTTGAATGTTTTTCATGACAATATGTATTTCTTCATTTGAAAACTGCTCAGTTTATCCTCTCATTTATTGATGGGGTTATTGGTTCTTTGAGTGTTTAATGATTTGAGTTCTTTATATATGGTGGACATTAGTCCCTGTGCTGGTTGGTTTTTGAGAACTTGACACAAGCCTGAACATACCCAGGGGAGGAAAATCATACCAGAGAAACTGTTTAGATAAGCTTGGCCTGTGGGTACATCTGTGGGGCATTCTGTTGATTGCTAATTGATGTGGGAGGGGCCAGCCCACAGTAGGCGGAGTCATCTCTGGGCAGGTAACCCGGGTTGTATAAGAAAGGTAGCTGAGCAAGTCAGGGAAAGGAAGGCAGTAAGCAACTGTTCTCCTGCCTTGAGTTCCTGCCTCAGCTACCCTGGGATAGACTGAAACCTGTAAGTGAAAATTATCCTTTTTCTGCCTAATGTGCTTTTTGGTCAGGGTTTATCACAGTTACAGAGAAGCAAACCAGGTCAGGCCTCTAAGAGATCACAAGCAACAAAGTATTTTCTTCCGTCCTGCACACTGATTCTCCCTGTTGTGTAAAAGCCCTTTATTTTAATTTTTCATGTTTGGAGCCATTTCCCGAGCTAGAGCTGCCCTCTGAGAAAGCCTCCTCTGCTGTGTTTTGAGCTGTTGCTCCTGTGCTTTCGTCCAGTGGTTGCGGGTCTTACAGTAAGTTTCTGGTCCACTGTGGTCTGACTTTTGTGCAAAGTGAGACCTGTGGATCTGGTTTCAGTTTTCCACGTGAGGCTATCCAGATTCATCAGAAACATTTATTCAACAGACATTCTTTTTCTAAACACACATATTTTTCTGTACCTGTGTGGGAAATCATGGCTATAACTGTATATTGGTATAAAGGAAAAACAATAACTTCTAGTATGTTGATCTTGTGCCCCTTTGCTGAAGGTGTTTACCAGACCTCGAAGTTTCATGGGAGTCTTTAGAGCATTCCCATTGTAGGATGACGTCATCTACAAACAAGTATACTCCAGTTTCTTTGTTTTCTATTTGTTTCCTTTTAATTCCTGTTTCAGTCTTATTGCTTTCATTTCAGCTTAAATCACTGTAAAGAGAGTGGACATTGCCACACTGCTATTGATTTTAGAGAAAATGTTTTTGGTGTTCTTCATTCTGTAAGCTCTAGTTCTGACCCATGTGCCCTTGATTATGGTCCCTTTCTTTCTTGTTTCTTCAGAGCTTTATCACAAAAGATGTTATGTTTTGTAAAAGGCCTTTCTGTTCCATTGAGATGATAATTTGTATTGACCTTGATTCTCTTTGCATGTGGTACATTTGTTGATATATATATATACTGAACTGTCTGTCCTTTTTGGGGCAAAAGCAACCAGTGATATTTTTATTAAAATGTTTATATTTTATTTTATTTCATGTGTTTAGGTGTTTTGCTTGCATGTATGTACAGTGCCCACAGAGGCCATTGACCATTGACCCAGACATGGCCTCAGGTGGCAGCACAAACTACTCACATCAGGCTGTTTCTCACCACCCTCACATTTCCAGTTTCTCCTCTTATCATACTGCATAAACTGTTCTTTTTCTTCTGTCTCTCCACCACACACTTGCCATGATAGTGGTGCCTTCTCACCTCTGGGTGTCTTCCACCCATCTTCTGCTGCATGGCAGCAGGCTTGCCTCCTGGGAAGAGAATCTTAATGAGAGATGATTGTCTCTATTGGATTGACCTGTGGGGATATCTGTGGGGGGTTGTCTCAGCAACATTAATTGATGTTGTAAGAACCATCTCATGTGCGTGTGTGTGTGCACGTGTGTGCATGCACACATGTGTTCAAGTGTGCATGCATGCATGCATGTGCATATGTACTCAAATGGACCATTCTTTAGGAAGAATCCTAAACTGCATATGAGTTGAGCAATCAAGCTGATCTTAAGCAAGGAGTAAGCATTTGTGCGATTATTTCCCTTTGCTCTTGATTTTGGAGGTGATGTGGACAGCTGTCTCAAGCCCGCTGCTGTTACTGCATCCTGAAGCAATGGAATATGAGCTGGAATTGTAAACTAGAACAGCCCCTTTCTCCCCCAAGTTGCTTGTTGTCAGGGCATTATCAAACCAACAGAAATGAAACTAGAACAACCACATGGGAATAAAACAGAAACTAAATAAAAACGATGACCACAGCAACAATAACCAAGGAAACAAAGGGACAAAATAAAAAATAGGATAAACTATAAAGTATAATTAGTAAAAGTAACAGAAATAATGAAGACTCAAATAAATAAAACTCTACTTTCAAAGTAAAGAAAAATAAAGTTAGATAAAAGTAAGAAGACAAAAATGAAAATATGGAGAAGCTTGGGCTACATAGCAAGGCTTATCTTAAAAACTAAAACCGTTGGTGCTGGAGAGATGGCTAAGCAGTTAGAGCACTGGTTATCCTTCCAGAGGACCTGGCTCAATTCCATACCTACAAGGGCAGTTTATAACCATTTGTAACTCCAGTTCCAGGGAATCCAACACTCTCTTCTGGCCTCTGTAGGCCCAAGGCAGCAAGTGGCATACAGATACTGAAACAAACATGCAAAACACCCATATACATAAAAACAAGAACAAAACAAAATGACATGCCCAGCTTCGTGGCCCAGTACTTCAGAAGGAGGCAGAGGCAGACAGATCTCTATTGGCTTGAGGCTAGCCTAGTCTACATAACATACTTTGGCATCAACTAGATCTACATAGTGAGGCCTTGTTTCAAATCAATTAACTAATCAAGATAAAGTAAATAAATAAAAAAAAACTAAAAATCATAGTAAACAGACCAAACAGACAAAAGGTTTTTTTTTGTTTTTGTTTTTGTTTTTTTGTTGTTGTTGTTTTGTTTTTTGACAAAGAATTGGAGATGCTGCTTCTTGCTGCCTGTAATACAGGAGGCTGCCAGGAAGTCGTAGGTGGCTGCAGAGGAATTCAGCTCTGTGGTGCTTCCTCTCATGTCCCACTGCTTAGGTGGCACTGTGTGTGGGCCAAGCATGGCTGGGTACTCCTCTGTTGCCAGTGTCAAGGTTGTATTCACTGTAGAAGCGTCCCCCCCTCCCTGCTTTTTTTTTTTTTTTAATCAGAAGCCCTTGCTAGCCCCAGTGAACTTTGTGGCTTGTAAGGGGGCCAGGTTCCCAGTCCCTCTAGAGGCAGCCAAGCCCGAGCTCATAGTGTGGCATCAACCACATTGAGGGTGGCTCTTGAGTGTGTCAGAGAATAGGGGAAACAGACAGAGCACTGAATTCTTTCTTGCTGGGGAGACCCAGGAGAATGGGTCTCTTTCTGGGGGACCCAGGCATGGGGCTCTTCCTGAGGAGACCAAGGGGGTGGGGCTCTTCCTGAGGAGACCTGGATTAATTGCTGCTTAAGCTTCTCTGCAGATCTGTCCAACCCAGTTCCTTCGTTGTAGGGTTTTACTGCTGTGAACAGACACTATGACCAAGGCAACTATTATAAAGGACATTTAATTGAGTCTGGCTTACAGGTTCAGAGGTTCAGTTCATTATCATCAAGATGGGAGCATGGCAGTGTACAGGTAGATGTAAGGTTGGAGGAGCTGAGAGTTATACAATTTGATCCAAAGGCAAACAGGAGAAGGACTGGCTTCCAGGCAGCTAGAAGAGCTCTCTCAAAGTCCAACCCCACAGCGACATGCTTCCTCCAACAAAGCCACACCCACTCCAACAAGGCCACACCTCCTAATAGTGCCTCTTCCTGGGCCAAGCATATTTGAAGCACGGCATCCTCTCCATGAATGCCTCTTGTGGTTGTACCCCACCCAGACAACTGTGTCATGGTGTCTCTAGACTCCATGACTAGGAATTGTTCCTTGTGTTTAGGACCCAAGATCATCTCAGTCTTCTTAAGGCAGTGCGGTATAGTGCTGGGGTACAGGGAACAATGCCTGAGTTTCTCCATCAGCTCACATTGAATATCCACTCTGCAGATGAGGCTTATGAGAGCTCTGAGTGTCTCTTGCAACTCACACTGAATGTCTATTCTGGACTTGAGGTTTATGAGATCTCTGTCTCTTGCAGCCCAGACTGCCAGTGTTTTTTACCTTGGCTGCCTGGTTAACATTGCAGTTTTAGTTACTTCCTGTTTGCTAAGGGGCTGGAGTTGCTGACTGTTTCCTCTCCTTGTCTCTGGGTCATTTTTCTGTTTCTCTATGCTTTTAAAAGGCATCTGTCCTGGTATTTGTATCTTGCTTCTTGATACTTTGTCTCCCTGAAATATAGTCTCTCTTTGTTACTGTGATATTCTCTTTGTATTCAGGGAGTTACACCAAAGAAGGTGCCAGTGCATCCTCCACTCCCCAACCCCCAGCTCTAGAAACCCCATTACAACTACTTTTACAAGTCCAAATGTACCTGAGCCGGAGCCCTAACTAGCTTGTGCCCTTCTGGGCTGTTAAATGAATCCCAGAATTGTAGCACTTAGTGGACTCTTTACCCTGAGAGCTGCATCTCTACTGTGTGTTTGCCTTGAATTTGTCAACATTGTATCATTTTGCCCCCCAGCTTCCTCCTCCCCCACCCCCCTCTCCATCCTCCATCCCCCTCTCCCTCCTTTTGAGACAATAGGATAATGAGAATTGGAACTTGAGCATTGTTTTAGGTTATTGCTCTAGCTCTAGCCTCTTGTTTTATTTAGATTTGTTTAGTTTATGTGATTGAGCATTTGGTAGCATGTGCCTGCTGCCCACGAAGGTGAAGTATCAGATCCTCCGGAGTCACACAAGGTTATAAGTTACTAATGAAGGTGTTAGAAATTGAACCTGGGTCCTTTGTGACAAATGCTTCTAATTGCTGAGCCATCTCTCTAACCTTTCAATCCCCAACTCCTTATTTGTGTTTTGAGATGCAAAAAAGAAAAAAGAAAAAAGAAAAAAGGAAAAAGAAAAAAGAAAAAAAAAGTCTTGCTAAATTGCCCAGGCTGGTCTCATACTTCTTTAAGTAGCCCAGACAGGTCATAAGCTGACCATCCTCCTGCCTCAGCTTTCTAAACTCCTAGGATTACAGGCAAGAACCACTATACTTGGTTTCCAAATTTGTCTCTCTTCTCGACTGAATTACTGCCTAAACCGACATGTGTGCCCTCAGGCTCTGTCTTATGTGCCTGCCTTGACTCTGTTTCTTTCAGGCTGTCACAAGAAAGCTGCCATGGTTCATTAAGGAGTTCCAGAAGTGGACAGAAGCATTCTTGATCATTTCTTATAATAGACATTTTTTGAAAACCAAAGAGGTAATAAATTGACTACTGATGACACATTTTGGATGCTCTAGGAAGCAGACTTGGAGGCAGTATAGTGCTGAGAATATTTATTGACTGTGCCCTTGGGATAGGACTTGGTAATGGAAGCAGAATTGGACAGACAGAGTAGTTGATTCTAGTACAGAGCCAGCAGCCCCAGCCAACCAACTTAGGCATCTCTCGCTTAAAATGGTTTAGTAAGAATGATCTGACTTTTGTCCCTCTGCCTCAGTCGCTGCCTGTGGGCTGTTCCTGAAGGATTAGGCAGACAGTGGTTTGGATTTGAGCAGTTCCTTAGCAGTTGTTAGAGGGACTCTGTTGCCTGATAGTAGTAGGACATGAAGACATTCCTTGAAGAATGCTTTTCATGGTGAACCTGTGTCTGTTGTGCTCTTGAATAACCTAGCACCACATTGTCTAGGTCATGTAATTTATAGAGAGTGTAGCTGACTCAGGGTGTGGGAATTTAGAAAATCCATTCAGAGAAACATGCTTTGGGATGCAACAAAGGTAGAGAGGCTTAACTGACGGTCTTATTTTATTTATTTTTTATTTTTTTGACTAGGATCTGGTAGAATTCAACTTTTGCAGGGATTTGAGGACAAGAAATTTTTGTTTTTGTTTTTGTTAAAAAAAAAAAAACCCTGTGTAGTAACATTTGGACAAATGCTTCAGTAAACCTCAGAGTGCTAAACCATTAAGCACTGAAAATTGGATGTTGGTCAGAAACATGGTGAGTGTGGGAGTTATTTATCATCTGCCCCTCTCAGAAATTACCTTAAAATGGCTCATGTGGAAAATTTGCATCTAAATGGGTCTGCCAAGATGATTTAGTAGCAAAATGTACCCTTAAAGGAGTTAATCTGAAAATGGAATTTTTAGAAATATTTATCTTAGGATTTAGACATGTCTGAGTACAAAGCAAAAAAATTGTTCTTTTGTTGCAAGACTGAAAAATAACTTAAAAGTTTCTTTTGTTCTTCATGGATTTAATATTTGAGGGCAAAAGATACATGGAGAAACATAATATATAAAGGATACATGGAAGAAACATGGAGAAACATGTAACAAACAAAGGCTACATGGAGAAACACATATGTACGAAGGATACATGGTAGAAACAGAAAATGCACAAGGTCATATTCTAGAGCAGTCTTTTTAAACAGTGTTTTTGTCATATTATTTTAGAAGGTTTTATGCATATAAAATTGAATATCCACATACTGGTGTCCTGATGAACGCATGGTAAATTGAAAGCAAGCAAAGATGATTTACACTGTAGATTATTGTTTCTCTTTTCTGATCAAGTGGTTGGTCAGGAATGGTGTCCTATTGCTGTGACCCAAGAAGGGTCATACCATTATCAAGCCCAGTAAGACATAACTTGTAAAAAATGAGGGACGGTGTCTAGTGCATGCATACCTCTTTCTCATCATGTCAAGGGAGAACAAAGGAAATCAGACTACCATTATAACTCCTAGACTCTCTGCACATGTGTAAATATCTACTTGCACTCATTGGGACAATAATACATGTGCTGTTCCTTTATTTGATCAATATATGACTTGGATATTTTTGCTGAGGTGTACCTATATTTATAAAAGTTTAGAGGATGCAAATGTTTTGTGTATAGATGTTGCTCATTGAATGATATTTTGCTAATGGAAATTTATGTTTTCTGAGTTTTTGTTCCTATATTTTCCCCTGTGGGCATATAGATTTTTCTATCTTGATGTGTAAATACTCTCATGTGATTATTGCCTCAGTAAGGATCCTGGAGGTAGAGCTGCTGAGTCTTCGTGCACATGAAATACAGATCAGTTCTGATCATTTTCCTGAATGCTGTATCAGCTGCATCAGCTACATCAATCAGCTGCCTCTCTCTGTGTGGGTCAGTGCTTCCACCAAATGCTTGATCTTTGCAAATCTGCTGAACAAAACAACAGTATTTTATTTACCTGATTCATGTTGTATAATTGTAGTCTTGGGTGGGTTTCTATGCTTTGTTTCTGATACTGTGTTTGTAATACGATGATTGTGCACACTCAGGGGACTAGTGTAGCACTGAATACAAAGTATAGTGTTCAAGTCAAAGCAGCTGGCATTTATGACTCCTTTGTGTTGGGTGTTTGCTGATTCTTTTCATTGTTTAAAGTGCCGGGAATGGACACAGGACCCAGGACCGGGTGCACGCCCTCATCTATGCTCCAGCTCCTTGTCGATGCTTCCATGCCTTTGGACAGCTGCAGATCTGTGGGTTTACCTCTGGGTCCTTTGTTGCATTGAGATATTTTCACATCTGTGCCTTACTGTCCCCGGGGCTATGACTCCGATATGATCTGAAAACAGGAACTGTGGTACCCTTGATAGTGTATTTTTGGTCAGAACCCTGTGTGGGGAGCATTTCCTTCTTGTAGTGCATTTACTGTCAGTCTATGGTGTTTTCTTTAGATTTATTCAACTTCTTTACTTTGGCTTATTTCTAGGTACTTCTCTGAACTTGGTGATGGCATTGTTTCTCTGATTCCTTGCCCCCTCTCCCATCTCAGCTAATTTGTTATTACTGTGCAAAAATGCTACTGATTTGTCTTGATTTTCTTCCCTGATGTTTTGCTGAAATTGTTTGTAAGTTCTAAGAATTTTCTGGTGGAGTCTACATGGTCTTTAAATATAGTATATCATTAGCAATAGGGATAATTTGGCCTTTTCCTTTCTTCAGCTAAGAATGCAAGCTTTGAACAGTGTAGAGAGTGAGGACCCTTTCTGTTGATTTTGAGAAAATGCTCTTAGTTCCTTATTTAGTTTAATGCTGGCTTCAAGGCTGTCAGATACACCCTGCGTCAAGTGGAAGGGTGATGGTTGTATCCCTAGTTCCTTCGGGGATTTTATCTTGAAGGAACATTGAGTTTTTTTGGAGGCCTTTCTTGCATTTCTTGAGAGTATATGACTTTTGTATACACTTTTTTTTTTAGTACAATATGTTTTAATTATTTTTAACAGAGTTTTTTCTTATTTATTCTTTGGGAACCTCATATCACATAGCCCAATCCCATTCATTTCCCAGTCCTTCTATATCCGACCTCCATTCTTGTAAACCAAACCCCTCCAAAGAAAAATAAAACAACCAAAACCAAACAAAAAACCATCTGGCTGACGCCTCTGGACATGACCTACTCCTCTATCAGTCACAGGCTTCCCTTAGACCAGTCCCAGCTGTGGTAGCTTCTCCAGGTCCCACATACGTGCACTACTCCACGGGTCTGTCTTGCCCCGCCTCCACTGACCCATCTTGCCCCGCCCCTTCATCACATATTCATCTGTCTTAGTAGCTTTGGGAGTCACGGTGTGTCATGCAGTACATCCTCTTTCCCAAACGGCTTTACTTGTAAATGTTCATTGTAATGAGCCCTTTGTCGTCAATACTAGATCCTCACCAGGACTCCGCTTAGGTAGCCTGCTGTTGCTTGGAGTCATGGAGATCCTGTGGTTTATGGTTCTGCAGAATGGGCCCCTTCACGTGCTCCAGCAGCTCCTAGATGGGGAAGATGCTGGGTGGATGTGGAGACCTGAGTTGGTCAGTCTGAGTCTTTGCTGTGCTCCCCCATCCCTAGCTGTGAGTGGGGTCAGTTCTCCTGTAGCTGGTGAGGGGTGGGGCCAGTTCAGTACAGCCCTCAACATAGCTTTAGGTGACAGCCCAGAGCACAGACATGTGTATGGCCTTTGGAGGTAACCCAGACTTTGGATATCAACATAGACCCTAGTTGCAGTTAGGACCACGGTCCCAGTCATGGTCCTCGGTGTAGCCTGGATCCCTACATCACCATGGCCTCAGGGGGCAGCACAGGACACTCAGATCAGTTTGGCCCCTGGTGGCTGCATGGCTCCTCAAATATTGACATGGTCAGGCAGCAGCCAGACCACTGGCATCCGATTGTCCCTCATGGGCCATGGGCATTATCACAGACATGGGCTGTGTTAGGGCCATGGACCTAGACATGGCCTTCTGTAAAAGCCTAGGCAAGGCATCTCAGATCAGCCTGTTCTTCACATCCCCAGTTCTACCTCTCCCTGCAGTGCATGAACTAACTCTCTCTCTCTCTCTCTCTCTCTCTCTCTCTCTCTCTCTCTCTCTCTCTCTCATCTCCCCATCACATATTTATTCATCGTAGTGGTACCTGTCTACTCAGGCTTCTGGGCCAGGGGCCAGGCGCTTGAGTGTCTTCCTTCTGGGCCCAAGCCACCTCTGTGCATGATTTTATTTATGTATGTTATTACATTTATTGATTTGTATATGCTAAACTGTGTTTTCATTCCTACAGTGAAGTCAAATTAATCACGGGTCTGTTCTTTTTAATGAATTGTTGAATTTCATTTACAAGCATTAGAAAAATTATAAATATGTATGTATGCCAGTGTTCCAGATGCTTGCTGATGCCCACAGGGGCCAAAAAAGGCCACCGAGTCCCAGGGAGCACAGGTTACAGGAGTGTGAACCACCTAATGTGGATGGAAATTGAACTTGATCTTTTGGAAGAACAGCAGGTTCTCTTAAACAATAAACCATCTCTCTAGCTCAGTTTTACAAGCATTTTTATTGGGGATTTTTTACATCTTTATCCATCTAGTAAATGGCTCTGCAATTTTATGTGTTGCGTTCTTATCTACTGTTGTGGTGAAGGGACAGTGCTGGGTTTGTAGAATGAGCTTGGAAGTATTCTTTGCCGTTACACTGTGTAGAGGAGTGTGAGGATCATAGATGGTGCTTTCTCCCTGATCTGTCTGGTAGAATTCATCAGAGAACCATCAGTTCCTGGGCTCCCAACCCCGTTTGGAAACTTGTAAACTATTTCTTTCATCTTCAGTCTGCTCACTGTTGGTCTGCTTAGGCTTAATTTCTGTTTGCTTTTTTTCCTTTTCTTTTTCTTTTTTCTTTCTTTCTTTTTTTTTTTTTTTTTTTTTTTTTTTTCCGATACAGGGTTTCTCTGTGTAGCCCTGGCTGTCCTGGAACTCACTCTGTAGACCAGGCTGGCCTCAAACTCAGAAATCTGCCTGCCTCTGCCTCTCAAGTGCTGGGATTAAAGGTGTGCACCACCACGCCTGGCCCTCTGTTTGCTTTGTAGTGAGCTTGTAACAGTTTGCTTGCAAATGTCAAATGACAGTCTTCTAACCACTGAAGCCCGGTCCCGCACTGTGCAGGCTGAGTGTTTCAGGTTAGTTGGCCTTTAAGATTCTGACATATTTTTTCTGCCTTCCCTCACATCTTGGAATAGGAGTGCTTCGAAGGGTTGGGTTGATGGTAGGAAATACTCTTTCTGCTACTGATTGAGGTGGTAGATGTCTTAGGGTTTTACTGCTGTGAAAAGACACCATGGCCAGGGCAACTCTTATAAAGGACAACATTTAATTGGGTCTGGCTTACAGGTTCAGAGGTTCAGTCCATTATCATCAAGGTGGGAGCATGGCAGAGTCCAGCCAGGCAGGGTGCAGGAGGAACTGAGAGTTCTACTCGTCTGAAGGCTGCTAGCAGAATACTGACTTTCAGGCAGCTAGGATGAGGGTCTTAAACCCAGGCCCACAGTGACACACCTACTCCAACAAGGCCACACCTCCTAAAAGTGCCACTCCCTGGGCCAAGCATATATAAACCATCACAGTAGGGGATCAAGCTACTAGAGGGCAGGCCATCACGCTTAATGGGAATAGTCACCAACAGCAAGGATGAAAGGGCAGCTGTGATGTTGGCTTGGAGGGATCTTTGGAGCTGGTGACAAAGTGGGTGCTCCCAGGGACTATCTCCCTCCTCTTTTATCCCCTCACTCCTTTTCCCCTCCTCAAACTGTTTCTCTCAATCTCTCCTTATCTTTCTCCCCTCCCTTCCATCTTTCTGCCCCTCCCTCCCTTCCTTGAAAGAATTTCTACATAGCCCAGGCTAGCATCACTATAGAGCCCAGGCTGGCCTCAAGCTTGTGATTCACCTCTGTCATTTAATTGCTGAGATGACAGGTATCTGACCACATATGGCTTCTGATGCATTTATAAAAAAAACTTATATGCTATAATGAAATACTGGCAAAGATTTGTGGTCAAGGTTAAATTAAGAGTCCCAATTGGAATATATGAGGAATATGCTTGGATATACCCTCAAGCCAAAAGTATATGTGTGTTTGTGTTTGTATATGCTTAATGTATATGAATGCATTATACACATATATATTTTATGTTATATATTGTATATGTATGTAGGTAAAATTATTTTGAGGTAGGAAAAGCTCCAAAGAGAAAAAGTTTGTATTTCTTCAGGTAGTGATCACCAGGCTGACAGTTACAAC
The DNA here is from genome assembly GCF_000001635.26 of Mus musculus. Classification (NCBI taxonomy): domain Eukaryota; kingdom Metazoa; phylum Chordata; class Mammalia; order Rodentia; family Muridae; genus Mus; species Mus musculus. The sequence goes on from NT_166305.2 coordinate 3,685,201, forward strand.
TAAGTGACTTCTCTGAAGACACACATGGTGCCTCATAAGATCTGGATTTTTCCTGTTGTTGCCCCAAGTTACTTTCTTTGAGCAATAACACAGTGTCCTCCACTTCCGAGAATATGCTCATATAATTTTCCTAAATAATATTGTCTTTCCTTTTTTGTTGTTGTTAAAAAATGTTGAGTTGCTTTGTTTGGCTCTTGAATTTCAGCTTGGAAATTTAGTGGGCTTCTAAATATTTTATATATATCTATTGTATTTGTTGTGCTGCAGCGTTAGGGCTATTCTCAATAGAGTTAACATAAGAATGATACTTTCTTCATAGTCAGGCATTAAAAAATCCTTTTATGTTTAAGTGAAATTCTGCTGTGATATTGTACTATTTGATCAGTTCCGCAGAGTCTCTCTCTCTCTCTCTCTCTCTGTGTGTGTGTGTGTGGTGTGCATCTCTGTGTTACTGACACCTGAGCCCAGCACACACTAGCAAGTACTACCATTGAGCTATACCTCCAACATGATGCTGAATTATTTAAACTCATTTGTGAAGTGGAAATTTCTGGTTTCTCTGGAGACTCAGTTAGGTCATAATGATGTTTTACTGAGATAGACAGGTGAATGAATGCTTTGCTGAAGCAGTCACAGGTGAGAGGATGTTTTGCTGAAGCAGACACATGAACGGATACATGATGTTTAGAAAGAATATAAATATGACCACAGATGGTGGAGGAGTGCTTTGGTTTGTATTGCTCTGCCTCGATAGTCTTTGCTGATGACACACAAACATCGGTTTTCCTTACATTATGTTGCTGATCTTTGCTAGTTGTGGCTTCATGAAGAATAACTCAATAAAGAACTTCTCATGATAGTCCATTGGCTTCTTACTGGTCCCATGAATTCACACTGCTTTGGCAGAGCCTCATGGTTTATTCTGGACTGGACTGAAGCTGCTGATTTTGTTTTTAGTGGCTTGCTAGTAGATTATACTGCTGATATCTTGAAAATGAAGATTGGAATGTTTTGCTGGGATAGACAGGTGATTGAATGTTTTGCTGAAGCAGACGTAGGTGAGAGGATGTTTTGCTGATTCAGACCTATTTCTAAACAGGTCCACTTCCCCAGTGTCCTAAAAACCTTTCTTTTCCACTGCCTCTGTTGGATGGTGGGCTAGAAGGGAGGTTAAAGCATTTTAAGGACCCTTATTAAAGTAGGATTTGAAAAATCTACCCCTGCACATTTGTTTACTAAAGTTGAAGCCCATTTTTTTTTTTAAGTAAGAGAAAAGGAAATAGCATCAACATTAAGATGTCTTCTTGGACTAGTTCTGAAAAGAAATGAGGTAAGAGGAAAAAAGTGGGAAAACCCTAAGGTAATAGGACAATACCCAAGGCCATATCAAGGAGACTATCCATTATTCTGTGTTGTTATTGATACTATAAATGTTATAAATTTTGGCCATGCTCTTTAAGCCAAAGCGTTTATGTGCCTGGTGTGTTGAGTGATATTTTGGTGTTGTTAATCTCAAAGCCACAGTTACAATCCTCTAACCCTTTGGATATTTGCCAGAAAAATATTATAATGTGGGCTGAGGAAATGGCTCAGTGGTTGAGTGCTTGCTATATAGGTATGAGTACCTATAGGAGCTCAGGTCCCCAGAACCCGTGTAAATGCCGGGTGGGCATCATGGTCCACCTGTAATTCCAGATGCTGAAGGCAGAGATAGGGAACTCCAGATCAAGCTGGTTATAGAGACTAGCCATATGGGTGAGGTCTGGTTTTGACTGAGACCTTCCCTCAGTGAATAAAATAAAAGACCTGGAGTCTCCTATTGGCACTTACACACAACAGTGTCTTCACACATGCAAACATACATACATACATACATATATACATACATACCATACACACACACAACACATATACCACACACCAGACACATCACCCCCATACATGCAAGGATATGCCCATTCATGTACACATCATACACACACACACACACACACACACACACACACACACCACATATAACATACACCACACACCAGACACACCACCCCCACAATGAATGGATATGCCCATTCATGTACACATCACACACACACACACCCCACATACAACATACACCACACACCAGACACACCACCTCCCACATGAATATGCATATGCACATTTATATACATACCACACAGCACAATACTATATAATTACCACCCCTACATACCCATGCATGCACACATGCATGTATATGCATATGCATGCACATGCATCACATATATGAATACATATAAAATAAAAGAAAACATCGAAGAAAGGACAGGACATTTTGAAGTATGCCAGAATCAGACATTCAAACTGGAGTTTCGGAAAACATCCAGTTTGGTTTCTTCATTTTGCAGGAAGTAGGTCTTTGGTTCAGAGGTGGAATGGTGTTCTTAAAGTAGTGAAGGCTGAAACCCACTTCTCAGCTGTGTGTGGCCCAGTGTCCCCAGTGTGCTCTGAACCAGCAGCATGATACCAAGGCAGATCAAGGGACAGTTGAGGTGAAATCCTATTCCTGTGAAATAATTAATTTTCCCCAGCTGCTTATTTCTAACAGAAAGGCTTTCTTTTGAAAGAGGAAGTTTTGAAATTTCAGTGGTGTTTAATAATTATCTACCACTGGCTCATTAATATGGCAAACATATCCCATGCTTGATCTTCACAGAGAAATACAGAGGGCAGGGTTGGTAGTTAGGCGCACTGGATGCTCTTCTAGAGGACTTGAGTTCAGTTCCCAGCACCAATGTGGTAGCTCACAACCCTCTGTAACTATGATTCCAGGGACTCCGATTTCCTCTTCTGATCTCGGTAGGTGCCAAACACATATAATACAGACGTAGGCAAAGCACTCACACACAAGATAAGTGAATCAAGTAAAAAATTAAAAATAAGTAAGTTAAAAGTCTATCTTTTAAAAATTATAGCCAGGTGTGGTGGCCACACTGTAATTTACATCAGTATTCTGGAAGTTGAGACAAGTGGATGGTTGAAAGTGTGAGGCTAGCACTAGCCTGGGCTACAGTGTGAATCTCCATCTCAACAAACACCGCCCAGACCCCTAGAGCATTTATACTTGTACTGAGCATGTGCAGAGTCTTCTCAAATGTAATCGTCAAGCTATGTGGTGTGGTAACTATTTCCATGGTGATGCAGTCTGTTCTGTTAGTCAGTCATTGCTTTAAAGCACTCAGGGGAATGTGGAATGTTGCCTTGTTATGTAAGAGACTGTAGCAAGCACCGGACTTTGGGAGCCACAGGGTATCCTAACACCACTTTTCCAGGGTCTCAAGGGCTGACGGTGATTTGTTGAGGTATGAGTAGGGATCTTTATTTTACCTTTAGTATTTTTTAAGGACGCACAGTAAAAGAATGTATGAGATCCACTGGGAGGTCAAGAGGGCAAAAACCTCAAAGTGTTTACCTTCTGTTTCCCCTTGTGCCATCATGAGAGTCTAGGTCTTGGTGTGGGAATGATTATAAAATACTGGAGCAAGGAAGAGTTTCAATGACCCAACCATGCTAGGCATTGTGCCACTGAACATTTAAAAACCATCTTTGTGGGCCTGGAGGGAGTCTTAGAGGTAAAGAGCATGTAATGGTCTCACAGAGGACCCGGGTTCGGTTCCCAGCATAGACATGGTCACTTACAACCTTTTCTGGTCCTATGCCTCTCTCTGGCTCTTACAGGCTCCTCCCAACAAAGGGACACACAACTCACACAGGCATGCACACCTACACATGAAAGTAGTAAGCAAATCTTTGAGAGCCATTTTTAAAGTACAAAGGCGTCGCAACTGCTGTGATGTTTCTTCGTAGCGATTTCGTGAATAAGATCCTGCTATCTGAGTTATAGATATGACAAGATCTAAACTTTATTTTATTTTATATTTTTCTTCCTAAAATTTAGGCTGAGTATTTCTCATAGTTGCTGATTTTCAGCTCTGGTGATAGGAGGTGGTAAGGCTTCGTTCTGTTCACCAACGGCTACATTCTATGTCACAGAAATTAAAAACCATTTAAAAATCACAGACTAACATTCCATTCAGACTTCAAATGCATCTCGAAGTGAGTATTGCTTTCTTGGCACAGGTTTGAAGTTTTCGCTGGGTCAAGTCCCTAGATGTACCATGTAGCATGAAGCTGGCCCTGGCCTCCCCTGGCCCCACAGTCTCTGGGCCCTGATCCCCCAATCCCAGCAACCCTGGGCTCTGCTCTCCCTCCCCGCTGCTTACCCACTGGGATGGGGTTTTTGTTTCAGCATTCTGTAGACCGCACAAGCACTGCCTGGGTTGTTTTCTGTGTGAAATCCTCTCCTGTGTGGACGGGAGAGCTGGCAGCAGCCCCCTCAGTGTTGTCACTAAGGGAGAGGAGGGCTGCATGGATTGGCTTCCGGCCACTTGCTCAGAGGCTGGGACGGTGATGACTCTCCATCCATGCATGTTGTGGTTCAAGAGGTAGAAAACAGCCCAAGTCTTGTCAACATTGCTAGGTGGGGGGTGGGTGTAGGGAAATTCCTTTTCTGTCTCCTTGTACAGTCAGTCCCGTCTACAAACTTTGCTTTCTTGATCCTTCCAGGCAGCCTTTTCCAGACTCAGTGTTTTCTACTGTGGATCTAACTGCGATTTGAATTTATGTCCCCGGGAATTCATGTGCCAGGCACTCAGTCTGAGTTACATGCTAATTGTATTCTCAGACTGGGTCTTTCTGAGTTCTGCACTCATGAATGAATTCATTTATTGATGGATTAATGTATGTCCCAAATTAGCTTTGTCAATTTGATATATCCTAGAGTTGGTGCAGAGGAAAGCTTCGATTGAGTAATTGACTATATTAGATGGGCTTATAGACATTATCTTATATTGTGGGAATTATCTTAGTTGTTCAGTGGTACAAGAGGGACCAGTCCACCGTGGGTGGCACCATTTCCTGGGCATGTGGTCTTGAGCTGTATAAGACTAAACATGAACCTGTGAATAAACCAGAGGGAGGGAGACCAGCAAACAGAGATCCTTTATGGTTCCTGCCTATAGGTCCCTTCTTTGAATTCCTACCCCAATTTCCCTTAATGATGGATTGTGACATGGATATATAAGCCAAATAATCCCTTTCCTTGCTAAGTTGCTTCTAGTTAAAATGTTTTTAACAAGCAACAGAGTGAAAATAGAAAAATCGGTTATGGAGGTAGTGTTTTTGTTCTAATAATGAACTCTCTGGCCAGTTGCTTCTAGCTCACCAAGCTGTGCCCTATACATACATATACATATACACATACACATACACATACACATACACATATACATATATTACATATACATATGCATACACATATGCATATACATACAAACATATCTGTGCGCATATATGTGTGTGTGTATATATATATATATATATATATATATATATATATATGCGTGTGTGTGTGTATATATATATTTTTTTTGATAGTCTATACAATTAAAAAGCCCCTTTATTAAGAAGCCCCTTTGCAGATGTGGCTCCATGACCTTGAACCTAACAGGATCCAGAACTGTGAGAAATAAGTATATTTATGTACCATTACAAGTATAAATAATATTTTTTCTGAATAAATTACCTAGCCTCAGATTTTCTAACATAAATCAAGACTAAGAAAGAATTTACTTTCAAATTAAGATTCAGATTAAGATTTAGACTTAAACTATGGGATGGTTTAACTCCTATAAATAATTGTCTGTCACATACATTCTAGATAGGATAGGAACTACATAAAGAAACCAAAATATAATTCATAGACTAGTTGATTCAACCATTAAAGCATGTCTTGGGTACCCATCATGTATAAGACTATTTTTTTATTAGATTTTTTTAAATTTACATTTCAAATGTTATCCCCTTTCCTAGTTTCCCATCCAAAAATTCCCTATGCTTTCCCCCCTCCCTGTTTCCCCCATCCACTCCTGCTTCCTGGCCCAGTCATTCCCCTATATTGGGGCATAGAACCTTCACAGGACCAAGAGCCTCTCCTCCCATTGATGACCAACTAAGCTATCCTCTGCTACATATGCAGCTAGAGCCACAAATCCCTCCATGTGTTTTCTTTGATTGGTGGTTTAGCCCCAGGGAGTTCTGGAGTTACTGGTTAGTTCATATTGTTGGTATAACAGCCTTAGGCACTGTTCCTTGTGAGACATGAATAAATATCTACTCACCCCAGATAGGGAGCCAAAGACAGACCAAAACGTGAATACCACCAAAGTCCTAGTTGGTGAACCAAAGACTTTTACCATTGTTACTTACCAGAATATGGGTGCAGGGTTACTTACAGTAGCAGAAATGACTCAAAGACAGCCGAAGCTCTGAAAGCCCACCCCGGCACGAGTGGCAGTTCATGAAAGCTGGAAACATGGAACACATTGCAGTCAGATCAAGATGTCAGATCCCAGTGCATAGCCTCCCAGGCAGCCTGGCTAGTTGCTACTTTTCTTAGGCTGCTGGATCTGAGCTGCTCCTGAACAGTTCATCTTGCCTGAGGTTGACATTCAGCCTTTACTGCTTATATATTCTAGGGGAAGGAGGTGGGGGGGGGGTCTAGTAAATCTGATCAGTTTCAGGTACTTCCTGAAGCTATTTTGAGTTGTTCCCTTTGTCTCTTAAGGAGCTTCCTTGTTGGAGGGAGCCTTCACCTGCCCTGAGAACATATTGTTTTACCTCCTGAGTCTTGAAAAGAAGTTTCCTTCAAGATGTAAGGATTTAATTTAACTTTGGACTAAATTGCTACAAATTTGCACTTAGTAAATAGAGCTTGTTTCTTTAGTATTACCGCCTCAGATCTCCATACTCACAGTGTGGTATTTGCCCTTCAGCCTCCCCCATCCTGGTTTGAGATGGCTTGGGGGAAACTCGTGCCCTCTAGTTCCCACTGTCTCCAATTAAACGCTCTGGCAGGAGGCTAGAGAGAAGTGAATGAGTGTGGGCCATTTTCCTAGCTTGGAACTATAGCTACTGTTAGACCAGAGTTCCTCAGTCTTCCTTTGGTGTTTCCTCCAAGCTGAAGGGTGTGACTGGTACCACTGGTTACAGCCTGGAGGCACCCCACCATCCTTGAAGCTGTACCTGCCCTGCTGTCTTGCTAAAAGTCTCTTAATTATAGCATCTTCCAATTGCCCCATCTCCTCCCAAATGCCTGACTCACTGTTAGCTCATACTGAACACATGCCAGGAGTGGCCATTAAGACATTAACACATCCTGCTTGAGTTGATGATTTCTTAAACCTACATTAACCTTGACAAACAGAAACTGTAGTTTGGAAGGACTTGTAATTTCCCCCAGGCTATACAGGGAGTAAAGGACAGGATCAGATCCTGTGCACTGCAAACCCTTTTAAGTGATTCAGGGCTCTTCTCTCCCTTTCTGTGGGTCACACACACCTAGAGGAAGGCTCTGTTCCTTTTCAGACATCAGCATCAGTAGCTCTTCCTGTTGATGCCTCAGAGATATGGAAGCAAGACCTTTGTTAGTTACCAGAAGCCCTGGGTATGTCAGCCCTGGGATGTTCTTAGAGCCAAGATCCCAGTCCTTAGGATGAGCTTCATTACTGGGGAGGTTGGTTGACATAAGGGCTTCTCTCTCTCCAGCTTCACCTTCCTTCCACATCAGCAAAGTCAGCAGCAGAAATGATGTGTGGTGACTGCAAGGGCGAGTGCAGATGTGAGATTGGCACACAACAGTCTGCATTTCATGTGGCTTGGGTGACGTGGGTTTCAGTGTGGAGGTGCTGTTTATGTCTGTCATGCTCCTGGGCATAGCGGCCAAGGGTGGTCGTGCCACAGTCATGACATCACCGCCTTCCCTCTCAGAGAACCTCCAGGGTGCTCTTTGCATATTTGTGTAATGATTTTTTTTTTCTATGCTTGCTACTGGAGTTTTTAAGGTCAAAGCCTGGGCCCCGGCACCTTAAGCTAGACTTGGCAAACTCGTCCTCAACAGGCCAGTTAAAGAGACAAATAACAGTGAAAAGCAGAGAAAGGAGATTTGTCCAATGTGGCCACACTGGTAAGAGGAACAAAGGGCCCAGTAGTCAACTCCCTTCCCTACACTCATACAAATTAATCTTAAATTTCCCAGCAATGAGCAGATTAAAGAGTTTGTTGTGAACATTTAGCAAAAGTATATTTAAAAAAATTTACTTACTTTGTAAATGTAAGTCATTAGTTACCATTCTTTATTGACAAGATTTGACACTCTGGCCTTTTTTTCTGTCACATACAGGGTGAGCTTACCTGGTGTTAGTGTTATTGCTGGTTGCTGTTGAGTCTTCTGTGACTCCTATTATGGGAGAGAAATGTAACATAAAGATATCCGACAAACATATATACCTACCATTTTATAATTATCACAACTTTAATAAAAATGACACATACATAACTTGCATAGTTAAAAATATTTCTAGAAAAAATATAGTAACAATCTAATAATTTTTATGTATATTCCTTAGAGATATTTTATCTGACACAAAGCATTTTTTATGTCTTTTCAATATCTTTGACTGTTTAATTATCAGTTCTTGCTAGAATTTTTTTTTGGGGGAAATTTATCAAAATCTATGTGGTTGATATAAAATTTTGTAATGTAACAAAACTTTCATGACTCAATGTGTTCTCTTTTTGAAAGGTCTAGGATGTAGGATCAAGGAGACTACTGAGACAGATTATCAGAGGTCAGGATCAACATTGTAAAAATGGCTATCTTGCCAAAAGCAATCTACAGATTCAATGCAATCCCCATCAAAATTCCAACTCAATTCTTCAATGAATTAGAAGGAGCAATTTGCAAATTCATCTGGAATAACAAAAAACCTAGGATAGCAAAAACTCTTCTCAAGGATAAAAGAACCTCTGGTGGAATCACCATGCCTGACCTAAAGCTTTACTACAGAGCAATTGTGATAAAAACTGCATGGTACTGGTATAGAGACAGACAAGTAGACCAATGGAATAGAATTGAAGACCCAGAAATGAACCCACACACCTATGGTCACTTGATCTTTGACAAGGGAGCTAAAACCATCCAGTGGAAGAAAGACAGCATTTTCAACAATTGGTGCTGGCACAACTGGTTGTTATCATGTAGAAGAATGCGAATCGATCCATACTTATCTCCTTGTACTAAGGTCAAATCTAAGTGGATCAAGGAACTTCACATAAAACCAGAGACACTGAAACTTATAGAGGAGAAAGTGGGGAAAAGACTTGAAGATATGGGCACAGGGGAAAAATTCCTGAACAGAACAGCAATGGCTTGTACTGTAAGATCGAGAATTGACAAATGGGACCTAATGAAACTCCAAAGTTTCTGCAAGGCAAAAGACACCGTCAATAAGACAAAAAGACCAAGATTGGGAAAGGATCTTTACCTATCCTAAATCAGATAGGGGACTAATATCCAACATATATAAAGAACTCAAGAAGGTGGACTTCAGAAAATCAAATAACCCCATTAAAAAATGGGGCTCAGAACTGAACAAAGAATTCTCACCTGAGGAATACCGAATGGCAGAGAAACACCTGAAAAAATGTTCAACATCCTTAATCATCAGGGAAATGCAAATCAAAACAACCCTGAGATTCCATCTCACACCAGTCAGAATGGCTAAGATCAAAAATTCAGGTGACAGCAGATGCTGGCGAGGATGTGGAGAAAGAGGAACACTCCTCCATTGTTGGTGGGATTGCAGGCTTGTACAACCACTCTGGAAATCCGTCTGGCGGTTCCTCAGAAAATTGGACATAGTACTACCGGAGGATCCAGCAATACCTCTCCTGGGCATATATCCAGAAGATGCCCCAACGGGTAAGAAGGACACATGCTCCACTATGTTCATAGCAGCCTTATTTATAATAGCCAGAAGCTGGAAAGAACCCAGATGCCCCTCAACAGAGGAATGGATACAGAAAATGTGGTACATTTACACAATGGAGTACTACTCAGCTATTAAAAAGAATGAATTTATGAAATTCCTAGCCAAATGGATGGACCTGGAGGGCATCATCCTGAGTGAGGTAACACATTCACAAAGAAACTCACACAATATGTACTCACTGATAAGTGGATATTAGCCCCAAACCTAGGATACCCAAGATATAAGATACAATTTGCTAAACACATGAAACTCAAGAAGAATGAAGACTGAAGTGTGGACACTATGCCCCTCCTTAGAACTGGGAACAAAACACCCATGGAAGGAGTTACAGAGACAAAGTTTGGAGCTGAGACGAAAGGATGGACCATGTAGAGACTGCCATATCCAGGGATCCACCCCATAATCAGCATCCAAACGTTGACACCATTGCATACACTAGCAAGATTTTATTGAAAGGACCCAGATGTAGCTGTCTCTTGTGAGACTATGCCGGGGCCTAGCAAACACAGAAGTGGATGCTCACAGTCAGCTAATGGATGGATCACAGGGCTCCCAATGGAGGAGCTAGAGAAAGTACCCAAGGAGCTAAAGGGATCTGCAACCCTATAGGTGGATCAACATTATGAACTAACCAGTACCCCGGAGCTCTTAACTCTAGCTGCATATGTATCAAAAGATGGCCTAGTCGGCCATCACTGGAAAGAGAGGCCCATTGGACTTGCAAACTTTATATGCCCCAGTACAGGGGAACGCCAGGGCCAAAAAGGGGGAGTGGGTGGGCAGGGGAGTGGGGGTGGGTGGGTATGGGGGACTTTTGGTATAGCATTGGAAATGTAAATGAGCTAAATACCTAATAAAAAATGGAAAAAAAAAGAAAATTTATTAGAAACATTATTAGTGCCACGGGAAGACAGACGAGACAGAAAACAGCATGCAGGGACTCAGAAGAAGAGTTAGGGCTGAAGAGGCAGCAGTGTGTGTGTGTGTGTGTCCTCTCTCCTTAAGTTCTTTGAGGAGGGGGCTCACAGTACATGTCTGTAACTAAGCTCTTCATTCCTGGGCAGGAGGCAGAGAACAAAGTGAGAACAAGGTAGAGAGCCTCCAGCACTCCCTTTGGTTGTCCAGTGCCAAGCAGTCAGCTCTGAAAACATACGTACAAGGAACATTCTACGGACTCAACGGGTTATATTTGGGAATATATAGAGAGTACATATATGCATTCAATAACAATTGAGAAGAAGAGGTCATGAATTTGAAGGAGAGTAGGGTAAGGGTGTATGGGAGAGTTGGGAGGGAGAAAAGAGAAGGGAGAAATGTAATTAAAATACAATCTCAAAAGTAAACAAAGCAGAAACATCTGATAGTTAAAATATTATATAGTAGTTATAAATACCAGACTGATGTAACAAATCTTACGTGTGTCTAATAACATTCTCGAAGGCTATTCTAATGTGGCCAGAGGTACTGAAAAGAAAATATTTTCCTCTCATTTGTGAAGGCCAATGAGGTCCCAGGGGACTGTGGCCATATCTAGAAATGTTCTGCATCTGTGGAAAATCACTTTTTCTCTTGTCCACGGAGGCCACAGAGAGCACCCTCTGACTTCTGACCAGTCTACACAGACACTGGTAAGGAAAGGTTTGCTTAGTGTGTCTAGGGAAAGACACTGCTAGGCCAAGCAAGGCCTTCCACTTATCCTTACATAGGTAGACAACTGATAAAAGAAGGCCAAGGAGCCTGAGGTTCCTCACAAGCCCAAGTGACCCCTGAAGACCAGAACCTCAACTGGCCTTGACAGAATAAGACAAAAATGAATTTTGGCTACCCATGTAGGCTTAGTCTCCAGCAGGAAAGTATAACTAGGATTAAATATTTAGCAGTTCAAAGGACAGTCCCCAGAGATTATACTTAGCCACATGATTATTATTATTATTTGGATATATTATATATAATATACTATAATATATATACATTATTTGGATAAATTATATATTTTATATATATGGCAAAGCAGTGCAGAGGCTTCTCCATTTTCTCTTCTTGCTGAGATCTGGAGTATCCCAGGTGGACCAAGAAGCTCTGGAGAGGAAAGCAGACTTCATTCAACACCTGTGGGCTGTTAGGCTCTGGGATGCTTCTGATGAGAGGATAGACAAACCTCCCTGAATAGTACCTACCACTCAGGACTGCAGGCAACTGAGCAGAGATAGAATCTTCCATCCCCGAAGCCCTGCTTTCCAGCCTACAAAAGCCCGCGCATGTGCAGATTCCTCTTCCACAGACAGACTTCTCCCCTTTAGTTCTGATGAAAAGAAAATTCTGCTTCTGGAGATGCCGGTCTTTCTGTTTCCACCTCAACTTCCATCAGTCCGACAGACAGTGCCTTCAGGTGGCGGCCCAGATCAAGAGATGGAAGATTTCCCACCATTTGCTGGCCCATTTACTAGCCAGCAACATTGTAGCTGCTAATTCTTCCTTCATTGACATCAGAGGCAGCATTTCCAGGTCTCTCTCACGGGCTAAGGACCAGAGACTCTTTTGGAACTCTCCAGATTGGGACTGCTGAGACACCCAGCCGCAAGGACCAAGCAACTATGGGTTCCCAGCCTCTCAAGTGTGAGAAATTGTTTATAAATCCAATGTAAGCTGCCCATGTATACGTGTATATGTGTATGTACACACACACACACACACACACACACACACACACTCACACACACTCACACACATTTACTTGATTGGTTTATTCTCTCTAATATACAGCTTGTGCCAACTGAAATGGGAATCTGATGTCACTGGTACCTGGAGGTCATCCTAGTATATCTCTACTGAGGCAGTCTAGAGAACAGAAATTGGTGATGTGGGAACTGCAAATGACATGTAGCCTTTTCTATCAAAGGGGTTAAGCAATCCTTTCAGCCACCTGCCCCTGTCTGGAAGTGGCTGATGAAATTCCCTGAGAACCAAGTTCTTTTTCTGGCAGTCAGAGGTCAGCCATTTCATTACCCTACTTGTCTCAATATTCAGATGGTCAAAGAGAGAGGGGCATCAGAGTCTCTCCCAGTATATCCTTTTTCCTGCAAGAATGGTTGCATGCTAGGGATTGAACCCAGAGCCTAGGGCATGAAAGAAATCACTCTGCCAGTAGCTGTTCTCCTTGTATGATGTCCAAGCTCAGAATCCAGCAATGAATTCAAGGAGTAGTAGGCAGATAAGACACAATTATTTCAAGGCAATAGACTGCTAGGCAGGCAGAAGCCAGCAGGCACCCAGGCACACACAAAGTCCAGTACATAGACCTACATAGACTGACTGGTTAAGGCAAAAGGCAAAGAAACTGGTACCTGATCACTAAGCCATGTTTATACAGAACCACGCCCAAATGCCATTATCAAATAATTTACTTTTGGGGTCTGTGGTCATTTGAATGAGAATGACCCCATATCTTTGAATAATTGGTCCCCAGTTGCAGGAACTGTTTGGGAAGGATTAGGAGGTATGGCTTTGTTGGAGGAGGTGAGTCACAGGTGGTGGGCTTAGGGTTTCAAAAGTTCCCTGCTACCCTAGTATACTATCTGCTTTTGTTTGTGGATGGGGATTAGAGCTCTGAGCTGTGCCATGACTACCTGTCTGTGGCCAAGCTCCCCACTGCAGTGGAGACAGGCTCCTATCTCTCTGAACTGTAAGCTGCAATGAATGCTTCCTCCTGTAAATAGACTCAGTCCTGATGTTTGTCACAGCAATGGAGAAGTACCTAACACTGTCAGTCTCTGGGCACCCAGTGTCAGCTGTGAACTGCTGACTTGTGAGCTAGGATCTCTGCCCATGATCTACACCAGCTCATGGTTAAATGTAAACTGCCCTTTAGGACCTTTTGCTCCCTGCACCTAGTCCCTACTTTCATATTTTTATCTTCTCAATATTATTGTTTGGTTTCTAGACAGACAAAGGCATTCACAAGATAGATGGCACAACAAAATAAAATTGAATTCTATAGAAATAAGAACAAAGGGCAGGGGAAACTGGGTTGTAAATAAGAAATGGAATAAAGAACAAAGGAAAACTGGATTCTTTTGTTACATGTGGATTAAGCTAATCCTAATGAAGTCATACACTTAAAAAAAATCTTCAATGCAAACCAGGATTTGCATAACTACAAATATCACTGAGTTCTACCCATTTGAAGGTCAGTTTTGGATCTCCCTCCCTCCCTCCCTCCCTCCCTCCCTCCCTCCCTCCCTCCCTCCCTCCCTCTCTTTCCCCCCTCCTTCCCTTCCTTCCTTCCTCCATCTCTCCTGCCTTCCCTCCATTTTCTTTGTCATGTTTTGGATCTTTCTATTCTTCTCCAGCCTCTTCTTTTTTGCTTCAGTTTTTGGCTTATGCTGCCTCAAAAGTCATTTCCAGAGTATGGAGGTGTGAAATCAGTTGTTTTGGTTTTGTCTTCATAATTGTCTTCAGAAGATTAAACAGCAGCGGTAACAGCTGGATCCTAACAGCTGTTCCCATCTGCAGGACAACTGGTCATCACTGCTTGGACATCAGTGCTGTCTGCTTGTTGTCCCCTTTGGCCCCGAGTAGTTCATTAACTTTGTTAAAACTTACTCTCTTTCACCTGTGAGACAGATGTCAACGGGACTTTCAGTGAGTTTTAGGGGGAGGCAGAAGTGTTAGTTGAGACAGGCCATTCACAGAAAGGTGAGAAAACCTTGTCTCTAGGTTTACTCCATCCTAACAGTTTAAAAACTTATTAATTCTTTATGTGTACTCAGGGTGGGGAAGGGGGCTGGTGACCCAGGAGAAGAGGTCAGAGGACAACTTGTGGGAAGCGGTTCGTTCCTTTCACCACTTGAGTCCTGGGGACTGAACTCAACTATCAGCCTCCGTAGCAGGTGTCTTTACCCTCTGAGGATTCTTCCCAACACACCATTACTATCAAGAAAGATGCTGGTAGCAGGCCTGTCAGCCTTGCTACTGGGGAGGATCATAAGCTCACGGTTTGCCTGCTGTTACAGAATGAGTTCATGTCCTGCTTGGGCTACAAGCTAAATCAACCAACAGACCATTAAAGGACTGAGGTATTGCTCAATGGTAAGGCACTTGTTTAGGGCACACAAGGCTCTACACTGATTCCAGTCAGTCTCCCTTCCTCTCCCTTCCTCTCCCTCCCCTCAGCTCTTGGGTTATCTCTGTCACAACTCCTTACCTCTATCCACCACGTGTCCATGTTTCTGACCATTTTCACACCTTATATTTTCTGTTCATATCTTAAGTTGGCAGGCATGGGTGGAAAATGCTGTGGAGAGTAGCTTCTCTGGGAAAGGAAGTAATGATGATGATTTTATGTTGATATTGATGACAATGACAGCTGGCAGTGCTGGAGATTGAACACAGGGCCTTGGGAATGGACAGCTAGCCCTCCACCACTTGCCTCACTTGCCCTTTCTCATCACTGTTGGCTGTTTCACAGTACTACAGGCCTGAATTCACACACCCATCACAGTAGGAGGGAGCTTCTAAATAAAATCAACATCATGCCTCGGACTGTCCAGTCGGTTATTTTCCATGGCTGCAGTGATTTTCCCTCTGCTGCCCCGTCTTGTGTACTCTGTAGGTTGGATCTCTCTGGTTCATATTGGAAGTTACTCTTTTGGGTTTTTCTCTGGGTGATTTCAAAGGCAGGAAGGAATTTCTCGCCTTCACCATGCTCCTCTGCAGCAGGTAAATAGTTTAACAGCTGTGGGGATGATAACTAGAGTCAGTCAGAAGGTGTCTGATCGATCTTAAGTTAAATTGACCCATGTTTCATGCTTTAAGGTGACTCTTTTTTAATTTAATTAAAAAATATTGTGTACGTGTGTTTATCTCACAGGTATGCAGAGGCTCGGGGAGACCAGAAGAGGGCACGGGATCTTTTGGTGCTGGGGCTTCAGGTAACTGAGCTGCCCAACATGGGTGCTGGGACTGAGTCCTTTGGAGGATAATCTAGCAACTGTAACAGCTAAGCTGTCGTCAGGACTCAAGATGCATATTTCTATTAATGTAGTTTACAAAACAGACGTCACCAACAAAGAGAGTTTATCCCAGGGCATCCGAATGAACATTGGCTTCTGATGCCTGGGACCCCTCACATCACAGCAGACTCAGAAGCAGAGCTGAGCGCTCATCCCTAATGAGCTCTTACCAGCCCACTTCCTCCAGTTAGGTTCTACATCCCCAAACTCCTTTGTACCCACAGCTCCTTAAAACAGTGCTAAAAGACAGGTTCAAGATTCAAACACATCACTCTTGGATGGCTAGTGTGTCTACAGTCATCCGAGAAAAGGAAACGCCAATTGAGAAAGTGGCTCATCAGTGTGGCCTGTGGGTAAAAGCTTTCAGGGCATTTTCTTGTTCGATGATTGCTGTATTTGAGTTCAGTTCACTGTGAACATGGCCATTCCTGGGGTCATGATCCTGGGTATATAAGAAAGCAAACTGGGCAAGCCAGGAGGAACTGGCCAATAAGCAATGCCTGCCTCAGTTCCTGCCTTGAGACCCTTTCCTGATGTTCCTCAATTATGGACCTGAAAGTTGTAAGATGATATAAATCCTTTTCTTCCCAAGTTGCTTTTGGTCATATTCTTTATTGTTGAAACAGACCCCTACTAGGAAGAGCCTCTAGGGGACATTCCCTATTGAAACCATAATGTTCTGATCCTGTTCCCCAGAGGGATATGACCATCTCATTATGAAT
Source organism: Mus musculus (assembly GCF_000001635.26). Lineage (NCBI taxonomy): Eukaryota > Metazoa > Chordata > Mammalia > Rodentia > Muridae > Mus > Mus musculus. The sequence continues at coordinate 3,701,863 of NT_166305.2, forward strand.
AATATACTTAGTGCAAATTCTCATAGTCTTGCAGTTTCCACACTGTCAAAGACAAAATTTAAATTTCTCTTTTAAGACTCAAGGCAATCTCTTAACTATGAGCCCATGTACGCTCAAAACACAAGTTACTTATTTTCAACATATGAAGGCATAAAGTTAACATACCTATTCCAAAGAGGAGGAAAGACTGGAATAAAGCAAGTTCAGGATCCAGAAGAGCAGACACAAAATCCTGAAGGGCACCTGCCCAGTGGCTGAAGCTCTTGATGACAACACAAGGGATCCAAGGGTCTCGGCCAACTGCAGCCTATGTGGCGGACTCAGCACATGCAACTTTTCATTATCCTTGGGTTTCTACTGCAACTCAGGCTTCACCTCACTGCTCCACACAGAGCCCACTCCTGAGCTCCGCATGGGGTACCTGACTGGCTTCTTTGGCTTCCTGGAACCTCGAAGCAAGCCTCACTTTTTTTATTTATTTTTTTATTTTTTATTTTTTTTACTGATCACAAGACAAAGTTGTTTATTCATTTTCAAGAATAAATGATTCATTTAGAAGAATAATTATAGTTTTCAAGATGCATTTGGAAGACAAGTCCAACTCTAAATTCTATTATTATTACTCTCTATTTTTAATGCATACTTTTCAATAGAACAATAAAAGATAAAAATTTTGTCACAGGGTTTGAGGTGGTATGAGCAAACAGGAAATGAATAGATTCCCATACAACTAACTTCTAATGCCCACCCTCTCCTGTACAAATTCTGAGGACATGAGACAGGCAAGCAATAGAGGAAAGTACAGATTGGCTTAAGTAGGTATTTGGACTCATTTGAGAACAGGAAGTGCTGGGTTAAAATTCCAAGAAGAACACACCGTGGTGTGCCTCTTGTCCCTTGGCTACCCATTAAATAGGAGCTCCAATTCAAACCATTTGTTGGCACAAATGCCAAGGTACTACTCTTAGACTACTGATCGGAAGACAAACTTATTTATTCATTTTCAAAGATTTACTGACAGCACTCTGATAGGCACCAGGAAAAAAGACCATGAAGCAGAAGATTTCCTATTTCATGAGTGTTCCAGACTAGCACAAGATGTAGAGTTTGTATTTAAATTAATCATCTTAAGAAAGTGTGTCATTGTGTGGCTGTTTTACTCACCCAAATTCCAAGTTGCCGAAATGACACATAGGAAGGTGAGCAATCAAAATCAAGTACCAGTTTTCCAAGTAAGAAGAAAACAGCTTGGAGACTGATGCTTACTTGACTAAATGAACTTTCTGATGATGCCTTCTTCATAGCTCTCACTAGCACATGCATCTGAGACTAAGAGCCACCCAGTAAGATGGATCTCGAGATCACTAAGGTTCTTAGCCATGAGCACATGATGCAAGACAATCTATGTACAGCTACCTTCTCCTTTCCTACCTGAGCAGAAGAAGGTCAGTTGATGTGTGTCTTCTACTGACAAGGGACAATCATACTCATCAGTCCAAGATCAGTCAAAGGAATACATGTTGGAAAGGAACAAGATGCCAGCATGGTTGCTCTAGTGAGGATCCATTTATACTAAGTCAAGACATGAACTTGAACTTGGCTATGGACATTGCAGTTATGGTGGAAAAGCAATCTACTTGTGCCCCACATTAAACATATAAAAGGAGACTTGAAGCATAGGAGAGAATATGAGATTTGTGTCTAGGCTTGAGGTATCTTTTTCTCAGTATATTTTATTCAAGATTAAACTTTATTACTTCATTGCTCTTCAGAGCTGGGTAACATCCCCTTGTATATATTTACCATATTTTCCTTATCCATTCATCTGTTAATAATGGATCTAGCTTGGATCCACATTCTAGCTATTGTGAATGAAACAGCAATGAACATGAAGGCCAAGTGTCTCTCTGTAGCACGGTACAGGTATAAGGTCCTTTGGGCATATGCACAGGAGTGCTAACTGGGCCATGAGGCAGTTCTGTGCTTAGTTTTTGAAAATTTTCCAGATAAGCTTCCAAAGTATCTACACTGGTGGATAAGGGCTTCCTGTTCGTTACATTCACATTATCTGTGGTCCTGATGATAGCTTTTCCGGCTAGGGTGAGATGGAATCAGAAGTTCTTTTGATTTACATTTCTGTGAACTCTACAGATGTTGGCCACATTTTAAAGTATTTCCTATCCATTTGCCTATCTTTTGAAAATGTCCTGCTCAGTTCCATAGGATGCTTCTTAATTGAGGTCCTTGTTTATTTAATGTTTCATATTTTTGAGTTTTTTGTATGTTTAAGAAACCTAATCTACTGCCTGATGAATAGTTGGCAAAGATTTTCTTCCATCCTGTGGGCTATTGATTTGCTTCCTTTTTCTTTTTTTTTTCTTTCCATTTTTTATTAGGTATTTAGCTCATTTACATTTCCAATGCTATACCAAAAGTCCCCCATACCCACCCACCCCCACTCCCCTACCCGCCCACTCCCCCTTTTTGGCCCTGGCGTTCCCCTGTTCTGGGACATATAAAGTTTGTGTGTCCAATGGGCCTCTCTTTCCAGTGATGGCCGACTAGGCCATCTTTTGATACATATGCAGCTAGAGTCAAGAGCTCCGGGGTACTGGTTAGTTCATAATGTTGATCCACCTATAGGGTTGCAGATCCCTTTAGCTCCTTGGGTACTTTCTCTAGCTCCTCCATTGGGAGCCCTGTAATCCATCCATTAGCTGACTGTGGGCATCCACTTCTGTGTTTGCTAGGCCCCGGCATAGTCTCACAAGAGACAGCTACATCTGGGTCCTTTCGATAAAATCTTGCTAGTGTATGCAATGGTGTCAGCGTTTGGATGCTGATTATGGGGTGGATCCCTGGATATGGCAGTCTCTACATGGTCCATCCTTTCATCTCAGCTCCAAACTTTGTCTCTGTAACTCCTTCCAAGGGTGTTTTGTTCCCACTTCTAAGGAGGGGCATAGTGTCCACACTTCAGTCTTCATTTTTCTTGAGTTTCATGTGTTTAGGAAATTGTATCTTATATCTTGGGTATCCTAGGTTTTGGGCTAATATCCACTTATCAGTGAGTACATATTGTGTGAGTTTCTTTGTGAATGTGTTACCTCACTCAGGATGATGCCCTCCAGGTCCATCCATTTGGCTAGGAATTTCATAAATTCATTCTTTTTAATAGCTGAGTAGTACTCCATTGTGTAAATGTACCACATTTTCTGTATCCATTCCTCTGTTGAGGGGCATCTGGGTTCTTTCCAGCTTCTGGCTATTATAAATAAGGCTGCTATGAACATAGTGGAGCATGTGTCCTTCTTACCAGTTGGGGCATCTTCTGGATATATGCCCAGGAGAGGTCTTGCTGGATCCTCCGGTAGTACTATGTCCAATTTTCTGAGGAACCGCCAGACGGATTTCCAGAGTGGTTGTACAAGCCTGCAATCCCACCAACAATGGAGGAGTGTTCCTCTTTCTCCACATCCTCGCCAGCATCTGCTGTCACCTGAATTTTTGATCTTAGACATTCTGACTGGTGTGAGGTGGAATCTCAGGGTTGTTTTGATTTGCATTTCCCTGATGATTAAGGATGTTGAACATTTTTTCAGGTGCTTCTCTGCCATTCGGTATTCCTCAGGTGAGAATTCTTTGTTCAGTTCTGAGCCCCATTTTTTAATGGGGTTGTTTGATTTTCTGAAGTCCACCTTCTTGAGTTCTTTATATATGTTGGATATTAGTCCCCTATCTGATTTAGGATAGGTAAAGATCCTTTCCCAATCTGTTGGTGGTCTCTTTGTCTTATTGACGGTGTCTTTTGCCTTGCAGAAACTTTGGAGTTTCATTAGGTCCCATTTGTCAATTCTCGATCTTACAGTACAAGCCATTGCTGTTCTGTTCAGGAATTTTTCCCCTGTGCCCATATCTTCAAGTCTTTTCCCCACTTTCTCCTCTATAAGTTTCAGTGTCTCTGGTTTTATGTGAAGTTCTTTGATCCATTTAGATTTGACCTTAGTACAAGGAGATAAGTATGGATCGATTCGCATTCTTCTACATGATAACAACCAGTTGTGCCAGCACCATTTGTTGAAAATGCTGTCTTTCTTCCACTGGATGGTTTTAGCTCCCTTGTCGAAGATCAAGTGACCATAGGTGTGTGGGTTCATTTCTGGGTGTTCAATTCTATTCCATTGGTCTACTTGTCTGTCTCTATACCAGTACCATGCAGTTTTTACCACAATTGCTCTGTAGTAAAGCTTTAGGTCAGGCATGGTGATTCCACCAGAGGTTCTTTTATCCTTGAGAAGAGTTTTTGCTATCCTAGGTTTTTTGTTATTCCAGATGAATTTGCAAATTGCTCCTTCTAATTCGTTGAAGAATTGAGTTGGAATTTTGATGGGGATTGCATTGAATCTGTAGATTGCTTTTGGCAAGATAGCCATTTTTACAATATTGATCCTGCCAATCCATGAGCATGGGAGATCTTTCCATCTTCTGAGATCTTCTTTAATTTCTTTCTTCAGAGACTTGAAGTTTTTATCATACAGATCTTTCACTTCCTTAGTTAGAGTCACGCCGAGATATTTTATATTATTTGTGACTATTGAGAAGGGTGTTGTTTCCCTAATTTCTTTCTCAGCCTGTTTATTCTTTGTGTAGAGAAAGGCCATTGACTTGTTTGAGTTAATTTTATATCCAGCTACTTCATTGAAGCTGTTTATCAGGTTTAGGAGTTCTCTGGTGGAATTTTTAGGGTCACTTATATATACTATCATATCATCTGCAAAAAGTGATATTTTGACTTCCTCCTTTCCAATTTGTATCCCCTTGATCTCCTTTTGTTGTCGAATTGCTCTGGCTAATACTTCAAGTACTATGTTGAAAAGGTAGGGAGAAAGTAGGCAGCCTTGTCTAGTCCCTGATTTTAGTGGGATTGCTTCCAGCTTCTCTCCATTTACTTTGATGTTGGCTACTGGTTTGCTGTAGATTGCTTTTATCATGTTTAGGTATGGGCCTTGAATTCCTGATCTTTCCAGAACTTTTATCATGAATGGGTGTTGGATCTTGTCAAATGCTTTTTCTGCATCCAACGAGATGATCATGTGGTTTTTGTCTTTGAGTTTGTTTATATAGTGGATTACATTGATGGATTTTCGTATATTAAACCATCCCTGCATTCCTGGAATAAAACCTACTTGGTCAGGATGGATGATTGCTTTAATGTGTTCTTGGATTCGGTTAGCGAGAATTTTATTGAGGATTTTTGCATCGATATTCATAAGAGAAATTGGTCTGAAGTTCTCTATCTTTGTTGGATCTTTCTGTGGTTTAGGTATCAGAGTAATAGTGGCTTCATAAAATGAGTTGGGTAGAGTACTTTCTACTTCTATCTTGTGAAAAAGTTTGTGCAGAAATGGAATTAGATCTACTTTGAAGGTCTGATAGAACTCTGCACTAAACCCGTCAGGTCCTGGGCTTTTTTTGGCTGGGAGACTATTTATAACTGCTTCTATTTCTTTAGGGGATATGGGACTGTTTAGAAGGTCAACTTGATCCTGATTCAACTTTGGTACCTGGTATCTGTCCAGAAATTTGTCCATTTCGTCCAGGTTTTCCAGTTTTGTTGAGTATAGCCTTTTGTAGAAGGATCTGATGGTGTTTTGGATTTCTTCAGGATCTGTTGTTATGTCTCCCTTTTCAGTTCTGATTTTGTTAATTAGGATTTTGTCTCTGTGCCCTCTAGTGAGTCTAGTTAAGGGTTTATCTATCTTGTTGATTTTCTCAAAGAACCAACTCCTCGTTTGGTTAATTCTTTGAATAGTTCTTCTTGTTTCCACTTGGTTGATTTCACCCCTGAGTTTGATTATTTCCTGCCGTCTACTCCTCTTGGGTGAATTTGCTTCCTTTTTTTCTAGAGCTTTTAGATGTGTTGTCAAGCTGCTAGTATGTGCTCTCTCCCGTTTCTTCATGGAGGCACTCAGAGCTATGAGTTTCCCTCTTAGAAATGCTTTCATTGTGTCCCAAAGGTTTGGGTACGTTGTGGCTTCATTTTCATTAAACTCTAAAAAGTCTTTAATTTCTTTCTTTATTCCTTCCTTGACCAAGGTATCATTGAGAAGAGTGTTGTTCAGTTTCCACGTGAGTGTTGGCTTTCTGTTATTTTTTTGTTATTGAAGATCAGCCTTAGTGCATGGTGATCTGATAGGATACATGGGACAATTTCAATATTTTTGAATCTGTTGAGGCCTGTTTTGTGACCTATTATGTGGTCAATTTTGGAGAAGGTACCATGAGGTGCTGAGAAGAAGGTATATCCTTTTGTTTTAGGATAAAATGTTCTGTAGATATCTGTCAGATCCATTTGTTTCATCACTTCTGTTAGTTTCAGTGTGTCCCTGTTTAGTTTCTGTTTCCATGATCTGTCCATTGGTGAAAGTGGTGTGTTGAAGTCTCCCACTATTATTGTGTGAGGTGGAATGTGTGCTTTGAGCTTTACTAAAGTTTCTTTAATGAATGTGGCTGCCCTTGTATTTGGCGCATAGATATTCAGAATTGAGAGTTCCTCTTGGAGGATTTTACCTTTGATGAGAACAAAGTGCCCCTCCTTGTCTTTTTTGATGACTTTGGGTTGGAAGTCAATCTTATCAGATATTAGGATGGCTACTCCAGCTTGTTTCTTCATACCATTTGCTTGGAAAATTGTTTTCCAGCCTTTTATTCTGAGGTAGTGTCTATCTTTTTCTCTGAGATGTGTCTCCTGTAAACAGCAAAATGTTGGGTCTTGTTTGTGTAGCCAGTTTGTTAGTCTATGTCTTTTTATTGGGGAGTTGAGACCATTGATGTTAAGAGATATTAAGGAAAAGTAATTGTTGCTTCCTGTTATTTTTGTTGTTAAAGTTAAGCCTCACTTTTATACCTTGCCACCTTCTGCTGCCAGGTCTTGATGTAGCCTCTCGACACCCCTGTCGTGGCCTCTGTGCACCTTCAAGGTCGAGCTTGGGACAATGCTTGTCTTTTGCTCTTCTTCAAGCAAGAGCGTTGGGAGCTTGTTTTGTTTACCCAGTCCCTTTCCATGTAAGCCTGTGTTTTTGCACCCGAGAGCTTTTGATAGTTTGACTGCTGCCTTCCAGGGTCTTTTCCTGGTGTCCTGTTGCACAGTATGTGGGGTCCTGAAGAGATCAGGGCACTGATCTCCTCAACAACCACAGCTATGCATTCTTACAGCCATTTCTGAAACCCAATTTAAGCTCCTTTTCTCACTGAACTTCATGCTTCTGAAATGTATTCTACTCCTCCTCACTGGAATTCTGGCTGATAGCAATGACCAGTAGCCATGGCACAGACGGACTGTTATGGCCTTCAAAATTCCTCTGCCAAAGAGTCTAGTCCCTGCCTTTTGAATTCAGCCCCAGGCAAATTATCAGGGCAGGCAAATGTGGCAAGGTTATTTGCCAGCATGTCAGATGAACGGCCTTTAGCCCAGTCCCGAGAAGAGTCCAGTTAATTTATGGAATAGTTTGTATTTGAGGAGTTTTGAAGAATTGGTGCAAGTTTCTCAGAAAAGGTGATGCCAGAGCCAGGCTTGATCATGTGAACTGGCTCTAACAGAATTCCCTGGACTGACATAAATTAATGTCTCATAGTTCCGGTTCCAACTCCGAGATCACAGCATGGAAAGAGCTGGCATCTGCTGCCGGCCTGATTCACAGGTGGTTGTATTCTGTTTAGTTCCTGTCTAATAAAACACTAGGAAGTTCTCTGGGGTCCCTTTTCCTTCTTTTTCTCTCAGTGTGGTGTTTTTAACTTCTAAGGTTCCTGGGACCACTCATAGAGCCTCCTTCCTTCTGACCTAATGACCTCTCAAAGGCTTTGCATTTAGGATTTCCACACATAAAACTTTGCATCTCATAAGCCTGCAGTCCACCTGCTTGACTAGTGTGAAAAGCTGCCCAGGTGTAGTCCCTGGAGGACAATAATAGAAGGCAGTGGAGAGCAGGTGAGACTCCCTTGCACACAATATGCTCAAGGCATTCTGGAAGGCAGCTGGTGGGGGTGGGGTGGGGATTTTCTATAGGAAAAGAGGTAATGATGCTGGCTCTGGTGAGGATGTGGCACATGAAGTTGAACCAGTGCTGACTGGGACAAACTACGAGACCATGAGCTGGTTCAGTAGTATTTGGGGAGGGAGAGAAGGAGGCTGATCATCATGCTATAAGAACCTAGCTCTTAATTTTAGGAAATAAAGATGAAATTTTATTTAGAAAACAAAAAAAGAAGTTATATTCTGGAAAGAAACTTTGAAAAGGTGTGTATGTTAACTAGCTCCTTCAAAGTGTGTGTGGGAGGATGTAACTAGCATTTGATTCTTTGTGAGTTCTTTTTTTCCACCCTTATCCACCTGTTCCTACCCTTTCAATCCCCTAACATTAGATAGGAGAGACGAAAGATAAAAAGAAAAGGGGCCAACATTATCATTAGATTACTTCCTGATGAATAGGGACATTGGGTTCTGTCTTAGTTAGGGTTTTACTGCCGTGAACAGACACCATGACCAAGGCAACTCTTACAAGGACAACATTTAATTGGGACTGGCTTACAGATTCAGAGGTTCTGTCCTTTATCATATTTAGGCAGGTATGGTGGAGCTGAGAGTTCATCTTCATCTGAAGGCCACTAGTGGCTTCCAGGCAGCTAGGATGAGGGTCTTATAGCCCACACCCACAGTGACACACCTACTCCAACAGGGCGACTCCTAATAATGCCGCTCTCTGGGCCAAGCATATACAAACCATAACAGGTTCCTTGGGAAATCTTCTCCATCAGGATATCTAATTTCTTCTTGTGTCTTCTTTGCACATAACCACTTAACCAACAACAACCAACAGCAACCAACCAACCAACAACCCCATCTCTTGGGGACCTAGCATTTATACATCCCCTGAAAAGTTCCCAGAATTCCAAACATCACACAAGTACAGAAACAGAGGCTGGCAAAATCATGCCTCTGCTAGAGCATGGGGCAAATCATAGTCACCTGCTTCAAAGCAGTGCCATATCTCATACTGGGGATTAAAACAAAAGCATAAGCTTTAAGTGTTTTTTAAGGAAACCAAAAATTCTCACTATAGGAGGATGATCCAAAGCTCAAAGTACGTGTGTGAGAGGGTCCGTCATAGCTTAAAGTATGTTTGTAGCTGATCTTAGCTACGATTTTGGTTCGTTTTTCCCATCCTTTATCCCCTGGTTTCACTTTATCACTTGATAGGAGAGAAGGAAGGATAGAGGGGGAGAGAGAAGGCTAGAGATCTCTGAGTCTAATTTATTTCTTGTTTCTTCTTTGAGCACAACTACTAACAAACCACACACCCCCAAAACAAAACAAAACAAAACCACCAACCACCAACCCTGCCTCTTGGGACCCTAGTATTTATGTACCCAGTGAAAAATTCCCAGAATTCCAAATGACACCCAATTGCAGAAACTATCTGCAGCTGGCAAACCATGCCTCTGCTAGAACATGAGGCAAATCATAGTCAGCTTCTGTGAAGAAGCCCCATATCCCCACACCTGGGATCGAAACGAAAACATCTTACAATATTTCTGTGTTTCTTAAGTAAACCAAAATTCCAGAATTCTCACTACAGTGTGAGGGAGAACATTCCAACAGTTCAATGTGTGTGAGGGAGAGTGCTTGGATAGCTTGAAGTGTGTGGGGGCGAAGATGATCTGATAGCTTAAAGAAACCTAATGAGGTGTGTGTGTGTGTGCATGTGTGTGTGTGTGTGTGTGTGTGTTTTGTGTCTGTCCTGATGAGAAATGCAGAAAGAAAATGCATGGTAACAGTAATAAGAACTTACTTTCAGTGCCAGAAACCTGCGACTTGTGATTGGATTCACCTAAGAAGAAAAGCCCTTGGGACTATTTTTAGATGTCTGAGCACTAAAGATAGACATACTCACAGATCTGTTAGCTGGTGAGAGAAGCGTATTTGTTGTTGTTCACGGGATCTAGAAAGCATTAGTAGAGGGATTAACTTAATAAATATTGATCCATTGTGAGGGAGAAGATGCACAGAAGAGAAAGGACATCAGGCTTTCTCCTTGAATAGTAGGTGGCTGCTGCTCTGACTCCAGTAGCAGGGATTTGAAAAGCCTCACTTGGCAAATGAGGGCTTAGGTACTGATTTTATTAACACCCATTTACTCCTTCCCTCCTTTCTCCATCCCAGGACCTTGCACAGTTTCTCTAGACTTACAACTGGTAGCTTTTCAACAGGGAGATTCTGCGACATATACCATAGTTGCTTCTAGATATTTGAAGATCAGAAGTATTAACTCTCTGTTTTTAAGGTCCAGGTTGGATGGTTTCAACATGAATTGTCCCTTGCAGGTTCATGTATTTGGGCATTTGGTCACCATCTGGCAGCACTGTTTGGGAAGGCTGTGGGATCTTTAGGATGTGAATCACTGGGGGTGGCCCTTGGGTCACTGGGGACAGGCCTTGAGACTGTACAGCTTTCTCTTTGCCCTGTTTGAGTGTGGACACAATGTGACAATCTAGTGTCTCATTTCTGCCACCATGTTTTCCCTGCCTTGATGGGTCTGTCTCTCTTGGACTGTGAGTAAAAATAAACCCTTTATCCCGTAAGTTGTTTTTGTCAGAGTATTTTAAAACAGGAATGAAAGTAACTAAGACAAAGTGTTTTTAATGGTAGACTTTTTTCTTAAAGATATATATATATATATATATATATATATATTTTCTTGAAACAAGGTCTCGTGTATCCCTAGTGGGTCTTGAACTACTACATAGCTGTGGTTCTTGAACTCCTGACCTTCCTGTCTTCTCTTCCCCAGTGCCGAGATTATTGGTATATTCTATCACACATAACAAGATTATAGCTTTCAACCCTCAGTTTTAAAAATGATTCAGCATCTTCACAAATCTTATGCTCTGTTATAATCCTGGTGTTCCTCTGGGCTCAGACTCTGCCAGGTGTTGGAGCTGAGTAGAGCAGGTATCTTTGTGGGGTGCTGTCAGAGTGCTTTGTGGATGTAAGCCAGGAAGGAGGATGCTGGGTAACACAGGAGATCTGCTCTCACTGTCTCTAGGCGGACACATCTGTACAATGCTGTATGGGATGAGCCCCTTCCTTATGTGGCCGAGGTTACCAATGTAGGATGAGGATACACTTCCACACCAGACCTCGCCCCATCTACATACCCCAGGGCTTCTTTTTGACACAGCTTTACCTCCAGTCTCTTCCCTGACATTCCTCAGAATGCCGGAATCAGACCCAGATATCAAAGCTGCTGAAAGTTGGGGGAATGCAGCTAGTAGAGTCACAGTGTGTGCTGAAGGGGACTTTTCCTTAGTTCTCTCCCTCCATCTCAGCTGTGCACAATTCTCCTACCTCTCCCCTATCCCCTTATCTATATCAAGGGCTCAAACAGTCTCTTGCCCACTACCCCAGAAAACAGCTTGGGTGTTCCAAGTGCCTCATTACTCTGCCGTGGGGGACATAACCCAGGGTTCTTCCACAGTTATAGACCAAATATCAACAAACTCAAGAGGCCTGATAGCATAGGGCTCTAGAGACAAATTGTGGCCTTGGTAGGTTTCAAAAAGTGTTGGGCATCATTCCCTTAGGTTAAATTCAGTTCCTCCAGGTCTTCCCATATCTGATGTCTGCTCTCCTTCCTGTTCCTGCAGAGGAAACCACTGGGAAGGGATGTTTTTCCTTACTCAAAGAGACACTGATAATATTGTCATAGTGTCTTTGGCTACCTGAAGAAATGTAAGGTTTTGTGAAATATTAATTTCAGATAGAATTTTCTCATTATATTTCCCTCTCTCCCCACTCTCACCTCCCCCACCTCCCCTCTTTCCTTTTCTCCCCTTCTCTCAGTCATGGCCTTTCTATGGGGCCTAGGCTGATTTCAAACTTTCCATTTTTTCCCCCACAGCCTCCCAAGTAGTTAGGGTACCAGAAACCCAGCCTATAGCTTCTTTTCAGCCTCAACTCTGAAAGCCAAACAACTCTGCTTCCATTTCACTGGGCAGGTGACCTGGATAGTTCTCTCTGTCCTTCAGCTTCTGTATTTGCAAAATAGAGACTGCAACTCCCCAGTTGAGAGTTATGGTGTTCCCAGCACAGAACGAGAGCTCTGTGAGCAGTGGTGGGCTGTGCTCTGTTTCTCGTTGTCGTGCTCATTTGATTCAGAACTATGAAATCTCACATAGATAACAAAATGAAGTTAATAAAAACAGTCCTTAGACAGTGTACTGGCTTGTTTTTTGTGTCAACTTGACACAAGCTGGAGTTATCACAGAAAAAGGAGTCTCAGCTGAGGAAATGCCTCCATGAGATCCAGCTGTGGGGCATTTTCTCTTTCGGTCATCAAGTGGGGAGGGCCCATTGTGGGTGGGACCATCTCTGGGCTAGAGGTCTTGGGTTCTATAAGAAGGCAAACTGAGCAAGCCAGGGGAAGCAAGCCAGTAATAACATCCATCCCTCCATGGCCTCTGCATCAGTTCCTGCCTTTCTGACCTGCATGAGTTCCAGTCCTGACTTCCTTTGGTGATAACAGCAATGTAGAAGTGTAAGCTGAATAAACCCTTTCCTCTCCCACTTGCTTCTTGGTCATGATGTTTGTGCAGGAATAGAAACCCTGAGTAAGACAGACAGTAAGGATGACACAAATCATGTTTTGTCTCGAGTTTTGGCAAAGAATAACTATTGAGTGGTTTTAAATATGGCTCTGAATAGCAAGCTTTCAATGGGAAAAACCCTGAGCTAAGGAAATAAAAGCGGCCTTCCTATATGTTGTTTCTAAAAGCCCTCTTGCTGGTTGGTGTCAGTCATCTGTGACAGTTGTTTGCATATCAAGAGACCAAGAAAATGATTAATTACAGAACATTGTCAACCATGTTGTGTTTGGGCAGAGTGGTTAAATGAGAATTCTAATCCTGCAAGTCTACATCTGTAAATATCACACCTGAGCTGATGGTTACACAGAGACTTTGGTTGGGCTCCTGGATGGTGTTGGATGGGACCTCATTTCCAGTAGAAGCAAAATGTTTGGAACTTACAGTCCCTTCTCCTTACTAGCTCCCATCACTGTGACAAAGTACCTGAGATAATCATCTTAGGAAGAGGAAAGGTTCATTTTGACCCACGGTTTCAGAGGTTTCCATGGTTACTTGGGCCTGTTGTATCATGTTCATCTTTCTAGGAGCACGTGGAACACTAGGAGAATGTCTGATTATCTCTTGGTAGCCAGAAAATAAGAGACCCAGGAAGGGTCTGAGTTCCACTGTGCCTTTTGATGACCCAAATTCCTTCTAGTAGACCATGTCTCTTAAAGTTTCTACTACTGGATACCAAGCTACTAACACACAGTCTTCCAGGAACATCTTATATCCAAACTGCAGCATCCCTCTTTTCCCAGGGACAGAGGTGGGCATGGTAGCCTGTTAAAATTCACCATTGGTCTGTGATCCAATCAGTTGTACCCACAGAATGCAGCTTTTGTAGTAACTTGAAAACAAGCCTGCTGTCATTGCCTGGGTACCCTGGGCAGGAGGTGGGGGAGTATGCTCAGAAACAATGGTAGCTAGGCACCCCCTGCCCTTGCGTGTTTTTATCTGTCTGTCAGTATAATAACGTGCATCTGTAGAGCTGGCTCCATCTTCAGTTCTCTGTGAGGCCCCAGCAGTGGACATCCTTAGGGCCCTATTTGCAGTTGATGTTTGAGGTGGGGCCATCTTCTGGGACTTATTGTGTCACCTGAGTATAGTTAGTGTCAGAATTAAGTTGAATTTCAGGACACTAAGTTGGCAATGGAGAACTGGAAACTGTTTGGATGACAGCATAGAAGCTATAGAATATTAAAAGCTCAGAAATTGGACTTGTATCACTTGGAAGACAGGGTGATAAAAATACAAATGGCAGAGCTCTCAGCTCTGAGCTGGTCATCACTAAGTTGACCATCTGTCTTCATTACTTTCCTATTGCTGTGACAAAACATAAGGACCAAGGAACTTATATGAGGAAGCCTTTAATTAGGCTGTGGTTTTAGAGCATGTTTCTCAACCTTCCTAGTGCAATGACCCTTGAATACAGTTTCTCACATTGTGGCCTCCCTGACCATAGTTATTTTGTTGCTATGCCATAGCTATATTTTTGCTACTGTTATGAATTGCAACATAAATATCTGATATGAGCCATTCACCCCTCTAAGGAGTCTCCACCCACAGGTTGAGGACTGCTGCTACAGAGAGACACCTATGCATATCCCAAGACCATAGCTACTGTATCATTGCTCCTGGAGCTTAAGGAAAAAAAACAGATAACCGCCATCAAAAAGTAAGTTAAAGGTGATGTTTTCCCAAGTTCTGCCCTTTTGCAATTCTTGGGGACAATATATTCAGTATTAAGAACATTCTTCCCTATAGTACCCTACTCTCTTAGTTAGGGTTTTATTGCTGTTAAGAGATCCCGTGACCACAGCAACTCCTATAAAGGAAAACATTTAATTTGTCTGGCTTACAGTTTCAGAGGTTTAGTCCCACAGGCTTGGAGCTATAACATAATGCAAAATGCATTTAGTCTAACTTCCAAGTCCCCATAGTCTATCACAGTCTCAACAATGTTTAAAAGTTCAAAATCTCTTCTGAGTTTTATACAATCTCTTAACCGTAATACCCTGTAAAAATAAAAATAAAAACAGATCACATACTTCCAGCATACAATGGCAGGGGATATACATTACTGTTCCAAAATGTAGAAAAGGATGAGGAAATATTGGACCAACTGGGCAAACTCCAAGCTCTACATCTCCAAGTAAGAAGGCAAAATGCTCTTCAGATCTCCAACTCCTTTCAGCTTTGTTGATTGCAACACACTTCTTTCTCTTGGTCTGGTTATACTCCTTGCTAGCATCTTTTGGGCTGGTTATGTTCCTTATTAGCAACTTTTCTCATCATGTATCCCAGAGCTCTGGAATCTGTAACATCTGTGGTCCCCCTTTCTCTTTGGAGGCTGTTGGTCACCAGTCTGAGAGGACCAAGGGAACAGAGGCAGACAGTAGGGTTCAGATGGCCAGCCACGTGTGGTCCCAGCCTGGGGAAAATGGCTGCTGAAGTGGAACACAGATGTTGGGAGGATGCAGGTCAAAAGATAGATGATCTTTTCATATTACAGAGACTCCAGTTGCAGTCCTTAATATAAAGGGCTCAATAATTCTAGTATAAATTTAGGAACTCTTAGAGAATCAGCATTAGGAATTAAGAAATCATCTATTTGTCTACATAGTATCACTACAAGGCAGTATATCTTTGCTGATCTGCAAAAAAAATCTGCCCAATAGGGTGGGCTAATTTAATAATGACAGGAAAGACACATCAATAGCAAGACTCAATCCTGAGATTTCCATTGGGCCTTGCCTCCAAGAGCTCATTCATTGCAGTTCCCAGTGGACCATCCCAGGAAAATCACCTGCTAGCCTTTATTGGCTCCTGACACCATGAGTATGATGGAATGACCTCCGGAGGTTGTTGCAATGAGACAAGTCTACTTTATTGTTTCAGGGATAGGGTATATAAAGGCATTGTTAGGGGTATGGGTGGAAAGGGCTAATTGTTCATAGCATCAAACCAGTAAGAAGGGATGATTGGTTATAATACAGCACCTGATTATCATGCAGGCAGGAAGCCAGAATGGGAGGGATGTGTTGAGTTATGCAGTCTTGCAGAGAGCTCTGCACAAGGTCACTTTTCATACAAGACCAGTCAAGGCCAGCCACATGTGTTCAGGGACACTCTCCAGACAAAGACAGGCAGAGGCAGGGACACCCATTCAGAAAATCATCCAGTCATGACTTTGCTTTCCTTCCCATGTGATTCCGTACAGTCAAGCTTTAAAGTTAGTTATCATGAAGTGTGTGTGTGTGTGTGTGTGTGTGTGTGTGTGTGTATGTGTTGGGGAGGTGCAATCTCAGCATTGGGAGATAGACTTCAAGATCATCTTTGGCTATATAATGAATTAGAAGCTGGCTGGGGCTACATGAGACCCTATGTCAGCATCATCCTCCAAACAGACCAAAAAAAAAAAAAAGCCAGTATTTTTTTAGGGAGCAGAGACACAAATATTTCCTGATGAAATGGTGTCACAGATGGAATTTACTTCAAATTAATAAATGTAGGGGGAAATAAGAGGCAAAAATAGACCATGAGTTGGTAATTTCTGAGCTTGGTGATGGTGTGTGAACTTTGGTACACTGTTTTCTACACTTTGGATCCAGTGCCTTTTCCCATAATTTTGAAAGTAAGAGAAGGATGGTACAATTAAAATACATTTAAAAGACAGATCTGTCCATACTACAGCTTCCACAACAAGATTTTTTTTCCTCTTTGTTGGGGGGAAGGTTGCAAGGGTAGAAGGCAGGTATAACAAGGAGGGGAGATGAGTAGGATTAGGGTCAGAGATGTGAAAGTCACAAAGAATCAATAAAAAACAAAAACAAAAAGAACAAAACCCATAAAGGCAGGGCTGTCAGCCGACAAGAGATGGGATGCCTGTGAATAGGGGCTCATGCTGTCTTAACCTGGCTCTTCCTTTCTCTATAACTCTTATTAGGTTCACAGTTGCCTTATATCCGAACTTTGCAGAAAAGGTGGGGAGCAAACTGGGTAAGAGAGGAATGAGTTTATGTTGGAAGGAAGAACCAACCAATGCCCTTAGAAACAAAATGTTCCTAAATATCAGACCAGATCACTAGGGAAAGTACTGTGGTCACCTTAAACGTGGAATTGACACAGGCAATACTGATGTAGTTGTCTGACTGCTTCCCATGAACTTGAGCTGTTTATCTTCCCAGCATAGGTTGACCTTTTCCCCTTCAAGGGGGGTGGGGAAGGCTTTGATGTGTGATCTGGACAAAAGATACTTTTTTTTTTGTTTTGTTCTTGGAAACAAAAGGTTTGTACATTCAGCTTCAGAATCCTTACTAGATGAAGCCAAGTTAAAAATAACAGAGTATTAATGTCTGCATCTTATTTCTTAAAATGAAATTCTTACCCACAGAATGTTTCCTGGATGTGGTCTCTAATGACTGTCATTCATCTGAATTGAGACATCGTGTCATTGAGAAAAGTGGGCCATATGAACCACAGCAAGAAGTGTGTGTGTGTGTGTGTGTGTGTGTGTGTGTGTGAGAGAGAGAGAGAGAGAGAGAGAGAGAGAGAGAGAGAGAGAGAGCGCTGGAAACCTTTGCTTTGAAAATTTTAATTAAGCTTATAATTCACATAGCAATTTCCCTTGTGTATCCCAAATCCATCACTAATAATTGGGAAATACACTGTTGTGTAGGGCTTTGTGTCATTCCATGTGAGGACTTGCTTCCACTAGAAGGATCAAGGAACATCTGTTCCAGGTAGTACCTCCCTGGGGCCTGATTTGACTCGCCCTGTTTGGACTAGTTTCCTACCAAAATGGGATGGGGGCCCTGAATTCTCTAATTAATCTTGCCTCGCCTCTTTCTCTTTCCTTGGTTGTCTTTTTTCACTTTTTCTTTGGTTCACTGTCTCAGATGTTAGCCAAGACAAGTTGGGTACCCACTGGGAGGCCAGAAAGAACTATAGGTATCATGGATTTTCTCGGAAGTTCAGAGCTTAGACATGTCTGGGCAGAGCGAAGTGGGGTGGTGGTGAATGGCTAAAGAAACATAACAGTTCGCCATTATTACACAGACCCTAGCTACCATGTAGGGTGACATCTGCCGTCTTCATAGAGCGAACAGCTGTTTCTTTCTGAAGCACTCTCTTACCTGGAAGCACTCTGACCAGGCATCAAATCCTTGTAGGTGTAGAGTCTTCGCTCTTTTGCTTATGGAAGTTTTTCCTCTCTCACACTCCCTTGTTTATTTATCCACTTCTTCTGGTGCCACAGCCCTTTCCCCAGGCTAGCCAAAAGTGTGGAGCCAAAGAGCCTGCCTTTATCGATGCTCCAACATTTTTGTCCCCTTGAGTCTGTTGCTTGCAGCCCGCTAGTTGCACACCAGCGCCAGTGTGCTACAGCTTCTGTTGCTTCTTCCAAAGCGACTGCGTGAATAAAGGTTTCCGTTTTTTCCATCTTCAAAACCCTCGCATGTGTATACCTTGCTTTTTGAGAGTGGGTCTATCACTGAACATAGAACCCAATAATTCAGCTAAGCTGGCTTGTCGGAAAGTGCCAGGGACCTGCCTCTTTCCACATTGACAACGCTGGAATTACAAGCACTTGCCACTATATTCACCTTTATAGAGATGTTTGGAAACTGAACTTGGGACTTTATGCCTGCAAGACACTTAAATCACCAGTTGAGCTGTCTTCCTGCCCCTTCCCCCTTCCCAAATCTGGCTCCTTATACTACAAACATTAAATAGGTATCTCCGAGTGTTTTATAGACAATATGGGGCTCTGATAATCTTGCCTGCTAGAGATATTTTAAGTGACAATTAATACTTCCTACCACAAAGACACAGTTTGGGGAGGTTGACTATACCTGTCCCCATTCAGATGTGACAGCCAAGATGCAGGAGTCAGTCACTGACATGCAGAGGCCAGCTGGCATCCCAGGAAGCTGGCTGCCTGGATGTATTTCTCAAGAACAGTTATTCGAAAGCCCTTGGTTTTATTTTTAGTTTCCTGCAGAGTCTACCCCAGAGCACATCTCAGCAGTGTCTCTCCCTGACACTCCGCTCTTCCAAAAGGAGAGACACTGAGCCCTCTCTCCTCCACACTAAAACGTCTTTGTCTGGAACCACACATGTCGATCTTAAACAGAAAATAATATAAAAACACAGAGATCCCTTTATGAGGCCCCTGCAGCCTCAGCTCCAGCATCCCTGGATTTACGATGTGCTCTGTACTTCCCACCTCTGCGCTGCTCCCCCACACTTGGAGGAGAAACGATCAAGAGATTTGTGCAGGAGTCAGTATATTCTGCCTTGAGCAAGGTGAGGTTCCAAAGTCACCATGGCATGGAAAATATAAACGCTGTGAGCAGACACTGGCCAGGCAGAGGGGTCGCACCCTGTTACCTCTGCTCACAGTCAGGGGGCTTTTTGGAGGTGGGAGACAGAAACTTAGAGAGCTGTTATGACCTTGGCAGTTGACTGGGAGGGAAAAGGCCATTGTGCCCCCCCTAAAAACCTTCCCTCTCCTGAGAGAGAGAGCCATGAGCTTTGGTGGGGACAGACAATGATGAGGATCCATCCATCTGTCAAGACAGTGAAGGGACATGGGGAACATTTGAGGAGGAAGCTCACTGCTGTCTTTCACAAAATTAAACTGGCATCAGTCAACCATTTTCTAGAGAGCACAAGTCATTCTGTTTCTCCAGAAAAACTAGGGGACCGGAGGCAGCCTCCATGTCAGGGAGATTGCCTTCCAGGTATGCTGGGTACCCTGGTCTTATTGCTGTTTTCCAAGTGGTGTGTGAATGTCTGCTTCTCCCCCCATGTCACCAAGTGTCCTTTTCCAGGGCATTTGGCCCTTTGACTGGAAAAGGCCACAGCAGGCTTAGTTGGGGTTCAATGGACAGGTGAGAATGTGACCCCCTCAGTTAACATCTGTAGTCATGGAACCCCCCATCATAATCACATTTTAAGCTCTTTTATAAGTGCACATCAGTTGCACGAAGTAGTGGGTTTTGTTGTGATGTATCATGAGTTTGACCCTTCACCTTCTCTACCATGTTCAACTGGTTCCCAGCCTCTTCTTGAGCAACACTCTAACTCTCATGCCTTTAAACACCAACAACCCCCATATCTCATGTATAACAGAAAATATGAAGTATTTGAATTTCTGAGTCTGGATAATTTGTTTATTATGATGATCTCTGGCCTTTATACATTTTCATGAAGGTGACATAATTCCTTTCTATGCTGCCCAACAACACTTTTTTTTTTTTTTGAAATATGTTTTCTCTATGTCTAGCTATCTTGAAATTTGACTTATAGGCAGGCTGGCTCTAACTCATAGAGATCTGCCTGCCTCTGCCTCCCTAATGCTGGGATTAAGAGCATATGCCACCATGTCTGGCCCAACAATACTCCATTGTACCTGTAAATTGTACCACATTTTCTTTTCAAAATTTCATTATTTTATGTTAATGAGTGTTCAGCCTGAATATATGTATATATACCATGTTCATGCCTGGTGCCTGTAGAGGTCAGAAGAGAGATTCTGATTCCTTGGAACTAGAGTTAGAGGTGGTTGTAAGCCTCCATGTGGGTGCAGGAAAAGGACTGTGGGAGCAAGTGAAGTTGTGAGTGAGTGAATATATGTTGTTGATGTGGGCATGGCCACACCAAAGACAAACGCCTTTCCCCTGGATGAAGTCAGAGAGATGGCGAAGCCTGCCCCTGACCTGAGTGTGAATGTTAATAGTATGTGTGGAAAATGTTACTGGAGAACCACCCCTCTCACATTGAGCTTCCCGGATGCTGTGGCTTTTCCATGTGAGAGCCTAGATCACTTGAGCTCACTTGAGCTCACTTGAGGTCTGTGTTCCTCTGTGTGTGTGTTTCTATGTGTGTGTGTGTCTGTTTGCCAAGTCTTTATTCCCTCATTGCCCCTAGTCTTGGTTCCAGGACATAATCTGTGCAAGGACGAGTTAGAGTCCTCTGCAAGAGCAACATGTGCTCCTAACTGCAGAGCCATCTCTTCAGCCCCAATGTTTAGTGGGTGGCTAGGTTGACTCCATAACTTGGGTATTGTGATCAGTCCTGCAGTAAATAGAGGCTCCCTTTTGTAAGGAGCAGTAGACTCAGACACCGCTGACTGTAGACAGAGAGTGCTTTTATTTTCCTTTGCAAATCTGCGGAATCTCCGTCTTGATTTCCATAGTGTATAGACTAATTTAGTTCCCACCAAGTGTGAGCATTCTTTCCTGCTTGAGTCTCACAGCATTTGTCCTTTCTTCCTTGATGGTAGCAGTGTTGCTGTTGGAGGTTGAGATGTGAGCTCTTTGTAGTTTTGACCTACATTTCTCTGGTAGATAACAATGTTGAGCACCTTTGGGCTGTGTGTTGGCCATCTGCAACTGGCCTTAGAATCATCTGTTCAGTTTATTTGCCGGATTTGATTGTATTGTTTGTTTTGTTTGGTTTCTTGAGTTCCCTATGTAGTCTACATATGAATCCTGTTGGATAAATGGCTGGCAACCTTCTTTACTGTTCTGTACTTCTTTACTGTAGACCATTGTTTCACACTGGAGATTGCTTCCTTTGTTATACAAAGCCTTTTAATTTGATGTAATGCATTTGTTGATTATGTCATCATTTCCTGAGCTATTGGAGTCTTACCCAGGAAAATCCTTGCATCTGTGTCAACTAGTATTCCCTGCTTTCCTGCAGCAGATTCTTGCCTTGTGCTAAGGTCTTTCATCTGCCTTCAGTTGGTTTTTGTGCAGGGTAAAAGATGAAGTTCAGGTTTGTTCTACATACAAATATTCAATTTTTCTGATACTGTTTCTTAAAGAGACTACTTTCCCTCCAGTCCTATTTTGGCATCATTGTTAAGAATTGGGTGGCTTAACTGAGCAGGTTTATTGGTTGGCTGTATTCCATCCCACTGGCTGATTCACCTGGTGTGTGTGTGTGTGTGTGTGTGTGTGTGTGTGTGTGTGTATGTGTGTGTGTACTAGCACCATGATGGTTTTGCTAGGGTGGCCACATACATAATGTGAAGCCCAGCACTTTGATACCTCCACCATTGCTCTTTAGTTCTCACTAGTCAATTAGTTTGACTATTTAGAGCCTTTGTGCTTCTCTATGAATTTTATGATTTTTTTCTAGCTCTGTTTTTGGAGTTTTACTCTGTTGAGAGTGATGAGAGTAGACACCCTTATGTTGCTCCATGCTTTCAGTTTATCCACTTAGTATAGCATTGGCTATGGGGTTGCTGTGCTTAACTTTCTTATGTTGAGGAAGCATCTTTCAAGTGTTTCATAATGATATTTTTAGATTTATTATTGCAATCATGTGATATTTGTTACTGATTCTATCCATGTACTGTACTATATGTAATGATTTCATGTGTTGAACCATACTTGCATTCCTTGAAGGGAAGCCAACTTGGTCATGGTGTTGTGATCTTTAGAAAGCATTGCTAAATTCAATTTGTAGGTGTTATATTGATTTCTATAATGAAACTGGTCAACATTTTTCTCTTCTGTCTGTGCTTAGTCTGGTTTTAGTATCAGGTTAATGCAGTTTCCATAGAATGAGTTTGGAAGTATTAATTCCCTTCCTGATTTTTGGACTATTCTGAGGAGTTCTGGCTAATAGTCTTTCTTTACAGACCTGGTGGAGTTCAACAGCAAGTCCACGTGGTCCTTCTTTGTTGTTTTGTTTTGTCTGAGAGACTTTGTTACTTTGACCGTTCCCTTCCCTATCCCCAATCTATATAGGCAGGTCATATCCTCTTGGTTTAATTTTAGTAGGTGATATATATCTAGAAATATATAAAAATGTTCAAGATTATGTTTTCAAAGTATTCACTCATTCTTTTCCAGAGTTCACAGTTACCTGGAGTATCTCCCCTTTGTCTTTAATTTTGTCTCATTAGGTCTTCTTTTTCTGGTGATCTGCCAAGTTTTGTCAATCTTGTTCATCTTTCAAAGAATCAGCTCTTTGCTTCATTGATCCTTTATATTTCTTTAGTCTACATTTCATTATTTATTTTTTTAAAAACTAATCTTATTATTTTTCCTCTACTGATGTTGGGTTTGGCTTTTCCTGGTTTTGTAACTTCGAATGCCTCTCAACATGGCTCCTGCTTCTCCTTCATTTCTTGTTCCCACTGATTGTGTTTCCTTGATGCTTCTGGAAGCCATGAAGCACTCTCTCTCCAGAAAGTCTTTGTTCTAGCTTTGCCCACAGCCTGGAGTTGACTGAAAGCCACACTCTCTCCAAGTCTTTGCTTATTTTCTCTGCGAGTCAGCTGCCTGCCCTTTCCACTTCCTGGTCTGTACACTTCCTTTTCTCACTACTTCCTGTTCTATTCACTTTTCCTGCCCTGACCCCTCCACTTTCTTGTCTGTCATCTTCCAGCCCTACTCTACATTTCCATTCCATCTTCCCCAAGAGCTGTAGGACCTGCTTATATATGTGTCTAATACGTGTGTATGCTGCATCCTGTGACCTCACATTAGAATAAAAACTCTTGGGGGCAAAGGTGATATTTTGTATTGTTCTTGGATATACCCCAAATTCCTGGAGTAGCGATGGACTGTCCCTGCTCCCTCAACATTGTTGAGTTGTTGCTGGCCTATTTGTCAGGACCTTTAACTACGTTGCAAATGAGTTACAGATGGGCTGAGATACTAACATCACCTTCTCCTCTAAAAGCCAGCCTTGGGTCTTGGGCACTGGAATGTCTAGGAACAATGATGTCCAGGTGGCTGGATTTATCCCAATGTAAATGACCATTTTCTAGGCATACTGAGGCATTATGAGTTTGAGAAATCATGTTTTTGTCATTCAGAAATGGACATACCATGCATGCACTTTTTATGTGGTTAGGTGGAATGCCTGTCTCCTTCCCATCTTGATGTTAGTGTTCCCCATTCAGACAAGCATTGGTTCTGTAATAATGTCTATTGATGACCAATGACATACAGTTTTTCAATATATGATTTTATGGTATAAATTATATATCTTGAAATATTGAGAATCTATGTTAAGTAAATATGAAGCAGAAGAGAGGGAAAAATGACTCAAATCTTTGAAATGATTGATAGTTTTGAGAAAGTACAGAGATCTGAAAGGTCTTATAATGGATTCCATCTTGAGTATGTATGCCCAGTTGCTGAAATGACAATTCCTTTAAGTGGAAGGAGGTATAGGGGTCTCAGGAAACTTATCCTATGTAGAAAGACTTCAAAGTTGGGATAACAGGTTCCCCAAATATTTCCCCTCATTCCTCTTCTTGTAAATCATAAAACTCTCAGTGTCTCTTTCAGGCCATGTTGGAGTGGATACATCTTCTTCGCCATGCTCAGAGGATTCCTGGTGCTGGGTCTGTCTGCACTAGGGTGTCTAAGAAGTATTTCAGTGGGGCAGATGCATGGCCTTGGATGCTTGGTGAGTGGGCATCAAACCAGAACAATAAAGGACCAAGGATCTAAAAATCGGGATTGGGACTAGCAGAGCCCTGGGAAGCAAGGAGGAGGAGAACTCAGGGGCAGACAAGGCACTTGGCTTGGCTGGAGCCTGGCAAGGAGGGTGAAACTGGAGTCAGGACTTAGAAGAAGCCAGGAAACTCTGGGTTCATGAGGTGAAAGCTAAAAGGAGTAGGGAGAGAGGGTCAGGACCAGGCAGGAAGAGCCAGCAAAGGGTGCCTTATAACCAACACAATGACTGTGGCCAACAGCCTCATAGTTGCCTCTGGCCAGGGAGATGGCAGCACATGGCTTGCAGGTGTGAGCAGGGTGAGGAGGCTAACCCCATGGAATGGCCAGGTCGGGAACAGAGCCACAGGGAGGTTCTAGCTCTCAGCCTCCCTCCTGGATGAGGTGACATTGCCCTGTTCTCTTTATAGAGCTTTATACAGATGCCTTGACCTAGAAACTCTGGAACAAATAGGCCAGAAAGCCAAAGTGAGGTTGTGTGAGCTCTGAAGTCCCTTTACTGTCAGGATGCAGGGCAGAGGGACAAGAGCCTGCCATCTCTGAGGTGTCAGGGAGAGGATGGAAATGTCAAGGGAGGTCACCCGATGTCTGTCCATCACATCAGGGTTTCAGGGTAGAACACTCCAGATCCCTCCCATCACATCCAGGGCCTCAGCTCTACATTAGTGGTTCTGTCTCCACACAGTCTGTCCTGGCCAGCTCCAAATACTTTCTACTCTGTTGTTGGCTTCCCTTGTCTGTCACTGTAACTCAGACTTGGCTCCATGAAGGGTGTTTTCCAATGTTTCAATTTCCTCGCTGATTTTTCCCCCTCTATATTTTGGGATTTTTTTCCTTCTAGTTTAATAACTCTTTTCATTCACTTTGAAGACTATCCTGCCCAGGTCCCCTAAGATTTCCTTAATCTGTGTGCATCCGTTTGTTTGAATCTCCTCTATGATTGCCACTTCTTTTAAATAAGTAAGACTCTGAATTCTCCTAAGACATCTCAGCTCTCTGGATTTAGGAGAACCCTAAATTTTAAAACCCTAAATGCTCGGAGGCAGGGAAGCTGGCCAGTTGGGGATGATGGGCCCATGGGTGGTTGTTTATATCATATTTCTTTATTTGTCATATTTAATGTATCTGTTGGAGTGGGTTCATCTTTCTGTTTTTGCTTTCCCCCTTCCCAGCTACATTTGAATGCTTTGTTCTGGGGTTAGCGAGAGCTAAGCCAGGTGAGAAAGAGAGAAACAAATTAGTTTAGCATAGATGGAAGCTGTAATGTGGATCAGGTGCTGGGCCAAAGCCATGCAAGCTGTGACTCTGGATGGTTATGATAACTTAAAGAGACAGGGTTCCTCTTCTCTTTCACTAGAAGAAAATACCCTCCTCAGGCTTATGCAAACCTCTCTCGAGGGAGCCTGGATCTGGTGTGTGTGTGTGTGTGTGTGTGTGTGTGTGTGTGTGTGTGTGTGTGTGTGTGTGTGTGTGTGTGTGTCCATCCATGCATGTGTGGAGGACTGAGGGAGTCAATGTTCTCCTTCTACCGTGTGGGTCTCAGGGACAGAACTCAGGTGCTTACAACCGGCACCTCTACCTAGTACCTCATCAGCCCAGGACAAGGCAGTCTGATGGAAAGCTCCATCCTGTTTCCCTGTGCAACTCAGAGGTAGCAATGGGGCTCTTGGGGGCTGAGCAGGAGCTGGGGCATGGGGTTGCTTTATCTGTGAGAACTCAGTAGATGGTAGCAGAGTTTCAGTGACATCAGATGGGACCTAGCGGTGGGTCGCTCCCCTAATGGGGCATACACTCTAATGGGAGGAGGGGCACAGAGTGCTGCCAAACTCAGGAAGTAAATACTGCAGCCTGGCGTATGGGCATGCAGAATGGAAAGTCATTGGATATGGAGGCACAGAATACTAACACAACCCTGACAGGGCAGGGGGCATTTTACTGTGTAAAGTTTTCATATGAGGAGACAGAGGCCTGAGGAGAGTCAGGTCCTTGGGGCCAGACTCTGAGTGGTGGTGATTCTGCCGAAAACCAGGTCTTCATCAACTCTACTTTCTTTTTCATAGCTTTCTCCCTGGCTGGACATTTTCTTTTCTGTGTGTGTGTGTGTGTGTGTGTGTGTGTGTGTGTGTGTGTGTGATAGTGTCCCATGTATTCCCAGCTAGACTTGAACTCTTCTGATAGTTGAAGGGCTACTCTGAACCCCTGATCCTTCTACCTCCATCTCCTAAGTGTTGGGATTACAAGCATACACTGCCACATCCAGCTGCTTTGACTGGATGTTGACAGAAGGAAGACTGCAGATGTAGAACAGGCTGCAATTGTTTTCCCTAATAGTCAGACCAGAATTCCCCAGTGTGTGGCCATCTAGAAGGTGTGTGGGCTGTGCGCTCCATTGAGGACCATTCTTCCCTCTGCTAGTAGCAAAGATGGTTTTGAGGTCAGGATTTCAGGCTTAGAGCTGAGTAGAAGTAGAATAGAGCTTTTACTTCCTCATTAAGAAGAGAATCTACATTTCCATTAGGTACAATGCCACCCCAGAGCTTGCTTGAAGTTCTGCTCTTCATCGTGGGCAAGCATTGTTACCAGTCAGCTGCCCACTTCCAGCATTGTGGTAATTATTTGATCTTTTATTAAAGAAAATTCTTCCAAAAATATTAATTTAAAAAATTATTGTCAACACTTTCTGACATTCCATCCCTGAATGTTGAAGAAGAAAAAAAGCTTTAGAGTTTTTTAATAATCTTGGTAAATATTATTTGAACTTTACTTCAAGCCAAAACAAGTTTCATGGGGGGAAAAATCCTTTCTTCTGCCATGGGCAATAAATTTGGCCAGGAGGATCTGGAAGCAAGAAATCCAACAAGCTAAATACTAAGTGGGCATTCATGCCAGTGGACGCCTTGAGTGCAGGGGCCGTTATTCTGTTTCCCTAAGTGAGAAACATTCTTTAAAAACCCTCTAAATTCTTGTTTATCAATAATTTTTTCTCTGAGCATGTAGTGTTTTCTCTCTTTCTCTTTCATTGAGATCAGTAGTTAATGAAACAGTTACTCGCTGGATACCTTATCCACTGTCACTCTTTTTGAGTGGAAAGAAGAAAGACACCGGAAGCTAATGATTTCACTCAGAATCCACACATCTCCTACGTCTAAGGTTTCTTACTGATGGGGGTAGGTGCTCTGTCTCTCTGGGTGTAGGATCGAATATTAGCTAACTAATTTTATCTCCTTTCCTGTAACTGAAATATTTTTTTTATTTTTCTGTATTGCTTCCTATGAAGATGTATCAAGAACTTGAGGCAGAAGAAAAGATTCTAGAAGATTCTTTTCTACCATGGAGAGTATTTACCTCTTATTTAGTAATTGCTTAGGTCAATGGAGAGGGGATAGCAGAGGGATGTCAACAAGAAAGAGAGCCAGAACGTGGAAAGGCGAAGGAGTCCCTTGGTCTTGCTACAACCAACCCAATGGCTGAGCTGACGTGATGTCAACTCTGAAGCTAGAGAAGAAGATAAAGCTATGGTGTTCTCAGTGAATACCACAAGCCTGGGGTAAGGACATAGCTGCTCTTCAGCCCGGCTTCTACCTGAGTCAACTTGATAAAGGCACCGAGCATCCCTGAAACTATGGCATACTGACCAACAGCTGTGTGACTTTTCCTAACCCCAATCTAATTAGAATTCTTCAGCATACGGCCACTGAGAAGGTGTTTGTACCATGTGATTCATTAAGAAGCATGTTTCTCAGTATCAATGGAACCCAGCAATGTGTGGTCTCTGTTAACTGTCTTCCTTCTCTTAATGTATTGGTTTTGAGGCTTATCCACACTACAATGTATCATCATAACTTTATTCCTTTTCACTACTCAATGCTATATTCTACTGCATGAATAGCCACCATTTTGTGTGTTTAGTTGTCAGCTAGTGGTGGTTTTAAACCTACTTTTTGATCCCTGTGAATAAAGCTTCTATTAGTATTGGTGTGAAAAAAAAAAAAGAAGCATGTTTCCCTCTATTGGCAACAAAGATGGGTCAGCATCTCAGCCTTAGAACTGAAGATGAGCTAGAATAAACTTTTAAACATCTTCTTTCGGGGGCTGGAGGGATGGCTTTGCAGTTGAGAGTACTGGCTGGTCTCTTAGAGGACGCAGGTTTGATTCCCAGCACCCACATGACAGCGCACAATCATCTGTAACTCCAGTATCAAGGGGTTCAGCCCTGTCTCTGGCCTTCTTAAGTACCAGGCATTCAAGTTCACAGACATACTTGTAGGTGAATGAACACATACAAAAAAAAAAAATCTGCATTTCCCTGGGGGTACAATCTGCTTGCATAAAGTTCTGCATGTTACCAGGGGCAAACACTGTTAACAATCAGCTGCCTACTTTCAATTAATATTTGACTTTTAGTAAAAGATAAATGATTATCCTGAGCAAATGAAATAGTTTGCTACATATGCATTCTTTCAGTCAACAAATATAAAAAACTTACTATAAAATAGACAAGTTTTTGCCTCATGAAGGTTACTCTGTAGGCATGTTTTAAAAGAGTATCTGAATTATGTATGTGTGTATGTATGTATGTGTATGTATATATGCATGTGTACGCACACATACACATGCACATATACGGAAACATTTTCCTTTAATTTGTAAAGTTTGTACTCCTCTTATGTATGGTGAAATTTGATAAGAATGAGTTCTTATGGGCCACACCTACATAAACTTGTATATAGGTGTAAGTTGACATTTAACTGAATACATATGTATGGTTGGTACATGCTTGGCTGAATCTAGCTTATCTTCATAATTCAGACTTCCCAACAGATGATCAAAGCTGAAGCTGTGAGGTGAATACACCTCTAAAAAGAGCAAGGACATTCACAGTTACCAAAAGGCAGCAACCATGTGCCTCAGTTCGCACAGAATGTTTTTACCCAGATCACCCCACGGTGGGACTACCCACCAGACCGGATGCTGCCGACTAACATTAGCTAAAGAGATTTCCTCAGGGAAGGTGTTGCTGCAGCTCTCATCTCTGAAAGCAATGTACCTGGATCCATTGGAAACTGCACACTTTCTAGACAAGAGCCATGATCTGCCTTCAGTCTTCTTCCTCATCCTCCTATTCTAGTTCTGCTCAGAGAGCTAACAGTGAGACAGATAGCCGAGGGCAGAGGATGCATTCTCTGTGCCACATCCATCTTCTGGTGGGCAGGATGCAGTTCAGCTAAACAGCAGCGTAGCAACCAGACAATCCCACCTCAGATTGCCATCCTACCCTGGCAGTCCCAGCTGTTGAGGATGGAGAAGTCATGATGCTCTCAGAGATGGAGATGTGTCAGATGGAAAGAAAACCTGTAAATTACTTCCTTTCTATTCTATGTAGAAAGGGGAATAAAATCTCTAGTTAAATATTGTCAAGGGATACCTTCCCTATAATTTCTATTTTTACTTTTGTGTGGTCAATTTCTGGAGCATGGGTGTGGTCCCATGAACTTATTTGTGACCTTTCCAGTTCTGTTTCCTGTCTCAGTTCATAGGAGCTGCTATAACAAAGAACCACAAGCCAGGCGACTTATAAACAACTTAGACTAGGTTTTCTTTTTTCTTTTTTTTTTTTTCCCCAGTTCTGGAAGGTGGGGAGTTCAAGGTGTTAGTATTTTGTTGTTTGGTGATAACATGCTTCCTGGCTCATTGATGGTGTTCTCTCACTGTGTCCCCCAGGGGTGATGGAGCTCTCTGGGGTCTTTTTATTTGGATGATAATAAAACTCAACCCTTATGAGCAACTGTCTCTCAAAGGCACCACCTCCTCATGCATCAGATTGGCTGTTAGACTTCAGGAAGAGTGTGAGATTTCAGTTTGTAGTCTTCGAAAAGCCTCTTTCTTGGCTTTTTTGGGAAGAACTTTATGCATGAATGTTGTATTTATATTATTTCTATCCATCTTAGTTACATTTCTATCTAAGTGGTAAAACACCATGACCAAGCCAACTTATAAAAGAAAGTGCTTATGGTTTTAGAGTGTTAGAGTCCATGATGGCAGAGGGGAGAAACAGCAGAGAGCTCACATCTTGATCCAGAACCATGAGGCAGAGGGGCACCCTGGGAATGGTGTGGTCTTTTGAAACCTCAAAGCTTATACCCAGTGACAAACTTCTTCCAACAAAGCCACACCTCCTAATCCTTCCCAAGACAGTCCCACCGACTAGGGACCACTTAGTTTTTGGATACTTATTCAAATACATGAGATGTTGTGGGGTGTTCTACAAACTATCTCATTATTTCTCCTCTCCTTTCCAACTCCCAACTCCCAACTCCTTCTGTGACTCCTATTCATTCAAATTCACGGTCTCTTATTCTTTATTATCAGCACACATGCACACGCACACACGCACACACACATGCACACACACACACACACACACACACACACATATATATATACACATTTGTAAATGCAACCTCTTGAGTTCATTTAGTTTGTGTGTGTATGACTGTGTGTGTTTGTGTTTATGTTTGTGTATGTATGAATATGAATGCCTGTGTTTATTTGTGTGTGTGTGTTTGTGTGTGTACATGACTGTGAGTGTTTGTATTTGTGTGTGTATATGACTGTGTGTGATTATTTGTGTGTGTGTATGCCTGTGTGTTTGTGTGTGACTGTTTGTTTGTATTTGTGTGTGTGTATACCTGTGTTTGTATGTGTTTGTGTGTATGTACGACTGTGTTTATGTTTATTTGTGTGTGTGTATGCCTGTGAGTGTTTGTTTTATGTTTATTTTTGTGTATGTATGACTATGTGTTTATGTTTGTGTGTGTGCATGTGTGTATGCCT
Organism: Mus musculus; assembly: GCF_000001635.26. Lineage (NCBI taxonomy): Eukaryota > Metazoa > Chordata > Mammalia > Rodentia > Muridae > Mus > Mus musculus. Next base: position 3,732,867 of record NT_166305.2, read on the forward strand.
GTGAGTGTTTGTTTGTGTGTCTGTGTGTGTGTGCACCTATGAGTGTTTCTTTGTGTTTGTGTGTTCAAGACTGATTGATTAGGATCGGAGAACATATCAGAGGTTTTGTCACGAGAGAAGACTAATTGTCCCCTTTTCAAGTTTCTTTAATTTCCTGTAGTTCTTCACTTAGGGGTGGGACTCTGAGATTTCCCCCACCCACACTGAGATGTCAACTTGTGTTGTCATTGTGTAGCTAACCATACTGTTGACATTTAATGAGTGCATAGCCTTCCTATCAAGTGTAGAAGACCCTCTCAGCGGATGTGTTGGTCCTCTGGCTCTTACAGCATTTTTGCCCTCTCCTGCATGATGTCACCTGAGCCTTAGGTGTAGGGATTGTATTGTTTCAACTGAGGATGTGTTTTTCATGACCAGCTGTGTATTTCTGTGACCATCTCTGCTACAAACAAAGCTTGTTTGATGAGTTGTGAGAGCTACATTTATCTGTGCATATAAAGATAGATATTCAGAAATTATACTGGGTTAGTAAAGTGGCAGCAGGAGATGCTCTTCCAGGATCTATGGACCTCACCAGTTGTGTGTCATTGGCTGAGTTTATAGTACCAGGCATGGTGTCTTTATTACTGAATGACCTTAGTTCCAATTGAGCTGTTGGCTATCTTGAGGATGTTACTGCTTTTGCACCCTTGGGTATATCTTGGTGTGGTGGTCCTTGTTGTTCTAGGCCTCACAGCTGGGTAGGACTATTGATAGATTCCCTCCCTTGGCAGTTTGCATAGCGACTTCAGATGAAAACTAGTCTTTAGAGAGGAGGAGTCCACGTTGGTCCCAGCTCAATTCCTCCAAGCCCTACGTCCAGAATATGTGCTATTCCCCAAGTCCTTTTCTAATTACCCAAATCTACTACCACGTTTCCCTCTGGACACAAAAGAGAGAGAACAGACATGTAAAACCATTGAAAATAAATGAGTACAGCAGCCTTGTTTTATCCACTCCGCCCCTTCTGAGTTATTTCCTCGGCGGTGAAAGCTAATTAACTAATTGTTTTTGTCTAGTTACTTTTAAGTGTTTATTTCACACAGGGTAGGTGAATATCAGCCTATTTGCAATAGATGAAGTTAAGTTTGAAGGGTTGAGTCACTTGTCTGAACTGTTCAGCTGGTGAGTATCAATCAGTTCAAGCTTCAAAGTCCTGACCGAACGCCATATTCTCAGCTGGTCCACCATTCCGCTTTGAATGTTTCTCCTCTTCCTGGCACCGTAGCGGGTTGGGTTTTTCTTTCCTTCCTTCCCACTCCCCATTTTTGCTCCTTCCTCTCCATCAGATAATTATAGAAACCAAAGGTAATGTTTCATTAAACTCTACCAGCTAAAAGGGTAAAAACTAAGAATACCGACAGCACTAATGTCCTTTTCTCTCTCATGTGTTTGGAAACGGACGTGTCAGTTTTACGATGGCCCAAGAGCTGAGCCAGCGTTCTCCCTTAGGCATTTTGCACAAGGCCTCCTCCAGGTTTAAATGGTGACAATATTTCTTGGACATCCTCAAAGATTCCAGGCATGGCAGAGAGCTTGCATTTTATTAGAGAGCGGGTTCCTAATGGCTCGCCGCCTGCCAACAACAGCACCATCGGTGGTCCTCGGCAGCTGCAGCGGCAGGGCTTCCCGTTGCTGCCCCTCCCCCAATGACAGAGAGCAAGTGTCCAGAGGTGTCCACGATCAAGACTGTTGTGCAAACAGGAATGAACACCGGGGCGTTTGTCGAAGTAGATGGGACAGATCTAATATCCCCGAAAGGAAGGGGGCAAAGTGTCCTGTGTGCCGTAAATCATGTCCTCGGTGCTGTGGAGCATTGCTTCCGTGGACGGAGCTGGAGGGCTTCAGCTGGTTCTCCTGGGTCAGGGTGGTCTGTGAGAGAGAAGGGCCTCCAAGTTTCAAAGCTACACGGGTGTGTGAAGCGCATGGCTCTGGTTGAGGGACCGGGCAAAAGCAACACAAATTTACAACGCGCTAATCCCACCTACAGACTTTTCCCTGATGCCAGGCCTGTATTAAATTAGGGTGGAAAATTCTGACCTGTTCAGTTCACTGCAACTCTTCTGTGTGGGGGCATTTACAGTACATGCCTGGCAGATGTGTTAGGGCTGTTTCTAGGGGTTTTCTTGAATATATAATCTCTATCTAAAATACTAATATTTAATCTTTCCCCAGCAATACACTGGAAGAGTACCATTCACCAAGCAAGAGCCGAGCCCAGTCTTGTACCCTGAAGCAGCTCCTTCTCTACGGGCGTGGGTAGAGGCCCCTGTACCCGGCAGCCTCCAGACTCCACCTCAGGTGTCAGCTCTTTCCTGTTGCCAACCTCTGGTTTGGATTCTCGCATTGGTTTCCACGTTGGGGCAACTGTGTAGGGTTTAGTGCTGCTGCTGGACCCCTTTAAAGCGGTCATTGTGAGCGTGGAGGTAGCTCAGTGGTAGGAAGTATAAGGCCCTGGCTTTGATTCATAATGCAAAATAAATTAGGAAATAAACATAAATGATACATACATAAATACATTCTGGTTGTTGTTTTCTGTGTGCCCCACAGTTGGACTTAACCCTGCCTTTTTAACCAAGACCAGCTCCGGGAATTCCTTAGATGTGTGTGTCTGGGGGGTGGGGTGGGGTGGGGTGGGAGTAATACCACATGTGTGCAGATGCCCTGAGAAGCGAGAAGAGGTTGTCAAATGTCTTGGCGCTGGAGTTTCAGGTAACTCGTAAGCCTCTGTGTGGGTGCTGGGAACAGAATTCAAGTCCTCTGCAAGAGCAACAAACTTATTCTTAGCCATAGACCCATCTCTCCAGCCCCTAAAAGCATTTTAAAAAGCAAACTCCATTAAGGGCCTTACAGAATTCAGGGGTTACCAAAACAAATACCTTGTCCAGAAATCAACCAAAGGCAATCCCATGAGGAAAAAAGGTTTTTTTTTTTTTTTTTTTTTTTTTTTGCAAGTGAACAAACATAAGAAACAATACAAGGGTAACCAGTTCTCAGTGTGCAAGAGAACAAGTCTGAGTTCTGGCTTTCTGCCACGTACAAAACGAACCCAAAATAGCCTTACCATAATCATAAGCGCTAAAAGGCTGAAATTGCTAAACGGAAAGGTAGGATGGTGTACTTGCTGTCTTGTGTTAGGCAATGGTTTCTTTGAAATGACATAAACACCTGAGGGGAAAAAAAGCTAAATTACTCTTCATTAAAAAAAAGAGATAAATTCCATTTTACCACTGCCCTTTCATATTGATCAAGCTGATTTCCATGCCAAATTCGATGCCGATTTTTACACAGCAAACTCTGGCTCATGTAATAAAATGCCAGGAACAAACATAAAATGATATAAGAGGCACATTGATTGCAAAGGGGGTATGTTTGCAAAAACTATCTTTGATGGCAGATCAAGAGATGGTGGGAAGATTTTAGCTGCCTTTGTTATGGTATTCATTTTCCTCACAGAAACAGGAAATGAAGCCAAGGCAGTAACTAAAACATGTCACACAAAATGATCTGTCACGGAGAAAACATAAATGCACACTTCAAAGCCAATCAAAAGGTGACAGACATACTGGATAAATTTAACAGTATGATATTCCAGAAGAGTTGCAACGGCCGGGCAAGTGAAAGGATCCTTGATGAAGAGGTAGAGATGAAGTGAGGCCTGAGAAAGTACCCTTGGGTGACTCTCAGGACACACAGAACACGAACACCAATGGTGTCTGATAATACAGACTGTGGACTCAGCGCAAGGCTACATCACTGTGGCTTAATTACATGTGACACACACCATAGAGTGATGGAGGATGTTCGTAAAGGGGGAGGCTACTCATGTGCTTGGCAGTAATATGGAAAATCCTTGTGATCTCTCAATTTTGTGGTGAACCCAAGGATATATATCTAAGGATATAAAGCTTACTGAAAATAAATCGTCCTGGTCAGATACGTCTGGGAGCTCATATAAAAGGCTCTAAAAAGACCTGCAAAAGATCCAGCATGGGTCCACCTGGAGCACACAGCCTTTCCTCAGCACCAGTTACTCTCATGGAACTAAGACTCCACAGACATGGGGTGGGGGTGGGGGTGGGGGTGGGGGTGGGGGAGTGGTCTGGCTCATGTGGGGCCTCTATATCTAAGGGAACTCTCCCAGAAGCACCAGTCAACTGGGACCTCGTGATTGTTAAACACTCCAGGTTTCCTCATTGCATTAGTACAAAACAAAGAATTTTGAGCAGCAGAAACAGGGTCACTCTTCTGTTATTAGAAATTCTTCCCCTTTGAAGGCAGGGGCTCTTCTATGGGATAAACAGAGGTGAGCAGTGAACAGTGCTCTGGTCTGTTCATTGTGGCCATGGATGGACTCCGCAGAGGGAAGCACCATTGGCTCACAGCTCATATGTCTGTAGGCCATCACTTTTTCTTTGTTTTAGCTAGAGACTTTGAACACAGCAGTCTCATCTTCACAACTAAAGCTTAGCATGAAAGAGAAGGCACTCTGTAGAGGGCAAAAGGTCCTTGTGTATATATGTAGCAAAGGTTAGCTGTTAGGGGTCCCTGCAGGTTTTCTGGATGGCAGGAAAATGGTCCACGAAGAGACAAGAATGAAACTCAGTTTAGCCTAACTTAGAGGCTGATTCTGGGACAAACTTCAAGAGTCTGGTACCACTTCATTTATTTGAACCATATTTAAGCACAGCACAATTTTGGGAAAAAAGTTTTCTGATAACAGTTAACTCAGTTTCACTTAAGACATGTTTCCATTGAAGCTCTTTACAAAGTGCATATAGCTTCCTCCATAAAGGTTGTCTCTGTTGACTTAGAAACAATGTTGAAGATAAAGGTCTAGGGAGATCGACTAAGGTAAGGTAATGCCAGGTCCTCAGAGAACACAGGAGTCGCTTAGGATGTCGACAAGCACAAATGACATCTCTCACAAGAACAAGTTTTATGGCCTAGAAGTGCTGCTCAGGTCTTAGGAGGAAAGGGTCTGAGATTAACAAACTTAATATTCCGGAGGATCTGAGCAGAGCCTGGACCAATGGAGGCAAAGGATTACCATGTTGTAACCTACATTTCCCCAGAATCCCAGGGGAAACAGCCAAATATCTTCTCCCTCTGGAGAGATCGGCTGCATGTTTCCCCTTCCCTGGCCTCTCCCATGCTTACCTGTGGACACAAGGATGATTTGCCCCCTAAAACTTCCCGTTTCTGATAAAACAGTCACAATTTTACTGTGCCCTTTACAGTTTCACTATACATTTAAAAACAAAATATAGTGAAGAGTAATTTTGCCTTTGACTTGAATTTTCCTGTTTTAATTTTATTGGGTTTTGTGATACTAATGTGATGTGAATTCCATTTAAAGTGTGTTATAGTTGAACTCAAAAGGCCAGACAGTATTTAAGTGAAGTCTTTGTTGTGTAAATTTTATAAACTATGTATCTATGTATCTATGTATGTATCTATCTATTATCTATCTATCTATCTATCTATCTATCTATCTATCTATCTATCTATCATCTGCTGTCTTCCTACCTCAGCTCCTGAGTGCTTGGTTATAAGTATGAGCCAATATGCTTGGCCAAGAATGATAACACTATTAATTATTCAACTATTTAAAGGCCATAGCTTCTTATTTGTAGCTAATACTTGACTCTGTAATCTAATGTGGTACAGGCACTCATGGGAGTGTTTCTTCTCCTAAAGACAAGTTCGCTTTATCACATGGCAAACAATAGACCCAAACACATTTATCCTGCCAAACAGGCAGAGCCTCAAGCAGAAAACAGTGACACTGCCAAGCTGAGCTTTCCCTAAATCCATTAATCAGCTACAGTTTTAGAGGAGAGGGGCCAGCCATGCACAAGCAAAATGAAGACATTCTTCAGTGAACTTTTTCAAGAAAGAAAGTGAACGTGGAAAGAAATCCAGGAAAATCCTGTCTGATAAGGGACACAGAATATACACTTCACCCTTGAAACTCATCCTTATATAACCAGACTGAAAAGCCAGCAAAGGCATATATAGGCTGTCTCCAGAGATATGCTAAATGCTGAAGCCATTACAGATGTGCAAAACCCAAGGAAAAGACAAGTGCACACTCATTTTGTGGCTGACAAAAAGAAAGGTGCTGCTGCTGATGTGGAGAAACCAGTACCCTTTCTCACTCTTGACGGGAGTGTAACAGGGTTCTACTACTTTGGAATGAAGTTTGAAAGTCCCCCAGAAAGCTAACTACATAGCCAGGTGTCACTATAAACATGTGTATATAGCGATCCCAGCATTAGAAGTGGGGCCAGAAAGACCATGAAAAGTTCAAGGCTAGCCTGGGCTACATAGGAGGTTCCTCTTGGCCAGTCAGGCTGTATGCATAGGAAGATCTTGAGAACCCTGTCCATCCACGGGCACAGGTAGGCTTGACATCCAATGCTAATTCTACCAATCACAGTCTGTCTGGTCTTGGTAGCTGATGGTAGTCTATGTGTCTAGTTGATGTAATTAGCCATATAGACAGTGGTACTCTCTACCTTGCAGCCCTGGTATAAAGAATTAATGATAACCTGTGTGAGGACACAGTTGGGTTCACAGCATACATTCAGCGGGCCATAACTATTATAGTTGATCACAGAAATTCATAGAAAATAAATTTAGTAATACGCATCAAAACCATAATGTGTTCATATTACTTGATCCCAAAGTTGAGCTCTGAGCTCCACAGGCACATGGAAGAAAGTGTACCACTATACTGACTAGCTAAAGGATGGCATAGTTTCCACAAAGCATGGTAACCGCGTGGACAAGTTTCCTTTTAAAATGTGTTTCAGGCCAGGTGAGTGATACACACCTTCAATCTCAGCACTCAGGAGGAAGAGGCAGAAAGATCTCTGTGATTCTGAGGCCAGCCGGTTCTACTACATAGTAAGTTCCAGGCCAGGCAAAGTTACACAGTGAGATCTTGTCTTTTTTTTTTTTTTTTAATGTCTTGTTTCAATGTGGTGCATCAAAGGATAGAATTAACAGAGTGAACAGACAGCATGAAGATGGGAGATGACATTTGGAAATCACATATCTGACAAGGGGCTAATAGCAGAACAAACAAATAAATAAATAAACAAAGAAACAAGCAAACAAGAAACCAACAAAGAATGCTACAACCCAGGAACAGAAAGATGACTTACCTGATCTAAACATGGCCTGAGGAATGAATGTTTCCCTAGATGACATACAAAGGGGGCAACAAGCGTGTGAGTAGCTGTGTAATATCTTTGTATAATCTTAGAAATACAAATGAAAATCATAGCATTTTATTGTACCTATTATCAAAAAGTAAAAGATAAAGTTGATGATGACTTGGAGACGCTAGAATCCTTGTCCTGTGTTGGTAGGAATGAAAATGGCACAGTTGCTAAGGAAAAGAGTGCAGAGTTCCAAACAAGCAAACAAACAACAACAAAAAACAGAAACAAAACCCCAAAACCTGACTGTGACACCATGAGACCGAGATGGTGACCTGTAATTATCAACCTGATATAATTTAGATTCATCTGAAAAAGAGTCTTGGTGAAGGACTGTCTTTATTGACTGGCCTGTGAGCATGTCTATGGGGCAATGTCTTGATTACACTGAGATGGGAAGACTCAGCCCACCATGGGTGGCATCATTCTCTAGTCAGGAGATCCAAACTGTAAGAGTAGAAAAACAGCTGAGCGCAAGCAAGCAAGCAAGCAAGCAAGCAAGCAAGCAAACAAGCATGTGTGTACTTGTTTCTCTGTATTCCTGACTATGGATGTGATGTGACCAGCTTTTTAAAGTTCTTATCTTGGTTACCGCCCCCCCATGAACTGTAATCTGAAAATATAAGCCAAATAAGTCCTTTCTTCCCTGAATTGCATTTTTGACTGAAGTGTTTCATCACAGCAACAGAAAGAAAACGAAAATGAGAGTATATATATCCAGAGAAACTGAAAGGGTGGTAGAAGGCTACTGGCATACCCAGGGTCACAGCAGCATTATCATCACAGACAGCAGGGAGAAGCAACTTAGATGTTCACTGATGGATGAGTGAATAAACAAAATGTAGCAGTTGGATACATGTTTATCCTTAAGGTGGAAGGAAACTGTGACACTGCTATAGCCTGGAGGACCTGAGCATGTCACATAAAGTGAGCCAGCCACAAAAGACAAATGCTGCATGACTCTGTATGATTGCGGGACCTAGAGTCACCAGAATCACAGAGAGTGGAATGGGATCGCCAGGCTCTGGGGCAAGTGTGATTTTTGGAAGAGTTTGAAGGCTGCCAGATTTACCTCTTCTGGAATTTTTACACAGAAACACGTGTCACAGAATTGGCTGCATACTTAGAAATGGGTGAGATGGTTTAAAAGTATTAGGTGTTCACTACAGTTACTAATTGAAAATATGTAGAGAGATTAGACCAATACAAATTGAGTGCTTTTGAATGCAAAGTGAGAGATGATGCTGAAAAACAGAAGGCTGGAAGCATCCATCAAGTCTCACTGTGGGAGGCATGGAGAAACCATAGAGAGGGGGAGGCAAGGTAGAACACACCTGACAGCAGTGTTGGGAGGATCAGAAGCAAATTCTATGTTTGTATAACTAGGTAAGAATATGTAGGAAAAACTACAGAGAATAAGCACATGAGCAGTTTTTATCCTTCCTGAAACATTCTCTCTCTCTCCCTCTCTCCCTCCCTCCCTCCCTCCCTCCCTCCCTCCCTCCCTCCCTCCCTCTCTCTCTCTCTCTCTCTCCCTCTCTCTCTCTCTCTCTCTCTCTCTCTCTCTCTCCTTTTCTGCTTTCTCTAAGCTGCCTTAGTGCGTGGCTAGCAAGAGCTCACAGAAATCTATCACGGTTGGGTCTTTACAGGGTGGCCGACTCTGGTGCTGCCACCTACTGGTCACTCCCAGGCCGTCATGGATTTAAGCTTGCCCAAACCATTTTGTTTCAAGCCAAATAATTAACAATTTAAGAATTAGACTGAAATTGTTTTAGTATATTATCTTAAGAGGTATCTCTCAGAAACTGGCTCTGGTGAACTCTGCCTGTAAGTCTAGCTGCTCCAGAGGGGCTGAGATGGGATGACTGAACCTTCAGCACATGGCCTGGAGAATAGAGAGGGCAAGGCCAGCTGGAGCAACTTTGCCAGAGTCTGTCTCCAAATTATAAGTAAAAGGGAGCTGGTGATGTAGCACAGAGGTGGAGCATTCACATACATGTGGGAGGCCCTGAGTTGTTGGGCTTTGTTTTTGTATCTAGGTAACATATAAATTCTGAAAAAGCACAGAAATGTATAAATGATTGTCTGTATCCCAGAGCCACTTCGTAGAATAAGATTACAGAGCAGATACATCCTCCATGGCTTGGATTCTGATAGGGGTCCCTTGGCATATTGACAGAGAACAGAATGGAGAAAAACCTGGGGGATTTGATTTCAATTAGTTTGGAAAGTTCTGGGTTTTAAAAAGTAAAGCAAGGTCATTTTCTGCAGAATTCCTCAGGAATTTCCCCAGCTGAACACCAGGATTTTGTACCAGGCCATGCCTTTTGGCAACATGTGTCAGTTAAGACATTTTTGGGAACACAGACACTGATCGACGTCATCCTGCCTGCACTCCAGAAAGAGACCAGTAAGTTTTTATGTCATTTCAAGAGGGCAGGGTAACTTCAAATATTAGGTAAAAAAAAAAATAGGGATTAATAATCATAGTGGCAAGTTGATTGGAGCCAATGGGCATTTCAACTTCAATAATCATGGCACTGTGTGGGTCATGGCACTGTGTGGGTCATGGCACTGTGTGGGTCATGACACTGTGTGTGTGGATGGGTAATGCATATGCTAATCTTCTCCATAACATTGCTGTGTGGGTCTGCCCATGGTTTTCTTAATCTTGGCCATTTTTAATTTCATTGTGGCTATGTTGTTGTGATCTCTCGCAGATTCCTGGGGGAGCAAGGCAGAGAATTAAATCTATTAATCTCGAATGAACTGCTCTTAAGAGTCTGCAGTGCTGACTCAGTAACTATTGGCCATTTCTTTTGGTTCTTTCTCAAAGTTAACATTGATTAATTCTGAGATTAGGCTTTTAGTATTGACGTAAGCCAGAAATTGAACTACAGTCACCCCATATTTATAAGTCCAGTCATTTCAAGGCTGTCCTGTGGTACAAGGCTGGGTCGGTGATGATGTGATGGATTGGAAGATGGGAGGGAAAAACGTCTTGAAGCAGCTGGACCTTGAGCATGATTCAGAGGAGAAGGCTGTGGTTAGGTTGTTGTTCCAGAGATATGGAAGAGACTGAGTAAAAGCCCAGAGCCAGGAGAGGAAGAACCCAGGGCAAAAGGAGCCATACAACAACAAATGTAGCTGGTCTGGAAAGTGAAGGCCAGGACAGAGGGAATTGTGAAGACAGCCAGAAAGGGCTTTGAAAGAAAGACTCGGATATGTGGGTTTGGCTGGAGGTGTAGCCAGAGTAAAGCTCCAGGTCATTAGAGGATAAGGTTAAAGTGATAAACATGGGAAAGAGAGAAAAAGAGAAAGATAATGCCTGTGTAAGTGTAGAGTCCTACAAGCACAGTGAGCCCCGATACATTTCTCATAGACTTGAAATTGGGTAAGTGGGTATTTGTTGGATGGGTGCACAGGGATGGGCGAGGATTGACCAAATAAAGGAGAATTACAGAATTAGTTATAAGAACCTGTAATCAACACAGTGTCTGTCAGTGACTTTCTGGGGGAGACCCAAGGGGAATAATAGTAATTGTGAACACACGTGTGGGAATGAGGTAAGTGCAATGCCAGCCACTCTTGTGATGAAGTCACAGCAAAAGAGGGAGTGCACATAAGATCCTTGCTTAGGAAGAGGGAGTGCACATAAGATCTTGCTTAGGAAGATAATGCATTCACACTCCACAACAAATCCTTACTGCATGTTGTACTACTGGTAGAGTGAAAGATATAGTCCCTGTAAAATGTGTAATCTCTCATGATATGGATATAGGGGAATAGCCAGCAGTTAACAGTGCAAGAGAACACCTGTGGGGAAAACCAATGCAAAGCCAGCCTGGAGGGCTGGATGGGAACATGCCCAGTAGGGAACAATCCTCAGGGAGAGGTGAGTCACAGCATATGCAGTGGGGTAGGCACGTCCATTAAGGAGCAGTTCCCAATCACATCAGAGAACACTGATTCTTCTCTAAGGAAGGCTGCTTTTCTTCATGGCTTTCCTTTAGCACAAGTATGTTGCCTGAGGGTAACTGGTAACTGATCTGGAAGAGAAGGGAGATCCTGATGGCCCCAGAACTTTCCATTCTTTCCTTCTGTGCTGTGGGAGCCTGTAAGAGGGACACACAAGACACATTGGGTTAGGGATCAGGTACATAGTGCTTGAAGAGCAGGTTGTAAGAAATCTGAAGGAAGAGTGTTGATTCTGATAAACTTGGTAACATAGGGACCCTTGAGAGGCCATACCTTTATAGTATGGCTTCCTTCCCTGTCATGGAGAGCTTCATTCCTGCAGAAAGGGAGATGGGAAAATGCTGACATTCTTCTTATAGAGCACAAGTTAGCAAAGGAAACAAAAATCTATCCCACGAGGATCAGAAACGCCAGAGAAGAGGTTGTTGTTTTCCGAGATAGGGTCTCTGTCAGTGCAGCACTGGCTGGCCTGGAACTCACTATGTAAATTTGGTTGGCCTCAAACCCACAGAGATCCACCTGCTTCTGACTCCAGAGAGCTGAGTTGAGATTAGAGACGTGTGCAACCACTCCTGACAGCATTGTTGTTTTTATTATTACTTATTAATTTTATATAATAATGTGTTTTCTTACACACACACACACACACGATATATTTTGACCATATTCACCCCCACATTGCCCTCTATTTTTCCCTCTTAACTCCTATTAGTCCCCTTTCTCTTATCAATGAGCTCCCCCTTTCCTTTCCCATCTTTTTGTTAGATGGTGACCTAATGAGTTTAATTAGAATTGTTTACAGAAGCACAAGAGCTTTACCAGGTGTCACACTACTTAAGAAAATCCCTCTCCCTCCACAGCAATCACCAACTGCTTATAAATCTCAGAAGAATGGGGTCTTACCAGTCACTCCCCACTCGATGATGTGGACACAGCATACTCAGAATACAGCTTCTTCCTCTAGCTCTTATGTTCTTTCCACCCTCTTTTCCGTGATAGTCCTTCAGCCTTGAAAGGGGATGACAGAGCGATCTTACGAGGCTAGGAACTCAACAGTCTCTTCTCAGCACTTCAGTTAGAGATGAATCTCTGAAATACCCCCTCCCCCGCAGCGTTTCTCATCAAAACGCTGATAGAGGCATTGAGATTGGGTGCCTTTGATCATGTGATCATCCCTGAGCCAATCACTGTGGCTGGGCATAAAACATTTTCTTGTGTGACTAATACTAAGGTCAGGCCATTTCTTACTCTAGAAAATTTTAAGGAATGAAAGGTTTTTTATCTATCTGACTTTGAGAAGTGCATGGAATGAGAATCAGGTAGATCCTTCAAGGGGAAAGTATTAATTAAAAAGTAAATCATATTCTATCCTGACATATAAATGGACCCGTGTTAAAGATTTATCTTACTCAACTATCTGATCACAAATGTGTTCACAAATAAGAATCTGAATAGAGATATCGAAATGAGTATTTAAACATGAGTATTTAAATGGGAGGCATAATGTTTTTTGCCTGTGTGTGTGTCTATTGGATTTTGCCAGACAGAAAATAAGGTGGCAAGAATCACCTACAAGTTGCAGAGTTGTGGGATAACCTGTATTACCCACTCTGAAAATTTTGGCAGTTTGCCTGCAGAGCCCAGGTACACCAGCAGACACACACCACACATTCACTAAACAAGAGACCCAGCTTTTGGAGGAGAAATAATTCCTTCCTAACTCTAGGAGGCACCAGCAGACAGCACACAGCACATGTAAATTTGGGTGCCATTCTGAATCTACTGGTCCTTGAAGTCATATCTGTGCCTCTGGACCTTTCTTGAACCCTGTGAGCCTACCACATGAGAAATGCTTGTTAAATGTGCAAGATGCCTGTCACACCAGACACCTGCTATGTGTATCTCTTCTGCAACAGCAAGGGACAGCCTTACCTTTGTTTTGCTCATACACAACTCAGAGCACTTTACTCTCAGCCACAGAGAAAGGTCACAAGCTTTTAAAAGAGATGTATGTATGTGTGTGTGTGTATGTGTGTATGTATGTATGTATGTATGTATGTATGTATGTATCTATCTATCTATCTATCTATCTATCTATCTATCATCTATCTATCTTGTGTATGTGTATACTTGAGTGTATCTATGTGTACTTCATGCATACAATACCAACAGAGGCCATTAGTTCCCCTGTAACTGGACTTATAGGCAGATGCCCAATGTCGGTGCTGAACACCAAATATGGGTCTTCTAGAATTTACCCCCGAGTCATCTCTCTGCCCACAAAACCATTGTCTTACTGCTAAGAAATAAATTGTGAAGGGCTAGAACAATGGGTGAGAGGGTAAAAGTGCTTGCCACCATGACCAATAGCTTGAGTTTGATCCCCTGAACCCACATTGTAGAAGGAAAGAACTGCCTATTCCCACAAGTTTTCCTCTGATTTCCACACATGCACTATGGCCTTCCAATACATACACAAACACACAAAATGCACACACACACACAGACTCTAAATAAATGATTAAATTATTTAAAAAATGTGTTGCCTGTCCACAGTATGTATGATGTTAAGATGTTGGATATTTGGATTTTTATTACAGATTTCTTAGGCTAACTTTGGTTCTACATAGATGTGTTTCTGTGGTGGTTGGCTACAGTTACACTAAACATAAATGTGGGGGTTATAATTACAACTTCTTCTTATTACATAATGACAGCATGTTACATTGTTCCTATGGTAAAAGCAACAAAAAGTGAAGCAGAGATTTGTCACACATTAATCCCAGCCTGGTTAGAATGCGGCTGAGTCTAGGTTCCAATGAGCAGGACAATGACTGTTCATGGGACAGCAAGCTACTTCGAGCATCTCTCAACCAACCCTTAACCCAGGAGAAAGTAATAGCTGGAAATGTAGACAACAAGAATAGACAGATATTTATTTATTCAGTGTAGTAGAAACACTAAGTGGTATGTAGATCTCACTCCAGGAATCAAATAATGGAAGGCAGGACACCTACATTTCATTTAATTCACATTGACATTTGCTTTCTACCCCATGGGCTGTTGTCTGTGACACTGTAAGAGGATGTGATATGGCAGTACTGCAAGGCCATAAGAGCAGCAGGAGCCTTGCTGGTTTTAGGTTCACAGGCTTCCTGACTCAGCAGGTAGACTGTTGTGACTCTTGAGATGAAGCAAAAAGAACTGACAAAGATAAGCTTGTCTGATGTGTGCTGTGTTTCCTACCATTAGGGGCACACATATCTCTCCCCTTTAGTCAATAAAAGTATAATCCTCCATTTTCCCAAGTCTCTGTTTTTCTTTGGGAGGCAATGACATCTATTTGGGCCATTCCTTTAGGCAGCCACTTAGTGTAAAGTGGGAAGAGAGTCAGCTTTGAACAGTTCAAGAGTCCTTATCAGTACACTGGGAGTGTGCCACAATTTTGGAGCTGGGGGACTTTTAGGTTTTCCCAGGAAAATCTGGAATGATTCAATCAACTCTCTGATCACAGGGCACTTTCAAAACAGAGTCCAGTAGTCTGTTATCTGGTCCCTGGCTGATTTCCTAAAGGAAAAATGTTCACTCTCCACCCCCTGCACCCTGGTGACAGAAGGTGGCCTTTTCCCTAAATCAAGTAGATCTGGATGGAAGCCTCTCACATTAATTAGCTGATGCCTGGGGACACCATGGGTAAAAGTGTTTTCTCCAGAAGTGGACAGACAATACCATAGTGACCAACACCCTTGACCCTCTTTCTGTGTCTTGTAGAAGTCATTAAGTCACCCAAAACCAACCCAAATGTGGAAACCTGGCACAAAGAGTGGTTGATGCATGCTCATTGTTTGTCCCTGGGTGGCAATGGGCACACACATTAGAAAGGGTGATGGTCAGCAGCATTTCTGGGTGTCCACGGAGGAGTGAAAGGGCCCTGCAAAAAGCTGAGTGTTCAATAGAAAACCAGCCTGCCAGGGGAAGAGGGGGCAGGGAGAGCTGGCCTTGGAAAAACTGAATACTGAAGTTTTGGAGCAGGTTGAGAGGTAACAGGAGGGGAACGGTCTCCTCTCCAAGGTGGTCCCATTTTAAATATGTTTTAACCTTCTTACAAAAAGTGGTTCTCTGTGTATGCTTACATACCGCTTGCCTGCCAGCCAGCGCTCCCGCCCGCCCTTGCCACCTCCCTAGGGCAATAGCTGCTCACTCCTGGGTTCTGTAGACACCTGGGCTTCCTGGCTCTCTCTCTCTCTCTCTCTCTCTCTCTCTCTCTCTCTCTCTCTCTCTCTCTCTCTCTCTCTCTCTGTGTGTGTGTGTGTGTGTGTTTTGTAGGGAAAGACACAGAGACAGAGAAAGTCATAAAAAGAAAGAAAATGAGAGAAAGACACAGAAACACACAGAGAGACTGAGATATAGGTAGAAAAACAGGAAGAAATAAAGAGTGTGAGACAGACATGAGAGACAGAGACAAAGAGACATTTTAGAGACAGAGCAAATAGAGACAGAGGAAATCAAAGAGAGAACGAAAAAGAGACAGCTATAAAGATACACACATGTACACACTCACACACATGTACAGACACACACATGTATGAACACATACACACATGTACACACAGACATACATATACATGCACACACACATATACACATGTACAGATACACTGAGAGAGAGAGAGAGAGAGAGAGAGAGAGAGAGGAAGAGAGAGAAAGAGAGACAGAGACAGAGAGAGACAGAGAACAAACCTTGGAAGAAGGTTCTTCTTGCCCTCAGGCAGAAGCAGCTGGTAGGACAGAGCCCTTGGGGTGCAGGAAGCAGGGAAGTGACTAGAAGTAAAATTCTCAGAACCCACGATTTCCTTGAACGCACTGACAATCGAGCAGAACTCAGCTCTCCTGTGACACTGGTAAGCATTTGCTAATACTCTAGCATTGGGTAGAGCTTGCTGTGTACACTTTTCAATCTTCTCTGACTGGGCAAGCTCTCGTCTAAGGCAAAGTCGCACAGCCTTCAAAACAGACTAAGAATCCCATTTGTGTGGATGTTGCACATATGGTGAGGATTACAAATCAAGCTAGATTATATACAAAGCAGGTTCCCAGAAAAAAAAATGAATATTCACTCCACAACTGTGATACTTTGTTCTTTTTGACACAGTAGTTTTTGTAATGTTGTAAAATGCTACAAAGTATAACTTTAATTCTAGAAGAAGATGACAGTTATGGGTAAGGCAGCCAGCTCTCTTCTTTCACGTGTTGGGCCGGCCAGGCTATAGCTCTTGCAGTTGGTGTTGATGCCGGGTTTCACCAGCCCTTGGGTTGAGTGAAAGGAAGACAGATGGGAACTTGGAGCTGCTAAGTGTGTGGGACTTGGCTTGTTATTGTCTTGCATTTATTTTGTACAACATGGACCTCAACAGAGTCCCTTCCCAGCAGTTTTTCAATGACAGCTTGGTGAACCATGACCATCAATTATCTTACTCAAATGGAAGATGGGTGGACTATTTTTCTTTTCAGACCCCCAAGGCTGTGTGTACTCGGCAGGGAGTAGGAGTCTCTGTAGTAGCCTCTAGCTAACAATCCATTTTTCAAGGGTGACATACCTCATGTTTATTCCAATTTATAAATGTCCTTCAGCTCTTAGGAAGATGTTTTGAAGTTTAGTTAAAATGCAATTTAAAAACATAACACATCCACATCACACGCGTGTTAGGGACTTACACAGAGACGTGAATGTTCGCATCCTGATGCTGGTGGGTCTGGTTAGGAGCTGTGTACATTAATCTTCTGTCAAAAGAGCAGCGTGGCTCGTCTGCACACTGGGCCCTGTGGGTAACTTCTATGCTGTGTATTCATGGGAAGAGAACCTGATATTTTAAATTCTCCTCCCTTCCTGTGGGAGGTTGCTGTACCCTCAACACAAACCCTTACTTCTTGTGCCTATGGAGCTGGAAAAGTCCCTGTGAGACCAGAGGCTGAGGAACAGAGGGCACTCTGGTGCACAGTGAAGAGCTTGATGTTACTTCCCAAGCTTCCTGTTACTGGAACGGGATAAGGGCTCAAGGTGGGAGTCAGAAACATCCCAAGCTCAGAACTACCTTTTGTCTTCAGAGGCCTTGTTTAATCTCAGTATTTTGAAATCTCAAAGAGAATTTATCAGACACTTATTGGACAGACAGTTTCTGTGTTAAGGCTGCTGTGTGGTGTTGGGTGTTGGGCATTGGACATAGAAATCTACAAGGTGGTTAGGGAGGCAGCAAGGGGTAGTGTTTCTTCTGAGGAGTAAGCCCTGTCACATGGAGGCAGAATCCACTGGAATATCACTTTAGCCCCTGGTACTTAGAGTTTTCATTCTGCCTTTGAAGAGCTCACATGAGACTTCATGAGTAATGTGGAACCTGGCAACTCTATAGTAGAATGTTTTGTGGTAGTCTTGTGTGTAAAACCTTCTGTGTCAGGAAAGGAAGGGAAGCAGGAAGGATTGGCACTTGGGATGAACTTAATCCTTAGTTTCAGGAAGTGTTTTAGGAACACTTCCTAGTTCAAGTTCTTAAAATGATCTCCAGCATTTAGAGAAGATGAAGGCCCTGCTGGCTTGGCTTTCATCCATAGCGCGTTCTGAATTACCATGAACTTTGTGGGTAGAGGGGAAAGTAGCAACAAAACTATAAGGAAGTTGCTCTAAAACTCAACTGTAGATGATGAGATTTTAACAGTTTGGAATGAATAAGAATTCTATCTAGAATAAGTGCAGGTATGTTAAGGCAGATTGGACACCAGTGATGGACAGTTTAGTGTTTATTTAATGGACAGATACCAGATAGAAATTAAAGTCACACTTGATTCTTGTCTTCCTCTTGGGCCCATTACATAGTGTACATACATTACACAGAGAAACTTGGATTTGAAACCATTGGCTCTTTTTGTCCTTGTGTGAAGTAGGAGTCTAAGTTGCTTTGTGTGGCCAGCACACTCTAACCATCACTGTATGCACTTTTGCCTTCTAAGAAAATGTTCAATTTCTTTACATTTTCAGCTTTACACATCCAGCAAGGCAAACTAGCATTTATATGGAGAAAGGAAGATGTCAGTGTTGACTTTCAACGTTTAAAAATGTGATACTGTTAACCTGAGGTTTTGCTTATAATGTAGCTCATATTATCTGAGCTCTGTTACAAAGTCATGTTTCACAATGATGGCTAAGACAGCGTAGGTGAAATATATAGTTTTACATATATGTGTCATTATGCATATGTCCTTTGGAGCTAACTCTACATTTATAAATATATTATGTGTTTAATGACCACAAGAGCTCTGTACAAATCAAGATTAAGTGGTCCACTGGCAGATTTAACTTCTTTTGCTTAGTTTCTGAGTATTCAGGCCAATTCACCTTACTTAAATTGCTATTGCTTGGTGAACATTATCTAAAGCTGTAGTGATGTAGAATGTAACTTGGTACATTTCTGTATGTTGATTTTTTTTTTTTTAGTCTCGATGTATTTGTGTTTTTCTGAAGGTAATCCTGTTTCCTTCACATTCATATTTCATTCTACAGTCCTTTTTGCACCACTGCCAGGGAAGCTAGGGTGTGTCCGAAGGTAACGATGGTATCAAGAATGCTTTGGTAAGAATTGGTGACAGAAGGCTGCACAGTTCATTTTTCCTGCTCCTAGCATTGAAAGCACTTAGAAAGATAAACTCAAAGATGGCTTGCACTTAAAAGGCCAAGCACGACTCATTATCCAAGTCAAGTGTGCGTTCCTGAGTTTTCCTCTCTCTCTCTCTCTCTCTCTCTCTCTCTCTCTCTCTCTCTCTCTCTCTCTCTCTCTCTCCTTCCCTCCCTCCCTCCCTCCCTCCCTCCCTCCCTCCCTCCCTCCCTCCCTCCCTCCCTTCCTTCCTTCCTTCCTTCCTTCCTTCCTTCCATTTTTGAGTCATAAGTCAGGGTCTCTCTATGTCCTAGAACTCACTATATATAAGAACATGCTGGCCTCAAACTCATGGAGATATACTGGTCTTTAACTTCCAAGTGCTGTGATTAGAGGCAAGCGCCACCATACCTGGCTTACAAACACATCTTTCATGGAAACAACTTATAAAGATTGGATACAGTCTTTCCAAGGTTTAGACTTTCAGATGAAGTTTTACAAAATAAGCTGTAGCTTTTTTTTTTTTTTTTTTGAGGTGTTCCAAAGTACTTGCAATATACAGGGATAGAGTATTGTACCTTAGCCTCTGAATATTCCATAGATATGAAAACCATCTCTGACAAATCCATAAGAAGTAAGTACAATATCTCATATTTACCTGTCAGTATAGGTTTAAAATTCTTACAAATGCTAAGAAGAGTCTTTGAAGGCTATGAGACCCAAGAGACAACACAGATAAAGTCAGTCCAACCCTATACTCTCCTCGTGTTTCTTCCTTTTTCTTCTTTAAAATACACATGTGTCTTGTATCATTTTATAGTTTCATGTAGACATTGGTGTGGAAGAACCCTAGAGGAAGTTACTGCATTTTATTTTCTAAGTGCTCTCAAACATCTGGTAGACACAAAGTAGGATGCTGAGTACCGACAGAACATTCCTGAGCATGGGTGTGTTTGATTCATAGGGTTTGGGTCTTATTCTGAACACATTTAAAGAACACAGTTTCAAATCAGGAAGAGGTGGTGGTGGGGTACGCCTTTAACCCCAGTACTTGGGAGGCAGAGGCAGATGGATCTCTTGAGTTTAAGGCCAGCTTGTTCTACACAGTGAGTCCCAGGACATCCCACTACACAGACTAACCCTATCTTGGAAAATAACAAAACAAAACAAAACAGAACACAATTTCACCAGAAGGTTGAAAAAGGGAGAGAGTGAAGTTCACAATGGAGATGGGGTTCCTGTGGCGCTGAGTGTTGATATCAGAGCTCCTGCAATGGAGACATAGCTCAGTGATCCTCCTCCGACAGCCTTCTGACTTGTCCTGCAGCTCCCAAACCTTTCTCTCTTCTTTCTCTAGGAGGAAACCATAACCAGGAGATTTCCCAGGCAGATCTTTCATTATTGTTATGAATGAGAGCAAGCCCTTGCAAACTAAACTTTATATTGGCAAAATTTATTCAGAGTCAAAGTCTTGGGTCCACCTCTCCCTCTGGGTTTTAACTCTGGATAACCCTCTTTGACCTTTTCTTCTGACTTCTCTACTTATTTATTTTTGCCCTTTGTTGCCATTATTTCAACTTGAAGTTCAGGCTGTTCAGCCATTCTATTGACTTGAACTGAAATATTGGACAGAATACATTTTAAGTGGTTTTTAACTAAAAGCTAATGTGGACACATTGGAATAGATGCCCATATAAACATATTAAGTTTAGGATTATATTCAAGTAGAATTAAAAAAAAATTGTGTTGTGTTTCTCTGATTAGAAACTTTAAAGAATAAAATTCACATTGTGAGTCATGGTATAATTAGATTATATTTTATTAGACATTCTTTACAAATTTAAAATACTGCCATTTTTACATGCACAGAAGGAAATCAGTCTAGATAATTATATTTCAGAACTCATTAAAATGAACCACAAAATAGAGATCCTTTTATGTGTTAAATTCATCCACATACTCGATATGTATACCTAAAGTGCATTATGTTACAAAAAAACAGAGTCAGCAGCACCAAGATACATTTACAAATAAATACATCAGTTGACAAAATAAATTATGGTAACAGTGACAGGAATAATTGGATTAGCCTTGGCAAAAGGGAAAAATATTCACATGACCCATGTGCAGTTTCCTGGGGAGACAGTTTGATCCCAATGCATTTACAGTATGTACAGGCAATAAATATGTCTAATACTTTCCATATGTTTACTATTACAAAATCCTGTAACGTGTCCTTGGAAGATCTTCGATGAAAATTTCAATGCGTCCTGTGAAGACAAGGAAGGGGAAGAAAGAGATTAATCTCTCTTGCAGACCGGACAACACTCAATAAAGATGTGAAAGAGGCAGGCAGGATCCCAGTGGGAAGAGATGGCGGGACCTCAAGCGGTAACCTATGGAAAGTACCACTCGGGAAACCTCCCATCTCAGGAACCTCAGCTATGGCTGGAGTCCTTGATCCAACTGAGAGGTCAATGTGGCACAGACAGAGGGGAGGGCCTGGATAGCCAACCGTGGTCAGCCAGAAAAAGGAGAACCATGTTGCCTGCCAGCGGCATGTCAGGAAAGTGACATGGTGGAAGACCTGGAGCATGACTCAAGCTGGGGCCTCAGTCACCAGTGTTTCTCCCTTAGAAGTTTATTTCTCAGCATATCTGACTTGAGTGGGCCACAGTTTGTTTATTCTGCGTGGGTGCTCACTTAGCCGTGGACTGTGATGCTGGTGGGTCTGGGGCGCTGGTCACACATTGGAGGAGGGGCTGTTAAACAGAACGTGCTGTGTTCGTGTGACAAGACCTGCCATTTTTTTTTTTCTTTTTGAGCTGTCTTTACACACTCATTATGAGGCTGATACTGGACTTTAACTTCAGAGATACAAGCAAGAATCATTTGTCGCTCCTAGTTGGGTTTGAATGGATTTTTCAAAAGAAGCAAAAAACGTTTTCATAAAAGAAAGATTCTCATGGCATAGCCCAGGCCAGTCTCAAACTTGCAATCCTCCTGTCTCAGCAAAAGTCTATTTTAAATGACAAGATGCACAGGAATAAACTGAGTTACCATTGCTCTGCTTGTGTGGTTACTCAGAGGTAGTGCTGGGGTGGATACTGTAGTGACAGTGTGTGCAGGGGGCCGGGGCTCTGAGAGCTTCCTGCTCCTTGTCTCTTCTCTTTGTAAAGTCTATTTCAGTGAAAACACACTCATTTATAAGGAAATGCTTAGGGGGTAGGAATTGACTGTGTCATTGAATTAACGGGCAGATGTGTGGGCGGGACCTTATGTTGCAGACATGTGTGGGTGTGGGAGTCAAAAAGTCTCCACCACTTTGGTGTGTCACATGCAACTTAAAGAAAAGTTGCTAATATGTGTGTGTGTCGGGGGGTCCTCAAGAAGCTGACTCTTTCAGTAGCTTTGATTGGGTTGGAATACTTAAAAAGCTCCTAACAGCAGAGAAAAGGAGAGTTTAAGATGGGTATTTGAGATGGACGTATAGATGCTAGCAGTAAAGCAAAATAATAATAATAATTCACTAATTTGTATATTGCATCTACTAAAATATGTCTTTCTAAGTGGCACTTATTAGATTGAGTTTAAAATAACAAAAGTGGAAATTAATAGCATTTTGAACAATTATTTTTCTCAAAAAGAAAGGAATAAATTTTCACCCTAACTAGGCTTTACTTGGCTCTTTCTGAATTTGTCTTTATTAAAGGTACATACTGGAAAAGCCAAGTAAAATGAATCAAGTGGCCAGCATGAAGGTAGATGTGTGTATGTGGTGTGTGTGTGTGTGTGTGTGTGTGTGTGTGTGTGTGTGGTGTAAATGTATGTGTGTGTATGGGGTGTGGTCCGTGTGGTATGTGTATGTATGTGTGTGTATGTGTGTGGCATGTGAGTGGTGTGTGTGTGTGTGTGTGGTGTGAATGTATGTGTGTGTATGGTGTGTAAATGTGGTGTGTGTGTGTGGTATGTGTATGTGTGTGTGTGTGATAATGCTTAAAGTTTTAGGGTTTTTTGGCCACTAAAAAGTTTTCATATTTTTCTAACTCAGTATTTTCCAAGCCAAAACATGATTTTCAGAAATGAATCCCTAACTGCACCCGGGCATCTTGTATCAAACATCAAAACATTTTAATGCAATCATAAGGCTAAAAGTTATATATATTTCATTTGAACATTTTATAGGAGAGGAAACAGGTAAATTTCCCTGGTAGTTTCCCTTAAGAAACTATATAATAATGTATACTAAAGTTCACACCTGCCACTTTGCCAGACCTCTGAAATTACCATATAGCCCTGACTTAGAGAAATGATTTTCTTAAAAGGCTGGTCACTTACAAACCTTTAAGATCTTTAATCTAAAGATTTCACTTGGGCTTTTCAGTCTGCATGTCTGTGCACAGTCCGAGTAGCACACTCCCTTTGTGACTGCTTTCAGCCTGTGCCTGTCTTTGCTTAGGCACATAGATGCACTTTAATGGAGGCTTAGCACCAGACATAAGAATTGATGAACGTTGATTGTTAATATTTTTCAGACACCTAAAGACAAGTACAAACTTTAAAGGAAAGAAGCACTCATGAAAATTACTTAGGCTTCTGTTTTTATAGTTCTAATATAGACATATGTATACTGTAAGATAATTGATAAAAGCAGGACTTAGCAGGAGCTTTTGCACTAGCTATAGAGATATACATTGTATTTACATTTTAAAGTACCCTGGGTGTGCCAGTGAGTCAGATCTGGTTAACTAGTTGCAGAATAGAGCACCGTTGAGATTGGGAGTTCTCAAATGCCGTTGCACATTGAGTAATGAATCTTTAATATATTCAATGTAACTTCTGTTTTATTTACTGTTTCTTAATGAATTTGGAGAGGGAGGAAGAGAGAGAGGGAGAGAGAGAGAGAGAGAGAGAGAGAGAGAGAGAGAGAGAGAGAGAGAGAGAGAGAGAAAACAGAGTATTGCTTTGGACTCCATAATCCTGTCTGTACCAAGTCACAGAGCTGAAACAGCCACTGGCAACTTTAAATAATGAGACCACGAATTGTATACTACGTGTTCTTGTGTGTCTTTCATAGAAGTTCCATACCGAGAAGTAAAAACACAAAGCAAAGCAGCAGATCCTATCAGTGAGTGTACATGGAGAAGTCTGTGCCAACACAGCCCTTGCCTGAGCGCTAGGGAAAGGGAATGAACCTAGCTGGGGTGGGGGTGCACAGCCCAGTTCCGTGAACAAACTCCGGCTCTCCAGTTGTGAGGTGTTTTGGTTTTCTGTGTGGTAAAATGAAATTAATATCTGTCCCCCTTTGCCTCATAGAAACTTGGCCACTTGCCATATAAAATACATAGCAAACACATACATTTATATGAAGTGAACAGAACCAAGTTTCTAGATGCCACAACAAGGGCTTGAAATCACGTAATCTCATGTAATTTTCTCTTAACTCCATGAGCTTGGTTCTTCATCACAGAAGACAAAAGTGAGTCTGACTCTTCATGTGCTCAAGGCAGTGGATGTTAATATTAGTGTTAGACGCTGAACCTGAGTTACTGAACTCTGTTACCTGTGAGTGCTCTGAGCCCCTGCTCGAGTGAGAGAGGGGTAAGCCAGCTGCAAGATGTGGCATTTCCTTATTTTTTACTGTGCTAGTAGGGGAAAATCGTGTCAGCTTGTTGTACAAAAGTATATGAGAAAAACTGAAATCCAAACTAAGACTGAAAAATATCAGAAACAGTTCCGTGTTTTTTTTTTTTTTGAGTTGGTAGAAACCAGCTCAGTTGATTAAATGTAATTAAAAATCAAATAAATACAAAGTATGCATTTCAAAAACTAACTTAATTTCTTTACATTAAAATAAGATGGAAACGTAATGAAATCCACTTAATTGAATAATGTGGGAATGGCTCAGAAGTTCCTATGTGAGATACTGCCTGGCCATGGTGACGGGGACCACCAAGGCCTTCTCAGTTCCTCTTTGAAAACAAGGAATGAAAAGCAAGAAATAAAAAAACAATATGGAAAGTTTCCCAAGATGTGGACCTGAGGAACAAGTATAATTTCCCAGCAAACCATGGTGAGGCTCATCAGGCTCAGAAGCTCAGGTAAAGATTAGAATTACTGACATTGTTAGTAAGAAATGCTTATAATCCCAGCATCTGAGAGGCTAAGCCAGGAGGATTGCTTTGAGCTCACAGTCAGTCTTGGCTGTGAGGAAGACCCTGTGTGTGTGGGAGTAAGATAGGAAGGGGAGGAGGAGGGAGGGAGGAGGGAGTGAAGGGAGGAGGGAGGAAGAGAGGAGAGAGGATGGGGAGGAAGTGAAGAAGGAAGGGGGAGGGAAGGAAGGAAGGAAGGAAAGGAGGGAGGGAGGGAGGGAGGGAGGGAGGGAGGAAGAAAGGAAGGTAGGTAGGTAGGTAGGTAGGTTGGTGGGGAGAGAGATGTAGGGAAATTAAATTGTCTAGCAGGGTAATAAGGACTAGGACTGGTGTGGCCTATACTGGTTTTAAATCACAGATCAAGATACAGAAAATCGGGGTCTCTGAAACCAAGATAGAGGCAGGCAGGGGAGCCCTGCTGAACACAGTGAACAGTACCTTAAGCTGGGCTCCAGCGAGGTCCTGGAGGTGTGGGGCAGGGGGTCCTCAAGCAGGCCACTCGCAGCTGTGCTTGGCCAGGCAGACCGAGTCCTTCGCTTCTTTTTCTCCTGTTCTCTGCGTTTCCCAGGCTTGCCTTTCTTCTTCTTCCCGGGTGTCTTGAGTGGCTGTTCTTTGTACGTCTCCACCTTGTTGGTTTCCTGAGTTAGGTATCTGCCCTCATCGTCTGACCCAAACCGCACGGGGTGGTTTTTGGTGTTGGGAGCAGGTTTGGAGTTGGGGGACACCTCCGAGGTAGCTCTGATTTCGGCTGTGTGGATCTCCGCGATCAGATGGTGGAGGAAGAAACGGCGGCGCAAGTCTTGGATGGACTTGCCCTTGTCATGCAGTAGCTGATGTTCAGACACAGCGCGTTTGCTGTTAGGGGAGAAGACAATTGTCAGCAGAGGTCCTTCCCGTGGCTTCCTTGAAGGAATAAGCTGGCAAGTAGCTGGCTTTTAGAGTAGGGAGGGGAGATAGGAATGGGAGACCTAGGAACCGGTGCCCAAATATCGCCATGGTGGGAACAGGAATATTCTTGGGGGTTCATTTGTATAAAGCAAAGGGGTCATCAAATTCAGCTCCCATGTTTGCTGGCAACGTGATTCAATTATGCTCACAAATAATGCTCAGTCACCAAACCCTTGCCCAGTTCAGTCTGCAGCACTGGAAATATATAATAAAGAATAAAATAAAATAAGTTGCCCTAAGGTTTTGTTGCAGAAAGTCTAACTAAGAGATGACCCTAACCATGAACATTCTGTCACAGTCTCCCGAGTTCTGTTGGAGAAAAACTCCAGTGACCAGCTCCCTGGAATCCCAGGAAATGCAAATGAAGTTGCTCTAAGTGAGCACCCTCCAAACTCACACACACACACACACACACACACACACACACACACACACACACACACACACACACACACACTCTGTGACACCATAACACAAACTGATGAAATAGAGAGTGTGAGAGTAAGGCAAGAAGACTGAGGCAGGACTGAAGGGAAGACAGTTTAGGGAAACATCAGACCAAGATGCAAGAATGTAACAATTATGAATACTCATCAGGAACCTATATGTGAAGGCAAGGCAGAGGGGGAGGGGGCCAAATAGATTAGTTTCTGTTTATAGTAGTAGCAGCAGATGGTCTATTTCTGAGTTTTGCCTCAATGAGACCCCTCTATTCCTCTTAATGTTTTCTTATTAAAAACCTGAGAGTGATGTAGGAAGATGGTCAGCACCTGTAATTTCAGAGCTTAGAAAGCTTAGGTATGTAGCTTGCCTTGAGTTTGAGGGCATCTGTGTTTTATACCAGTCACTACCCATTACACCAGTAATTGGGTTTGCTTCAACCTATACTTTATTTTCTCCTTCCTCCCCCATCTCTCTTTCATTCTTTCTCCCCCTTTCTTAGACTCCCAAGTGCTGACATCAATAGGTGTGCACCATCATCTAACCCTTTAAATTAAGTTTAGACCAAATCCCAGTTTCCAACAGTGGACCTCGCCCTCTAAAATGGTTTTTCTTCAGAAGAGTGTATTTCACAGGACCACTTCCTGAGTGTTCTTACTTTGTTCTCAAAAGAGTGTCTGGGGGCCTTTTGGCCTTTTTAATAGAACTTTGCCAACTCCTCAGAGAAACAAGAGACTAATGAACAGCATCACCAGGCCCATTTTAAAGATGGGGAAAATGAGGAATGGAGATGAAATGACTTTTCCTAGTCCATATGAGGAAAGTCCACAAATCAGGGCTTTTATTCTCGAAAGTCCTCAACATATTCTCAAGCCCAAGTACGGCAGAAGTGAGTGTCACAGCAAGGGGACAAGGACAGCAGAACACAGTAAACCCATGAGGATGGACCAACCGACTCCACCCAAGTCGTTTTCAGCAGCAGAATAAGGAGGCAGGATTCTCAGAGCTTGGTTTATTGTGTGTGTGTAGGGGGGGGGGGTCAGAATGCAAGCTTCCTTGTAGTTGTTTGGGGACTGACTTTAAGTCATATAGCTGGTTTACAAAAAAGACATGACGTCATCAAAAGGAATTTAACAGGAGCCTGGTTTAAATGAGGCATGAAGGAGGCACTCTTCCTTTCTGAAGGTGCCACATGTGAATAGACAAAGTGTGGACACTTTGCCCCTTCTTAGAATTGGGAACAAAACACCCATGGAAGGAGTTACAGAGACATAGTTTGAAGCTGAGACAAAAGGATGGACCATCTAGAGACTGCCATATCCGGGGATCCATCCCATAATCAGCCTCCAAACGCTGACACCATTGCACACACTAGCAAGATTTTGCTGAAAGGACCCAGATAGAGCTGTCTCTTGTGAGACTATGCCGGGGCCTAGCAAACACGGAAGTGGATGCTTACAGTCAGCTATTGGATGGATCACAGGGCCCCCAATGGAGGAGCTAGAGAAAGTAACCAAGGAGCTAAAGGGATCTGCAACCCTATAGGTGGAACAACAATATGAACTAACCAGTACCCCGGAGCTCGTGTCTCTAGCTGCATATGTATCAAAAGATGGCCTAGTCGGCCATCACTGGAAAGAGAGGCCCATTGGTCTTGCAAACTTTATCTGCCTCAGTACAGGGGAATGCCAGGGCCAAGAAGTGGGAGTGGGTGGGTGGGGAAGTGGGTGGGGGACTTTTGGGATAGCATTGGGAATGTAAATGAAATAAATACCTAATAAAAAAAACAAAATAAAAAAATTGAAATAAATACTTGTCTTCACTTGAAAAAAAAAGATTCTCTTACTCTGGTAACAGTTAGTAATCTGGAAACTTTTAATAGTCTACAAATTTGAGGTTTGGGTACAATGTATTTATACCCTCTAATAACATTTTAAAGGACACAATTACTCTAATGGTGGTAGCTTTCAAAGTACCACAGCTTAGTATATTTTACCAAAATATCCCATTAGAAACAAACTTTTGCTGATAATTATCACCCTAGGGACTTTTATTTCTTTCCCAATTCCTGGCTGATGTACTTCTTGTCTTCAAGTTAATTCTCAATTCTGTCTGAACTTGGAGCCAAATCTTTGCTGGTTGGACTATTTGAATTAAGTCACCACTGCCCCTGCCTCTGTCATTGGCATGGGTGTCTGTCATGTTGGCCAGCCTGTCACTGTGAGTCATGGCGCCTTCACACCTGAGAAGCTGTACTTTCTCAGGATGGTTCTCACAGAAAACGCATCCACAGTTTATCCTCGTGTTTTATAAAATGCAAGTAGCACGGTGTTTGGTACCTCTCCACTGGAGTACATGGTTCCTATGTTATGCACTCTTAAGACAAATTAATATCTTTAGGACAACTGACTTGACTGTGGAGAACATATATCTGTTTGGAAAATTGCATTGAAGGAGTGGAAGAACACAGTGATATCTTTACCATCAATGGGAAATAAGCTCCATGAAATTACCCAAAGTATTATATATAAGAGATGACAGAGATACTTGGCATGAACAAACAGGATAGATAGATTTTGGTTGTGAGAAATACAAAATTAAGGGATTTTTCAACATAAACAACACTGAAACATTTTAGCTGCAAATATGGCAACAACCATTATCTGTAAACACATTTCATAGCACAGTGGTTCACATGGATCTTATTACAAACCAAAGTGCCAGCATGGAAAAATAAGTGCATTAATGCTTAATCATCTTCTTTGATTATTGTAAAAAAGCAAAAAGAAAAAATGGTCAAAAGTTTAACAGCAATAACCTGGACTTCAGTCAAAACATAGCTGTTCCGCTAGAAAGAAAAACACCCTCAAGGGAGTTTCCAGGGAGGGAAATGAAGTATCTCAGGGGCTGTCAAGGAAAAGGGAACAGCAGCCATGGAAAGTTCTTTGCCCAAGTGTGTGTGTCTGCTGATGTGAGGCTTGGGGGATGCACTAGGAGTTTGAGAAAAGCTCTGTGGTCCACAGAGGAGACAGGGTTAGGGTGTTAGAGTTAGCATGACTCACAGAGCTGCCTTCCAGTGCCCGTGACTCAGTAGAAAGCTATTCCTTCATTATGTGGAATAGACCCAATCTGGCCTAAGCAAGACAGCCAACGATGCCTCAGGCTTCTCCATCACTCGGGGTTCCCTTGCTATGGCAAACATGGAGAACCTCTAACCACTGTATTTGTCTACACAGCAGCCATCCACACCAACTTTCTAGTAGGCAATTTGATCATGAGCTAGTCATTACTATTTACCTTCCAATGGTGTAGGAAGCACACTGACAATAGTCTCCTGTCTCTAAAGAGGTACCAATCTTTAGCTTAAAAAAACAAAATCAATATATCTTAAGCAGTGTTCCTAAAATTGGATATTACAATTTGACGGTAAGTTAGAATTTCTTTCATGGAGCTAGCCTGATCTTGGGAAGTAGTCCATAAACGTTTTGTCCAGCATGTGTGCAAAAATAAAGAGTTTTTAAAAACCCTCCATTTGGCTATGATGATTTTAACTCCCTCAAAAAAAAAAAAAAAAAAAAAAAAAAAAAAAAACCTCCATTGTGATGTGATGTGCTATTAAGCATTAGGTGTGGTAGTGAGTATCTCATAGTTTTATAACCATGGCCAAGTGTGAGCGTTTAACTACACTATTATATTTCACCTACAAACAGAACGAGAGCAGAGTCCCTAGCTGCCGAATGGTTTCTGAGGAGTAGTTCTATAATATGCAACAAAGAAAGAGTTAAAAACAGCTGTAAGGACAGCTTAGTGCTATTTTTATTCCGTCATTGTAGACTCAAGCATGGCTCATTTACTCTCTCTCAAAAGAGAAAATAGGTATTAAGCAACTTTAAAGAAAAAGTTGGCTCTGTTCCAAGACAGAAATTCTTATCCAAATAAATACAGTATGTAAGTGTGCTTTTTTTTAAAAAAAAAATTTCAGCTCATCTGTATTTATATTTGGATGTTAGGTAATTGAATTTCACACAAGTCTCAAAAATGAGGGAAAAGTCTCAAGACAATTTCGAGAAGTAAGCCAGCAGTGCACTCACTCTTGGGACAATGCTGCCTTATCTCCAGTACAATGCTCTACACAACTTGCCTTAGGAGATTCATAATAGAGTTTCATTTTGGTGCCAAGATCCAGACATGTCTAAAGTAATTTCATTTAAAGATTTTCTGCCGAACTAATAAGAATAGACCAGAAGCAGGCGCTGAACAGTCGCCTTTTTGTATACCCTCGGGAGTTTACAAGAAGCACCAGGAACCTGACTGTAAATATTAGGTAGATATTGCTGCTTCTCTTGTGAGGTGAGCAAGTCCTCCTAATGCCTTCTCCAGAGCCAAACGACTCATTTCTTAAACTTTATGGTTTTCCCATCTTGAACAGAGTCTGTGCTAAGAGAGCAGCCCTAGACGGTATTAGATCGACATCGATGAGACAGACAGATTCAAGCATGCCTACTACTTCCCAAACACTGCGGCGATATTTTGCTGGTGTTCTTAGATGTATTCTTATCTCAAAGTCAAAATCACTCTTTAAGAAATCAAAAACTCAACCACCAGCTGAGAATGCCGAACTACAAGCTTTCAGACCACAATGCAAATATTTCGACTCCGGATTAAAGAACCGTTAGCAATAATTCCAGGAAAAAGAAAGTTTCCACGCCTAAAGTCCATTTTGGAGACAAGCACACCCGCCTTCCTGAATGGTATCGATACTAAAGTTGGACGTTTGCCACTAAAAAGTTGTTACTACTAAATTATATAATATGCTTTGTTATGTAACACAGTCCTGTTTTATATGCTTAAAATTATGTCATTCATAATAAAACTAGACACAACGTTTTTGCTTTTCACACACAGACTGCCACCCACATTTAGACATATCCACTCGCTTGTGTGCGCGCGCACACACACACACAGACACAGACACACAGACACACACACAGACACACACACACAGACACACACAGACACACACAGACACACACAGAGGCACACAGACAGTTCCTGAATCCCCCAGTTTCCTGCTGAGTTTCAGAACCTCTCGGTGGATAAAGTAACTTTGGTGGTTCCCTGCAGACAGATATCTTGCCGGCCCAGGTTCTGAAAAAGACTCCCTCTTATGGAAAGGCACATCAAACTTGTTTCGTGCCTGTCCATTTTGGGGTCTCACCAGCTCTCTAGATGGCTTTCCTGGGCTCAGCCCCTTGCTAGCAGGTACCCCGTGACTGTGTCCAACTCAGGTTGGGACCATCAGGGACCCCTAGGCTTCCTCAGCATCGCCCGCCTCAGCTTGGCCACCTCTGGCGCTGGTCTTCCCCACCCCTCACCCCAGGAGGAAGACCGGTACTTACAGCCTGCGGCCAAGCCCCTCCACCGAACGCCCGCGGGAGGGCACGGAGTAGCTGAGCAGGAATACCAGGACACTCCACTGCTGAACCAGCCTCCGCAGCATCGTGCCGCTCGCTGGCTCTGGGGACCTGCAAGAGTGGAACCCGAGGGTCAGTCCCGGCTCTCCATCTCTTCCTCGCACTGCCCCGCTCCCTCTTTTGGAACCCCGTGGCTTCCCAACAGCCACTCCAAAGTCGAGGGCATCTCACAAGTTAGGAGGAAAAAAGAAAACAAGAAAAAGAAAGCAAAAAAGTGTCTCCGAGCCCCTGAGCACTTACTTGTGTAGGAATCAGCGCCTCTAACTGCGCCTCTCTCAAACCGCACAGGCAAAAAGGGACCCGAGAGGGGAAAAAGCAATCAGAGAGCTTCCTCTGAAAGAAGAGCGAAAACCGGGCGTTTTACATAGGCGTCGGGGATGCGTGGCGCGTTGCTGTGGCTCCCATAGCAATGTCTAATTAGTCTTGGCGGCAGCGCTCTGGGTCGTGGGGCAGGTCAAACCCCTCTTCAAACGCGGGTGTTCCTCAGGAGTCAGCTGTCCTGCGCACCGGGCCTCTGGGTGCACAGCCACTTGCGGCAGAGCGCGTATATATACATAGCTGTCGGTCTACCTCCTCCGGTGGGCTGGTTGCTTCCGGAAAGTTGATTCCACAACGCCCTTGAACAAGTTGCAGGCGCGCGTGTCGTGGATGCGAGGGCCAGGTGGCCGCGAGGGCGGGTTCCGGCAGCGGGGCGGAGCGGCCCAGCTGGGGCGGCGCAGGTTGGAGAGTAGCTGTGAGCCCAGCCCTGGAAGGTTCACACGCTCCGGGGCCAACCTGCTGAGAAGTGAGCGAGTCGCAAAGAGGTGGCGCCCGAGGAACGCGCGCCGGCGGAGCAGGCAGGGGTGAGCGGGCCGGCGGGGGCGGGGAGCACAGGGGAGCCCGGAGCCACGGAGCCCCACCCCAGTCCTGGCCCGCGTGGGCCGATCTGACGCTCTCCTCCTCCTGAACCGGCCTGCTGTCGCCTGAGTGGCAGGTCCAGGAGTCCAGGTCCCTACAAACAGCAAGGAGGAACCCCGGGTGGCCTGCGAATCCCAAGAGTCCCAAGCTCGCTTGCAAGCTCGCATTGCACTGCATTCCTGCCTGGTGTGGCCTTCTCCTGGGGAGGGGACTAAACCTAGCACCCAGAAGAGCAAAGGCGATTTTGGGTCTTACTGTTTGGGAAGGGTTGGGGACATCACGTCTGGAGCAGGTCCTAGAACGGGTGTGTGAGCAAGGAAGAAGACCCACTTTGTGATCACAGACGACCTGGAATGCGCAGAGTCCTTCTTTCTCACCTTCTTCTGATAACCTACTCTATGTCCTGATAAAGATTCACTGAGTGCCCATTTGCTTCAGCTTCTCAGTGCTGCTGGGCAGGGAGTGGGGGTGGGGGGTGGGGGAGAAAGTTGTGAGTTACTGATTGTGGGTCTAGAGGTGTGTGTGTGTGTGTGTGTGTGTGTGTGTGTGTGTGTGAATACTAGTTTCCCCCCAGGTCCTAGATCACGCTGAAATGAACATGGGAACCACTCAAAGAAGTTTGCCTTCTAGACAATACTGCTGGAAAATTTCATCTGACTCTCTAGGAGACTAGTGTCACTCAAAGACCTTTGTCAGACCTGGGCTGTGATGCTCTACAGACTTCTGGGGTGGGTACTCCTAGGACTTCTCACCCCTCCCCTCCCCTAAGCCTTGCTGCTGCCAGCAGTTAAAGCTTTCAGCTGTCTAGGGCGGGGTTCCCTCAGAAGCCCTTGTCTCTTTCCCTTGATTCCTTTAAACTTCATACTTGTAAAAAAAAAAAAAAAGTTGGCTTCTTCCCACCTTAAAAAGAAACCCGGGAATTTCCATAACGTCCTTTAAGTGGTTAAGAATTTGTAACTGTTAGACATGTTTACATGGCACGAAAAGAGAAAGTTTGAACCTGTGACACTCTGTGATAACCCTTCCCCAAAGATGCTGGAGCCCTAATTGATCTGGAGTGGGGAGCCCCATGAGAGGAAAAGAAGGGACTCACAAAGCAACCATTCTGCTGTGTTTCCTGAGACTTGCTTAACGTTAAACATGATATTTGCTTCACCACCAAGAAAAAAAAATCCAAAGGTACTTTGCCAAGTCTCAAATTACTTTGACTTAAAAATACTCCCCCAATAAAAGGCTGAAACAAAAACTAGACACACTGTGCGTTTAAGGCTGGAATCTATACACTACTTTGATTGATGTTTTTTCCTAATTAGACAAAATTGACCCTCCTTTCCCCCTTTTCCTTTCTCAACCCCATCACCCACCATCTTTTCTGAGGCTAATGGAAAAACATCATCCATTTTAAAAGAATTTCCTCTCCTGGAAACACAAAGAGAAACTATAGAGAAACTATGGACAATGAGGAATAAGTAGCTTTATCTCCTCAGAATTAAACACTTTCTCATGCTGTGTTACTTCACTTTTTCCTTGAGTCACAAGCTCCTCCACATTCTGACCAAGGAAGGGACATCCTGTCAGTCTCATTCAGAAATATTTGTTTTGTAAAATCAAGTCTTTAATGAATGAAAAGCTTTGTGTAAGTGGTCTTTTCCGTTGTGAGGAAGCAGGTCCTGCTCCAGGTGGACTGAGTTCCTTTCTTGATGTAGAAATTATCTTTAGTGTCAGCCTCCGATTCTTTGCCTTGGCTGCAAAGGGTGTTTTATGACATCATAATCTAGATTATGATCTTGCTAAGGTCACAAGGTAGCAAGGAAACAAAGTGGGGACCCAACCCCCAGGCTTATGAACAGGTCACGTGATTGACCAGGTGACAGGTTTGCTTAGGCTTCCTGTCACACAAGCGCACCTTGGCAAGCAGGAGGTTCTGAAGGTCTGCCTCTGCCAGTCCACACTCCTGGGAACGCTGAGCTCATGAGCAGTGTCTAGGTTCCCTACTCTGTAAATGACGGTTTTCAAAACCCAGCTTTCAAGGAGGGGCCTCGCACCCATAAGTTCACGGTGGTCACCAGTTTATAGGTATTACCCGCGTGTTTCCTCTATGGAGAGAAGCTAGTGGAAAACTCAAAGTTTTGTATTCTGTACTTCCTCTGTCTTCCTTTTGAGCCAAACAATAAGCAAAGAAATAAACATTTGATTTATGCGTTTGAGTAATGCTTTGGATTAGCCACCAATTCTCACATCTGTCTGCCAGTAGCTCCAAGTCAGGTCTCCAAAATTCCACAAAACCAAACAAATGTACACATCCTTTCTCTCCTCTGGTAACTTGACAAAAGTTACCCCTTCAAGTAGCATCCACGCTTGATTCTGTGGGATCACAGCTCCGATGACTCGCCCACTGAGGCAGGAGGAGAAGGCTAGGGCTCAAGGCTGCCAAAAAGAAAGGGAATAAGGCTTGAACATCCATAGAGGAGGAAGTCGCCTGCTCATGATCAGCTTGTGGTTAAGTGAGGCTAAAACTCTGCTAATACCTGGAACGCCACTCCAGGGAGGGGCTGAAGAGTGTGCCAGGCTGCTGAGATCCTCCTGTGACCAGAAAAGTGGACCCCACACTTTTCCGCATCCATTTAAACCTTGGAAATGCTCTGCTTTCTCCAAACATGACCTGAAAACCCAGCTAGGAGATGCTTTTCAGAGCCCAAGATGATTTGAGATACAAAGGTCTTAGGAAAATGGGTTCTCTAGGTCCCACACTTGTGTACTCTCATTCCCATGGCTAGCAGGAAATATCTGAGGAGAAGGAGGAAGGGAGGGAGGGAAGGAGACAGGGTGGGAGGGAAGGACAAAGGGAGGGGAACAGAGAACATCATTTGGGCTGCTGCTCACTAGAAGCCTTTTGCTGAGTCAAGTTCTTGGCTCCCTTGAGCAGACAGCTCTGGACTTGCATGTGACCACAAATAGGATTCAAAGACACCCCCTGTTCAAAGGACAGTCACACCGTCATCACATCTCTTGCCCTGCTACAGAAAGTTCTAGCTGTGGTCCAGTTCCATATGAGCTGCCTAGAAGGTGGCATCCCCGGGTGAGACTGGGACCTTGGAGCATTTACTTCTTTATCCCATTGTCCTCCCAGTCCCCTGGTAAAACCAGTCACCTTGCAGTCCCTCCTTGGGGCAGCCCCTGCACTAGGTATCTGCCTTCTCAGGCAGAAAGACTTCTGGACATGGGAAGGTAGGTGAGGCTTTGCATCTGTTTTGTTTTGAGCAGCTCATTGTATGGTTCTGGGACCTGCCTGCTTTTTCAGTTTGTCAGAACTAAGGCCATGACAGTACATAGCCTCTCTTTTGGATCCCTTTGACTTTGTGGGCCAAATATAGCAAGAAGAGGCCAAGGGTACTTGGGAAATCATCTAGGGTAGGGAGAGTTATTACAGCAGCAGAGTGGCTGAGTGCTTGCATCCCCATTTCCAGGAAGGGGGCAAGTTTGACTTTCATGGATCTTAGACTAAATGGAAGCTTTAGGAGCCTGGGTCCTCTTACCTTCATTTACCCAACATTCCTGGGCTTTCTTGGCTATGCCTCCTAAGCTTCTAGACTCCCCATGGCCAAAGATTTGCCCCAAGCAGAAGAAATGAGGCGTTGTTCCTCTATTGCATCTTACAAAGGGGTGGGGAATGTTGGGTGCCTGGTAATGGCACAGCTCTTAGAGAGTCACTAGCCTAATGCATGGGTGGCCCTCTGTTTCTCCCAGAGAAGATTTGGGGGAGCAATGTGACTCAGGGACAGGGGCTCAGGATATTCTCCACATCCTCTGAGATGGGCTGTCTTGCTCCAAGTTAGAAGTGTAATAAGCCCCACAGAGATGGTGAGGATAAATTCTCTATAGACTGGGACTGAGAAAAGGGTGGGTGGACTGCTCCCCTTCTCCCAGGCCAGGGATTACTCCTTCCTGCTACCTTCCCCAGTTCCTTAAAGCTCACCATCGCCAGAGGTCCAGGGCCGCCTGCTTTATGTCGTTTAACACACAGCTGTGCAGCCAAGGAGGGGTGAGGGTCTGCGAGGGAGAGTAGAGGAAATGAAGGAATGGTTGGAGGTTCTCTGTGCCAGAGGTCTCCATATGATGCTTAAAACACAGTGACTCTAGAAAAGATCACGTTTCAGGCAAGGATTTGGTTATTTAGTCCTGCTGCCTGCCCCACACGTATGCTGCTTGTCTGGCGCTGGTGCGGATTGCAGAAGGGTGCAGAGTGAGGAACTCTTTTCGGGGCGTGGAATCCACCCTGCGGGTGGCTCCTTTGGAGTTTGTGAGCCGCGCAAAGCTGGCTGGGGCAGCAGTGAGCTGTCCATGGTGGTTAGGACGACTTGACGTGCGTGCAGGCGATCCCATCCAGCCCTTAGCCCCAGAGCACAGCCTGGGACATTGCCAGCACCTGCATCAGCTGCATGTATGTATGTATGCATGCATATGGGCAGCTTCAGCGAGATTTCTCACTCAGACTCTATTCCTCAAGCGCATGGTCAAACTTCTCCTGTACAAATTGTGGAGTCTCTGCCCAGCTCCTTCCTGAGGCTGACTGTCACCTCCAATCCCACCTTCCAGGCAGCACCTCACAATTTTTAGACAACCTTGGCTACCTTAGCACCCTCTTTCTCTCTTTTCTGACCCACCCTTAGCTGGAGAATGAGACATATGTCAATGATCTTGTCATAGGTGAGAAGCAGCAGTGAGATGGGTCCATAACTCTCCTTTTAGAGAGGTGGGAACTGAGTCCCAGAGTTGGTTAGTTAGCACTGAGATTCCAGTCTGGTCATTTCCTGGGAATAATGGATGCAGTAGACCTTATTGACCAGAGGATAATTTTCTTTAATCATCTGAGCCTGCAAGGTTCTGGTCCATTCTCTTAGCAGTCGAGGAAATGCATTACTCCAGTGGATTGTTCTTAGGTCCATTTTGCTCTATGTTCCAACAGACTTTTAAGTCAAGCCTAAAATAAGTTCTTATACATGGTAAAGCAAGGAACACATTGACTTTTAATAATTGCCATATTTCACATTTTTGTCTTCTTTTTTCCCATATTGCTGTTAAAGACTCATTCCCATTCGAATAATAAATTGTATATTTGAAAAAAGCCTTAGACACTATTGTGTATATTGGTTATTATGTTCATATTCTGCACATTTATCTATAGAATGTTAATATGAACATCCAGTTCATGAGAGACCTTCAACACAAGACATGTGCACAGAACACATATTTAGTTTGTTTCTCCCCTTTCTAGTCATGATATAGGGCCAGTGAGATCGCTCTTGGAGAAAGGCACCTGCTGCCAAGCCTGGAGTTCTGAGTTCCATCTCCTAGAGGTAGCAGGAAGTGTGGAGCATATACAGTGTATTTTATTATTGTTTTGTAATTTAGAAGGTTAATTTTCTCCTGGGAGCTACTTTTGATATCCGTTTTTGAAGTCTCTGTGGGCATTTGTGTGTGTGTACACATGTACTTTTGTCCGTGTGAGTGTAGGACTGTGCATGTCACAGTGTGCATGGTCAGAACACAACCTCGTTGTTGGCTCCCACCTTCTACCATCACTGGACACCAGGTTGCTGCTGTGCTGTGCACACGGCACCGGCTGCTTTTGGAGCTTCTGAGCATTCTTCCGTCTGCCTTCCCATCTTGTCACAAGAGCCCTGGGATTGCAAGAGTGTGCCAGTCCAGTGGGTCCAACTTTCCCTGTGTTCTGAGGATCCAGGCTAGGGTAGTCATCTTTGTGCTGCAAATGCTTACTTACTGAGACGTCTCTCCCATATGCATTCCTTTCTCTATGTACATGTATGCATAGGAATACCACTTTCCTCCTCAGAGGAAAGATCAGTGGTATGATCAAATAAACCCATCTCTCTTGGCTTTTTATTTGGGTGCGGGGGATTGAACTCAGGCCCCAGTGCTTGCAAGACTCACATTTTAAAGACTGAGACAAGCCACTGGTCCCTGCTCTACAAATTCCTTGACACTTTGCCCCAATGACAAAGAAGATTGAATGATATATATTAGCTTTCATTATCTTATACTTTATGTTCATACAATTTAGAGTGTGCATGCATATGCCTGCACATGTGAGCCTGTGTATATGTGTATGCGCACACATGTGCAGGTGTGTACACATGTGGGCAAAGCATTTGGAAGCTAGTGGTTACTTTTAGGTGTTGTTCCTCAGAGGCCATCCATCCTGTTTTTGGAATAGGGTCTCTCAATGAGGTCTAGGACTTGCAGATTAGGCCAGGCTGGCCACCAGCCTAGGAACCTGTCTGTCTTCTTGGAACTGCAGGTGTTCTGCCATGGCTGACTTTTTGGGTGGGTGGTAGGGAATCTGAACTCAGGTCTTTTGCCTACACAGCAAGCATATTGCTAACTGAGCTATCTTCCCAGCTCCTACGTTTGCTTCCATATTGTCTTGTAATGTTCCATTTTTCTTTCTCCCGTGGTGACGTTACGTCAGTTTTCCATTTTGTTTTCTTTAATTCCTTTGCTTTCTGCACTTTCAGCAGCTGGGGACCGCAGGCCTCATTCATGCTAAGAACATGCCTGCCACTGAGCTATGCTCTAAGACTTTGGTTTGTTTCTTTCTAAAAAGGGTTTGGCCTAACGAGTTGTGAATTTGGTTTTGAGGTCTTTTATCTATTAAATTAAAATTTATTATCTATGCCTTTATCTATTAAATAAACCCACATTTATTAGAGAGCTTGACTCCATGCCATTAGCAGCTTGTTGTGTCTCCTGCATTGAAGAAAAAAAACCACTCGGCTGTATTTCCCATGGATGAAAGCAAACATTGACATGGAAGTGCCCACTCCTGAGCTCTGCCCTCAGGCCCAGCATGCCCACTGTGCTACTTCAGTGTAGGCTCTCCGGGGGCATCAGTGGAGTCAGCTTGACTCACTGTTCTGTGCTCTCTCCCTGCTCACCTTTGAGCGATGAAAGCACACTTAAAGTTATTTTACACATTGTCCAAAATTCATAGGCAATGCTCTTTGATCTGTTCCTGGGAGGCGTTCAGCAGCGTGTTCTTTTAAAAACTTATGGCAAGGGGTCATGGAGATGTCTCCATGGCTGAAGCCTCGGAACATGAACAGCAAGCATAAAGACCAGGGCTCGCTTCTTCAGCGCCTATGTAAATGCCCGATGGGTACAGGGTTACCTGCGTAAACTGGCTAGATTATCTGTTTTAGTGATCTCTGGGATCAACTGAGAGGGTCTGACTAACTGGGCGTGGTGGCGCAAGCCTTTAATCCCAGGCAGAGGCAGGTGGATTTCTGAGTTTGAGGCCAGCCTGGTCTACAAAGTGAGTTCTAGGACAGCCAGGGCTATACAGAGAAACCCTGTCTCAAAAAGGAAAAACAAACAAACAAACAAACAAACAAACAACAAACAAACAAACAACCAAAAAACAGCCAAGAAAAAGAGAGAGAGAGAGAGAGAGAGAGAGAGAGAGAGAGAGAGAGAGAGAGAAAGGGCCCTAGCGCGATCTGCCGACTCTGCAGGTCTGGGTGGAGCTGCGGTTGCCGGTTTCTGTTCCGCAGGATAGGGTTTGTGAAAGTTGTCAAGAGTATGGCCTACTTTAAAAGACACCAGGTGAGATTTAGAAGGTGGCGAGAGGGTAAAACTGACTTTGTACAGAAACGATTGGTGATACAGGACAAGAATAAGTATAATACACCCAAATATAGGATAATAGTTCATGTAACTAACAGATATCTGCCAGATTACATATGCCCGTATAGAAGGGGATATGGTCGTCTGTGCACATGAACTTTCAAAATATGGTGTGAAAGTTGGTCTGACAAATTATGCTTCAGCCTATTGCGCTCTCCTGCTGCTGGCCAGCAGCCTTCTAAATGGGTTTGGCATGGACAAGATCTATGAAGGCCAAGTAGAGGTGCCTGGAGATGAATACAATGTGGA
Organism: Mus musculus; assembly: GCF_000001635.26. Classification (NCBI taxonomy): domain Eukaryota; kingdom Metazoa; phylum Chordata; class Mammalia; order Rodentia; family Muridae; genus Mus; species Mus musculus. The sequence goes on from NT_166305.2 coordinate 3,773,621, forward strand.
AAGCATTGACTGTCAGCCTGGTGCCTTTACTTGCTATTTGGATGCAGGTCTTGCTTGAACTACAACTGGCAATAAAGTTTTTGGGGCCCTATGCCTCTGAAAGCAAGGAGTTCAATGCAGAGGTACATCGGAGGGACATCCTGGGTCAGAATGTAGCAGACTACATGTGCTACCTAATGGAGGAAGATGAAGATGCGTATAAGAAACAGTTCCCTCAGTACATCAAGAACAACGTAACTCCAGACATGATGGAGTAGATGTATAAGAAAGCTCATGCTGCTATCCGAGAGAATCCAGTCTATGAGAAGCCCAAGAAAGAAGTGAAGAAAAAGAGGTGGAATCGCTCCAAAATGTCTTGCCCAGAAGAAACACTGGGTTACTCAAAAGAAGGCAAGCTTCCTCAGATCTCAGGAACGGGCTGCTAAAAGCTAAAGCCGTTTTCTATGAAGATTTTTTTCATAAGGACAATAAGCATATTGATCAAGCAGAAAAAGGAAAAAAAGAAGAAAAAAAAGAAAGTGAGGAAGGAATCTGTCAGTCTTTCATTCATGCACACTTATGTATACACACATGCACACACACATGCACACACACATGTACACCTATGTATTCACACACATGCATACACACACATGCACACACACATGCACACTTATATATGCACACACATGCATATACACACACATGCACACACACATGCATATACACACACATGCACACACACATGCATGCATACACATGCACACATGCACGCACACACATGTACGCACACACAACATATGCCAAATGCTTTGTGTTTTATTCCTTTTTCATCTCATCTGTGTTTCTCTCCCTAGAGACTGGCAATCGAGAAGTATTTATGTGAACTTTAATGTCTCAGAGTATATTGGGGCTGGGGATGTCTCTGGGAGGTTAGAGTGTTGGCCTTGCACATTTAAGGGTTTGATCCTTAGTATCAGAAGAAAAAAAAACCCAACAAAACAGTTATTAGGTGGAAATATTTATGTTTAAAATTTCAACCAGACTTAGCAGAATTCTGTCACACATTGCTTCTACTGTTTATCTTGCGGAGCTAATAACTAACAAAGGCCCACCAAGGAATGATTCACGGTTAAAAGAGGAAACTGGCTTTTGTAGAAAGGATTTTAATAACTTCTTTTTGTTGTAGTTGTAAAGCTGTTTTTGTAATAGGTTAAAAACATACATGCCGGTGGTGGCTAAATTGATCTTTGAAAGCCTGGGATGGCCTTAAACACAGAGAGAACTCCAGTGTGGTTGACAGGGTTCCAAAAACCCCATGTCTCAAAAAGAGTCTCACTGTCAAGTACACCGGGATGTGCTTTTTGGTCTCTAACACACAGGCTGGGCATCACAGCCTCTCCCTCATCTCATTCCAACCTCTGTGTGGTAAAACCAAAGAGGGTCTGGACCAGAGGAGGATGGGGGACTTGTGCGGAAAGGACCAAGGAGCTCTCTAAGATCCTCCCCTGCCTTCGAGACAGTTGAGAGGCTGCCTGTCTGCTAAGTAGTGCAAAGTGTCTCAAGGGCTGTCGTTGGGGCTGTGGACATAATTTATGATTTCATCTGAAGGCTGAAAGAAGGTTCTTGTGTCCCTCTGGCATGGGCAGACTGTGTTCGGGTCCAAGCTTAGCTAACAACACCGTAGGTCCTCTTGTTACACACCCAAAACACGAACGGCAAATATTATATTAGACTGTAATACTGCCAAGCCGTGAGGAGGTTGATACATCCTAAGTATATAAACAGCCACTATTATCTAAAGACAGATTACATCTGAGACCTGAGTTGTTATTCCGGTCAAACCAAGAGAATGAAAACTGTAAAACACCCCCCATTGACTCAACTCTTTAAAATATCACGATTTTCCATTCAGACCTTATATGCAAAAAAGTTTTTTTTTTTGTTTTTTTTTGTCCTGTCTTATACAACGAGATTAATGGCGATCCTTGAAAGCTAATTATGGTACTGAAAGGCTTCAGATACATTTCTGCTAAAAATAAACTGGAGGCAGAATAGTGCCCTGGATTCTCAATTGCTTACATCTGGTTCCTATTTCTGAGAAACACGTTTGGTTTTCAGACAGTTCATTCACAGCCATTGGAGGTCCTGATTCCTGTCCCCCAACGGGGAGAGCTTGTGACATCAAGCAGGTTTTGATGGATCCGTTGTGAACCTATCCTCTAATAGCTCCAGCCAGATCCGTGGATCTCTATTTTCATGTGGATGCTGCAATTTTCTGCACGAGTAGATGAGAAACACTTCATCAGCTCTAATCTAAGCATTCTGGGACCAGACCGTGTGGTGATGGTGCGCTACAACCAGGTTCAGAGGAGAAACTGGCGAGTTATAACATAGAAGCCACTCCAGTTTAGACTTCTTGAAAACAAGGTAGCAAAAGAGAAAAGAGGAAAATGAAGAGGAAGATGAGATGGAGGAAGAGAAGTGAGATGTGGAAGAAAGAAGAAAGTAAAGGAAGGAATTGTTTTGGCAGCAGGGAGTCGTCTGCCCCTAGGCCCCCCTCATCACACTGCTCATTACAAAGTGGAAAGTGTTTCTGTTTCTTTTTTTTTTTTTTAAATTAAATTATGCCAGACTACGAAGACAAAGAGTTAAACTGTGTGGGCCGCTGGCTGAAAACAATCTCTGGAATTCCACCTCATTTGTGGTGAGGCCAGGGTGTGGCAACGTGATGGCATGTGAAGTGGTGATGTGGTGACGTGATGATATGGGACGTGGTGATGTGGTAATGTGATGATGACATGGTGATGTAGGACTCGAGTTCTTGCTGATATGGGCGGATATATCAGTGTGACTCTAGCTCTTGAAGCATCTTCTTCCCCTATCTAGACTCTAAGGTTGTTCTACATGTAAGCAACATGTAACCATTTTCCAATGTAAGGCTCTATTGGAAGATCCTATAGGCAGGTGTGATTGATAAATGTCTGGAATCACAACAACTGGGAGGAGTTAGTTGGAGGCCAGCCTGGACTATACAGTAGAGCCCTGTCTCAATCCAAAACAGATGAATTAGCAAACAAATAAGTAAATGATAGCTATCCTCTATAGATGATGTTCCAGTCTCCTGATATCCGTATTTTTAGCCTAACACGGGTTTTTTTAAAAAAAATTTTTTTAAATAATTTTCCCTACTAAGATTCCAGTAGTCAAGGATGTAAAACATTCCAGATATGTGTACCTTGCACAATGTTGTCTTCAAAATAGTATTATTGTACTCTTTACTTTCCTCAGCTAGGTAAGTAACTAGTATGGAGAATTTGAATTTACTTCTCTCTGACACCATTTTTTTTTTGACAGAGTCTCCTTGTGAAGTTCAGGCTGTTGGGACCTTCTGATCCTTTTGCTCACATCTCCCAAATGCTGGGGTGGTAGGTGTGTGTCACCATGCCTGGGGTGTGTGTCACCATGCCTGGCTTTACATTGCTTGTTAAGGACAATGCAGGGTTTGCTGGCCTTGATTTGGCTCATTTGCTCATTTCCCTCCCCGTCCCTCTTCCTTTTCCCTCCCTCCCCCTCACCATCCTCTCTCCCGCTGCTTCTCCCTCTTCCTCTCTTTCCCTCTCCCTCTCCCTTCCTCTTCCTCTCTCTTCCCTCCCTCCTCCTCCCTCTCCTCTCTCTTCTTCTTCCTCTACCTCTCCCTTCCATCACTGTGGGTTCCCGAAAGCTAAGCCTTTAGTTGAAAGTGGTCAAGAAGAACCATTCTTTGTTGATGTTGAGCTCTGTTGCTGGGAGATTTCTCACAGAGCCCTCTAATTTTGCAGAGTGAAACAAGAAGAATCTCTTTCCTGCTGGTTACACAGCCTTATTACCATGCTATAGTTGACTTGAGAGTCAACTTGACTTTGAAGGTCTTAGAATCTATTTGATGCCAACTTCCACTCTCAGGACTTTAACGGAAGCCATGTACTTTTAAGGGAGACACTGGGCCCACAGATGAACTTAATGAGAATAGACTTCACAGCTCTTGAAAAACACATTTACATTTGTCCATCACCTACTCCTGTTAGAGGATATATAATACATTTTTGAAAAAGTTGATAATATATGAAAAAAACCCCACAAATTATTTTCTGAGAAGTTGATATCCTATACACTTTCTCTGAAGCTATTGACCCAAGGTCTGTGTTAAAGAGGAAAGAAAAGGCCATACACTGAAGTGACATTTCTTTCTTTGTGGCTTGGCCACATTTTGTACAACTGGCGACATCATAAGATTCCTTTTAGGAAGAAGCAGATGTGGAAGGGAAACATGGTGAGTGGGGGTGGGGAGTAGGGTGTAGGGGTGGGTATGGGGTGGGGGTGGTATAGGGGTCAGAGTGGGGATGTGGGGTGGGGGTGGGGGTGGGTATTGAGAGACAGCATCTGGCTCTTTGTAGAAAGCATAGTCTGGTTGTTTATTCACATAACCATTCAAATGATAAGTAAAATAAATGTCTCTTGCATGTCTTGGGTCTGGGCACAGCTCAGTCCTGGGGTTCTAATGATAGCCCCTCTATACCCGTGCATTTTTATGTTTGCATTTTCTAATATACTTGGCTAATATTAAACAGATAAATCTTTGAATATTAGCATAATAATAGTCACATTACTCCATTATCTATCTTTCCCCACTGAGATAACCAGAGAAGTGCCCCCAAGAAGGCAGAGAACTTTATCCAAGCTGCTGTAGCTCAGGCGCTCAGCCAGCAAACAGCCCAGAGAGTTAAAGAGCAAATGAAGGTTAAGTGGTGCCGACTTCTCTAAACCTGTGTCTTCGTAAATGCACACACACGTATTTCTTCGATAAGACATATTTTTTACCCTTCACGATTCCTGTGTCCTTATTATTATCTTATGTCAATAAACTGGAGAATTATTGATAAAATAGAAATAATGTCAGGTTAAATATGATTTCTTAAAAAATATTCTCTATGTAATGAAATTGACTTGCCCAGGAATAAACTACATTTACCGTCAAAGGCAAGTTTCTTTTGTGCATTCATCTTGCTTCCTATATCACAGCACAGTTAGCCTGGGTTTGGTCATCATACACTTTGGGCAGAGTGGAGAGCCATTGTTCTGAACCTTAGTAATTCTAGTTCCTGTAAATTAGAAAAGTGTCTATTGTCCTTCAGGCAAAACCACCGCAGCTGAAGCATTGACTGCAGACTCACACATGTTGAATTTTTCCCCTGTACTAAATAAACAGGTTCTTCTGTCATGGTAGATGAGCCGGGCAGGGTGGAATCACATCTGAGTCAGAATCTCACTCCTTTCTCTGACTGCCACACTCAACTATATAATAATGCTCACAAATGCAGTTTCAGTAATTTTTCAAAACCACAATTTCCCCTCACAGAATCTATCATAGCTGTGGTTTAAACCCTACGTTCTCCTTACAATAGCTCTGAGCTACACCCTTCCACTTCACCATGGAGTTATGTGCTTGGTATAGAAGCACATTGGCTCAGAGGAATGAAGACATATACTGGAAGCCTAAAGTAAATCTCAGCTGAAATTCCTACAGTTTATAATTCTATATATTGCCATTTGTTTGAAGCCCCAGACATCTCTGGATGCGTGAGACCCTATCAATCCTGCCAAGAAAGGTCACTTCAAAGCCAATCGGTTGAAACCTCACATGCTCCAGTATTACTGTTAGAAACATGTCATTGACTAGGACTCGAAAATCACAGTTGCTGTCCTGCTCAGTCATCCAAGATCTTGGCCTGGAGTTCTTGGCACTGAGAGTGTTTGAATGGGGCCTATCTCAAGCTCCAATAGACACACTAGAAGAAGAAATATTGGCAATGTTTTTGGCCAAGGACCAAGAGTCATGGGTACTTTCATCTTACAAATTGGACACAACAGAACAGTGTGCCCCAGGAGTGGCTTTGAAAGGGGACAACAGCCTTTGTTTAAAGGGGCCACACTCTTCATGGAGAGGCAGGATCTCAAGTTCATCAAGGACCACAGAAGTTAGATTAAAAAGGGACAGGTGAGGATGAGTGGAGGAGTTTAGCCCAGCAGGAAAGCCCTTCCTCTTCTCACCCAGCCAAGCAAACAGGGTACCCTGCACTTCTCAGATCCCATCAGGCACATCCCTTCTTCATCAGAATGTCCCAAGTCGTGTGCCATTTTATCCTGAGCCAAAGAGGAGTGACAAGAAAAGCCAAGTCACACATTAATATACAGGAAGCAGCAGTTGAATTATAACCAACTGGCTTCCCATTTTTTAGGTGACAAGGTCTGTCTTTTTAGGCACTGTGGGCAGAGGTTTGGTGGTTTGAATGAGAAATGCTCCCCACTGGCAAATGGATAGGAATACTTGTTTCCTAGTAGTAACACTGTTTGAGAAGGCCCTGGAGCCTTGCTGGAGGAAACATGTCACTGGGGGTCAGCTTTGAGGATTTATAGTTTGGCCCTACTCCCTGCTCTTTTTCTGTTTCCTGTGTGTGGATAAAATGTAACCAGCCCGCTTCCTGGTCCTGCTACCACCACACCATGCTGGACCTAAGGGCTCTATCCCCTGGAACCAGATGCCCAAATAACCTTTATTTCTTTTCTCAGTTGCTTTTGGCTATGGAATTTTATCACTGAAACAGAAAAGCAACTGAGAAAGTTGAGATCTTGATTGTAGAGCTGAGATTTCTTTCTTTTGCCAGCTACTTGTATCAACCTAAAAATGATACACAACTCCTCACATTCGAGATGTAGACCAGGCTGGCCTTGAACTCAGAAATCCACCTGCCTCTGCCTCCCAAGTGCTGGGATTAAAGGCGTGTGCCACCACCGCTCAGCTGAGTTATTCATTTCTAAAATGGGGATGGAATTTACATTCACTTCCTAGAGCTATGATGATGACGGATCAAAATAATGTGGGGAGAAATATTTCGCAGGCTGCAAAGTTTTGTTGCAATGTTTAACTCTGTTCACAGACCACAACTCACCACTGCTCTGTGTAGATACAGGTAGCACACATAGTCTTGTGCCTGCCCTCCTGCTGCATTTAGAATCATGCATAGATAGTTAGGCAATGAAAAGAACCCCAAGACCCAGGATTTTTGCTTCTCTTCCCACTCTTCCAGTATTTTTCCTTCCTTTGTGAGACAAGTCAATATTAGCACATGTAAATCGGGTCAGGAAATACCAAGGTACCTGATAGCCAGTGTGAACACCAGGCTGAATAGCATTCAACCAGGGGTAGCAAATTGATTTGTAACAGGGTGTTATCTTTCACAATGACTGCTAGTTTCTAAACATCTTTGTTTGGACAGCGAGTGCAGCTGTAGCTATTACAATTCCTGTGGTATCCAATCGTCAGCAATATTCAGTTTTGGGGAGGGTCAGTTTGACCCTCTGAGTAACCATGGTAACTAAGGTCTTTTTCAGGCACAACAACTGACTCTGAGGCTGGAGTCAGAGTGTAGAGATGGGGAGGGTCACTGAAGGGATATGAAACAGGGCACTAATTCGAACATTCCATGAATATACTTTAGCACAGGAGGAGGGAAAACACTTGAAAGACCTTTACAGGGGAGATTAAAGAAGAGAACAGGGAGCTTATCAAATCCACTCCCAAAATCTTTAGTAAACTCTGTGCACATGATTTCTGAACATGACCTAATTCTTGATACTCAGGGGTCTTTAGGTCTGTTGATGCTTAGGTGTGTCCCTCAATCTAGATGAGAGAAGCTAGAAGCAGAGACGAGCTTGTTAAGATTGGACTTTCTCTAGATCATTCTTGTCTGACTTGGGTCTGTGTTTTTCTCTCACTTCTGCCCCTCCCATGACGTTAAAGCATATCAGAATCTGATTGTGACCATAGAAGGCATCCCAAACCGGGAACCTCTGCAGACGAGGAAAGAATCTCAAAGCCATGGACCTCTGCAGATGATGAAGGAATCCCAGAACCAGGGACCTCTGCAGATGGAAATGGCATCCTAAAGGCCAGAAACTTTGAAGAAAACCCTTTGCCAGTGAATGCTGCCAGGACATGGTCCACTTCTAGCTTGGAGCCTCAATTCTTGCAATCATAAAAGTTTATATCAGGCCTGGAAGAGATTAATGAGGTTTGTAACTCAACTCATCATCTAATTATAGCACTGAGCTGCACAGGATACATAAACATGAAAAGGGAATTTTTTTCTCTTCCTTTAGAGAGAGAGTTCACAGGTTTGTGTGTTTGAGAGTCATTAGGCATATATAAAATAATCAAACTTCCCACTTCGATTCCTTCCTTGAGTAAAATTAAATGTCAGTGAAAAGGAATCTGATCTTGGGCTGCCATTTCTCCAGTTAAAAAAGTACTTGGAAAAGCTTCTTGCTACTTGCATTGGTCCCAGATCTCCCAGGGACAGAAGACAGCATCAAAGCAGATTCTTGAAAAAGAAAACGCTACTCTGTTTTTCAATCAGTGGTGAACGTCCCCTCACGAAGAAAAGCTAGCATTTTAGGGAGATCTCTTAGAAGGAACTTCTGGTCATCTAATGTCTTTTCTCACACACCCTTCCTCCTCCTTAATAAGACTGTGTGCTCTGTTGATATCCATCCAAGTAAGAGATAGCACTCTTCAGGGGGAGCAGGCTCCACCCCTGACTTTAGTCCCAGTGGAGCCTCTATGACAGTTTAAACCAACCATACTCTTTGGATCCTTGTGTCAGCGATTGCTTCAGCATAGATATATCATCTGATTCTCCAAATAGTCTTGAGTGATGAGGGACTGCTGCTGGGAGGTTCTGGAAGACTCTCTGTTCTTCCCTTCCTGCTATGGGCATGGCTGTGTCACACATGGCAGATTCACCGGTGGCCATCTTTCAACTGAGCATGACCGAGGAAGAAAGTTCTAAGAATATCTTATGGAGGCAGAGTCACGCTCAGTTATCAGACATACAGAGATTAACCTAATGCTGAATTTTTGTTTTGAAATCATAAATGTCTTTGGCTGTTTTATGGTCAATTTGACACAAACTAGAGTCACCTGGGATGAGAAAACTGTTATTAGGAAGTTGTCTCTATTGCATTGGGTGTTTCTGTTGAGCATTTTCTTGAATGGCAATGAATGTGGAAGAGCCCCACACAGAGACAAACTCAGGACCACACACTGCATTAGCTGCCTCAGAGCTGGATGAACACCTTTCCACACCGTCTTTTAAGCCAGTCATCTGATTTGATGCAGGTTTAGGTTCTGTCTTTTAGGTCCTCTCCACCTCCTCTCTTCCACCCTTTAAGAGAATCGAAGGTTTGAGATTTAGAAGAAAGGCTGGAAAACATGCTAAAGCTTGCCAATTTTCAACAATCATATGAATGTTGCCATAACAACCTCTTGCACTTTTTCCCTTTCGGCCTTCAAACCATAATGCTTATTTCATGCAATAAAAATGGAGTGGAGCTCCCCTTTGATGGGAATGGATTTAGGTTAGGGGTAGACCTAACCCTGGAAGAGCTGAATCTCAATGATTTTCTTTCAAACTGGAGTGACTAAGAGGGCATAGTGATTGACAGGGCACCGTGGTTTAGGGCTCTGTACCTTGTCCTCTATAATTTTCCCACTGCAAGGTCTATACTAAATTACTATTTCCCTTGTGTTCATCTTGCTTCTGTGCAGTTCTCTGAGGTTATAGATAGCTGGTTCTCACCAGCTTTCAGTGGTGGTTAATATTGTCAACATGGCAACATCTAGAATCTTCTAGGAGATAAGACTCCGTCCGGGGCATACTTTCTAAGGGAGTATCTAGATTAGGTTATCTGACTAAGGAAGATCAATCTTAACTGTGGTTAGAACAATCTGTGAGCTTCATCTTGAACTGAATAATACGGCAGCAGGTTTTAGCATGGGAAGCCATCATCTTCCTCTCTGCTTCCTGGCTGTAGATCTGTTGTGATCAGTTGCTTCTAAATTCTGTTGTCCTGATTTGCCCACTGTGACAGACTTTACCCTCGAGCTGTGAGCCCAAATAAACCTTTCAGTCCTTAAGATGCAATTGCTAGATATTTCATTACAACAGCAAGGCGAGTAGCTAATGTTTTTCATCTCCTTTAGAAGTGACTATATTTATTTATTTGGTTTATATGAGGGGCATACATCCACACAGTGGAGGCCAGAGTTCTCAGCTTCTTCTCTGTTGTGGCCCATGACTTGAATTTAACTTGTTGGGCTTGGTAAGAAGCATCCTTACCATATCCAGCCCCCATTCTTCTCTTTTGACACTCAAACAAGTACACCTTGAGAGCCTGACCCAGAGCATGGGGCACTGAAAGGAGCCAGTGGTTTTATTTTGATGTGTCGAGAGTCAGTGGGCCTTTGTGAGTTAGAAAGTTGCTACAGTTCTTGAGGTTATGCCCTACATAAGGTCATGTGGGTTGGAGGGCAGACACTGTTTTCAGTAGATTCATATCCCAGCAAGGCCCCTACCACAGAAAAATCACGTTAAGAAAATCTCTTACTAGTCTTACTAGACCAAGCAGGCATGCCATACTTAAACCTTGACCCTTACCTTCATCAACTGCAAACTGAGAAGGGAACTGCTGAATTCAACACTTTTCTTGGGAATAAAAACACTCAGCAGAGTATGGAAGGAATTTATAGCAATATGGCAAAGGCTATCTAAGAAAACTCCATGTCTAATGTAGTATCCAACACAGAAAACCTGAAAGCTTTTTCACAGAATCAGGGACAAGGCCAAGGAGCCCATGCTCACCACTTGAATCAGGGTGTTTCTAGAAGCTTCACTTGGAACAACTGGACAGGAAAGTACAGGCTCCGTGTGAGAAGGGAAGAAGCCAGATCTTCTGTAGAGGACATTCTCTTACATGTAGCAAACTCTCCAGGTCCCCCTCCCCATTCTTGTTAAAGCTAACACATTGTTCAGCAAAGTTGTAGGGCATAAAACTAACTCGCTGAATTAGCAACACGTATACACACTAATATTAAACTACCCCCAAATAAACTAACTAAATACAATCTGTAATCACATCAAAAAGTTAAAATACTCAGAAATACCTAAACTGAGGAGGTTAAAGACTGAAAATTTAAAACATCAGTGAAGTAAGGTAAGTGGGAAGGTACTCCGTGTTCATGGGCTGGAAGACAGAAGATTATTAAAATAAACGAATTACCCCCAAAACAGCCTACAGATTCATTAGTCTCCATGATGATCCCAAAGGCATTCCTTTTTATAGTAACAGAAAAATGGACCCTAAGTTTATGTGGAACTGCAAAAGGTTCAGAACAGCTGTCATAGTTTTAAGAGAAGCAATGTTGGAGTCATCATACTTCCCACTGCCAGAAAAATGTAGAACAAAGCTGTGATAATCAAAACTGCATGCCAGAGTATATAACAAAGCTATGATAATCAAAACATTATGCCCCTGGGACTAAGTGGACACTCAGATCAGTGGAATGGGACCCAGAAACAAATCGATGTGTTTAGTCATCTGGCCTTGAACGAGGTGCTAAACATACCCAATGGGGAAAGATAGCATCTTCAACAGATGGTATCAGGAAGCCTGAAATAATTAGCCTGCAATCATATGTACCAACCTGAGGTAGAGGGGACTATAGGTTTATGTGGCAAACCTGGGGCAGAATAGAAAAGCGTCATGACACTGCTTGGCAATGAATTCTTGACTGTCAGCTAGAAAGCACAAACAACAAAATGGAGAACAGAGATGGGGGCTGTGCCACATTGAAACCCTCTCTGAGCACAGGGAAAAAGGCAGAGTGAGATAGCAACCCGGAGAGGGGCAGATGACATTTGCAAGACACAAACAGGTTACTTTCTGGACTGTCTTAAAACTCTTCCAACTCAATGCAACAAAGCAAACACGATCTTAGAAGCAGTCAAAGGAACTGAACAGAAACTTCCCCCAAAGAAAACAAATTCATAACCAGCAATATTTGTCAAGATGTACAGCGTTACTAAACATTGGCAAAATGCAAAATAAAGTCACAGTGAGCTGTTTCTTCCTACCTGTGGCTGTCACAGAGAGCAAAAGGTAACAAATGTTGGTCAAGGTTTGGAGAGGCTGGGGTGTAAAACAGAAAGGTTCAGACGTTAAGAAAAAAATAGTATGAGTGTGCAGATTCCACCAAAAAATATGAACACTGCCTTTTGATCTAGATCTGTTCATCCTTCCCCAGAAAGATTCAACACCAGGATCTCCAGGAGACACCAGCACCCATGTGCAGCTTTATTCCTGATAGCTAGGGATGGAAACAAACCGGAGGCTCACTGTTGAAGGTCAGATAAAAAAAAATGTGGCATGGGGGGTGCTGTGGTTTAGTTAGGGAAAGGCTGGAGGAAACTGAGGAGTTTCCCCCATAGGGAAAACTAGTCTTAACTAACCTGGACCCCCATGATCTCTCAGACACTGAGCCACCAGTGCGAGAAGATGCACCTAACACTCCAGAGACTTGAGGTCCCAGGGAGTGGTGAGGTCGGGCGGTGTGGGTGTGGATGTGAGAACATCCTCTTGGAGTCTGGGGTGTGGGAAGTAGGGGAAAGGAATGGAATGAGGAGCTGTCAGAGGGCGGACCTGCAGGGGAATAATGACTGGATTGTAAAAAAAATATTAAAGAATAAAGAATAATTTAAAAAAAATATAGTGTGGACTTTAAACTAGAATATTTTTGAGCCTTTTCCTAAAGAAAGAATGGTGTTGTATTTGATATGAGGACATTATGTCAGTTGAAATAAGCCAGATCCAAGAAGTCAATTGCTGCCGGATTCACTTGAACAAGGCATTCAGAACGCCCAGATTCATAGAAGCAGAGAAGTGTGTGTGTGTGTGTGTGGGGGGGGGGGTGTGGGAGGGCGAGGCATGGGGGGGGGGGCTTTGAGGCAGTGGAAGGAGGGAGTTGTTCCCTGTGTATGTAGTTGGGTCTATTTGAGATGAATGTTTTCTAGAAGCTTCCTGTGCAGCTTGCAGCCCACAGTTAACAATACTGTTTTGTGCACTTAGTATTTTATCAGTCTGGTACATCTTGCCACAATAATTCCAAAAAATAAAAAAATTAAAAATCAGAAGAAAAACTTTTCACACCTTACTCTTCAAGGTTGTCATGAGAATCCAGTGATATAATACCCATTAAATCTCTGAAAAGCGACCTACACCATAACCATGACCCATTTGTTGTTGTTGCTGTTACTGTCTCCTACTGATGGACAACTTACGTGGTGTTTCAAAAATCTCCTGATGATGGTCAAGTCCTTGCCGTGCTGAGGATCAGTCAGCATGACATAACTACTCAGGAAGACAGTATAACGTGTTTATTGCCATTATTCAATCAAGCAAGCATTTGCTTCTGCTTGTCTATCGTGTTCCAGACACCGTGGGAAACACGCTAACTGGATGTTAGCAGTTAGCATCCTGTCTCTTAGCACTTGGACAACTTAGTTAGGAAAACTAAGCAGATCATGTACCTCTGGGTGAACAGCGTTATGCCAAACAATGCCTGCTTCTCAGGGTCTGGCAGCACTTGAAGATGAACACATCCTATGTGCATGAGAGCTCCCCAGATTCTTCACGGCAAACCTGTACTTGGAGGATCATAATGCTGGCCAACCGGGGAAGAAGGGGGGCCATTTCTGTGGTCCTTCTGTGGTGGTTTGTACTAGGTCACCATTTAGACCCTCCCCAAATGGTAAGGGTTCTCTTTATTTAATCCTCGGTTCTCAGAAGGTATGTGGCTTCAAAGCATGATTCCTTCCCTAGCCTGAAAGGAGTTTCTTTGTATGTGTTGTCTCCTGGGTCTGGCTTGCTGGTGCTCTTGGCCCTTGTCAGGCTGCAGGCTGTCTGTAGGTAGCATTTTGCAGCCAGCATGGTTTCTGGCAGGAGGTAGGAGTCAGATCTTAACTCCCTGCAGTGCTTTCTGAAGAGGCATAGTTCCTCAAAGATTCACCAGTGATACACATCAATCAGCAGCCAGATTAATTAATTGGCATCCTCATCTCTCAAGTTTTTCCCCCTCAAAAGTTCTGCAACCAAGTAGTCTGTGGTCAACCTACACCACGCCGAAGGTGTTGATTAAAACTGTGTGTTCCTGAGGTTGGAGATGGCTTAGCAGTCAAGAGTACTTGCTGTTCTTCCAGAGGGCCTGAGTTAAGTTCTAAGCGTCCCCTGGGGTGTCTCATAACTGCCTGTAACTCCAATTCCAGGTCACCTAACCCCCTCTTTTGGCCTCTGTGAGCACACACACACACACACACACACACACACACACGGCTTGTGCATACACAGAGGCACATACATGTACACATAAGTTATTTTTAAAAATTCTTTAAAAAAGAAACATGTAGGTTCCAGAGAACATCTAAGTCTCTGGAACGAGAGCATTTGGTGTGTGTGTGTTATTAAAAAACATATGTTTATAGTTCTTGATGCTTGATGGGTCTTAGTGCCTTGTGCTTGGTGAGTCATAGTGCCTAATGTTTATGGGCACCTGGTGGCCCCATGCTCACAGCCAAGGCTGATCTCTGAACTTGAGACCCAGCACTGGGATTCCCAATGTATAGATAGTCAAGGTTGATGACTAAAACTTGCAGAAACATTTTCCAAGTTTTAATTTGTATATAAAAGGCCTGGAGAATCTTACTAAAATGGGATTCTGAGTCTGGAATAAGGGTTTAAATTTCTCATTTCTGATAAGTCCTCAGACAATACTGATAATACTAGACCATGGACCACAGTGTATAGCAAGGGCCTAGATAAAATACATTTAATTATTAAGTTGTTCCATCTTTGACTAAAATATTCTTCCGCATATCTTACAGATGATCAAATAATTACTTATTAAATAATCTTGTGGGGTTTAATCTTATTTTTTTTTTTTTTGCTGCAGGCATCACTGGGTGGCCCAGATTGTCTTTGAACTCATGATCTTCCTGCATCAGCCCTTCTGAGTACTGGCATGAACCATCAGAGCTCACACAGATAAACTGGTTTAGGGCAGAGTTAAAGCTCTGTTCTGAAGAACTATGGTTCCACTGCACTATTGTAAAGGGTAAATATTTTCAAAACTTGAGGTTAAGTGAAAAAGATTCCCAACAATGTCAAAGATCAGACAGGTGCGAAGTGGGTGAACATGTAACTCAGGCACTGGCCTCAGCCAGTGGGCAGGGTGACAAGCTGAGGGACATATGGGCTGGGATAGTGGGAACTCCCTTGTCAGCCAACACAAGCAGTAAGGAAGCCATGTCTGTGGCCCTGTAAATCCAAGGTTATAAATGTGATGAATGGGTATTGAGAAGCAGATCATCACACACACACACACACACACACACAAGCACACATACATGCATACTGATGTATATACATATGCACACATTCACACATGCATACATATACACACATTCACATGCATGTGGTTCTGGGTTCTGCCTTTCTTTTCCAGTTCAGAGAGGACATGGCAAAGTCCGGAAAGGGTGGGGTCCACAGTCTGCCTCTTCCAGACGCCCACTGCATGCCAGGCCGGGAAGCATAAAGCAGTGTCTGGGAGGGATGGGGTCTGCACGAAGAACTGCGGTCCAGCTGGGAATGCTGAAATAGTGCTACGGCTCTTAGAAAAGGTGTGACGAGGTTGAGAAGGCTGGGGCAGGGCGGGGTCCTGGGGCCCTGGGGCCCTGGGTTCTGGGCCTGCTGCTTTTTCCCTCTCAGTGTGCCTGGACACTGTTGCACACTGAGCTGGCAGACTAAAGCAGAGTCTGGAATGGGCAGGATCCCTGTCCTGTTGGGGGTGAGCACTGGTGGTGGTGGTGGTGGTAGAAGGCCTCCTCTGAGGACCTTAGTGTTACAGATTTTTAGGCGAAGGCCTTCTTTGACGATCTTTAATGAAGCAGCTCTCTGAAACAATCTTAATTATTTGCATTTCTTTGTTTGGGGTGGGTTTAAATCCAGACAGTTTATTCAGGACGAACCAAGGGTTATAGTTTTGGGGTAGAGCATAAGAATATCCAGGGAGGGAAAAGGTCATTGGCTGAAGGCTAAGGCTACTGAGATGCCTCATTTGCAAGGGAAGGAATTCCAGGTGCTGTGCTATTGTGACTATCTGTGACCACCTGAGTGAGGGGGTCTGCAGGTTATGTGTGCCAAGGCAGGCACAGAAGCCCTCAGCGTATCCAAAAATGGTTTTGTGCCCATGGTCCTCCTGAGTCTACTTCTGGAGTGCTGGGATTACAGGCCTGTGACACCACAGTCAGCTCTCAGACATCTCACACCACCCCAGAGGACCTGCATCTCCATTCCACCCTCACCCTTTATTATGTCTCTTTCTACTCTGTTTCTCACGGATGCTGACTCAAGCTCTCAGAGTTGCCGTACAGTCTTCTGGGAAGGTTAGTGGCTCTGTTCCATTCCTTCAGAGCTGAGCATGAATGCAGGCTGTCCCTATTTTCCTCCATTCAACTCCAAATGTGTCAGCAGGCTTTGTTTTCCTACATGAACTTACTGTTTGTTATTAACATTCTACTTCCTAAGCTGTGCATTTCTAGGAAGGCCACATAAGAGAGAATATGGGCCTGACTTGTGTTCACAGCCCAGTGTCTAAAACTCCCTGGGGGATGTAGACAACCACTGACTAGGGTGAAGAAAGGAATTGCAGTCAGTAAAAAAATCCAGAGAGGGGGCCCCAGAAGCTGCTGTTTTGTTTACTTAAAATGCTCATTCTTGCGTCCCGCCCTCAAAATTTGTTCCAGTCAGGGAGCAAATGGGAAGGACTCTGTAGACCCCAGGTTAAGAAATAGAGTTCTGAAATATGTGTTTCTTTTTTTTTATTACGTATTTTCCTCAATTACATTTCCAATGCTATCCCAAAAGTCTCCCACACCCTCCCCCCCCCACACTCAGAAATATGTGTTTCTTTTTCAACTAACTGGAATGTGTAATCTAATATCCATAGATAGGGGACATTATCTAGAAAGGTGCATTTTGCAGCCACAATACATGTTTTAGGTTCTTTATAGGCTATGTGGAGGTTGGCTTTGCTCTCCAATCATGAGCTTGTATTTCTCCTTGTCTGAAACAACATTTCTGTACATTTGTCTCAACCATCTCCATGTTTTAAAGGACCTCCAAGTGATCCTGATAAGTATCCAATTTTGTGCACCTGGAGGGTGTGCGGGACTCAGTATCAGGACGGCTGGGAAATGCAGCGAATGGGATGTGTGTTCTTCACAATCATCAATGCAAGGCCCATGAAGAATACGCTGTATCTGATGGAGGTGCTTTTGAGCAAGCAGCAACAATAACGAAAGTTTGATTGATGGTAGATTGAACAATAGGGGCTTTTTTTTTGCCTTGCATAAGAAGAAGCCCGTCTTAGCTTTTTGCTGGCATTGGTTCAACTGCAGAGCCATCAGGAACTATGCTTGTCTTTGCTTTATCTTCACCAGCCTCACATAGGCATGTGCTTTCTTCCTCTTACCTATAACTTCATGTTTGCATAAAGCCAACATGACCTCGGGCATCATCCTCACATTCAAGGCTACACGAAGAGTGAAGGACTCATCTTTTATCTGAGCAGAGACTCCCATAAGCTTTCTGGGAGACTTTTTTTTTTTTTTCTTGGCTAGAGCTCACCATCCTACCCACCTGTGAGGAAGTATGAGACATGAATCCTCTTAGTAGGAGATGTCTGTAAGAGGGTAAGGGTGGTCTCTGAATAGGTGAGGAAAGACATCTTCCACATGGTCCACTGAAGCCTGCCAGGCCTCGATGACATCACAGAGGGTAACACCCCCCCTTCCATTCTCTCTTGCTTCCAAAGTGTTCGTATGTCTTTGCTGACAATAGCAGGTTATTAAACCCTCAGCACCCTTTATAAACCATGTTAATGCTCCTCCGACCGTTGCAGCCAGCTTTTCTAGTGCATATTGTATCATTCCCAGTAAACAGGTAAGGAAGCGTAGGCACAGAGAAGTGAAGTAGTTGGATTGATGGTGCCCAGCTTAGTGAGGTACAGATAGGGATCTAAAACAAGGCATTGGCTCTAGAGTTCAGGCCCTGAGCACAGTGCCCTGGTCTACTTCTGTCCACACTGCACATGGATGCAAAGTCCACTGAGGTATTGTAACTTAGCTAATCGCATTTAGGCTTCGTTTGTTGTTGTGGGAAGAACATGCACATGGGAGGAGGAGGAGTGAGGGCTGTGGAGCTGTCTTCCAGGCAGGTTTTGGCCATAGCCTCTAAAGCTATGAGGACCCCCCCCCCCCCAACACACACACACACACACACACACACACACACATGAGAGTTAGTTTTCTGGGAGTGAGGTAACTTTTTCTTCAGTGATGTAACTGCTCATAAGTTACCCATGCTTGTGTAAATAACTGCTCACCCAGTTCCTGTAAGTAGCACCAATTAAACTCATTGGTCTAATAAGCTATGTTTGGGTGGAATCTCTTCTTTGGTCTCTGTGTTGTTACCCTGTCTGGGGTGAATAGATGTTTGCTCCTCTCTCCAGGAAAGGTTCACTCAACAGTGAGACATCTCAGGAAAGAAAGTGAAGAGGCTAGTGAGATGGCTCAGTCGTTAAGAGTGGTTCTTGCTCTAGCAGAGAACCGGAGTTTGATTTCTCACACCCACATTGGGCAGCTCAGTTATCTATAACTCCAGCTCTGGAGGATATAATGCCCTCTTCTGGGTATCTCAGGAACTACACTCACATGCACACACACGTATACATACACACATAACTCAAAATAAAAATTATTCTCTAAAAATGTAACAGAAACAAAGGAAGGATAACTGGAGGCTTCTTTGAGGTGGAGTTAATCACATATGGTGGCTTAAGCAGGGATAGCTCAGACTAGCAAAGTAGATTCCTTTCTAGAAATTTGCTGACCTTGTCCTGGGAGCTCATGAGTCCATGTGTGCTCATGTGCAGCATCTGTGCTGGGTCTGGGCAGGCTGCTGTTAAGAGAGTTTGAACTTAGTCTGCTGTTATATTTGGCACCGTTTGCCTGTTATGTGAGTTGTGCATTCCTGCAAATTTTGACTTCCATTTCAGCTCTCAGATCCTGCCTCATGAACTAACCAACCACAAAGTGGTCCATTTCTTTTTGGTCATTCTTCAGCCTAACTGGAAGGCTGAAAAAAAGGATGGGTCAGGAACCAACTTTTAACTGATCGTTATCTTACAACAGACCTGATTTTCTTTGTTGAATAACTTCTTGTGGACTCTCTTCTAGTCAGAGGATAGCCCTGGAACAATTCACATTTAGTGACCATGGCACAGAAATACAGGACCAGGATATCTGTAAAACATGGCTTATGTCCTTTAAGCCACTCGTGTCCTACTTAGATAAGCAAATACGTGGTCCATTGGTTTGCTAAGTAGTTCCAATAGGCCAGTATCTGGGGAGAAAAACCCATTTTCAACCATTATTGGCTGAAAGGATGCCAGGAGTGCGTGATTAAAGGGTAAGGGTGTCCGCTCCATTATTAATTAAGAATTCTGAAGGAACAGAGGATAGAGATAACCGCCAGGATAAAAAACTGGAGACGTGAAGAAAAGCCTCTGACTATCGGCAGCTCTAGGCATCTAGAGATCTTAAGCCATCTATTTCACAGCATGTTTATCCCTTGGATCAAACAACCATCAGGATGTCCACTCTCATGAGGAATGCCCAGAGAGACCAAGGCAGTGCTCTCTCTGTCTTTATTCTCTCTGGCATCAGTGGTCCACCACTGGAGTTCTGTATTGTTTCTGTCCAGAAACTGTTTTCTGAATATCTCAGTCAACCTCTTCAGGGTGGATGGCTGTCTTGGAAGGAGAGAGCGGAACTCCTCAGTATCAAGAAGTAGCTGAGTTCACATTCTGTGTACGGAAGGTCAGAATTACCTCAGCACAAACATGCAACTGCTGATTTGAATACACAACATAAAAGGGCAAGCCGCCCTTAATTTCCTCTTAGGTGCTCTTGCACCTGCAGGCTTCCTGGAGCTGCCTCCCCCTCTCTGTCCCCTCCTCAGGAGGAACAGCTTGGAAGCACCTGGAGGCCAACCACTGCAGCTGTCTGCCTGAAGGCAAAGATTTGATCAGGTTTATGGAACCCGTGTGGTATGTCCTAACAAAACAATCCTCTACAGAGATTACAAAGCTTGAGGTGTTTTTAATTCCGAAGATATGCAAACCGTATGCCTACAAAAGTGAAGGGAGATTCCACAACAGTTGTACAGGAATGTTTCCAAGTATGTTCTATCCGGAGCTGGAGTTTGGTTGGCATTTAAGGTTGGGGCATATTAATTATAAATTGTTTGAAGCAGCAAGAGACCCTGTGGTCCTGGATGCAGATTTGATAAAGTAGAAAACAATGTGTTTTGTTTTTTAATTTTAATTTTATTTAAGTTGCCACACATTCATTAGAAGGAGGATTCTAATTGTTTTCTTTGAAATTAAACAAAGCACTAAGTAGGTTTTCAAAAATAAAATAGAAGCTCTAAAAACCCCTGCTAAAAGCTTTTCGGCTATGTAAAGCACAGTGAAGAACAGTTTTGCTGTAAATCAGAGCTAATAAAGTAAATTTCCCTTGATTGATGGATTCTTTTCATGTAGGACAAAAGACAAAAGCAAAACTGTTTCCTCTGGAAGTCAGCTCCACTGTCCATCCCGAAGGCTGCTGGGCTTGCTACACCCAGTCATCCCTTCCTGCTTATAAGGCAGCAAACACTGTTGTCCACAGACCCGACCATTTTGCTAAATTGCTGTGTTCACACAGTTCCCAGTCAAAATCTTTATAGTACAATGAAAAAAAAAAAAAAGAAGCATTTACCAGACTTAGTCACTCCCCATAATTGTAAAAGTTCTTAAGTCTCGGTCAAGTTAAACAAGTTTGTTCTTGACTGACACGTTCCCTCCAAAACTACCAGAAGGTGTTTGTTTGCTCTCAGAATGGTGTATGCTTCCCTCCCTCTACAGCCATGAGGCAGAGGCAGAGGCAGACAGACTGTGTGTGCTGGCTGCCCAACCACCTGCCATTCCTGGAGATGTTTTTGGGACTTTTGCTGAACCACATTTGAAAACATAGCTCTGGTGGGCACATACTGATTTCTGACATTAGCGTCTCAGCTTTCTTCTTGGAAATAACAAGAGCTACAAGGTTGAAACCCTCCACTCTCCTGCACAGCTTCCTGTGGGCAAAGGTAGGTGTCAAAGCTCCTTCCAGGCAGGTTTGGACATTCCAGGTGCGAGTCTCAGGTTTTCCTGGATTTAGGGTTATCCTCATGAATCTCCTGACTCACATTACAGGGTCTTAAGACTTGCTTACTGGAAAAAAAATCCTCCCAAAGTTTGAGCCAGCTATCACATAATTTCCTCATTTATTATACACCCAGAAGTAATGGGTGGCTTTGTTCACTCTAGTGTACTCGAGTGCACTGTCGAGATCACTTCTTATCTAGTTTCAGAAAGACGAAAGAGACTGTCATGTGGAAAGAAACAAGACCTTGTGTGTGGTTGTGTTTGTGTGTGTGCATGGGTACACAAGCCCATGCAAGTGCACAAAGGACTGAGGAGGCTATGTGGGTACACAAGCCCATGCAAGTGCACAAAGGACTGAGGAGGCTATGAGGGATCCGGAGCTGTCACTGTTTACCTGTCTTGACACAGGATTCCTCACCAAATCTGGAGCTCACCACTTTTAGGCTAAGCTGGTTGCCAGCGAGCCCAGTTACCCTACTCTTCATCCCTCCCTCCCTCCCTCCCTCCCTGCTTTCTTCCTTCCTTCCTCTCTCTCCCTCCCTCCCTCCCTCCCTCCCTCCCTCCCTCCCTCCCTGCTTTCTTCCTTCCTTCCTCTCTCTCCCTCCCTCCCTCCCTCCCTTTCCTCCCTCCCTCCCTTCCTTCCTTCTTCCTTCCCAGCTCTTGGAGTACAGGCATAGCCACATCTGGCTTTTTATGTGGGTATTGGGGACTCCACCTCAGGTCCTCATGTTTGTACAGAAAGCACCTTTACCCACTGAGAAATCTTTACAGCCCTGGGAAGAAACAATTGCTTAATTTCCCTGCCCCATACCCTTTTTCTGAATCTTGCATCACACAACCTGAGAGCCTACTGCATCTTAAAACTTCTTGGCATCACCAGAGAGTGAATACATGCGCACTCAACAAAGAACATTTTTGAAAGAATCTTATTTTCAAGGAGGATTTTTAAAAGTTCAGAGTTATCTAAAAGTCTGTAAAAGGTCCTAACAACAATGCCAAAGATGCAGATTATTTAATAATGTTGGCAGATTCTCTTTTCTCTAGTAGACATTTGAGCCAGCTCTTCCTGCCCTGTGGGACGATGATGCTTACTCGTGCCCATTGTGGAGCAGATGCCGGTACTTGGGAGGAATGAGAACCATAGACCGTAAAAGAACACATACCAGCTTGCCTCATGGCACTTCCTCAGCAACCGCACATAAACCTAAAAACAAAACAAAACAAAACAAAACAACAACAACAACAACAACAAGACTCAAGAGCTAATTGCATTCAATCTGTGGAATCCTTGAGGTGGCCTGAGTGCCGACTCCTCTAAGAACCAAGACTTTTCTTGAGCAGTTGTTGATGGGCTGAACAGAGAATTCTGGCAGCCTTGTCTTGAGAAGACCACAGGGAACTCTTACTTAAGATGGGGTTCAGTGTAATTTTGGTTTTCTTTTCAAGGGACAGCAGCTTGTCCAAACCACATGTAGGTGAAGCCCCAACTCTTCACAATGCACGGGTCACCACTAACATCTCATCCTCTCAGTCTGTCTTAGTATAAATTGTCAGTGTTCCATGTTTCATGCTTCACCTGTTTAGTGAATCACTTTGTAGATGACAAGCCTGTTCCATCGCTTCTCATTAAACAGATAACAGAGGCTTCTCATTATCTGTTTGTAGCCCATGCTTCCAGACTCTTCTCTTTGCCCACCTTGCCCTCAGCTCCTTAGCTTTTTTCTGCCTCTTACACACAGTGACTCTTCCGTGTTGACTCTTTCCATCAGATGCCCTCCGCCGCAGTCTACATGCCTTGGTCAGCGTCTCTTCTGACAAGTCTGCCCCTTGTCTTAGCTCTCCTCATTTTTACTCATGAACAAAAGAATGCCCCCACCTGGAGGTTGCCACACATTTCCCACTATTTGCCTGTCTGCTCTGCCATGTTGTGCAGTATTTGATGAAAACACGCTCATCATTTCTCATCTCCCTTCACACAGTGTGCTGTGCAGATGTGGAACATCACACTGCTTAACCACTGAATTTTAGAGTGTTTGTCGAACAGCTCATTTGGACAGCAGGACAGGGACAGATGCACGTGAAAATGAGTTTTAAAACATGGCCTATTTATTTTTGGTTCCCATTAGTACTTCTGCTAGAGTAGTACTTCCAATATAAATAAGTTGTAAGTCATGTATAAAATTAAAATATTCCTAGTAGTTACATTTTAAAAAGAAAAAAAAAAGCCCAGAGACTGGTAACATTAATTTTAAAAAATTATTTTATTTATCTCATCATATACAAAATGCTATTGTTTCAACATGTATTAACCTGAAAAATGATTAAAGAGATGGTTCACATCTTCTGTTTGTTTGTTTGTTTAGAAGTTCTTGAAATCTCCTACCTAGCTCTCTTTCATGTGTTGGTCTAGGCCAGCAACACTTCATGTATTTCTCAGTCTTATGTACCTCATGGCTATCCTACTTGACACAATAGTTCTAGAGAATTCTACCTCTCCCTGCACTGTAGCAACTGCTTCAAGAGAGATATGATAGACATAAAAAGAGAAGAATAAAGACTGTTTCCTGGCTTTGGAAAGCCTAGGTCCTTGGTGTTTAGGAAGCAAAGGAACACTTCACAGAGCAAATGAAGTAGATTCAGAAGAAAGCTTATTTCAAAAATGCTCCCTGCAGGGACTTTCTACCCACATCTCACAGATGCACACAGGATCGCCATTGATTCATGAATGTGCAGCTATGCTCAGCACAGATCCCCTTGACTGAGGAAGGAAGACTTGCTAGGTCTTGAGTGAAGAGAGGCTCATACTTCTCTCCTAGGTTTGGAGTTCCAGGCTGACTAAATGTGTGCCTCTGTCCAGGTTGATGGACCTGTGACGGACTCACGACTGTGCTCAAGTCCCAAAGCTCTATAGAGACTGTGACCCTGGGAGCAGCTACGACATCGGACAATTTATGACTATCCCTGGTTCCCTACAGCCTGCCCCTTTGTAAGAGAGGTCAAAAGAGAGAAAAGCACAGCCTAACACCAGACAGGTGTGTGACAGAACAACATAGACACAAACAGTTCTTGTAGTTAGGAAGAAGGGACAATAGAACAGTGAGCTATGTAGACAAGGAACCAACGAGTAGAAATATAATAGAGAGCTGGAGAGATGTCACCATGGATAGGGGAACTTCCTCAAGATGACATCCCTCAGCCTTTGGTACCACCTGACTCTGGAGATTAGACTCAACTCCAGAGAGAGCAGGTGGGCCACACTGACAAGGCTCAGCTTTGGCAGAAACTTGAGGACTTTTAAAATCAACTTTAGTTGTAGAAAAATGAAGTCATCTTTTGTAGGTCCAATTTTGAGAGCCAAGATGGATGACCACCATCCAAAGGGTATTTGGGGCCCACAGTGACTCTGGTGAATATTTTTAATGGTCTTACTACCATCCTTATTTTTTAACTTATTATTTAAGAAGGACTTAAAGTCACAAACATAACCTGAAAATATTTTAAGTTGAACATCACAATTAACCATCATTAACTAAATTACTATTAGATTCAGAAAACCTAAAAATCAGAAGATAGACACTTCACCACATAGTCAAGGAGAGGATGGAAAACAGAACATAGACTGTAGGGAGATTTCCCCTAATTATTTGATTGGTTAATAAAGACAACAAGAAGCCAATCGCTGTGCAAAGATAAGGATGCAGGGTTTTCTGGGTCTGAGAGAGGAAGAGAAGGAAGCATGGATTTATTTAAATTTTCATACTACAGTAGACAGTGTTGAATGTTGAGAAATACCAGGTCAGTGAATGTAACAATCATGCCCCTAAAGTCTTAGAAAGGGACAGTCATGCACAGACACAATCTATCCATACTATGGTGGTGTACTCAACACTCTTGTAGATTTCTCATGAGCAAAGAATAGAGAATAGTAGGTCTAGACTCCAGAGGAAGGAGAGTGCCCAATACCTGACAAGAAAATAGATGATCAAATATAGTGGTCTAACCACTGTGGATATTTGATGATTAGTGGGTTGGGAAGGAATGAGGATAAATTACGTCTAGATTAACAATAAAATCTTGGGGACTAAGATTTGAAGAGGTAAGCACAGAAGTTGCTAATGGTAGCTTTCTAGGTTTTCTAATGACACAAGTGTGATATCCTTTCTTCTTCCAAAATGAGGAGAGAAAGGAAGGCTGAAAACTGATGAGTTGCAGGATGAAGATCTTCAACTATGGCCTCTTGAAGACCCAAAGCTCTACTTGTTCTAGAAGTCTACCTGACCCAGTGGTCAAACTCAAAGCTTCCATCAAAGTTTGAAAAATGCCAGAGAACATAGAGGACCATGCTAAGACAACTTATTTGAAATGACATGTCTTCTCGGGGGAGGTATTACTCACTGTGTGTACTTGTGCATGTGGAGGTCATAGGACAACCTTAATCTCTGTTTCTCAGGAGGTGTCCTGTGTCCTTCTTGTGTCTTGAGAAAGGGTTTTTCATTGTCCCGGAACTTGCCAAATTAGGCTGGTTGGCCTGTGATCTCCAGATGTATGACTGCTGTCCTCTGCTTCCCAGTGCTCGGGTTACACATATGTTTTGAACTTGGGTTCTTGGGAATCAAACTCAGGAGGTCATATTTGCAAAGTAAGCAGTTTACCAAGCTAGCCATCCCCAGACTCTGAATTTATTTTTAATCTAGAAAAAATAAGATCACCAAGCAAAGTATTGTTCTCAGATAACAGTGCCTAAGGTCCTTCACTCACATTCCAGCCTCAGGAAAATGTTGGAAAAATAATTCTGAGCACAGAAATGGAATTGCTGCCCTTAGTTGGCCTCTTCTTTCCTCTCCAGCAGCCCCCTTCTGATTGAGAAGTAGGCCAAAGGATCCTGAGGGGTGGAGCTAAAGCTCAGGCAGGATTACCTGACACACCGAAGTGCCTCAGATCTGTGTTCAAATGGGTTTGCTTTCAGGACACCACTCAGGCAGATGACTGGCTACCTGTGCCCCCTCCACTTGTGCAGTGTGACAAGTAGACCCCTGTATAGAGGACCTTCTCTACAACAGGGTGAACCTGTCTTGTCTGTAGACAGGTATCCCAAAAGAGTGCCTGGGCTTCTTGAAGTGCTTGTAAGCAGATGAGAGCTTTCAGGTGTGTGGACTCACAAGGAAAAGGTATTAGTTTTCCCACAGGAGATTTTAAAATGCATTCCCTTATGCCTAACTGTTTGGTGCTAGCAATCAGACTCAGAGCTTCTTGCCTGCCAGGTAAGCACTCAGCTGCTGAGCTGTGTCAGCAACCCTGGGTGTAAGCTCTTGGCTTTAAGTAGACTGGCTCATGTGTTAAGCTGAGTGCCAACCTTGACACCCAGGTGTCTCGTAGGGCCACCCAGCAGGATGGTGGTGGACTCTTGTTAAATCTCATGATTCTCCTTCTAAGTCAAGACTATGTTTGGAAACACAAGTCTATAATCAGAGTACTTGTTTCCCATTTGCTTCAGTCTCAGAGAGTAAAGACAAACTTTCCTTTTTTTTTTTTGGATAGCAGGAAGTGTCTTATTCATCCTTATGAAGGCAAAAGCTTCCATGGACTAAATAGAGATGGATAAAGATACCAAGGCTTCATAATCAGGGATTATAATGCTGGCAATTAGTTAGGAAACAAATACTTTGTAATCTTAGACCACAGTGAGATTAATTTTCCCTTCTTTTTACACAGATGTGATGAACATGCTTTGTATGCGTTTGTCTGCCTGCTAATTGTGTGAGACACTTCCAAGGACAGTTTCCTGGTCTCTCTTTGTGTATCTTGGATAGGATCTCTCAATGAGAATATTGAACCAGCTGTACTGTAATTACCCAGGGGACTGATTCAGAGTGTTTGTCCATAACTCCACACTCCTAAGTCTAAAGAAACCCAAATTTGTACACATGCATATGTACATATTAAAGCGATGTGCATACATATATACGTTTATGTTTGTGTATATGTATGCGTAAAGCATGTGTGTAAGTATATCGATGTAGTAAAGCATCTACCAATTTTTTATCAATCATTGAACATTTATCAATCTCCTTATGTATTTTCTCTCTCTTTCTTCCATGCCCTCTTCCACCCTTTCTATCTTTCCTTAGGTAAATCTCTTACAAACTGGGGTTTTGCCAGTCCAGAAGTTCATTTAAAATGACTCATCTCTGAGGAGAGTAATGGTGTTGGATGGATAGGAGGAGGCCTTCGCTCTGTTGGGTGGAGGAAGGTAAACAGACTTGCACAGAGGGCCAGAGGGATGTCTAGAGTGGGTGAAGGGGAAGGTTACTTGTGAGTTCCCTCAGCAGATGGGTCTGTATTTCATTTGTGGGTGGGGTGAGAGGTTGGAAGAGGAGTGTGTGAATCACGGCTCTTTTCTGTAATTTTCTCATTCCTAACTTGGGGTTGAAAACAGCCGATCACTCACTGGCTCACACCATAGTTGTAGTTACCCTCGCAATCCTGAACAGTTGGAACAGAGAGAAAGAGCTGAGGGAAGCAGGCGCTCTCTGAGAAGAATGCACTGAAGAGGAAGGGGAGGCTAGGCGTTGTTAGGTCTATACTCCTCTGCCTGTCAACCTTGATGTTTGCACAGCAAGACACTTGCCAGAGTTCTTTGCAGCCTCCCTTGTGGGTTTTCAGGAGCTTCTCATCTAGAGAGTTTAATTTTGTTATCACTCTGTACCTCAAATCAGGGCATCTTTCCTCAAGCTCCCTCACACCCCACCTCTCAAGAATGTGGGGATGGCAGCACCATTCCCTAGTACGCAGAGCTCCCCCAGTTCTGGGGTACACTCAGAGCGGGTCTGTCAGTCAGCAGGATGGAGATTGGTAAAATAGATGCGTAAATCCATGAAATGTATGTTAAACTGCATTAGCAGGATTCCTCAGCCCCTCCCACTTCTGGTTGGAACTTTTTGTCTGTCTTGGTTTATAATCCCATTAAAAAGAGTAAAGCCACAATGGAAACTATATTTTCATCTTAACATTACCTTGAAATAAGACACGTTATTAAATTTGTACAGACTGAATGTGCTGTTTTATGAGGTTTTTTTCCCAGCAGCTTATGAACCTAACACCAGTCAAACATTTTGGACAAGCTCAGGGAAGCTTCCCTGCATTGCTCAGGTGCAAGACTCCGAGATGGCCCTTGGCATGTGAGCTGGAGATCAGTATGGCTGAGAGGTATCTCCACTACCCTACATCCCTACCTATAACTTTTTCAGCATAGTGAAACCCACTTGATTCACCCAACTTCAACCAGGGAGGTCAGAGTGAAGGGTAGTAGGTCAGGAATGAGACATGAAAACCCCACAAGGAATCAGTTTACTCAAAATGTTCCTAAAAACTAACTCTATCTGTGGGTTTGTGTGGATTCTCATGACTTCACGCTCTTCTTCATGTATGTCAGACTTTAACTTCTATATATCTCTCAACTTCTACACATATGTTATTGGAAGGAGGCGGTGAGTGGAGGGTGGCGTGAGAGGCAGAAAAAACGGGAGGGCAGTGGGAGATGAGCAGTTCTTTGAGTCAAGGAAAATCCGGATGCAGAGACCTGACCCTCCCAGGTGAATCATTCTGTCTGCTGGTGTCTGCGGTTGGTGGCAGTTCTGGCTTGAGGCAGATTCTTAGAGTGAGACAGTTTGTCTTTGCACTCTGTATGTGCTTCCGCGTTACTCTCTCGGAGCTCCCCTGCCTCTCTCTTGACAGAGATACCAAGAGGACACACACACTCCAACACAATGACACCTCCATTCACTAACCCCCTCCCCCGCCCCAGTCATGTTTTCCAACTCCAAGAGGACCTTTGCCTACTCTTCTCCCATGATGTTCAGTGCCCGTACCACAGACCAAAGTAGAACCTGATGTTCAGAAAATGTGTGTTTATGGAGAGCCGTGCTAAGTTTAACCCACAGAATGCAGACTCTTAGGATGAAGTTTCGGTTCCTTTAAAATGAAGAGGCAAGGCAAATTTAAGAAATGAGGCTTTTTTCCCCCCAAGAGTGGTGGTGCCCACCTTTAATACCAACCCTGGGGAGGTAGAAGCAGGCAGATGTCTGTGAATCCTAGGGCCTCCTGCTCTATATGGTGAATTACGGACTAGCTAGGAGGGCCGCATCGTGAGGCCCTGTCTCCTAATATGTACTTCTGTCAGTATGTGTGGTGGTCTTATAATGAGGAGAGGGAGCGGAAAACCTGAAACTCTCAGAACTATTAGGATGCCCATAGTGGCTAGCACTCCCATGCTGCCTTGCTGTAGTAGTAACGGCCAATAAGAGGTCTAGGTAATAGGTAGGAAATATGTAAAGGCTATGGCCCTTCTAAGCATGTTTGAATTTCTAATTATATATTGAAATATTTTTTTGACAACTAAAACTTTCTTAGAATTTGGGGCCAAAGAGAAGACACAACAATTAAGGGCACTTACTACTCGCCCAGAGCACCTGGGTTTGGTTCCCAGCACCTACACAGCACCTCAGAACTATCTGTAACTACAGTTGTGGGAGATCTGATGCCCTCTTCTGGATTCCATGGGCACTGCATACACAGATGTACTTGCAGACAAAATGCCTCTACACATAAAATAAGTCAAACAATTAGAATCAGAGCACTGTGAGCATGTGTTGATAGCCCACTCCATGTCTGGTTGTGTGTACTATGTCTCCTTGGGAAGAAGGACGTCTCTCTGCTGAAGTACTGGAGTTTAGGCTCAGGGCTGGCGTGCAAAGGCCATCATCTACCATTGAACTCTGCCTCACTTTTCTTTTAATTTCTGTATTTTGAGTCAAAGTCTCACTGAGTTGTCCAGGCTAGCCTTCAACCTGCACTGTCAAGGAAGTCTTTGACTTTGTGATGCCCCTGCCTCAACTTCCTGATGTGCTGAGATTATACCTGTACCAACCAGGCCTATGTAAAATGTGAACTTTTACAGTGATTTTTTTCAATATCAAGCTTGAAAATGTTTTTTTTCTAAGTGTCATACTTTCATAGTTGTAATTTGTATAATTAATTATTAGCCAAATTTTCCATTGTTGAAATATTATTTTTATCGCAAGCTAAAATTACTATTTTCATTTGCATCACAGAGTAGTTTGGTAAAATTTCAAAACATTACAAAACTTCCCTTGAGATACACTGGTTCATAATGGAGTAATTTTTATTCCTCTGGGTCAAACATGGAGAATTTAGCTGTTTTTATTAATTCTTGCCTCAGCATATTATTTTTAGGATAATTTCCATAACAGAAATTATTTTTCCTCTATTCTATAAGAAGCCATTTCTGATGTCTAATTTAGTTTATCCTTGAATTTTGGCTTTTAAAAATGAGCCAGAATTTCTGCCACTGGAAAGAGGAAGGAATTATTTAAAAGCAAAGATGGTCATGTGTTGTGTTTCCTTTGAGGCATGTGATGGTAATTAGAAATGGAAAGATACCTTTTGGTTTTTACAACTTGTGATGGTTGCTAAGTTCAATTTCGGAAGGGAAGAAATCCCTCCTAGCTCTTCTTGGAACAGATAATTTTGCCATTAGAAAAGTAGCACAAATGAAATAGATAAAAGCAACAATCTAAGGCACAGTTCATTTCAATATGCCCTCCTCTCCTTGTTCTTGGCCCGGAGCCTGTGCCATGCCTTCCAATCATCTGCTTCCTTGATGGCCAGCCTGGCAGACAGCGCCCTGCATTGCCTCCCCCTAGCTCTTCTCTTCCCCAAAACCCATTTCAGAACATACCATGATGAGGAAAACTTTCTATATTCCCTTAACAGCATCCTATGTGGAGTTCTGTCTTGTGAGGACATGGAAGACCAAGGCTGAGCCTCTGGGTCCTGGCTACACTGGTGCCTGGGGAAGACCAGGGAGTCTTCATTGCTTTGAAGGAGAAAGGGCAGAGACACTGTCAGGGCCACTCATGGACAACAATGGAAAGAGGGAGAGTTGGCAGTGGTTGACTGGTGAGTGAGTTGGGAAGATGCAGCTAATGAGGATCTTTGGAAAGAACTGCTGAATGCTGAGAGAAGGGCTCCTAAGCTCATCTGTTCAAATTCCCAGGAAAGTTTTACATGCTTAGCCGGTGCTCTGTGTGCTAACTTTTCTTTGGAGAAAGAATGTATGTGTAGAATCTTCCTTTAGGTGGCACAGGGCAAAACACAAAGCTACCCCACGTCTGTCCTTTCAGTCTCAGTAAAAGCCTCAGAAGAAACCACTCTAAGTTAGGGAGACAGCTCAGCTGGTGAAGTGGTCATGGTCAAAGCTTGAATATCTGAATTCAAGTCGTGGAATCAAAGTGTTTTTAGAAGGCTGAGCTTGGTGGTGTGCACTTGAACCTTAGCTGTAGGGAAACAAAGATCCCGGAAACTGCTAGGCAGTCAGCCTAGCCTCCTTGGCAACATCCAGACAAGCAAGAGACTCTGCCATAGGAGACAATCAAAACCAAGCCAAACCGCAACAAACAAATGAGGTGAAATTACAACTGTCGTGAGTTCAAGTGTAACCGATGTGTCACACCTGGAACTCAGTTCCACCCTGCTCACTCTTCCCCTCCCCCACCCTGCTCTTACATTCTTTCCGCCTCTTCTTCCTCAATGTTCCCCAAGTGTTGGAAGAGGTGATGTAGACATCCCGTCTGTGGCCAGGCACTCACAGTCACTTCTTCGAATATTTTGACCTGTCCCAAGTCTCTGCACTCAACTGCTGACCACTGTGAGAAGGAGCTCCTTTGTCCAAAGCTGAGGGCAGCCATAGTCTATGTATGGGCAGAGACATAACTGTGGGCATCAAATCCCATCAGAAAGAGGTTGGCTACCCCTTACAGACTCAACACTGCTGTGTCAGTCTGTAATTGCCTTCCCAATTTGTATTGCAGCATTCAGTGTCCCCAGCTGAGTAAGATTGGTGATAACCATTCTCCCTGAGAAGCTATCTGGCATCTCCTGGCATGATGAGAGCCAGCCAATGGGGAGGAAGCTTACATTGTAGTTCCACTTGGATCTCTCTTCCTGTAAGGACAAAGATGTGTGTCACAAGACTGGGCCTGACTACACTCTGTCGTGAGGAGAGAGGCTCTTGCCCCCCCCCCGAAGATCTCTATATAGCTATGGTTGATGGGGAAGACTAGGCATTTTCTTCAGTGGCAGCCAGTGGTGAGGTGTCCACACCCCTGTAAACAATCCCAAGGAGACTCATTGGTCACTCTCACAGACACACAGAAGACATGAAGGCATTATTGAGAAGAGGAATAAGGTCAGTTGGAGGGGAGGGGCCAAGAAAGGGTAATGGGGTGAGTAGAGTCAAAATACAAGAAATGGCTGAAGTTGTCTTCTGGCTTTCACCTGCATGCACACACACTTGCATGCACATAAACATGTGTGTGTGCACATACACTGAGTGACCTACCAAGGGTCTCACTTCTTCACCTCTATGTACTGAATATACTCTCCATGGACAACATTACCCTTCTGTGGCCTGAACTGTGAATAATATGGCATCTAGTTTAGCAGGAAGCTGTGGTGACTGCTTGTGCATGGATCTCTTTTAAGAGGAATGAAATATTTTATAATCAGATAATGATCATAATTGGATGTTCTGTAAATATCTAAACAACAGCAACAAAAACAGCAAGCTGCATTTTTCCAGTAAATTTTGTAGTATGTGAATGCTCTCAATACAGCTGTAAAATTCTCTAAGTTATTCTTAGATTCTCATCTGCCCTGTGAGCCTGTCTCCTCTGCAGAACTCATGATGACATTAGCTGTTGCCACATGAACGCTGCAGAGGCCTGAACTTGAATTTGCAGTGCTTACTGATGTCACTGCATCAGATTTGAATACCCCATGTCTTCCCTTTTCCCTAAGCCTGTTTCTTTTGAGGATTGATCCAAAGGGATGCTGGCCACTTCCTGCACTCCAGTCAGCCACCAAATCTGAGGGAGTCCATGGCAATAGTTTAGAGAATTTTACAGCTGTGTTGAGAGAATTCATATACTACAAAACTTACTGGAAAGTGCAGTTGTTGCTTTTTGTTGTTTTAGATATTTAGAGAGCATACTATCATTATCATTGTCTGATTACAGACTATTTCATTCCTCTTAAAAGAAATCCATGAGCAGTTCTCATACCGACTTCTCCCACAGCTCCTTGGCAACCATCAACTAAGGCATCTCACACAAGTGAAAACATACCATGTTTTTTACTTATTATTGTATTTCATCCATTCAATATTCAATACCTCTTTTCTTGGTTAATGAAACCTGACCACAGTGTGGATTTTGCCTTTGGGCATAAAATGCAATTGGAAATTAAAGCTTTTAAAAGTTAAGAACAATACCCCATTGTAAGGATGGGCTGCATTTGTTGAAGGTGACCTTGGATGTTAAATATAGAGTGTCATGTGTGGGCTGCTGTGATTGCCTCCCTGAAGGTCTAGATTGTGCCATGGGGAGGGAATGGCTGCTGTTGTACCTGTGATAACTTGAGATAGCTCCTTGTAATATTTCACTTAGAAAATGGCATTGAGCAAGAACCCATGGTTGGGAGTTCACAGAACCTGCTACTGTGATTTTGCTAGAGGACACAGTGTAGAACTTCCCTCCATGGTTGGGAACTTAAAGAACATGCCACTGTGTTTTTATTAGAAGACACAATATAGAACTTCCCTCCAAATTCTTAATGTCTACTCATACATTAGCTGTTCTCAGTCCTGATCAGAGAAGTCCTGTTCTGCAGTGGATGGGAATTAGTGAATAAACTAAAGAGAATAAGTATCATTAGACTGCTCACTCACAAATGGGACATGTGTATTACCCCAACTTCACCAAGACTCAGGGGAAGACTAATCTTTGAAGAGGGGTAGAAAGATTGTTAAGAGCCCATGGTCGGGAGGACCAGAATGAGATAGTGTCTTCTTGACATGATTCAATGTCTGCATTCTGCATTCATAAGCTTGCAGGGATTGCAGTTCCTGCACAAACGTCAATCTGTCAACATCCCAGCATGGAGAGGGAAGGACCCACAAAGTTTCTACCCTGATTGGAAGCTATTGACAGTTGGTGGCTTCTGGGGAAAGAAGAGTCACTTTTCTTTAAGGGGGTAGCTTCTAGTAGGTCAAACAGGCTCCTGTAGATGGCCTCACACTCAGAAGTATATGGAGTCAGTGGGTTATCTTAGGAGGAAAAAAGTCAGAAAGATGGAAGGGAGTGAGAAGGAAGGAGTAGATTTTGGAGGAGTTATGGGGAGGAGTGAAGAGTTTATATGATCAAAATGCATCTTATAAAGTTAGGCGTAATGTTTAGAACCCTTAACCCAACACTTGAGAAGCAGAGCCAGGCAGATCTCTGAGTTCTAGGCCAGCAAGGGTTAGATACTGAGACCATGTCTAAGGAATACACTGTACAGCATTTGAAGAATTAATAAAATATTATAAAATGCTATCAAGCTTATCACTCTGTTTTGAAGAAAGTTTCTTGTGTTTAAGTCCCTTACTAAAGTCTGTGAATTCCTGATGGCGCTTTCCTTTTATCTCTTTCTTTGATGATTTCTTTACACAGACTCTAACATTTAATAGAGGATTCCTTCTCTCTTCTTAATTGACAAGTCACCCCAAGCTTAAAAGTTGCAAACCCACCTTTTGCATGCTCAGGAGTCTGTGGGTCAGCACAGCTTGTGAGCCTCACCTCTGAGAGCTGAGTGCTGCCTCCACAGTATGGGCTGAGCTCACTTCTGTATTTGAGGTCAGTTGGCACTGGGGCTGGGGACTGGGCTGGTCTCATTTAGCCCTGTGTGCTTGCTTGTCGAGTCCTTGGCTGAAGCTGTTGGCTGGGGGATCTTGGTTTTCTGCCATATAGCTTCTCATCTTCAACACCGCTTGCCCAGGCATCTTGGCATGGCAGTCTCCAAGCAGCAAGAGCGAGTGAGAGAGAGAAGCTGCTGGGTCTCTTGAGGCTACACCAGAGACTGTGCAGTATCGCTTCATGACACTTTAAAAGTCAAAGCTAGAACCAAGGTCAGTCCTGATTCAGTGGGAAATAACCCAGCTCCCGATGGGAGGAATGGAAAACTCATGCTGAAGACGAGTACTCAGAGAGGCAGGAGTGATTCACCAGGGCCACACATTGCTTCTGGCACAGTTGTATGTCATAACTGCCTGTAGAGTGAACTGCACAGCTGGGTGGGCAGCAGACGGATGATAGACCAGGGCAGGTAGCTCACTGCTAAGCACTAGCTTAGGGGCCCTACTTCCAAACCATTTCATCATCTACCAATGTTTCTTCACATTCAGAAGAAAGGAAGGAAAGTCGATATGGTTTAAAGTCTTCCTTGAGCTGAATCTCATGATGCAATAGTTGTCGGCCACTGTATTACATCACAGGTACTTAGAGCTGCCTGCTCCATGCTTTCTCAGCATGGCTCAAATCACCCATGGGTAGACACTACTAATGACCTCTCACCCGTACCTTTTGTGGGGACATCTCAAATGGTGTTTCCCTTGTTAGTTAGCCACCTAGACACACGGACATGAGAGGCATTCTCTGAACACTTCCTTTTTGTATTATTGGTTCCTTTGAGATGACTCTTAAGATGCTCTGCCTAGCATTATCAGAGATGCAATCCCTGAACTGCAAGGCAGGTGTGGGCCCTTCCTTTCCACTTACGCCCCTTCAGGAAGGCAGTTTGGAGAATGACTTAGAGGATTAGACTTTCTTACGATTGTACTTAACACTGCAGAGTATATTCTTCTAACTCTTTTCAGGCCCTTTGTCTCTCTGTTTGGTATAAATTAAATAAAACAGGCCAACCATTGAGTTTGCAAAGGCTTAATTGCCAGGTGTCAAGTAAGATATTTCCTTTGCTCAGTAAAAATAATATTTAATCTTTCAAGCCCCTGAAAGATCTTTAAATTACACACTGGGGAAGAGTCGGACCATAGAAATACTGTTTGGGTCTTATTGTGCCAATTCCTTCTTGATATGAAACTGCCTTAAAAGCACTATTGACTTTTCCACTCTCTGGTCAATACCAGTTCATACCAACGGTAGCAGACTGACCGGGAGGGTGGAAGGCAATGCTGGAAAAGCCCTGTAGGTTCAAGGTCAATTCAGACAGCAGGACTTTCAATATTCTACCTAAAGTTGTCTCTTCTTATGCTTGAAGGTGTTTTATTTAGCTAACATTTCTTTTAAGGAGCCCCCCATATGCCCCAGAAGAAGGAGTTTCAGTAAACTTTTAGAGAAAATCAGCTGTACAGATTCACGTCGACTATTGAACTGGCTAAGTTCATGGTTAAAGTGTGTGACTTGGTTTTATGAGTGGAGTCACTTATGGAGCGAATAGCCATGTGATCTGACCCTGGCTTTAAGTGATACAACATCTAAAAATACAAAGCATTAAAATGGAGCAAGGAGGATTAAAGTACAGGTCACATCCTGAGAGAAAAAGAACTTGTGGGGGCCGAGGGTGTGGTGCATGGAAAGGGGTGGGGGTGTCGTGTTGTGGAGATGAACTGGTCACTAATACTGTAGCATATCCTGAGCTGAGGGAGACAGTGTTGTTAGAGACATAAAAATAAAAAGAGCATCACAGGAAAGTGATGGAGTGGGGCCTGTTGGAAGGACACCCATCCTTTTGATGTCAGGAAGGGACTGTGAGGGTTGGAAGTGTAGGTTAGCCCAATTATCGTTCGATTAGTCATTCTAATGGCACCTGCTTAATTCCCCAGCTAATGTGTGAGAGAGCCTTATGTCTGGCTTAGTTACCATTTTATAATATTTACTGTTATTTGTTTCTAAAATTTCTGCTTCCCAAAAGGATTCAAACAGCTTATTATAGAAGACATGAATATAATTAACGCTGCAAACCATTAAGAGAAGAATAAAAGTTCAGAACCAAGCACTGATAGAGGCTGAGATGGGGATCATAGCCACCTTTGAAAGAAATGCCACCATTCTAAACTTCCCAACGGTCAGGTCCCAACTTCATCTTTTTTTTTTTTCCTCTTGGTTTCTAACTCATGTTAAGAGCAGTAGGTGCCAATTCTTTTCTTGGATATGACTCGAGACAACTTAGTAACTTCATTACATGATCTGTGAGAAATTGTTGTTGAAAACCCTCTCTTCCTCTTCCCACAGAGCCATACATTTTTAGTATATTAATTTCCAGACTTTGTCCTGTGTGAGCATTTTAACATGGGAATAATCTTATATATTTTGTGCTAATCTTTCTCCCACAATGGGTAAAGACTCCTCAGGCTCCACGAATGACTGCTGCTTTAGAATGAAAAAATTGTCCAACACATTGGCATCTTGTCTTTCACTTATCTGCTTCTGCTGGGCTGCTTTTGTCTCTAATATTTAATTCTTGTGTGGAATTCTGTAGTGAACACCTTCTGTCTGTGCCTTTGGCCTCTTCTGGGGGGTTATTCTTCCCTTGGTCAACAAATGGCTCTTGAGGTTTCAGTATGTGTTGGTCACTTGCATTGAG
The DNA here is from genome assembly GCF_000001635.26 of Mus musculus. Lineage (NCBI taxonomy): Eukaryota > Metazoa > Chordata > Mammalia > Rodentia > Muridae > Mus > Mus musculus. The sequence goes on from NT_166305.2 coordinate 3,811,335, forward strand.
GGTAGAGATGAGCATCTCTAAAGTTCATGTGGGTCCAGAGATGTCAGAAGATGCTCCCCAGAGGATGGGACATCCAGATAGTCACAGTGAAGAATTATTATGACAATGATTATATTTTATTTTCTCAGAAAAAGTCTCACTGTGTAGCTCAGGTTTGCCTTGAATTCACAACCCTCCTGCCTCAGTCTCTCAAATTGTGGATGACAGGCCCACACCACACCATCTGTTGCTTCACAAATTGAAAAAAAATACTTTCTTGCCATGTTTCATTCCAGATAGATTTTTATCAAATAATGTTAGGGTGATAAAATTCCCCCTATTCTACATTAAAGAAATTCTAAAAGTTGCCTCAAATTTGTCTTCATTTGCTTAGACTATAACTGAAGATAACATGCAGCATTTTATTTGCTGGCTCAGTTACAGCCTTCAGGCCTCACTTGTGTGGGGAGACCCAGTGGGGTTAAAACAGACTTTCAAGTCTCATTTAAAAGCCAGTTTCACTGCAGGAACAGAACAGAAATGTAAATTAATAGACTAGAACAGAGGACCCAGCTGTGAACTCACACAGCTATGGTCCTGGGAAACATGATGCACACATGCAGAACTTTGAAACTAGATCTGTGCTTCTTATACTGTACAAAAATCAAATGGATCAAGACCTTAATGCAAGACCTGAGACCATAAAACAGTGGGAAGAGCAGAGCAGCCCCTTTGAAAAAAAATATAATCATGATACCATGATGCCAGAGGAAAGAGCAGGGGCAGGCCCTCAAAGCCAGGACTTCCAGAATGGGACCCCAGTCATGCAGGAAATGTTAAAAAGCTTCTATACAGCCAAGAGACAGCCAGTGAAGAGATGACCACAGTGGGAAGACTGATCACTAGCTACACATCTAACAGAGAACAACTACCTAAAATGCACAAGAGAATCCCCAAATGACCCCATCAGTAAATGGGCCGATTAAATGCAAATATAGTTATCAGAAAAGCAAGTACAGGTGTCCAATGAATTCCAACGTTGTTACTCCTCAGAGAAATGCAGACTCAGAAAGAACTATACTGAGATTTCATGCCATTCCAGTCACAGTGAGTGTGATGGAAGGGAATCCTCAGTAAAGGTGGGGAAGGGAACTAGCCACTGTGGATGTAGGGTGTGTGTGTGTGGGGCCAATATGGAACTTTGTAAAAGCTGAGAGCTGTTTGAACATGAAGCTCAGATGACTTCTTAGGTATTCAGTCAAAGGCCTCCAGTTGGTGTGTCAGAGATCCCTGTGCAGCTATGTGTTTTGCAGCATTGTTCACAGTAGCTGAGTTATGGTACCAACCTGGTGTCCAACAGTAGGGGATGGATAAAGACAGAGTGGCACACATGCACACATGCACAATGAAATTCTACCCAGTCATAAAACAGAGTCAAGTTATGTCATTTGCAGGAAAATGGACGTAGCTGGAGACCATTGTCTCAGAAAGATAAATATTACATACTTCTTGTTTGTGCTCCTAGAGTTTTATGTAGATAAATAAAACCACTTATACTTCTATGACTAGAAGTAAAATTGTCAAGGGGACAAAGGAGATTAATGGAGGAGGGTTGACAAAAGGGAGGGATAGGGTAGGGGGTTTGGGGGAAAGGAATGTGCCATCCAGTGCATGATATACCAGTGGATGAAATGTCCTTATGCGACTCGGTATCATGTACAATCAATATACAGTAATGGAAATACATATGTATCTAAAAAACAAGAGTTGGCTCTGCCATTTACTAAGCTTTGGTAAGTTGTTGTTAAGCTACATTTTTTTCAGCTGTCAATATAACAATGGTAGTTTGTGTAAGAATCAAAACCTAGAAATAAAGGTAAGAAGTCAAATACAAACCTAGCACTTCGGCAGCAACTGTGTTCATTGGTTAAAGCACTGGCGGTCTTCTCCTAGACCCCAAGGTTTCCTCACAAGTATTAACTGGCATCCTCTTGGATGAAAATGATTCCTGCCCCATGTTTCCCTTTTTGTTTTAATTCACAGTATGAGGATTTTTGCAATTTAACTGAGCTCGTGACTCATGCCTGTGGTTCTAGCATGTGGGATATTGAGGCAGGAACATTGCCTCAACTTCAAGGCCAACATGGGCCACATTGGGAGACAAAGCAATTAAAAAAAAGAATAAAATAATTTAGAAATGGACTTTTGCTTTTATTTCCCTTGTGTTTTAAGCTAGATAAGTTAATTTCTATAATCAACAGTTCTTTTAAATATCCTTTTTTTTTCCCTGATAGTTTTTCTATTGCAGCATCATCTGGGGTTTGTTTGAATAAATAGAAATTCAGAGGTTGGTGGATCAAAATGCAGTTGAAATGCTACATATTTCCCTACACAAAAGCTCCCACCTTGAGACACGGCATTCGGTGTTGTAATCCTTTGTCTTTGGTACCCGCCATAGAGCTCCAGGCCGGACATGATGAATCCAAAGCTTGTTGACTTAGCTTCTTAAGACAAACTTACATACCTGATATGAGATCAATGGAATCATGAAGGCTGAGGTAATATTTACAGAGTTGTTCATGTTGGCAAACAGTGAATGCTTTTCAATGTGTGTTCACTTGTCATAGAGCCGAATAGGTAAGAAAAGACAAATATTTCTTAGGATTGTTGCTTCTTATTCTGACTCTAAAAACTTAAAGAAAAATCCTGCAGTCATCGTCGTCATCGTGCCTTAGTAAGAAAATTTAAGTTCTCTCTCTCTCTCTCTCTCTCTCTCTCTCTCTCTCTCTCTCTGTGTGTGTGTGTGTGTGTGTGTGTGTGTGTGTAGTTGTTTGTTTTGAGACACAGTATCACTCCATAGCCTGTGATGTCCTAGAATTCATTGTGTAGCTCGGGATCTACCTCTTAACTCATGGCAACCTTCTTCCTTAGCCTTCGAAGGTGTCAACTTAAATCCTAGATTTTATTTGACATTATTTTGAGGTGGCATCCTGATATTTATATTTGAGAACTGAGGGACAAGGAAGAGGAAAAGGACGTGAAAAGGACAAATGAGCTCACTATGTTTTATTTCCTGAGATAATGCCCCCTGCAGACTTCCCGAGGACCTGGCCTCATCTCCAGCTTTCAAACTTACACCACATGTTGCCAATCAGGAAATCTACTCCATATATTGTGTTAGTTTTTCTGCCTCTAACAGATGTCCAATATTTAGGATAGCTTCTCATTCTTATAGACCCAAAAGAAATACAAGAACATCTCTACAGCTTTCAGCACCTTGCCCAGTTCTGGTACTGACCTGTAGCTTTGCCGGGGAAATGTACTAAGAGATGTCTGTCAGACATTAGTCCAGATTCTGAGCCATGATAAAGACAGTGTATCATCTGGCTTCCTGTTTATGTAACCATTTCCCCCTTAGCTATCTAGTGCTACATAGTGATTGCCTCTCTTGCACCCTGCTCCCTTCTCTCTGTGTCAATCTGCCCGCCTATGTGTCAGACTACAGAGGAGAGAAAAAAATGAGTCTCTTCCAGTTCCTAAGTCCCACAGCCTTAGGGGAACAGAAGGGATTTGGGAATTACCCAAACTGTTGGGAATTTGATTGATATCAGGGTAGTCCGGATTGATACAACACACCCCTCCCTCCAGGGAATGTAGGGGATTGTGGGGGAGGGCAGCAGATCAGGGTTCTTCCCAGCCTCCTTGACCTTTGCACGCTCACCCTCCAGAGGACCTTCGTTGAGAGCTCTGGAGTGCGCCATATGGCCGTGGAAATACCATGGCTGTGCTTTGAGTCTTAGCAGGCAGAGTCACAAGAGCTGCACAGAGAATCCCATGCTGAGCCTCAGTAAGAAAGCCACAGAATGGTTGTTGCTCCAGTGGGCCGAAACCAGGCTGCAACCTGAAGCTGCTCAGGCTAGAGCCGTCTCAGAGAGTCAAGAACCAAGGTCACACTGAGAATGAGGGCTGTCATGAAATACCTTTATAGTAGGGAGTTGTCGACACATGTAACCCAGGAGAAATGGGGACTCCAAAGGAGTTAACATAAACATCTACAGAGCTCAAAGAGGAGTGAGTTAGAGTGAAGAGACAAAGAGGAGCCATGCTCCTTCCAGTCGGGCATGTGGTGATGAGATGGGATATATGGCTGGCATGCTGTCACCAGTAGGGACACAGTGACGCTTTAAAAACTTGACAGTGGTGGGCAAAAGTAAAACTTGAAAGACAAAACTTGGAAGTGCTGCAACTGTAACTCCAGAGGTCTCTGAGAGAGCCTGGCTGTGAGAACTCTTTAACACCCTCTTCTCAGCCTCTGAGCAGCAAACCCAGCACAGCTGTTCTCGCTGTAAAGGGCAGCTATGCAGGGCAGAGTTCCCAGAAGGCTTCTATGCTCTCAAATCCGCTCTATAAAGTAGGAAGTGTGCTGAGTACCAGGCCATCCATACTGACAACCACAGCAGAACCACCGCCAAGCATTTTTATTGTTGCGGCAGATGGTGGCCTGATTGTGAAGCGTCCCAGAGCAAGGGTGCCCTTCAACATTGGAAATTAATAGCTAAGCTACTCATCTCCCTTCAAATCAGAGGCAATGTCAGGCTCCGAGACAACCTTCAGGGTAGCTTAACTGAGTCCGGAAGCTGCCAGAGCAGGACCCATGTGGGCCAGCCACTGTCCCTCTTTCTGTAGCTGACTGTTGTCAGCTAATTCAGTGAATTAACGTTGATTGATCATTGTCTCTGATCTGGACATAGTGACGGGGCTCCTGACACAAAAGTGAGGAGTCAGGGCAGTTTCTTTAAGGACATAGATAATAACTGCAATGGTATGTGTTGGAAGCAGCAAGACCAATCTTCATGGTTTAAAGTAGGTGAGGTGGTCAGAGTTACAGAAAGTAAGCGCTTGCCCAGGTTACCCAACAGACATACATACAGATGATCTGAATCAGTTTGTGACCTTAACCACCACACTGTAGAGTCAGGTGAAGAATGAAGGCAAATAGGTTGGAGATAAGAGACCTAGGGATGGGGACTGTGATTAGGAGCTGTGAGAGATACTAGAAGGACTGTCCCCTGTCACAGAGGGCAGGCAAGAAGCCACATTTGACAGAAAGGCTGTCAAACCACCCATCTGAAAGCGAGCACTGGTTCTCAGCAGGAAGTCAGGCTTTGTTTCAACTCTCCCATCTTTGGGAGATCTGTTCAGTGTCTTGTTCTCTCTCACACTTTCCACTGGTGAGGAGAGTTGACTTTCACTGGGCCCAAGTTCTCTATTACCCATTTTCCTACCCCGCAAAGCAGAAGATGGAATATTCTTGGTCACCATCTGTGGATATGACCTCAGGGACAAGGCTGTGGGTGTGGTCCAACACAGCTAGTGGTCATGCAGGCAGTGTTCGGCCATCATCCAACCCAACCTCCCCATCAGGGCTGTAACTTCTTACCCTGGAACAGGACTCTGAGAGAAGGACCAGCTGTGTGACCCCACTAGCCTCCAGTAGCACCAAGAGATGAGTCTATGTGAGGCTGGGCTGACCCTCCCCAGGCTAGTATATGACCTCACTGTGGAGACTAGGAGGAAGCATGAGAGGCAATAAGTGACCTTCCTGTCCGTAGGAAGGGACACAGGAGCTCGCATTTCAAACAACAGTGGACATAGGGCCAAAGCTCTCTCCACTCAGACTTGTTCCCTTCAGCATTCTGCAGCATTGGTCTCTCCCCTCCTGACTTCTCTAGTCCACTATGCTTTACCCCAGGCATCAGCACTAAAAATAACTATGCCCGGTTATTTAGTTATATTTCTAGCATGGTTTACTCACAGTTGTATGGGTCCATTTTAGAAATCACAAGACACAGCTTTGGATACGCATGTAGTATTTTTGGATACTCAACAAGCGTCTCTCTTTTGTTTTGCAAATACTGTATTTATGTTCCACGTGGACTGAAAACTTGTGTGAAAGAAGCTTGCATAGGAAATCAGCCTTATCTGTGATGCTTCTTCAGAAAAAACAGGAAACCAAAGTGTCTGCCTAATTAAACGTTGGAATGGTGTTCACGTGTGAAAGCTCTTGTGATTTCCCAATTGTCAGCCCCTTGGGGACAGGTGACAGGTGACCCAGGGGAATGTGGATCTCTCTCTCTCTCTCTTTCTCTCTCTCTCTCTCTCTCTCTCTCTCTCTCTCTCTCTCTCTGTGTGTGTGTGTGTGTGTGTGTGTGTGTGTGTGTGTGTCTCCTCTCTCTCTGTCTTGTGCTATTGATGGAAGGCTGAGTAGCCCAGGCAGTCTTGAAGCCAACGAGTTGTTTCACGCTGGGGGTTGGAAGGGGCCACCCTCTGGGTTTTTGTGGCTTGCTTGTGATGTTTTAGAGGCCTGCTGGAACAAAACAGGCAATATTTGTGTAATTGTAAACAGATCCTTTATAGCTCAGATAATCTGTACAAGGAAAGAGCTCTTTATTCTTTCTCATGGAATCAGGACCTGGTTTCCTGGCTCTGAAACTCTCCATTGAGGCCCTGAAGTTTGTATTCCTCTGTTTTCTAGAACAAAAGATCATAAAACTGAATGGCAAAGAAAGAAATAAAAAGAAAAAGAAAGGAATATAACTGCTTCTGGGGTTGGTGGAAGAGAAAGTTTATTATAGACACGTGGATGACCATAGTCAGAGGCAGGGACAGGGATATCTAGGAGAGTCCGGAGTGAACATAACAGGACTGATCTGTGCCATGTGGGAAGAGGGGAAGGGGAAGGGGAAGGGGAAGGGGAAGGGGAAGGGGAAGGGGGAGGGGGAGGGGGAGGGGAAGGGGAAGAGAGAGAGAGAGAGAGAGAGAGAGAGAGAGAGAGAGAGAGAGAGAGAGAGAGAGACCAGGTGCAGCATCCAGGAGCCCCAAAGGTTCAAAGAAAGCGAACAACCAAAATGGTTGGATTATATAGAGAAGGGCAGCTCAGCCTTCTAGGCTGAAGATAGGGGGCAGGGTAGGGGGCAGGGTATGCCAGCCAGGAGGGCCTGGTAACAGGTAGAGACTGAAGTATGCTGGAGAATTTGGCAGCCTGGTCTACTTTGATATGTTAAATAGGCACCTCAGTCACTTGTCCTGGGTTTGAAACCTAACAAAAATGATACACCATGAATTAGGAACATCTTTCCTCCCTACAAACAAAGACAGTGAGGTAATCAATTGTTGATGTCTGCACAGGTGGGCTAGGCAGAGTCATTGGAGACAGGGACAGGTGTGGGCTCCTAACCTTCTGTCATTTACAAACTGCACAGCCTTGGCTTAGCCATGTTCCTTCTTACTAAAAGGATTCCTGGTTTAATAACTGCAGTGGGGTTCTCACAGGAGACAAAGGGTAATGGCATGTTTGATGGCTTGAAACAGAGTTCGAATCCAGCATGCTGAGCTCAGGTCTGGGGTTGGCACTCAGTAGTTTTATGACCTTTAGCAGATCACTTAGTCCAGCATCTCAGTTACAGGGAAACAGGCACAAGTGGCTGTGAGTATTAGTGTGTTCATCTGTAGAGCCTAGTAAATGACAAACTTCATTAAGAAGTATCTCTTACTGCTGTTATTTCCCTACATTCTAGAACCCAGTCTAAATTAAACCAATCTCTCTCTCTCTCTCTCTCTCTCTCTCTCTCTCTCTCTCTCTCTCTCTCTGTTTGCTACATATGTGCAGGTATCCTAGGAGACCAGAAGAAGGCATCATACCTCCTGGAGTTGGAGTTATAGGAAATTTTGAGTCATGGATGTGGGAGCTGGGAACTGAACTTGGATCCTTTGGAATAACAGGTTAATCACTGAGCCATCTCTATAGGCTTTGGAGTGTGTGTGTGTGTGTGTGTGTGTGTGTGTGTGTGTGTTAGTGTGTGTGTGTGTTATTGTTAAGAATAGCATGCAAACTGAGCATGGTGGCTCATGGTACTCCCAGCATTCTCAGGTGGAGAATTTGGAAGCTGAGGCAGGAGGATTGCTGGGTTCAAGCCCACCTTAGACCATAGAATGAACGCTGGGTCAGCCTGGTCAACAGAATCTGGCTGTGAAGGATAAAATTACTTTTGCCAGAATATTGTGGAAAAAAAACATATTTTAAGGCTGTTTATGTAAAATCCAGGTCTGTGTTGAGAATCTTGGGGAAGAATTGAATAGGAAACTCCATACATGCCAGAGCCTCTGTAAGTGACCAGAAAAACAGGCACTTCAGTGGCTGATTGTAGGGTAGCTGAACTTTAGGAAGCTAGTCATTGGTATGTCATTGTTTACATGTGTGTGCTTGTATTTATTCATATTATCCATATGGTGTTATGTAGCTTGTAGTTTGTAGAATATGATTCACATATGTATATGTGGTATGATAGACTTATTTTTACCCTTCATGAGTTTTGGATGCTTCTCATCTCATTTCGCATTGTCATGACAAATGAGTCTGACAGTGTCTGTGACTTGACATTAAGATGAACAGGTCCTGCTTTCCTTCTTAGAATGGGTGAGGCTGATAGAAAGAGACACATGTTTATTATACAACCTGTAGAAATAGCTGTAAGCAGTTTCCACCTAGAATAGTGTTTCCACATGCCCAACACTAACTGGACCCTGAGGCTTATCTGGGAGGAACTACCACTCTCAAGAGCACTATTCCTTTCTTCTGCAATGAAAATGGCCTTACTTTCATTGATTAGACTAATAATAAATAAGAATTATGGATTTATATTTTAAATATATTATACTAGTGAAACAGAAGATTTGCATATACTGTAATTTGACAATAGGCCGTGCTAGCTTTACATCATGGTGTTGCCCCTAGTTCAACATCAACTTTCTGTCTCTCTTTCCTTCTTTCCTTCCTTCCTTCCTTCCTTCCTTCCTTCCTTTCTTTCTTTCTTTCTTTCTTCTTTCTTTCTCTCCCTTCCTTCCTTCCTTCCTTCCTTCCTTCCTTCCTTCCTTCCTTCCATTTTTCTTTTCTTTTTGGTTTTTGTTTTTTTACACAGTCCTTGCTATACAGCTCATGCTACTCCAGAACTCATGATTCTCAGCCTTCTGAGTGCTGAGATTGCAGGTATATTGCGCCACATCAGGCTCTCCAACCTTTCATTTTGAGAACCTTCATCACTTTGATAGAATTGGGATGCTGGCCTCCTTTTCATATAGCAGGATACTATATAAGATAGTCTGAAAACAGGATTTGATTGCTAAAACTCTTTTGAAAATTACTGTGACAGAAGGGCTTTTGCCCAGTGGACAGAAGATTTGCTATTTAAACCTAGACACCCTGGATCGAGAAAGGCTCACAGACTCTGTGGCTAGCATCCCCATATCTAAAGATTTCCCCAATTTTAGAATGCTTTTAAATTGCAAGTTAACTGGAAACATTTTGAGAGAAATTATTCTAGACACCTCGCACTACTTCATACCTAATGATCATGAGCCATATGTACGTTCAGATTCTATATTTGTTCATAAATATAATCTCAGACATGTCAGAGAACGCTACTCATTATACGTGCTGATGTTGTGGATCTGGGTGGTTAACAAGAGAACTCCCTGATTTCCAATGACTTTCTTGTGATTCACTTAGTTCTCATCAAAGCTAAATGAAAAGGAAAAAATGTTAATTAGCAGTTGTTGTTAGTCAGGCTCCGGCTGACTAAAGCTTTACTTTGTCTAAGTCAATCTCTTGGGTGACTACACCAAACTTCCATGAAAGAGCAATCTGTGTGAACTCTCACCTCTGGATAATCCCAAGGAGCAGACAATGCTTTCAAGCCCAGTGGCATGTCATCTTCCTGTCTCTAGACAGACTGGTTCCCCACAATGTGCCTCAGAGGATCCTATCCTCACAAGCTTGGACTCTCTGCCTTATGCTAGTAATTGATCTAACTGCCTTTGGTTGGGATCATTAAATGTAGCTCATCCTTTTCCCATGGAGGGATGCTCAGACCACCTGGTCATTTCGAGTAAGGTGGAAAAAGAGACAGATACCAGTGGTTCTCGGGATATCACTCTGGAGCAGATGAGGTAGTCTTCATCATCCTAGCTACATGAGGTCTTGTCTACTCAATCTTTCACTCCCCACGCAATTAGAACACTTGGCAGGTTGTAGAGGAACATTCATCTCAGTGCTCTCTGACACTGCAGACTCTGGATACCAACATGGTGGAAGCAAGAGCTAGTCTGTCCTGGGGTCTTCTTCAGACTTATAACACAGCCATATCATTGTGCTGATTCATGGCTTCATTATCATTTTGTCTCTGGTCCTTTCTTCCCATCCTCCTGCTGACCTACGCAGTACTGTTTTAGGCAGAAAAAGCACTTTTTAGATTTCTGAAGAGTGTAGTTCTCTGATTAGTGAATTGAGCAATGTATATGCGGTTTACACATTGACTGAAACGCATGGTTTAGATGACTGAGAACATTCTTTTATTTTATAGTTCAAAGGCTTGAACCAGCCTTGCATTTGCCATTCAGAGACCTTATGCTTAAGCTGTATCTCCAGAGCATAGACATTTTTGTATGGCTAGTAAGACCATGATAAAGAAGGTTGTCCTGCACTTCGTTCTTTTTTAGAATTGGGAACAAAACACCCATGGAAGGAGTTACAGAGACAAACTTTGGAGCTGAGACGAAAGGATGGATCATCCAGAGACTGCCGCACCCAGGGATCCATCCCATAATCAGCCACCAAACGCAGACACTATTGCATACGCCAGCAAGATTTTGCTGAAAGGACCCTGATATAGCTGTCTCTTGTGAGGCTAGGCCAGTGCCTGGCAAACACAGAAGTGGATGCTCACAGTCAGCTATTGGATGGAACACAGGGCCCCCAATGGAGGAGCTAGAGAAAGTACCCGAGGAGCTGAAGGGGTCTGCAACCCTATAGGTGGAACAACAATATGAACTAATCAGTAACCCCAGAGCTCGTGTCTCTAGCTGCATATGTATCAGAAGATGGCCTAGTCGGCCATCATTGGGAAGAGAGGCCCCTTGGTCTAGCAAACTTTATATGCCCCAGTACAGGGGAATGCCAGGGCCAAGAAGTGGGAGTGGATGGGTAGGGGAGCAGGGCGGGGTGGGAGGAGGGTATGGGGACTTTCCGGATAGCATTTGAAATGTAAATGAAGAAAATACCTAATAAATAATTGAAAAAAAAAAAGGTTGTCCTGAGGAGTTACATTTAAGTACACACTAGAATTGACAAGTTATTTAAGGTCCTAGTGCTAGCTGAATAGCTCACAGATAACAAGAACCACTCATTCACAAAGTGACTACTCTAGGCACTTCATGTTCATTAACCAGAGTTCTAGTAACTCTGAGTGGCAGGTACATGTACTAGTCCACAGAATTCAGGAGTCCTCGACAAGACCTCTGACTAGACTACTGGGGTAAGATGACCAAGTGTCCCAGTTTATTCCAGTCTGAGGTGGTTCTCAAAATATGGGGCTTTCAGAGCTGAAATTGGGAAAATATCCAACAAACTAGGGTGAATGGGCCACACCCTAGGTAGGACCTTCACAGATGCAGGAAGCTGGGCTTCCAGGGTTACACCCCATCCTGCCTGTCTCTGATGAATTCGGCTGCAAGTTTCACTTTGTAATGGGTGTGCCTCAGCATTCTCCCAGAGCATTTAGTGGCAAGCTGGGATAAGCCATTGATGCTGAGGCAGTCATGGGAGCACCCTGGTGATAAAACCTTCCTTGTTCTCTTTTTTAGTTTCATAGACTCAAGTATATAGAACTATATTTTCTCCCTTTTGAGTTGTGATGTTTTGAGTTCCTTCTCTTGCTTTCCCTTCCTTAAAAGTCCCAATTCCCAAATCATAGTGTTTTCACTCCCCCCCCCCGCACTCCCCCCCCCGCACCCCCCCCCCCGCCTCGTTGAGGGGAATGTTTGTGAAGTTGCTCTGGGCTGTAGAGCTAGGACACCGCAGGCAGAATGGTCTGGCTATACGTGGGACTTTTATCTCCTGATTTACATGATTAAGTGTGCAGAAAATATAAGGATTTTCTACTAGATCCCTGAAGGAGGAAGGCCAAAGTGCTGCTCTCTTCTCTAAAAGAGGTTCATCCCCAGCTGCGGAGCTTTGAATTGAGAAGAGAATCTTTTCTCCCAGAGGAGGCCTGGTTGTACTGAACCCCTTATACGTTCAGGTTTTGACTGCGTACTCCCAACTAGGTTTCCTGAGCTCATAAGGGGACTCTTTGCTTTTAGAAAGAATCGGCCACCAAAAGTTATTCTGTATATTGTGCTGAAATTTCTCCACCTTCAAGTTCCATGCTCCTCTTTCTTGAAGCAACCAGAATACATTTCTTACTCAGATACACGAAATCTTCGTGAATGCCTCCCCCTAATGTTTCCTCTTCAGACTAAAGATTGTGTTTCTTTACTTATTTCTCTATGCTGGTGCTCCCCCCCCTTAATCGGTTTTACATTTATTTGTTTTTATTTTTAGTATTTTTTTGTTTGTTTTTTGGTTTATGAGTGTATGGAGGAGGGAGGGAGAGAACATAGAGTTGGGTAGGGAGGTAGAGAGGATCTGGAGGAGCTGGGAGCTGGGAAAACATGATCAAGATATATTGTCTTAGTTAGGGTTTTATTGCTGTGAAGAGATACCATGACCACAGCAACTCTTATAAAGGAAAATGTTTCATTGGGGCTGGCTTGTAGTTCAGAAGTTTAGTCAAGGCAAGAAGCATGGCTGCATACAAGCAGACATGATGCTGGAGAAGGAGCTAAGGGTTCTACATCTTGATCTGAAGGCAGCAGGAGACTGACTGTGAGCCACACTGGGTGGAGCTTGAGCATAGGAGACCTCAAAGCCCACTCCCACAGTGACACACTTCTTCTAAGACCACACCTATTCCAACAAGGCCACACCTCCTAATAATGCCACTTCCTGTGGGCCAGGCCTTCAAACTCATGAGTCTATGGGGGCCATTTTTATTCAAACCACCACATGCACTGTTTATATTTTTTTAAATTAAAAATAAGAGGGAAAAAGAAAAGTGGAAAACTTGCAATGCAATGTAAAATATTTAACGTATTCAATAATGCAATGTAAACTTTACATCCCCAGCTACACTTAGATTAGAGAGAGTATTCCTTTGTTGTGGGCTTCTTAATAAACTGCTGCAGCTGGGCAGGTCTATGGAAATTTATATCCTCATGATCTAGGAGGCTAGGAGTTGGGGATGAAGGAGCCATTGAGTATGATTTCCTCAGTGCCTCTCCTTTGTCTGCAGGTGGCTGTTTTTCCTGTGTCTGTGTGGTCTTCTCTCTCACACTGTATCTGTGTCCAAACTTGTTCTTCTTGCAAGGACAGCAGTCACACTGAAGCTGGCTCTCCTAACGACCTCATTTTCAGTTAATTGCCTCTTTAAAGATCCTATCTCTAAATGTCCCACTCAGAGACACTGAGAATTAGGCCTTTAACATATAAGTTTTGAAATGACATAATTAAGCCCATAGCATGGAATTTCCATAATTCTTTACATTTTTTTCTTAAAGAAGAATCTTCCTTTTTACAGAAAAACAATACCCGACTTAAGTTTTATCTACTTATATGTGTAGATAGATTTCTAGAAGAAAGATGTTAGGTACATTTGTGTATCATGAATTCTGTACTATACAAAGTTGTTCAGTGTCTTTGAAGAATCTTGACATGTTCAGAGGAAAACTGTCTGGTGGGGGTTGTGGAAGGATTCCACCTTTGGCTATTTGCAATTATCACACGGACTTGTGCAAACCGACCAGTATCAAGTTAAAAGAAAATCAGATCAATGGTTGGAAAAATCAAAACAGATGCTCATTAGGTCCGTCTAAGTCAGAATTAACTCCACCTTTCAGATTTTGTGTTCAACATCTGCAGAACAAAGCCAGTGATTTAACTCACCACAGCCTCCAGTTTATAGCTCATCTTCGGCTCCTCTGATCTATTGTATTTGTGCTAAAGGGCTAAGGAAGTGAGTTACAAAATCAGAGAAACTAGAAATATTAATTTTTCTAGTCCAAGATAATCACCCTCCTTAAGTTTCACTGTGCACACCCCAGGGAAACTTCTGGTCATAGAGTGTAATACTGTCCATACTCGACCTACAAAACAGCTGTGTTCCAAAGTGTCTTTTGGAAGTCAAATATTAGAAACTGTCAAGTAATTTTCCCATAGAAATGGTGTTATTTATGACAATTACATTCCCAGTTCAGCCCTTAAAACCCCATTCGACTCCTATCACAAAAATATTGTATTGATAGTAGAGTGTTCTGAGGCCTCCTTACCACCAGGATACTGGCTTTGTGGAAAGAGAAACAATGTCATGAATGTGATAAATGATCTTAAGTAAGTCAGCATGCTTTGCTCATTTGTATTGCTCTCTGTTTTGCCTTTGGCATTTGTAATAAGGAGGTTGGAGATTGTGGCCACAGGAATTCGGAGTCTGTATTGAACTCTTGACAACTGGGCTAGAACCTTGGAGATGACAGCCAGACAACTGTCTTTAAATCTAGAGTATATCTAGAGAGGAGGAATCTGTAGACTCCCGAGACTCTCACAATCCAGCTTCATGTCTATAAAGAGTTAGATCTGTAAGATCTTTTTAGCCAGGAGTGGAGAAAGCTCAGAGTTCTTCAGAAGAGTTCAGGGAAAAGTAGACAGAGCCCTATCCAGTCAGCTCTGATGATTTGACCAGTGGGTGGAACTGGGGTGGACCTGTGGGGTCAAGGGTTCAAGACTTAAGAGTTTAAAGACCAAGGAGGGAATTGGAAGGATCAGAGGGAAAAGTGACTAAGAGGAAGTTTGGGTTTTTTGTTTGTTTGTTTGTTCGTTCATTTTTGTTGTTGTTTTTGTTTTGTTATAGGTATCATATTTAGGCTAAGCGAGAAGATATTCATAAAGGTCAGGCCTAGTTATAAGAGGCAGCAGTGGCCAGTCACTAATTGGGTGCAGTCGAGCAGAGATAGACCTTACACTTGCCCTCTGCCAGCGGCCCCAGCATAATAGTTCTTCAGAGGACACCATAAAACCAACAGGTTGAATAGATCCAATACACCTAGAAGAAGCAAAGTAACAGTGACTGGGCAAAAGAGCCTCTCCAAGAGCCTTAGAAGAAACAAAGTAACAGTGACTGGGCAAAGGAACCTTTTCATACCTCTTTTCTCACCAGCACTGGTGCTCATTTGCAATACTAGTTACATGAACTGTGGCAGCTGTGTTCTCATTCATTCTTGGGTATCTCTGTTTCCCTTCCCCTTTCCTCTCCATTTGTGTCTTGTGCAGGGGATCAAATCCAGAGACTCGGGCAAGCTTAAACAGGATTTCTATCACTGTGCTATATCCCCACCCCAGGGGATTGATTTTCCCTGGAAAGAAACATTTGTTTTCATAAATGGTTAAATTCGTAATCATTTTAAAATTAGTGATTCCAGACACAGTCATATGCCTTTCCTCTGCTTTTGAAAGAGGGTGGTGAGATAAGGAGAAGACCTCTACTGCTGGGGAGACAGAGGTGGCTATGTACAGAGTTTCACAGCTCCTCAGGGGAGATGAGATTTGAAGCAGGTTAGTTATGCTTTAACATCTTCTAGAGAATTCATCTAGAAACCATGCCCTCCAATACCATCCCAACCCACCAAGGAGGCCATGTGGTTCTCAGTGCTGACTCTGGAGCTGGAGTCTGGGGATGAGAATGGAGAGAGTGAAGTACTCTTGAGTTAGAGGCTCCTGTGGGTGAGGCTGCAGGCTGCAGGCTGCAGGCTGCCCTCATCTCTCAGCCATGTGACTTGGGTCTGGGTTGCTTCTTTACCCATCTCTTCCTGGACTCATGTTGTTGCTCTTCTCCATTGCTACCATCTGACCAGGGTCTTTCTCTCCTGCTGCCCCTTATGTTCCTAAACATATTTCCTTAATCATCTTTTTTTTTTTTTTTTAGCATGACCATGCTCTGAAGGCTATGCAATGGCACATGATGATTTGGTACATCTTTATTGATATTCAGTTTTATTCAAGGACAGCTGAACCCTCTATTTCCATCTAATAAGACACCTATGTAGTGAGCTAGCACAGAGCAAATGGTGAGACATTTTAGTGTAAGCCAGTTTGAGCTTTGAGCTGCCCAAGACCGCAGCCCTGGATAACCAGGGAATGCACTTAATTAGCTCTGTTGTTTTGGATAGTTCATTGGTGGAAAACACAGAGCATCAGAGAGCTAATGGAAGCAGTCTTGAGGTTTGTGGAGGGGGCTTTTCTGCTCAGAATAGAAGGCATGATAGGCTTTCCCTGGAGAAGTAACGGGGGCAGGGATTTACCCCAGGAAATCAAAATATAGAGGCAGGGTGGTAGAAACAAAGCAAAACAAAATTGAACAATGATTTTAAAGGCTTAGCACTTACTTACCAAGAATAATTAGCTAAAATAGGATGCTACCAGATGGCTCAGGCTTGCTATTAAAACCCATCTGTGAGCCACATTTCCAGCCGGAGAGCTTATTTGAGGAGCTTTGTGTCACTTCAGCTGCTCTGTTCCAAATCCAGAACGACCAGCGATGACGGTGCCCTGATCCTTCCGGGTCCCACTTCCACTTTTTCTTCCTTTGCCAACCCCAACCTTTGTTCTTTCTCTGAAAGGTTTGTAAAGATATAATGATCTCTGTGTGTGCAAAGGCCTTGAGTCATTTATCTATCACATACAGGATGGCTTCTCTTACTATTTCTGGATAGAAATGTAAAATGGTTAGGGAAGATGGAGCTGAGAGGTGTGTGAGATGGAGTCTCTGACTTTACTGATGCAGCGAGTTAGCCTGGCTTTGGGTGGGCTCCCAAGTCCTTCCCCAGCCCCTCCTTAGTTTGGTATCCAACCTGCCAACACAGAAGGGACACCTTGGGTACGGAAATGACCCACAAGCTTAGAGGCTTCATGATAGAATTGCTTGTAACTAAAAACATTAAAAATTAGGTCTTCCTTTACTATGGAGCAGGAAACTCACCCCTGCATGAGTACATGGGCTCACATGGAGAGAGGTCTGACGATGTAACACCAGTTGCCCTAAAAATACAGGGAAGAAAAACACTCCAAACCTTTTGAGAGATACTTTATACATGTATCTACATCAGTGACCTGAGTCTCATTTGCAGTGTGAGCTCAGTGAATATCAGTAACATGAAAGAAAATGCTCATTGTATCATAATTATGGTTACGACTGTGTAGACATTAAATCTTCCTACAGTCACCAAAACATGGGTGTCTTGGATGTCATTTATAGCTAGAATAATGGCAAGTATTGATCGAGTGCTTGGGAAATCTTTTGCATGCCAAATTTTGACACGCATATGCTTCCAGATAGGTTTGGCCACAAAATATTGTTATAATAAAAGTCTAGTTACCAAACTCAAAAATATGGCGAGTGAGATATAAACTCATGTAGCACTCATTAATTAAGGCAGGAACTGGACTCTAGAGGGCTTTTAATGGAGAGGGACTCATGGGTTCAGTGAGAAGATGAAAACCTGGCTCTGAGGAGGCTCGAGGTGAGTGTGTACCGTGTCCCTTACCATGTCTGCCTCTGAGAATACTACAGGTGAGTGTGTAGTGTGTCTCTCAATGTGTTTGTCAAATGGACTCTTAAGATGTGACTTTGGTAGCCAAGCAAAAGCAGAAAGGATGTCCAGGTTTCCACTGGATATCACTTGAGTATTCTTAAGAATGGTGTCTGCTTGGTAGGCTGAAAAGCCAGGTAAGTGCTCAGGACAACTAAATGGGTAACCTGGCCAAGACTTGCAGACCTTGGTGGTATAAACAGAGATGAAGATCATTTGGAATATTTGTGTAGGGGCACCATGAAACCATTAATTTATCTAGGTTATGAGTTCTCTGCTAGGGACTATCAGCATGGCCCCCTGTATTCCTCCACTGTTATCAATGAGAATTTAGGAAAAATCCCGGTCAAATCTCTGGTGTAGGACTCATGTCAGGAATCCTAGAGGGCAGACCCAGCACTGGTTGTAGATGTTTGAGAGAGCCAAGCACTTAGTATTAATACTTTTATAGTAAAAATTTGATATACATATTAATCTTGCTGAGTCTAAGAATATTTTGCTTCTCACAGTAATAGATCAGTCTTGACATTCTGATGTAAAATACACAATTATTTAAGTAATTTAGATTTGCACTTTTAAGTTAAATCTCATCAACTTTATTTAGATTATTAGAAAAGTTAAGAAAACACAAAATCCACTGTGTTTATATGTTTAATTCACTAGAATAATGTTGTTCTGATGGGACAAAGGATAGTCATTGTGATAGCTGTACTTAACAGAGAGCATAAACTATATTAAATTTGTGAACAGAGCTAAAATTATTTTATTAAGTAACAATCTATACTTGTGTGTGTAGAACAAAATACTATTCTAAATGTTTCCAAAAATGTTGCTAACCTACTTTGGCTTACAAATAAAACAAAATTTCTAAGATGAACTTTAATTAAAAGCATTTTTTTCTTTTAATATTAAGGGTTCATACACCCAAGATTTGGGTTCAACAAAACATTTGAAAGCTCAGAAATGATAATTTTATGTACATTCAAAAGCAAAAAATTGTTTTTTTCTGGAATTAACATATTCTTGTAAATTAAAAATGAAATCCCAAGAAATACAACATTGGGTACATGAATGGAGATCTTAGATGGAGTTGCCTGGTACCTTGTTGTGAAGAAGGTATGCTGTGGAGAAATCCTCTGGGATTGATGCCTAGCAGTGTATCACTGGAAGAACTTGGGATAATCAGGCACCACCAGTGGCAAACATGGACTGGCACCTTTTCTGGAATAATTTGGCAAGGTGCTTCAGGAGCCATAAAACATTCCTCTTTGTTTATCTTTCCTGTCCCACGCAGATGGCATTTGTCCTAAGGAAATAATTCAGAGAAAGGAAAATTTGTATACACGAGGGCGTTAATTATGGGGCTGTTTAAGGGATGAGAAAGAAGAATTCTAAACATCCACAAGATTCAATAAGTGAATGCTATAGAAGTAGCACACATGATGTTAGGAATAGTTTAAAAAGACAGTGAAGCAGCCTGAGAAAATGTCCATGAGATGAAAAAGGGGATCCAGAAAATGCAACCATATTTCTATATATAATCAAGTCTTGGAAGAGAACCTAGGAAAACCCAAGCAGGTTTGTAAAGCATTTTCTGCTATTACATGGACTGTTTCCTTTCCTTTTGGTTCAAGTTGGGCCAAATCTTATAGAATTTACTTTGCCAACTTCCTATTTCAGATCTATCAAGCATGAATATATGTATATTTTAAAACCTGTGAATTTCTAAGCAAGTTTTCCTGAAACAGTCAGCAACCCCTACAGCTATAACTTTCATTAGTGCAGGCATCTCATCTATCTACCTATCTTTCTTCTGGGAATGCTGTCAGCCCTGAGGCTAGAATAGCCTTATGGTCACCGGATTCTGAGTCTCTCTGTGTTGTCAATCAAAATGTATTGACTGTCTCTCCCAATTAACAAATCCTCTTTGCCTACCTAGTCTGTGAAAACCAAGAACCACCCTGGTTCCCACTGGTTCTAAAACATGGCATTTCATCTTCCTTCTTCACTACTAGACTGAGTTCATACCCTCCCAATGCATTTCTATCTTTGACTATGAGGCTGGATCCCTCTTCCCTGTATACTGAGGTGTCTTCTTCCAGGCCCTTGAATATAAAATGAGTGTTGTGAAGTACAGAAAAGGGACTCCTGTAATCTGACTCCGAGATCAGAGAAGAGTTCCCATAGAAAGGAGGGTCCACGGGAAGGAGCAACGAAGAGTTCTTACTACCAGAAGCAACAAGGAAGGATGAATGTTTTAGGAGAGCACTGTATGTTGAGAATCTGGGATGACTCTGAGTAGCTCATAGCTTAGGGTTGTGAGTGTTTCTTTGGGATGAATTTCTCCAAGTCTCTCAAATGTTTGCTGCAGTAGCATTTACCATAGCACCCAGTATATGAAGGGCTCAAAGATATGTCTGTTGAATCAGTTGTTAACATGGGGGTGGAAATGGGTGCAAAATTGATAGGCAAATGATCAGATTCTTGGAGGTAATCTAAAACGAGCAAGTGTGCTGCATGGAAAGCTCTACCGAGTCACCAGTGTTTGGAGCAGGGAGAGAACTGATCAGATGAGGAAAGCACCAGGGAGGCTGACAACCGTGTGGTAGCGACAGGAACATAAACACTTGAGGCTGCTGGAAAGAAGACATGAGCTGGTTTGCAAACGTGGGTTGCTATGTGGTGTGCTGAAAACATCCTGGATTGCATCAACCACCGTGGGGGCAGAAGAGCCCTCGGTTCATCAAAGCAGTCTATGAGCAGTGCACGTAGACAGCTTCAAGGGCCTCTGAAGACTGTACTTGATCCCATACCCACTGAGCACACAAGGGTTCCTCTCTAAGCTCACTGAACGGTGCTGGCCTTATTTAAGTATGAGTCCTGAGAGGTAGTGTGATCGCCAAGTTCTAGAAGAGGTTTGCTTTATGCAAGCTAGCAGAAAGGATGCCTTTGTGTGATGTATCTGGGTGGTAACATTGGCAATTATTATTTTTATTTTTATTTTAGTTACCAGGGAGTAGAGTGATATCAAGACACCAGGATTGATGATCTAGCCTTAGGAGCCCTGGCTGAGGACTCCCAGATAGGATTGAGCAATGAACTTTATTGCACCATACTTTTAAGCCTATTGTGCCGCATCTTTGTAGAGCCCAGAAGTTTTGAGGATGAAGCATCAGTGGCTGTGAGCAGCCCCAACTCCTCTCTTAACTTCACCTCATCTACCCTGTTATTCCAGCTAACAATAAACACTGGTGGCAAAAATCTCAGAATGTGTCTTGCCCTTACTCTCTTTGCTTTAGTATGAATAAGGAACTGGGTCTGTGATCCCAGAAATTGAGAGGCAGAGGTGGGAAGATAGATCACAACTTCAGGGCCAGCAAAGACTCTATGGCAAGTTCAAGGCTAGCCTGAGCTACATAGTGAGATTCTGATTTAAAATTACAAACATACATACATACATACATACATACATATGTGTAGGACATCATAGGCATTTGTCTTTCACTGGACACACATGTTATAACTCTACTCCCTGTTAACTCATTAGAAGATGAGAATGATTGGTCATATGGAGAGCTGACATGCACAGCCCTCCACGGACACAAGAGGAATGTAGCCATGGGAGGGGTGTGTGTGGAGAAAAGCACCCTGCCAAATATGGTGAATGTGTTCACTGGAAAATTGTGGAACCTACATCCCTTCCCCAGCAGGAAAGGTAAACAAAAGATGGAGACAGATTGGATAAATATAGATGCATTATCTTACCCCAGACAGAACATCTCTTACTAACTTAGTTTTATTTTACAGTTTGGATCAAGAGGCAGATATCTGTGAAGGTAGAAATGTATTTGTGCAGCTTTTCAGTTTAAAACAAAAAAGTCTTCACACCATCTTCTATGTTAAATTCTTTAATTTTATAAGTTTATATGGTAAGTATCCAGGCCAGCATACATGCTATGAAGCTGTCCTGATGTAATCATGGCATATTTCTTCTTGGTCTGAAGTGATCTATTAAAAGAAGGTTTAGCATGTGAATTTTTATCTTTTTGGCTAATATTATTATAATTTTTAAATTATTTTTTGTTAGCGAGACCTTGCTATATAATGCTGTCTAGCCTTGAACTCAAGACTCCCTTGCTTCAGCTGCTCACAGGTTGTGAATGCGGTTGTGCATCATAAATGAACACTTTTAAATGAACTACTTAGGTCTGAATTGTAGCACCTGGGATCAAACCCATCAGGGTCATCCTGAAAGCCCTGACAACTGACAATATGAGTTTTAAATCAGCTCAGCACTGGCTCTGGAATCCCTGCTTGGGAATAAACAGGTAGACTTGGTATCTTCCTGTCCACATCTTTAAGCCCTTTTTGTTTCCTTGTGATCTGCCACCCTTATGCTGTCCCAGCTGCCCCAGAGAGGAAGCAGCTCTTCCAGGAAGATGCCTCTCAAGAAATCCCCAGAAGGACCCTGATTCCAGCAGAATTCACTGGCTTCATTCTCCTTCCTCAAGGCTTAGTGCTTTGATCCTTCGCTAAGCAACCTGGCAACCTGATGTGATACTGGGTACTCATGTGCTGCTCTCCCAGGTCATGCATGTGCCTCATGGGAACTCTCAACCCCAAAGAGTGACTCACTGGGGTGGGGTGCTTAGCATCCACCACTATGGGAAGGTATTTGCCTCAGAGGCTTCCAAATCAGAAGTCTCTGCCCCTTTGCAAAGAAACTGTAACAATGGAAAGTGTGATTGTCCTTTCTATTTTCTGTGTCTTTTATACCCACAGAGAGACTTTACCCATAGTCCTCCATTCTTAGAGTAAGGGTTGCCCCTTGCTTTTATGTCCATCTCCAAGTGGCTGATTTGGAAACCGACACTAGGCAAAGACAATTGCTTTACCCCAGGATAGAGTCGAATTAGGTTCTTCATGAGGTGGGGTCCCTGTCTATCCTATGCGCCCATTATCCATTCTGGTGTGTTGCCTCCCACCCCCTTGGGTTTCACATCCCCTCGGGTTTTATCAAAAGTATTTGCCTTGGATTGTAGCTAACAATTCTAGATTGTGGGAAGGAATTAAGTGGCTTATGTTGTATCTTGGCAATGGGACACTTGGAACTCAGAGTCGGCTCAGAACTCTCTGATTAATCTGGGAGAACGAGCTGCCTTCCCCATCGGGTATGCCTTCCGCCTTGGCAAGCTGATTCATGATGCCAGAACCTGATCTTCATAAAAAAAATTTTTTTTTGGTCTTTTTTCTGCCCTCTGTTGTTGTTTTCTTAGAAGATTGAACTAAGCACTCCAGTCATGGCAATTTTCCTGTATTGAATTAGGGGTGTGCTTTCATTCTCTCTCAGCTCCCTTTGATCTCCATGTTCTGACTGCCCTTGGGGTGAGGGCTGAGCAGCTGTGGCTCCCAGAGGCATGATTTCTGGGATGCTACCTGTTCCAGGGCTGCCTGGCCCACTCTTCTTGAGCATGGGACCCATACTTGAAAAAGATATAGTCTCCCTCTGTGGTAGCACACTATAAGTCTGGTTTAAGAAAAATAGTTATTTGGACTGCAGCTATATACAGTTATGGATAAATCTTTCCAGATGACATTAAAAAAAAATCAGAGTTAAAATAAATAGATTGAAACTCATGGGTCCTCACTGAGCATACTGGCTTATATAAGGATGCTATTTATGGACTCAGGATATTGCTGGTGTCATCTCTTCTACAAAAATGGCACTTTATTAGCTCATCTCTGCTATGAATTTGTTCTCTAAAGATCTTTGTACAGTCAGAATCAATAGGAAGGGCAGCACTCTCGAGAGCAGCACTGAGTCATGTCAGGAGGCAGTGACTGGCATAACTTCTGTTTGGTAAGTGATTTGGAGGATTGGAAAGCAGACACCAGGGCTTTATGAGAAGGTCATTGGTTTAAATCCAGCACAGCCAGTCATAGACAAATGTCATATCCACATGGCTTGAGTCCTTTGGTAATGTCTGCCACCTCTGGCCCTGGGAGACAAGCATGTATGGATACTGTGGTGTTGTACTGAGTTCAGGAGACACAGAAGGGCAGAGAGCAGCTTGGGTCTCAGAGCTTTGCCCTTTTTGTCTTCACATCTACAATCTGCCTTGAGACCCTACTGTGATCACTGGGTCAGACCATCACCACTTAGAGATGACGAAGAAGAAGTTTCATGGGAAAGACATAATCAGCCTGAGAAGATGAAATGCATATCTGGGTTCACGTGGCTGTGAGGTACAGATACAGTCAGATCCGCAGCTTTTGGATGCCTGTCCTGGCTCAGACACAACCCAAGTCAAGTGCAATGTTTTTTTTCCCACTCTGAACTTTTCAACTTATGAGCTGATCCAAACCTCTGACCCACTTATTCAGTGTTATTCCGAGGAATCTTTAAGTCTGGAGATGTATTGAGAATGCCTACCTACAGTGTCTTCTATATGTATGTGTTGCTATTTTTGGAATGTTTACAGATAGCCTTTTTAAAAATTAACTATGGACAAAATACATTATATTCTTTCATGAAAATGTCCTTATGGAATCCAGGACTGTGTATAATGGGTAAATGCCAAGAAAATAAAATATATGTTCTGGTGAGAGAAATCAGCCGGTAAAGTGCTTGCTGAGCATGCATGAGGATCTGGCTCAGATTTCCAGCACCCACATAAAAACCCAAATGTGGCAATATGCACCTGTAATCTCAATGGTGGGCAGGTGGACTCCGGGCCTTGCTGGCTGGCCCATCTAGCTCATAAGTGAGCTCTTGGTTCATGTCTACAAAAATAAGGCAGAGGGCTATTGAGTAAGACATGCAACATTGACCTCTGGCCTCTACACATACATGCACACACATGAACACATGAACATGCACACACATGCAGACAAGTTATAAATTTATTTAAAGACATGATAAAACAAAGCATCATCTGAGATTTGTATATCTATTAACCAGAATTCACACTGCTGCTACATATGTGTATGTGCTCATACCATCACTGCATAAGCATGTGCTTACACTGTTAGTGCAAATGAGTGTGTGGTCACACTGTTGCTGCTTATGGGTATGTATTTACCTTATTGATGCATGTAGGTATATGTTTACAGTGTTGCTGCAAATGGGTATGTGCTTATATCTATTTTTATTACAAAATTATCTTCTGTGAATAACACCATTGGGAGGTCCTACCCAGTATTCTAAAGTTCATGAAATTAGAAATTGGGCTTTTGCCACTTGCAAATAAAAATTTAGTTCTCTCTAATGGAGTCTCACTTGAGACACAAACTAATGTCAAGGGCACGCCTTATGTCCAGCAGTAGATGGCCAACACAAGACAAATTCAATGATATCTTTGGAGGATCTATGTCTCATAATGTTTTGTCAGGACATTTAATATTTTTTAGCCTTACAGATCCTTTCATACATTATGGCTCCTGGTTTTGTGTTTTTTATGGGTTCCTGGGTGTATGAATGTGTGTCTCTGTGTCTATATGTATTTCTTGTCTTTTTTTTCTTTGGTCCATTTGCTTCTGTTTGTTTTGTTCTGCTTTGCTTGGTTTTTATATTATTTTATTATTATTCTTTAGGTGACTGTTTGTTTTCTAAAGAGAGACAGAAAGGGTACAGGTTAGGATGGAGGGAGAAGTGGGGAGGACCTTGGAGGAGGGAGAATCATAACCAGAATATCTTGCATGAAAAATAAATCCTATTTTCAATAAAAGAAACATAGAGAAGAAAAATAGAAATCAAGTTTTTGGTTGACTGTTTATCCTTGTTACCTGAGTCATAAAAGGAAGTCTCTATTTCCACAAAAATCTCCCATTGTCCAACGATGACAGTTCAGCCACTTAGGCTTGGACAGTCAGTCAGAAGAGAAGATTGTGTATTCCTTTGTGAGTAGCTGGAAATGTGTGGGAGAAAGCAGATACCGGGCAAACCACAGCACTCTGAAATTCCCTCTTTGAGCATCCTACCTCTCAGCTTGGTTCACACAGGAAAGAAAGGGTGGACCCAGACAAGAGCAAACAGCCCCAGAATCAAACAAATGAATGGAAGATGAATGGGCAAAGAGCCAGAATGTGCGCATTCAAATGACCCAGTAGAGTCTCTTCCCCAGATTAAAGTTTGATAACTTGCCTTTGTTGGGTCCTCATGGGAAATGAAGAAAAGGCAGCAACTCTTGAATTCCGGGGACTGGATGGATGGAGATCTTTTAAAAGGGCACCAAATGTTTTGATGTTAGGAGCTCTAGGTGGCAATTTGGGCATGTTGTGTTAACAAAGATGGGAGAAAAGTGCTACACCCAGAAATCAGCTTAAAATTCCATTCAAGACACCTACACAGGAGCAGAAACATCAAGAAGGCTCATGTGTTCCTAGGTGTAGTGTTCCCTAAGACTGGTGAGAAAAAGTCGGGTGTTCTGACATTCCTGTCCCGGTGGATAGGTCTCTTTTAGATCCTGGAACATAAGTGGATAAGGGGAAATCCTGATCACTGATCCATGTCCTTGGATCAGAGGGCTACAAGGACCTGCCTACATGCAGCTCTCTACCTGAGTGTCACTCCAGTTCAATCCTGCCCCCACTGTAAGGTCAAGCTCCTTAACACAGGGTTTCACTGATCATTACCTGAAGCAAATCACGACAGGGTGGCTGCCTCTTCGGTCTTGATATAAATCTATGAAGTACAGGTAGCTAGGAGTCTCTTTGAGATGATTAGGCATAAGGAATTTGGGTTCCTTCCTTCCTTCCTTCCTTCCTTCCTTCCTTCCTTTCTTTCTTTCTTTCTTTCTTTCTTTCTTTCTTTCTTTCTTTCTTTCTTTCTTTCTTTCTTTGGAACACATTTCTTATTCTGTTGGTTTTTTTTTTCCCTCCAAGCAGATCTCTGTGTGCTCTGCTCACTGCTAACTCCCCAGCATCTATAAAACTGTCCAGCCCCAACACATAATTGGTATTCAGTCTATATTTGCTGTATTTGAAAAATGAATCCATCCCAGTCACACATGCCTTCCTATGGAGACAAGAGTAGAGTCTGGTATCTCTTGCCAGCTGAGCTGGCCTCTGGGGCATTCTCAACAACGAAGAACAGGTAATTGTTTGCCACCATTGCTTGCTGTATATGCCTATCTCTCATAAACATTGTCATTTAACCTCTTTTTTTTGCCAGGGATAAAATCAGGTAAGACAGATTAATTAAGCGAAGGCCAGTGATACTGTTTGTGGAACAGGGCTCTCTTGAACTCTCACATCTGGACTCATGTTCAGATCCAATCTAGAGGAATCTGGACTTGGTTTGCTACTGGAAACATTGCACAGAATTAAAATTTTGTGATTTATTTATGTATTTACTTATCTGCTATTTACAAATAGCAACAGTTGTAGTTTGCTTTTTCTGTGTCATGATTAAAACACTGACCAACAATAAATAAGGGAAGAAAGGTTTGACTTGCACTTAAGTTCAAAATCCTCTATTGAGGGAAACCAGGGCAGGAACTGAAACAGAAATCTTTTTTTTTAATTACTTATTTTCCTCAATTACATTTCCAATGCTACCCCAAAAGTCCCCCATACCCTCCCCCTCACTTCCCTACCCACTCATTCCCATTTTTTTTGGCCCTGGCGTTCCCCTGTACTGGGGCATATACAGTTTGCGTGTCCAATGGGCCTCTCTTTCCAGTGATGGCCGACTAGGCCATCTTTTGATACATATGCAGCTAGAGTCAAGAGCTCCGGGGTACTGGTTAGTTCATAATGTTGTTCCACCTATAGGGTTGCAGATTCCTTTAGCTCCTTGGGTACTTTCTCTAGCTCCTCCATTGGGAGCCCTGTGATCCATCCATTAGCTGACTGTGAGCATCCACTCTGTGTTTGCTAGGCCCCGGCATAGTCTCACAAGAGACAGCTACATCTGGGTCCTTTCGATAAAATCTTGCTAGTGTATGCAATGGCGTCAGCGTTTGGAAGCTGATTATGGGGTGGATCCCTGGATATGGCAGTCTCTGCATGGTCCACCCTTTCGTCTCAGCTCCAAACTTTGTCTCTGTAACTCCTTCCATGGGTGTTTTGTTCCCAATTCTAAGGAGGGGCATAGTGTCCATACTTCAGTCTTCATTCTTCTTGAGTGAAACAGAAATCTTGAAAGCAGTAGCTTACTCCCTGGCTTATGCTCAGCTAAGGGCCCCACATACACATACACCCCTTCTGCCTAGGCAGGGCACTCCCCACAGTGGACTGAGCCTCTCTGCATCAATTAGCAATCAAGAAAATGACCCCACAAATATGCCTGCACGACACTCTAGCCTCAGCACTTGCCTAATTGAGACCCCTCAGATAATTCTGGGCATTACTGAGAAGCTAATTTGAGGCTAATGCAATTAAAACCATCCCATCAATGAGTGATTTCATTTGTTGGTATTATGTTACCCTATTTTCCAAATTTATTATACCAAGAATGTGTTTCTCTAGCCATTAAAATATAGGCAAAATAATTCCCTCTTCTGAGAATTTCAAATGCAATATGGTATTTAGAAGTTATGGCCCGATTTCCCATGTTGATGACCTGAATCCAGCTGTACAAAGTGCCACTAATAAAACATGCCCTGTGAATGGACACAAGGCAGGTAACCATGGCAGCAGCTGGCCCTATACTCCTGTTAGCTTCCAGATTTGCCAGCATCCTTGGTCACACTGTACCTTCTGGTAAAGCAGAAATGGTATATTTTACAGGAGTTCCTAGCTATAAAGAAAATATTGGAGACTAAATAAGTGTGTGTATATATATAAACACACACAGATAAACAGATGGTGAGTGATAGAGACAGTAATGAGTAGACAGATAGTAGACAACAGCAGGTCAATTTTAGGTGGCAGAAGATATATGATTGATGGTTAAGTACAATTCCCAGGTATCATGGTATTGAAAGGTCTCTTCTCTTCTCTTCTCTTCTCTTCTCTTCTCTTCTCTTCTCTTCTCTTCTCTTCTCTTCTCTTCTCTTCTCTTCTCTTCTCTCTCTCTCTCTCTCTCTCTCTCTCTCTCTCTCTCTCTCTCTCTCTCTCTCTCTTCTGCCCTATGACTCTGTGTGGCTTTCCTATCTCAGGTTTCACTCACCTGGAAAGAAGGCAGGCTGCTCTTTTCTGGCATCTCTGTAAGATGGCAGGCTTCAGGCACAGTTACATCCAGTTCCTTTTATCCTGAGCCCGCCTGTGTCCCAGGGGACATGCACTATGTCACTGCTGCCTTTTAAGAAGGGGAGGCAGTTGTAAAACTGATATCCAAAATATCTCTGCCTTTGTTTGGCAGCTTATAAAAAAAAGATATTTTTGAGATCTCATGTGCATGTTAGGGAAATCCATATTAGATGGACTATATTGCTTAATTTTCTCTGCAGGACTTATCTCTTAACTTCTAAATATAAGAGAAGGCCCACTCAGGTTCTGCTTATTGGAAACCTGATAATCTCTCAACCCCTACAGAGGGAGAAAGCTCAGAAGGAAACCGATTAATTGTGTTTCTTGTTAAATATACTTATTCTCATTCTTTAGCTTACAAAATGATGATAAGTAGACTGAAATGTACAAACATTTTAGTAAGTTAAGGCCAGTGACAGCAGTGACTTCAGCTTGTTTTAGAATGGACACACACACACATCTCTATCTCTATCTCTATCTCTATCTCTATCTCTATCTCTATCTCTATCTCTATCATCTCTATCTCTATCTCTATCATCTCTATCTCTATCTCTATCTCTATCTCCATCTCCATCTCCATCTCCATCTCCATCTCCATCTCCATCTCCACCTATATCTACATCTATATCTATATCTATCTATATTCAACTTTTGTTACCTTGAAGATTTTTTAAATGTTTTGTCATTTGTGCTTATTCCTCTGAGTACAAACCCTTCCATTACAGCCCTATTGGTTAGGATGCCCTGTGTGACCTAAACCCAGCTACCTGGATTTTCTACCTGTAGGGGAATTTGGAAATACTGATTCAAGGCCTCTCAGAAGTTGCTATGGTACCTAGAAGTGGTTGGAGCAAAAGTGTTGGTGGCTAAGTCTATACGGGGACCATGTGTGGGATAATCCACTGTCACTGCATGGTCTGTCTCAGTTCCAATCTGTTTGCCCCCAAGATTTTATTTCTTCAACCCTTGCACTGATTGTGTCTTCTAAATCACATTTGTTTCTAATCCGTTTCTTTCTTTTAAACTTTGGAATGTGTTTTTTCTGTTTGCTGCCAACACCTGACAGGACAAACTATGAGCCTATGAGACGAGCAATATATATTGGATGTTTAAAAAAAAAACCAAGCAAACAAACCTGCTTTCAATGCTGGAGAGATGTGGAGGAGGCAGTCTGCTTGTTGTACAGGTTGAGGATCTGAGTGTGGCTCACAGTACCCCCTTAAAAATGTAGGCATAGTGCTGCATAGCTGCAATACCAGGGCCAGGGAAGTGGGAGGAGGGGTGTCTAGTGGAATTGGTGAGTTCAAGGTTCAATGAGAGACTGCCTCAAGGAAAAGGTAGAGGTAGTTGAAGACACCTGAGATGGAGTCCTGACCTCCCAAGGGGAGGCCTGCAGCCACAAACACATAAACACAGACACAGAACAAAGCCATACAACATAGAATTACATTTGTACTGGATCTTTGAAGGAGCCTTTGGGAGAAAAGATAAAGCTATGTTTCAGTTTTGTAGGGATATAAAGGAGAGAAGCAGAGATCTGTGGGGTGAATCTGCTGGGATGTTCAGGAAATGTCTTTTTAATGGTGCATCAATCCTGAGAGGGTAAAAGACAGGACAAACTATGAGCCTATGAGACGAGCTTTGAGCCAATGAACTGTCTCCATCTTGGCACTAGTTCCTTAAAGGAACAGGGAACAGAAGCTGCCTAGTGAGCTCAAAGGAGAGATCTCCAGTCTAACTGGTTGCACACTACTTCATATTCACCCATCTACGCTTATCCCACTACCTACCAGCCCAGCACAAACCTCCCATTCCTGGGAAATGCAATTAAGAGGGCGGAAGTTGGCCAACTCAGAGAAACACCTGGAGAGCAATGGCATCTTAGCATCTTTTTTTTTCTCCCCCAATTATGTTTTTGATTCTCACAGGGAGTGGAAATTCCATAGAGGGCCCAGCAGGTGATCACCTTTGGGCTATGGACAAAGACCACATGTTTGTGCCACTGGTTAAGCCACCTGTTTTTGTGTCTCAGCCAAACACAATAAGCTACCTATCTGAATAGAAGACACAATGAGTCATGAGCCCCAGAAACTCACTTTCGTGAGAAGGTGTGATCCATGCCTGTGCATATAATCTGGCCATGACCGCAAAATACCACTGCTGGCTTTCTGAGAGGTAATTCAACATCACGTCCCTCGGGGCTTGGGAGAATCTTCCCAAACTGCCAGCAGAAACCATAAACCATCAAGCATACAGTGCCACAGACACGGAGTGCCAGCATCTCCCACAACTAGAGACACCTAGCCACCTGCCGAGTCCCAGCTTCCTTCCTCCTTGCCTCTAGAACTTGGTCGTCAGCAGCTGTCAACTTCACCAAGTCGGTCTGATTAGAGCTGGGAACAAAAGATTTTTGTCTGAAACTAGAGATGTTTGAGATAGAGAAGTGGTGGCTGACAGGAAGTTTTCAGAACATACACTGGAACCTTTGCTTTCCCGTTCCACTGTGTATTCTGCTAACGGCTGGATCAGAGCTTTGATGTCAGGGTAGTCAGGAGTGGTTAAGCATACAATAGGGTGTTTGTTTAAGAAATTGGTTAGTTCCTCCACTCTCTGATAACTTTTCAGAACTTCCTACTACTTCATTGTCATTTTAAAATTTATAGAAAAGTTGCATGAATGGTACAAAGAACTCACATATCCTCTATAAGCTTACTGGCTAAAGTGAATGTTTCGTGTGAAATAATCTTTCTCCCTTCCCCATATGTGTGTATATATACAGATGCAAAGGTATTGTGTGGAGAGAAAAATCTGTAGATGGAGTGACAATCAGCCTAGGGACACTTTGGTATCAGAGACTTCCTTTTGAATTTAAAGCTCATTTTTTACGTGGGCAGTCTGGAGAGATTCTCAGTCACTGTGTATGTTTGCTGATACAGGAAACACCTCGGAATGGGGACATCAAGACCCATCCTTAGTGATAGAAAAGTTGGATTAAAGACCAAAGCCTTTCTTCCCAGTCCTCAAATTTGGATGTTTCCAGAACTTACTGTGTTGATCGCTGCAGCATTTTCGCTTGACTCCATAGGACCTGTTTCCTGAGAGGAACAGCTCGTGGAAGGCAGACACTCGACCTGATGTCAGCAAGAGCTTTCAGTAGGTCAGAATGAATTCTTCCTTTGATAGTGTGAGAAAAATAAAAGACGGGTAAGAACTGTGCCGGTTTGAGCCATGGAGTGGTTTTCTGAGTCTTCCCTGTGGTGGTCATGGTTAGAAAAGGCACTGTTTGCAGGACTGCCAGGCAGAATTTTTCTTCATTCACTGCTCTTTTCCTGTATGTGCTTTCTTAATAATTCAATTGGTTCTTTTGTGTGTGTGCATTTCTTTTTATCTCTCGGTTCACCTCTTTATCCTTCCTGGGTTCTCTTCCCATAGCCATCCTTCCTCCCTTTAGGAGTTTATTGTTGTGACTGTTTTCCCAGGTCTTTTAGCTTTCTGTCTTGGCTCTTCTTGTATCATTTTAAATGCATCTTCCAAACCTGTAGACAACAAAGTACACGCTTCTTTCTTTTGTTGGTTTTGTTTTTAGACAGTCTTGCTATGTAGCACTGGCTGGCTCGGAACTCACTATGAAGACCAGGCTGGACTTGAATTTGTGGGGATATTCCTGCATCTGCCTTTTTCAGCACTGGGGTTACAAGGTGACTACCACATCTGGCTCAAGCTGTACTTCTTTCTTCCCTATGACACTGAGACAGAAGATGAAAGAGTCAGCTCTGGGTTGGTTGGGACATCACTCAGCACCAGCTACTTTGACCCCATCTCTGAAAAGTTTGTTTCTGAATAGAGTTGCCTCTTTGGAGTACCTTCCTACATTATACCACAGTGACCTTCCCATCAATGTGCACACATGCATGTCTGGATGCACACATGCATGCATGCTTACTTTCATAGTCTTTTATCTGCACTTTGTCTTCAACGAATTTAATTGTGGGCCTTTAGGTATGCTCTGTCAACTGAGTAGGTTCTTGGTGAAACATAAATTACTGGATGGAGGCTTAAATTTACCAATCCAGATAAAACATACAGAATCATTGACATGTGAGCCTTTTAAATAGGAATTTGGAATAAACATGGTGCCTTAGGGAAAAGTTGGCACCACGATCAGCTAATTAAGGAGAAAGAAACGACGACACCTTTGGAAGGAATCTAAGCTGCCATATAATTCCACTTTATTCTTGGGAAACCATGATGACTCTGACATAGAAAGATCCAGATAAAACACGGGTTTCAAGACCTTTGGGAAGGGAGAAGCTAAATACTCTCCATCCCAGCTGTTATCGGTGGAAGGATCAGGACTTGATCCCAGTTCTTGCCAATTTGCAGTCCAGACATTTGGAAATTATTTTTCCCTGACAATTTTGCCTTAAAGTTACCACAAACATCTTTATTCTTAACCCTCACCCCACTTGATTGACATTGTTAGTAGTGCTGTTGATGATGGACTTTTTCTCCCCTTGTGGTAACTCATTCCATTTAGGCTTCCTACATCCTAAACTTTTAATGAAAGGAGAATAAAAACTTTATTTTGAAGTTGAGTAGAAGTTTGCTGGCCTGAAAATTATTAAGTGACTTGTCTCTTGCTTACATGATTGTCAATCATTTATATAAAGATAGTTGATAGCAGTGAGTTTTCTCCAGCGGATGTAAGTCTGCTATAATTTCAGCTCATTGCTCTATATGTGTATGCTTTTAAGGGTTTGGGCAAATCCAAGCAGACTGCAGCAAGCTGTATGTTGTCTCATTAAGTACTGCAACAATTTCAAGGGCATTAAGAAGCTATAAACCCAGGATTCAAAAACAGAACGTGAAGCGAAGAGGGAATTTGCTCGTATGGTGCAGAGGCCAAGTAAGGCTCATGACTCAGGCCTCCTTATCTGCTAGAAAGCTGATGCAGAGTAAATCAACTTCCTCTGACACTGGGAAGGAGAAATGGCTTTTTCAGAGGTGAGAAGTTTATTTTCACTCTCAGTTTTTCTTTGGACCAAGAGTTAGTCATGTTTGCTGTTAGAAGGCAAGAGGCATGGACCATGGCCACTAAACATGAGCATTTCCTATGCAAAGTTTGCTGGTTTAATCACATCCTTGATTTCATATTAAGAGTTAAATTTTCTCATGACTTGGTGTGTAGGGCTAGATAGCTACAAACACCTGATACCCATGAAAATGGGGGAAGGGGGAGATCTCTAGGAAAAACACAGATATCTGAGTGTTTAGCTTTCAAATGCAATGATTCTGGAAACTCTACAGGATTAGACCGATGTTCAAGTCCAAGGAAAATCTTTACACTGTTCTATTTATAAATGTGAAAAGAACCATATGAAATTGCCCCTTGTTTTTGTAGGTAAAAGTCATGGAATAGTGGCAACTTCTCACAGTTCAGTCTAAGATTATGTAATGCAATCTTAGCAGATTGGAATGGGAACATACATTTCTGGTGACCACAGCTCTGCCCCTGTGTTTGTTCCTTAAAAGTGACTTGAAACAAAACCTTGTATGAGGACCAGAAAGATAGCTCGGCAGGTAAGGCACCTGCCCTGTTGCCAAGTCCAAATTCAACCCCCCCACATCCTACACAGTTGAAGGAGATAACTGACTCTGTGAAACACACACACACACACACACACACACACACACACACACACACGCACGCACACACACACACTCGCACATGCACACCCACACACAAACTTGCACACACATGCACACACACTAAATTAGAATACAATAAAAATGTTTAAAGTAACAATGCATAAACAAATTGTACTGGCCTGTTCTTTTCATTCTTTAGGTCTGACCCCATAACTGTGATTTTTAGAAAATTTAACTGTTGTTCCCCTATTTATAGTGCTTTGAGGTTTTGTTTAGTTATTGTGCGGTAGGGTCTCACTTTGTAGCAGAGACTGTACTAGAACTTAGCACATAGCCCATACAGACTTAGAACCTGCAGCAAGCCTCCTGTCTTAGTCTTTAAAGTGTTGGGATTATAGGCATGCACCTCCACATCCCACCTGACTACATGTTTGTAGTCTCAGCAAAGCTCTATTTCTCCAGAGTGCTCTTCTGGTACAGCAGAGAGGCAATCCTCTCCTCCTGAGATGCTGGAGTTACTTAGTAGGTGGCCATCTCCACAGCCTCCATGTCTCATGCCCTCCTGTGACTCTGCTCTAAGAGTCACTGGATTGCACTCCGAGAATGCTTCAATGCTGCATGCTCATAGCGGGAGGGGCAGGCTGACAGCTGTTGTGGATGGTTTGTGAGGAGCCTGTATGGCCTTTCTATTACACAAAGGTGTTAACCAGTTATTGAGGGAAGTGACATAGAAACGAAGCCATTTCTATGAGAAGAGAAGTGATAAAGTAAAAGCTATAGTCTTGCCAACCTTGGATCATGTCAGAAACAAACCTCCTCTCTCTGGAGGGTAGAAACCAAAGCCCAAGGCTCTTCATGCAGCAATGGTTGCTGACATCACCCCAGCCTTCTGGATTAATGGCTTAAGGTGCTGGTTCCAGGAGCTCAGAACAGCCTCAAGAAAGCAGGTGAGTTACAGAGTGACACAGAAAACCGATTCAGTCCCTGGCTTTGCTGAAAAGTGCAAGTGTTTGGTAAGTCGAGTCTGGGCCTTGACTCAGGCATTGCAGTGCTTAGAATGCCAAATGTCAGAATGTGTCACTGGTCAGAATCCTCATCTGACCCAGCTCTTTCTATTGGTTGTGGACCTCTAAGCCTGCCCTCTATTAGTCAGTCAAAGACCTCCACATTCTACTCATGATCCATGTCCTGGAGATGTCCCAGTCACAGTGACGGTGTCAGGGCAGCTGCTGTTTACTTACTAAACTGGACTAGGCCTCTTCCATTACAGCAGAAACACAACACAGCATATCAAAGACATTAAAAAAGAGGCTGCAGGGTGTTTCCACGTGCTTCCTGGCTGCAGGGTGTCAGTCTCCACGTGTTCTCTGCACTACAGTCATGGGCATCTTGTTTTCATGAGATATCTAGGTTACATGAATAATACACTGGGAGATGTGGGTGACTTCTTACAAACATTATTTTTGGTAGTTCCAGAAACTGAACTCAGAAGAATATATAAGTTTTGAACACTTGATTGTGTTACCATGGGCAGGGGAGGCACCCTGTAGTCAATACCTGAGCACCTTCCCAAGAGAAATCAAGACTGGGATCTGTATGTTCTGGGCCAGTTCTGCTAAGCTCTTTAACCTTTTTGATACTGTCAATCAAAGATATTTTATATTCTTTTCCTTTTTCTATTTATCTGATTTGACTCCACTCCACTTTGTGGTGTTGGCTGGGTTTTTGGGTTGAGTCAAATTTTCCATACAACCCCAAACTCCTTTCTTCTCCCTTTGAGAATGTTCCTTAAATCAAGAGAGCCGAGGAGGGGCGTGTATTAACCTGCCTGAGAAGCAAGCCTGTGGCTTCTCCTTCGCCTCCTTCTTGCCCCTCTTTTAATAAAACTAATAACTAGAGCTTTCAGCTGGAATAATGGCGACGTTATAAGTGGGTGTGAAGACCCACGGAGCTACTTAATCCTGCTTGGGCTTACTTCTGGCTCCCTTGCCTAACACTCTTTAATTGATGGAGCAGGCATGCTGGTGTTTGGAGATGAACCCATACATGCCTGGATTTACAGGGCCGAGGCTGAGTCTAGACTTGTCAGCCAGCAGGACTGCAGGAGGGTCCCCTTCTGGTGGAGCTGGGATGAAGCTGCTGCTGTGCAGTTCCTTCGGGAAGAAAAATCAGTTTGTAAAGGGCAGTTCAGTCCGCTGAACCACAGCTCTGTGTCCTCGGATATGCCAGATGCAGAACCAATGTAATTATCTGGGTAAATCAAACCACAGATTGTTTCAAACGCTAAGGTCACTCTGAAAGATTATTGACAGAGAGCCCATGCATTTCCCTTTCTTGACATTAGTTTCCTGTTCCTTCAAACCACATTTCTGCCAGATATCCCTCCCTCCTTTTCCTAAAAGTGTGTGATCTACTGATTTCTTTCCTGGAGCCTTTTGGGGGTATGTGAATTGGTGACCTTGCTGCTAGTGTCTGAATGAATGTGATCTCCCATCAACACAGCCTGAAATGGGGGAGACTGACATACTACCTCTTAGATAGAGGGGAGGAGTGAGGGGAAGAAAACAAAAAGAGGAAGTGGAACTGATGTTGGTTGAGGAATTGTCTTGAACCAGACATCCCACTTGGTGTTGTTGTTTGTTGAGGAATTGCCATGAATCAGCCATTTTGCTTGGTGTTGTAGGAGCCTCATCTCTTAGTGACCACTGGAATGCCATCTCACCTCCAGTCTAGACTGAGGA
Source organism: Mus musculus (assembly GCF_000001635.26). Taxonomy (NCBI): domain Eukaryota; kingdom Metazoa; phylum Chordata; class Mammalia; order Rodentia; family Muridae; genus Mus; species Mus musculus. The sequence continues at coordinate 3,848,468 of NT_166305.2, forward strand.
GACACAGCTTCATGTTCTCGGTCCTCTCCCAGATGGAATTCTCTGGATCAAACTCAGTCTGGGAAAAAAAAAAAGAATATAAAACTACAGCAATTATGAACAAAACAAGTCCTTGCAGTACCTTTTATACATACCTAATGACCTTAATAGTTTATGAAGGCAGTGTATCACAGCATGAGGAGGAAGAAAGGCCTGAATTCAATTGAGAAGTTTGTGCTCATTAGCCATGCACATTACTCAACACTATGCTTCTGGTTCTGCATCAGCAGGATGGGTATGAGAGAGTAGGCTCTGGAAATTAGCACTGCGTGAGTGGTAGACATTTATTATGAACTATCGGGTCAGTGCACAAGCAGGCACCTGGAATACCATTCCTAGAATACAGAGCTGTGAGCAAGGTTATAAAACCAAAGACATTGTAGGCTAGGACAATTCATAGATGGAAAGGACAAAGATGTCCCAGACGTTCTTCAGTCTTAGATTCTTCCTTTCCGACCTACCTCACAACTAATAAGATGCCGAATGGCTACAGTTATGGAGTTTACTTACTTATCAACCTAAATAATATTTTGTTGTATCATTGTGCTTCATCACATTCTTATTACTGTGTCAAGATAGCTGACAAGAATCAACTGAAGGGGGTGGGAGTTTACTTTGGCTCTGGTTTAAAGGTGCAGTGCATCCTAGTGAGGAAGGCTGAGCTCTGGTTTGAGCTTTCTATCTATAAGTAATGTTCTTGGTATAGTGGTAAGTTCTTCAGATCTCAACCAGTTCTCTAATGGTGCCATTCCCTACTATCTCCAGCATCAGGGTCCACTTCTCTGGGATTGTATTTTTTCTGGTACAATTCTATGTCTCAGTACTGAAGTAATCATCTGAGAAGTCATGTGACATTTTGGCTTCATATAGTCTATTTGTTTTCATCTTCTATCCAAATGCCCTACATCTTCTAATCTTTGTCGATTCTTGACGGACTAAGTGGTAAGAACAAAACTGAGTCTGGGCAGAACCTGTGAGCATTGTGTGTGGGCAACTACCTGGACTAGGCAATGTAGTATGCACCACAAATGGGCAATAGCTCCCGTGTTCACAATTAAAACTCCATAACAGACTAGTGAGGGGATCTGAAGAGGGCATTCCTGTTGGCCTTAAGACAAATTGCCATGTTACACAGAGAGAGCTGTGTGGTGCCTCTAGCATCTGAGAGTAACCCTGAATGCCAGCAAGCTGAAAACTGGGGATCTTAGACCTTCAAGGAACTGATTCCTACCAACAATTAGTGAGGCCAGAAGAGTATGCAGAGTCTCAGATGACACCACAGTTTCAGCTGATAGCCCATTCCAGACTGTTCAGACTATGAGCAGAAGATCCAGTCGAAATGTCATAGCTCATGACCCAACAAAACTGCTAAATAAATGGCTTGATTATTTCAAACTCAGTACAATTTGTGGTAATAGTTGTAGAAAATTCAGACTACATAACAGAACTGTCCCATTCTGGAGGTTTCTTACTAGAAGAGTTTTGTTTACTGACTCAATTTCATTATCCATTATTCTATTTTGGTTGTTTCCTGTTGTTTCATGACTCATGGGTAGGTTGTGTACAAGGCCAAGTCTAGAACCAGATTTTAAAGAACCATCGGTAAATCCTCTTAAATGCTTCCTCAAGTGGAAGAAGATGAAGCACCTCATAGCAGAAGACTGTATAGCAGAAGACTGTATAGCAGAAAACTGTATAGGAAAAGGAAGCACAGGTCAGTGGCCTTCAGTCAACAGAGAAGCACAATCGAGGAGGTAAACGGGTGAGAATCAAGTCCAGCAGCAGGCTCAGCCTCTGCTCCACTGTTCCCGTGGCGGGTCGAGCTTTGAAGCTGTTCCTTGGAGGCTTTTGTAGTAGAAACTTGGTTCCCCGTGGTAACTGGGCAATCAATGGACACCAACTTTGAAGCAATGACTATTCCAAAGAAGCTGTCGTTCTGTTGGAACACAGTTGGTTAGTTGCTTTGAGAGACAGTTGTCATCAAAAGAGCAAGAGTGGCCCCCAAACCTCTGCCTTCCTGCCTTATTTTGTGTTAACTTCTGCATATACAGCTGTTACTACAATCATATGATAGGAGACAGATGAGTCTGGGACTTCAACAATGTATCTGACAAAAGAAACTTAAGAAAACAGGGAGTAATTCTAGATCATGGTTTTTAGTCCATCATTTAGGCCAGGAAGGAAGCAGAGAGGATCACACCAGGCTGTGTAACCCCTGACTGTGGGCTCTGTGGAGTGTCATGTCCCTCCCATCCTGTCTGTGAGCTTCAAGAGGTGTCTGTCCCTCCCCACTGGTTTGTCCTTTCGGTCTTTTATTTCTTTGGAAGTGGATTCTGGTCATTCCACCAGTGCTCCACTCACTCTTCTGTGCCATGTCCCCCACACCTCCCCCTGCCCCCACTCCTTCTCCAGGTATCCTTTACTCCTTTTGTGGGTTTTCGAAGCTCTTAATTTTATTGTTTGTTTACTTACTCTGACTGTCCCCCTAGCTAGGCCACACAGAGTCAGCTCTAGTCCCCACCACCTTACCTGAGCATCTTACCAGCTTTTCTTCACCTGGTGTCTTCGATAGCAGACTACACATATGGATAAAGGTGTGCTTAGCTCTAGCTGCTTTGCCATGGGCTCCTGGGTTTCAGTGGATCTATGGTATAGATGTGTCTTACCAAGGTTTCCAAAATAATTGCTCTTTCTTGTTACATTCCATCAGCATACCTTCAGAAGAATTTTCTCTGTGGAATATAGAGGGACTAAGTTCCTACAGACCAAGTTATGAGCAATTTTAAGTGGTGAAACAGAACTTAAAAGGATTTTTCAAGTTAGAAACACAAAGGTTCGAGTGTCCTTACAAGCAAACTACATGACAGTGATGATAACAAAGATTTCCTCGCACCAGTGATTGTACCCAAGGGCTGGCAAGATAGTTCAGCTGTTGAAGGCTCCAGCTACTAAGCCTAAGGATTTGCATTCAGTCCCTGAAACCCACACAAGGGAGAGAGACCCATCTCTTAACCATTGTTGTCTGACCTTCATATGAGGGCTGTGGCATGAACAAGCCCCTCTTTACCCACATTGGATAAAATAAAATTGAGAAAATGTATTGACTTGTCCAACAAAGAAAACATAACTGCAACAACCCCAACTTGGGTCACCAACATGTGACACTATGATGACAAACTTTCTTTTTTCATAACTCACCTGTCTCGTGCTCAGGGTGAGGTGCTGAAGAAGAACACATTAGGATTTACCAACTGGTATCACCCAATCTCTTGATGGTGGTGTGAGTCTCCACCCCTCTCCCCAAATGGAGCACATCTCTGGAGGACATGATAAGTCTTTCCATTTGACCTTCATTCCCATGGCCATGCCTGTTTCATAGATGAGAAAGCTAATATGAAGGCTCAGCTATGTCAAATATATATGTGGCAACTACATTTGCTGAATTAAAAAAAAATAAATATGAGATCATGTAGGCCCTGTGGTGGTACACATGGAGGCAACCTCAGCCAAAGTGACAGATCTTTGACTTTACCAGCTGTTGTTCAGAATGGAGAACCACACTGATGGTTGTCTTTGTCTTGTGAACAGTCCATAGAAAAGCTCTGGGCAAGCATTTAATAATTTCTCCTAAATCTTATTTTGAGTGCTCAGTTCCTCTGATAGAAAGGTGAAGTCTTTTTTTCTTTTTCTTTTCCTGGTTTCCAGACTATAATCCAGGGAGCAAGAATTTCACAACTATGCTTTTTGAAGAAGAAAAATTAAAACACAAAGCTGAGGTTGTATTTCAGTTGGCAAAGTGTTTGTCTACATCCACAAAGCCCCATGTTTGTTCTCAGCATAACAGCAGGGCTTAGTGGCACACATCTATAATCTCAGGGCTTGGGGGGAAGAAGCAAGAATCTCTGGTTCAAGATCATCCTTGACCACAGAGCAAATTGAAAGCCTGCTTCAGATATATGATACTTTGGCTCAGAAACATGAAGTGAAAATAAAACTTTCAGTGTATATGAAGTGGAATGTTGAGCAGCTGCCTTTGTCTGATGTCTTCACACCTATCCCAGTGTTTCTATGTGTCTCAACCAAGGCAAGTTTCTTTTTCAAGGTATAGTGAACAGTCATGAAAGTCTGAACTCTTCAACGTACACTACCTACTCCTAGCCCTCCACATTGTGTAGCACAGGCTTTCCTGCTTCCTTTCCTCTGTGATGTGTGTATCATATCACCCCTTTACTATCACACTCTTTAGTTGATGCTGGAAAATTAAACCCACAAGGATCAATTGGATAATTTTTTTTTTACATAAACATATGGAAGTATTCAGAAGGAAAAAGAGGAGCAATGGCTCAAAACCACAGAAGTGTGTATGCCATTTTAACAGAGATAGCCTGGCAACAGTAGGGGACATGCTTAGGTTTCTAGGGACATTAATTTGCAAATGGTAAATATATAAGGGCTGTGGATAATTGAGTCTCTTGGTAAGATGTCGATATTCACTCAAGCCAGTGTCTTCTTTAGTAAGCCATCCCTATCTTTCTGGTGTGGAGGGGAATCTCCATCACAGACAGAAATCTGTGCCATTTTCAGGCTGAAAGTGGGAAGCTAAGAGCTTCATCTGAATCTGTTGTTTGTCCAGCTGACCAGATTAGAATAATTCTTGTGCTAAAGTAATATATGGGTTGGCGAACTATGATCCCCTTGAGTGGGGTCCATTTTCTCCTAATCCACAAAGGTCAATGGGAAACAGTGCGGTAAGATTCTCACTAGATGGCAAAGGAACATCACTCATATTAAAATGCCTTATTAAAGCACACATTAGACTTTATTTTGATAGGCTATGCGCTCCTTAAGATCGAGGAAATATCCTTTCTTCCTAGTGCCTTATAATTTTGGCACACTAATTAAATCATATTTGAATTCATGGCATGGATGTGTGAGTGGGATGTAAACTAATGTTGTTATCAGTGACAAGCCTGTTTCATTGCGAAATTATGCTGATCATCCTGGGTAGATATTGACCAGCAGCTACTTCTAACTTGTAAAGGCTTTTTTTCTTTTGGTAGTTAACCAAAGTAAGGCTCCGTGGGGAGAAAGAAAAGAAAATCTGGAGACACAGGCATTGATTATGTGAAGAGTTGTCAGAGTATTGTAACAGGAAGCCTGACATCCCTGGCCTTTGGAGAACAGGCCTCAAAGTCAACATTAATAATTTTAATGATTACTTGTTTGAAGTCTGAGCTTCTAGGAATGATTCACCCCAGGCACGTTTAAATGTATTAACGTTTTTCTTTGCTTCTGGCAATTTATTTTTTGAAACATTTTTCTTAAGATTCAGCTGGGAAGCTGGGAGGTAAGAGCACAGCTGGTCAGAGCTGTGATATCAAAGGGGAATGGTGTCAATAGGCCCTTCTGCTGTGTGTGCTGATTCCCACCCTTCCTAATGCCTTCTCCTAGAGTGGATCCATCTCTAATATAGGAAAAAAAAAAAACAAAACTCCAAAGTGTCTGAGTTCAAAGAGAAGGGGGGAAGAAAGATAGCCTGGGATACATAGATCCACAAGCAACACAACTGGGTATAACTTCAAAATGCTGGTTGACCAGTTGGCAGAAGCTGCTGCTGTCACAAAATGGATCTACATTCCTGCCCTACACTGTTCTTAGAGTCAATTCTAGTTTCTCCTTCTTTTACTCCTCTCTGCTTCTCAATATTCTATTTTAAGCTTCCTTGACAACAGGGAACAATCATTTAACCTTATGCTCTTATATAAACACAATTTTTCAGGCTCCATTTTCATGTTAAATTGTTAATACAATATACACACATGCACTTCTTAAAGGTAAGCATTCAGGGATGGAAGGGTGCTAAAAGCTTGTAGCATTCTTGCAGAGGACCCAAGTTTGGTTCCCAGCAACCACATGGGAGCTTACAATTGTCTGTGACTCCAGCTCTAGGGGAATCCTTTGCCTCTGGCCCCCAGGAGCAACCACATTCACATGCAACTGCCTCCCACACCTACCAAACACTTAATCAACAAAATAAAATTACATCTTTAAAGGGAAAGCATTATAGATAACTATGCAATACAAGATATTCTTTTCCAGGCAGAGGGAGGGTATAGGGGACTTTCGGGATAGCATTTGAAATGTAAATGAAGAAAATATCCAATAAAAAATTGAAAAAAAATATTCTTTTCCTCACTTTCTTAGCTCCTCCCACCATGCCCTTGTCCCACCTCTTCAATCTTCAACATCTTTATAATTTCTACAATATCTTTGGTGTTGATTTAAATGAAAAAAAAAAACCATCTCATACTATCTCCCAATCATCTTTTCAGGCTCTCATTTTTATGGTTATATTACCACTTTTGACAATAAATACTGGTTAAGTGGATGAGTATACTACCCCTGTCCCACCCGACCAACAGTGACAGCCTGGTTTCTAAACCACTGGAAGCCAGTCTTTCCTTTGCCCAAAAGGAGTTTCCGGGCTGAGCAACTAGGATTCTTATTGGTAACCACCCCTCATGCCCCAGAGTTGTATGTTTGTGTCCTCAAAAGCCTCTGAGCTTTAACAGGTCTCAGAGACATTAGCTGAAGGAGTCCCAGTGCAGGAGCTTCGCAACATTGAAGCTCACACTAAGTTCTCCTGTGAGGTGGGCCCTGCAGGGCCTTGGTGATCTGCAGTTTGGGACTGAGCAGGACTAAGAAAATGGAGCTCACGTGCAGTTGCCCTGGGTCATCGGCTGTTTTTATTATGTCTGCCTTCTGAGCCTTTCTCTTTGGCTGTTGTTGGACATATCAAAACAAAATATCTCCAGGAAAAAAAAATCAAAGAACCTAAAATTAACATGTTATTTCAGTTTTCTTCTAAGCCAGCTAAAGCACATCTTTCTCTGACTAATGTCTGATAATGTGAGCCTCCAGGCCAGCCCCTCAGCCTGCTGGTTTAGGGTTCCTGCCCACTTCTCCTTTCTCCTCTTTTCATCTTTGCCTCTGATGCAATCAGCAGGCTGGCCTTAGACTCACCTCAGTTTTGCTTTAGTTTTCAAGAGGAGGGAAAAACCCTCTTAGTTTTTTCAAGGAGATTGAGATTGAGTTCCTCCTCACCTCTTTTAGAACAGACTCCCTCAGTCTCAAAGTTTGGTCAGTTTCTATTTAAATCTTGGTGTTGAGAGGTCACAGAAAAGGAAACTCTCTTTAGCTGCCTACCTGTAATGTTCTCTAGCTCTCAGTGAGGTGCCCCAGGAAAACACTCAGCTCAGAATTGAATGCCCTCCTCTGAATCCTTAGAGGGTCCGATTTACTTGATATGTGTGTGACAAGCAAGTTGTTTCAGCTCTTTTGGGCCAAATTACCTCAGTTCAAAAGCGAAGACACTCACATGCTGTTTGCATCATAGGGATGTTGGCTCACATGCTGTTTGGATGATGGGGATGTTTGCTTGATGCACAATAGGTGTTGATTGTTATAACTCATCTCAAGCTCAACATGTTCAATTTTTTGATCATGGCTCCTAATCCTCCTTTGTCTCTGGTCTCTCCAAGCCAAGATTATGGCAAAACCCATCTTCTACTCTCTGCCATCCTTGACAACTCTTTTCCTCTTACTCCAAATGCAGTGCCCCTCTGCCTCTGCCTTCCTCCCTGCACTTTTCTCATCGCTGTGAGCAAATGCTTGAAATTTTAAGGGAGAAGGGGTTTTTTGGTTCACAATGAGGAAGGATAAAAATCTGCTGTGGAAAAGGCATGGCAGCTAGAGGGTGAGCTGGCCAGAGGGAATCACATTGCATCCGTAGTGAGAAAGCAGAGAGCAATGAATGCTGGTGCTCGGCTTATTTTCTACTTCGTATTCGGTCTGGAACCCCAGTCCATGAACAGTCAGTCCCACACAGTAAGTGTGAGTCTTTGGAGGTTTATCTCCCTGGTGATTCTAGGTCCTGTCAGGTTGATAGTATTGGTACCACACAGTTTCTTCAGAACTGGTCCCCATGCTCACCCTCATTTCATTAGAGCCAAGTCTTAACACTTCAGTCAGAAAAAAAATCACTTGAAAAGAAGTTCAGACATTGCTCTTCCTTGAAATTCCAGATGTTGCCTCTTAACAGAGCTCACTGCTGGATGGCCCACACTGGAGTTTTTGCAAAGCCTTCTCTCCCTATTGGTTGGTACATGTAACTCATCCCCTTCACCCCAAATTCCTCTGGAATCTGCTGTGAGTTGTCTCTACTATGTGCCTACTTAAAATCTGATGTTTGGCATTTTGGGGCCCTCTTGGATTCTGTGTCACTGCAGAGGCCAGAAAGTCACACTGATTGGTGAGTGTGCGTGCTCTGTCTCCGTAAGATTTGAGTGCTGAATGTGTTTGCAGCTTCCTAAAAAAAAAGACTTTGCTCTGTCTTTGATTGCCTCTCCAACTCTTCCCAGACCCATTAATGCCTTGTAAGCTGAGCATGTCTGCTAGCAGTTCCTCAGGCAGGCTAAGTATGCCTCTGCCTTAATCCTTCACACACCCTGTACTAGACACACACCTTGGCAGTTGTCTGCTCAAGCAACAGCTTCACAGCAGAAGGAAAGCTCCCAGCCTTCTCAACTGGTTTTGCATTTCATTAACTGCTGGTCACTACCGTTCTCTCCAGCACATCTGCTCCCTCTGGCGTGCTGTGCTCTAACTGGACGGTGTTCTATCATCTGTCTCCTTTTCCATCCAACTTGAATTCAAGTCCTCAGAGAACAGGGCTTTGCGTGATTGGTTTTATACTTCACCTCTGTTGTCTGCAACTGTGTTTGACACACATTGAGTCTTCTGGATGTGTTTATTTTCTGATAGACAAACTACTCAGTTCCCCCTTTGAACAATCTAAGAACTGACACATCTTCAAAAGAGTCATTAAAATAACTTGCAGGGTATTAAACCCCTAACAGTGAACAGTGATCAGATGTTTTCTCTTGTTAAAGAATATTTGTATCCCACATTACCCCCAACACACACACTACTGTGCATAATACCCTGCATGCTTAAGACAAAGCATTAGATTGCCTATCTTGGCTTCCTGGGTGCCTCAGCTCTGAGGGGTTGGGAACAGTCCATGCCCTGAATGGACCAGAACGGACAAGTTTTCTGGGTTGTTAGTCATGGCAAGTGTACAGCACATTCTCATTGGCCATTATGTGCATGTCACATACATGAGCAGTCAGTGTTAATAGTTGTTCATGTTCTTGTCTGTGTATCAATAAGCCCTATGATAGAGGCCACACAGAAAGGAGGGAGAGGAGACACTTGCCTTGCATCCGGCACCTGAGAGTAAACGTCACATTTGTTTCATGAGATTTGGGGGTCTTGGGGATGGCAATGAAGACATTCAGAGCTTTGGGGAGAGAGCTTCTAGGCCTGCTGACTAGCTTTTGTGACTTTGATGTGAAGTACTCCCCAGGTGGTGATGATGTTTTGAAAGCGCATAGAACCTTTAGGAAGTGGGACCTTGACAGAAGAAGTGAGTCACTGGGGGCGGGTCTTAAGAATTTTCAGTTCTTCCTACTTCCTGTCATTTTTCTGTGACCAGTGTTCTCAGACTTTGCCAGCCAAGCCTTTTCCCAGTGATGAACTGGATCCACTCAAACTGTAGGTCAAAACTAAACTCTTCTCCTTTAAATTGCTTTTGTCAGGTACTTGGTCATAGCCAGGAAGAAAAGAAATAAATCCATCCTCCATCCAGTGGTTTCCATTGGCTCCATTGTCCAATTCCCTAAGGCAACTGAATAAACAAATGCCCAGAGGGAAGTGTGTTGTGTTGAGTCTACATTGTAAGTGTTGCCTCAAGCTAAACCCACTGAGGTCTGTGAAGACAGGGGTTATCCCACTGATGTTACCATTCTGCTCCAGCACTGAACACTCCAGGGATGTGTGGAGGGATGCTCCACATATCGCTCTATTCACAAGATAAGCTCTACAAGGATGGGGGTGCTTGAGTTTGTACAATGATGCTTTAAGTTAGTGGAAAATCATTTTGGGGAGATCTCAGTTTCCATGTAATAAAAATATTTCTCTCTAGTATTTTGTACCAATGGCTGAAACAAATAATACAAGCATACTTTCTATAGCTGCTTCTTTCTTCTTTTCCTCTTCTCCTTCTCATCCTCTTTCTTCTTCCACTTCCTTTTCATTCTTCTTCATCATCCTTCTCTTCTTCTTTCCTTTCTTCCTTCCTTCCTCTTCTTCCCCTCCTCCTTCATGCCTCAAATGCTGAACCTACATACTCCTCTTATATCATGTGATCACACATGTGACCACACATGTTTATGTTTCCTATATCCATGTGGCTCACTGTCACTCTTAGGAAAGAAAGAAAGCTTCAGACCTCAGATGGCTTCTCCATGGTCAGCGTGACAATTACCCTGAACATATAGAATATCATTGTGATGATTGCACTGTGCATATATGGACTATCAGACACTTCCAGGGTGCTCTTGAATTTGCCTTCCATAATGATTCCTCCATCTGGGGTTATTTCCGTTCTGTACCACAAATGTATCAAGAGGGTTGAAGCAAAGTAATGAAAGATGGCACCACCCAGATACCAACAAGTCAAGTGAAGTCAGCTGCATGGCCACCCCATGATTCCCATGGGGATGGCTGAGGGGGCACGGACAGAAATAAAAACAAGATTTTGCAGACCCACACATAGAAGAAAAACAATACTTTCACCGGATTTAGCCTCTTCTCTCTGTCATAGAAAATTATAATAAGTACAGGAGAATTGCATTCAATTTTGGTCAAGTATTATTCTTGGAATATGCGTTAGTCAGTTTGGCCTCATTAGAAGGGCTCTTGGTGAGCAATAGGGCTGTGGTTCATGAAGCACACTGACTCTTGAGAGGGTGTGATGTGTGCTTAATGAGCTTATTTCGTGTCTGATATCACTTACATCTCAAACTGGGACTCAAAACTGGGTCTAAATTCAAACTTTATATGACACGAGATAAAATAAAACACGTTCATATATCAACATGTAACAATGCAGTCCCAGTCGCCACAGCCCATTAATTGTGAGCATGCTTCCCCTGGGCTCCTCCCACCCTCAAGATCACATATTCCATTATGTCTCAAGCACATTGAAATCACAAGGCAGTTCACATTGAAGTACTTGGTTGTTTGGCTTGCCTGTTTATAACCTTTATTTTGAAAACAACAATTGTGGTTTGGCTTTAGCATAGGGCTCAGTTTAACACTGGGAAAGGACTGGGATTCTTTTTCTAGAGCTTTTTAAATCATTTTCAGCTATCTCATCTGATTTGCCACCATCCCACCAATACAAGTTGGTGTAGCCCATACAACCAACATGCCTCACTGATGAGGAAAATAATCGTAGCACAGGTTAGCATGCTCAAGCCTGTGGCAAGGTATGAGGTGGGGAGGTTGAACTAAAACTGGGCTAAGGAGTAGATTAGAGTAGAGAGGTAACATTACCCTGCTGTGAAAACTTAAGTTATAATCTATATAGCAATACTTACTGTTGACTCAGAAACCCAGTCACCCAGAGCTTTATAAATGTTCGGAAGACATTGGATCAATTTACCCCAAATAGGTGTTCTGGGCCAAGTAGAGCCTCACATAAGAACAAAGGTTTTTTTCAGCTGATTTGGGCAACCCGTGAAAGCATTGCTAATGTTTTTGAAATATAAGTATATCATTTTCCCACTTCCTATTTCTTGTTCCAGTGCCTCCCATGTGCCATCTCCAAATATTCTACTCTTGGATTCATGGCCTTTCTCTGTCTCTGTCTCTGTCTCTGTCTCTGTCTCTGTCTCTGTCTCTGTCTCTGTCTCTGTCTCTGTCTCTCTCTCTCTCACACACACATCTAAACATATAAATATAACTTGCTAAGTCTGTTTTATGTTACTTGTATATAAGTCACTTCAGGGCTGACCACTCGGTATTGGATAGACATTTAGGACTTTATCACTGGGGAAGAACAATTCTCCTGCTCTCAGCATCTTTAATTGCCTACAGTTCTTTGTCTAGTAGTGGGTCCCCATGAGGTTCCTCCCATTCCTTTTTTATGTGTCTGCTGGTGTTGGCATGGTTCAGATCTTGTTTAGGAAGCCATCATACATTGTTGACATACCATGGCTGAAGCTTCCCTGTAATTTCTCAGAGACAGTCTCACAGAAGATTTCCTGGTTCATTGAGCCAATATTCAAGAGTATATTGTTACCATAGAGACAAAGCTACGTGGATGTTAGCTGGCACCAAACTATTCGTTCAGGTTTGTGAGGACCCAACTGCAGCGTCCAACTGGGGCTCTGGTTTTGTAGATTCTAGGAGGTAGAGTGAGGCACATTGGAGCCTTTGACAGGATCCACAAAGCAAGTGTGGACTCTCTAAGAACTTTTGGATCCCTTGGAGGCATCAGAGTTGGGTCCTGGTGTCATCCCTCGTAGCCCTGCTGTGGTTCCAGCCCACGTGGTTCTGCTGTTGTCCCACGTGGTCTTTCTCTCAGTGCTCTAGTAATCTGACTTCTGTTTCAACCCAGGAAGTGCTCAGTTATTTAGCGCTCAGGAGGAACAGGAAAACCTGTAACTTCCTAGACTTCATATATTTAGATGCAAACTAGATTTTAGGCTGGTTTCTACTGCTTCGGATCTGCGTCACCAGGCTTTATTTTTCCATCAAATGATTTCCCTTTAATTCTCAGGCACTCTTCTCAAGAAGCCGCTCCCAGCCTGGATGTCATGCTATTTGATTTCATGCATGGCTTTGAGGTGCTCTCACCTGACTGGGTGGTGACCCCTCTGGGCTGGGCTGTTGGCAGGGCATTAGAAACGTGATCTACAGCTACAGTGCTAGAGGTCGGTTATATCCAGGTTAGAGATATCTAGTCATTAAAAGAAATTATCTCACAACATTTATCGAATTGCCTTCTTGGAAGACCGCTCTTTCCTTGTTTAGTTTTTTGTAGTTCACTTCTTGGTTTTTCTGGACACAAAAAAATAATGCTGCAGTTAGGTTGCTCAGCCAGCCAAAAATCTGCACTTAATTGGGCACATAAAAAATAGACAGGAAGTCTGTTTCCTCACAGAGATACTGTGGTTTACAGACTCTGACTTCGTCCCGCACAGCCAGGCATTATTGTATTTTCGATACGGTCCCGGTTTTAAGATGTCCCTCACAAGAACAGTTGATGGGCCACTCAGCTGGAGTCAGCTCAGATAGAGATTCTTAATGAACTTGTATTAGCTTAGCCTGGGGTTGCTTTTGAATCTGTCCTAATATTCTTGACCTTTCTAGATACATGTGCAACAGAAGATTTAGTATTTATGGCATGCCCTGAAAAAGATACACACACTCTTCAGAGAAGCCTGCTGTACCACGCATCCAGCTGTGTGGAGTCTCTGAAGTTTTGGGGGCAAATATTCATGCTGCCTGTGTGACTTCTGTACACACCCATTCTCCTCTCCTTTTGGGACCCCACGGTTTCCTGACGGCTCTCCAGTTACAAAGGCTAAGGAGGTTCTTGTCTGCAGATTAGGAACTTCCCCAACTGTCTCCCCACCATTTAAATCCATCTTTGTGTGCTTTCTCCTTGAGATAATGCTCTCCATTCTTGAGTAATAATAATTAAGAATTTAAGACTATAAGCATAGACGTTTGGAGTCAAGCTTCCTTTCCATAGATGAGGGAAGTAAGATGGAAGAGTTTGGTAATTATCCCTGTCTCTCCTACCTCAGGGACAGAGGACTTTAGGTGCAGAGACACAAGGGAAGCCGGGTTCTTCTCTTTCTTTGTGAATAGCGAAACTCTAAGATCTGTTTTCCTGCCCCATGGATGGGTGTGTGAAACAGGGTGCCTACGGCTGTCTCTCAGTCTCTTTATAGTTACCTGTCTTGTGCCTGGGGTGTGTGAGAAGCTGTCTCTCATTTTTTTATTTTTTATTTTTTTAGCAATCTAGCATCACAAAGTCATGGTGGACCTAAGCAGGGGCCGAATCCCACTCAGAAGTTGAGTGAGAGAGCTATGCAATTGCTAAACTGGAAGTAACCAAGCCTTTGCCTAACACCCAGCATTACAGAAATGCATTGTTAGGTACAGGTATGCCTAGCCTCCGGCTGGAATTCTCTACCACTCTGGGCAAATCGGCTCATGCGGGGGAGATGCACCACACTATATAGCACACTACAGCCTTTGCTCAGCCTTTGGTCTGGAACTGGAGTTTGACAGAGTTTCTGTCTGCAGTGACCAGCCGGCCCAGGTTCTGTGTTGGGAACTTGATCAATGGGAATCAGAGGCTTTGGTTCAGCCTCAGTTCCTCTAACTGGTCTCTGATTATTTGGCGCTGTCTTCAAAGGAGTAAACCTAACAGGAAGCAAATGATCTCTAGTTTTATTTGGAGAGCAGACCCACTTCAATTATTATACAGGAGACTTTGGGGGGGAAGTGAGTATCTCAGACACTCCAGCTGGTTTGGGCGGGGACTAGGGTGCACACTCTTACTTCTGCAGGGATGACTGTTGCAGATTTTCTTCACAATGGCTTGGTACCAACCACTGCACACAGAGAAGTTATGGCAACATTGAAGGTTTACTGTCAAGGCCTTTCTGTATCAGGGCTCTTCTGGAATCTTCCTCATTTCATCTACCAACTCACTGCCCTGTAGGCTTTATGAATCTTATCTATGGATGAAGGGAGGAATAGACAAAGCAGGGATACATAGTGGTTATGGTTGCAGGCTCTGCAGCTAGGCTGCCTGATCCTATTATATACTAGCTGTACCAAACTAGGCAAGTTCATTAAATTTCCTATCCCCCAGTTCTTCATCTGTAAAATGGGGGCACTGCCGAATTATTGTTAGTAGATGTGAAGTTCTGAGAGTGATGTCTGGCATGTTTTTAGTTAGCTAATATTAGTATTTAATAATATTAACTAATACTGTTAGTAGTGGTGATAGAAAGGCAAATGAAACTGGAGAGAAAGTTTCTCCAGTAAAATATTTGCCACAAAAGTCTGAGAACCTGAGTTCAATACTCAACCCCCACATAAAAAGCTAGGCTTGGCAGTAGTGCTGTAACCCCAGCACCGGGAGAGGGAGAGAAGAGGAGCCAAAGGACTTGCTTGCCAGCCAATTTAGCAAAATCTAGGAAGCTCTGGATTTACCGAGAAATCCACCTCAAAAAATAAGGTGGTGTGGAGCTAGCAAGGTGACTCAGCCTGATAACCTGAGGTTGATGCCCAGGACCCACATGCTAGGAAAGACCCGACACCTGCAAACCCTTAACCCATGTAACACATGCACATACCTACACATGCATATACATACACATATGCATACACACTCATGTATATGCACAGACCTACACAAACATACACACACATGCCCACATGCACCTACACATGCACATACATATAAACATACATATACACACACCAAACCAAAAAAAAATGAAGTTCTATTACTTCAGACTTCAGTTAAAGTCTCAGTTTTTGGTATTCTCAGTGATGTGTACTCATGTTTAAAATTCTACAGGACTTACTAAAATGTAGCCAAGTAGCTCTGGGTGCAGCACTCACCTACAACACTTGGCTGAAGGGACTTGACACTCCTCATTCTTGAAGAACACGTAATATTGTGGCATGGGCACATGTAAGAGACTCCAAACATTGGGACGTTCCCAAGGGAAGGCTGGTCAGATAGGACGTCTGCAGTTGCTGTAAAGGAGGTTTAGAAAGAGAATTCTGGGAACTGTAACAAAGTCCCCAGGAGTCTGGAGCCTGATGACCTCAAGTCAATTCTTTTTTTATTTTATTTTATTTTATTTTTTTTTCCCCGAACCAGGGTTTCTCTGTGTAGCCCTGGCTGTCCTGGCACTCACTTTGTAGACCAGGCTGGCCTCGAACTCAGAAATCCGCCTGCCTCTGCCTCCCAAGTGCTGGGATTAAAGGCATGCGCCACCACGCCCCGCCTCAAGTCAATTCTTAAGGTGAGTTCTTGGTAGACAGAGACAAGCAGGCAAGGTGGTATAAAACCTGTAGAGGGGTGTGTGTGTGTGTGTGTGTGTGTGTGTGTGTGTGTGTGACACAGAGATAGGTAGATAAAGAGATAGATACATGGAGATACCTCAGCGTGTGTATGGTCACAGATGTTTATAGAGTTATAACATGAGAGACAGGGGACAAGGAGGGTAATTAGTGATATTCTTTAGTTTACAAAACAAAGAAATTAGGCACGTACTCCAACTTACATTTATAATGATAGCCCTTAGAGGCCAAGGCTGAACCACAGAGTGAGACCCTGTCTCAGAGAAGCAACAATAAGTAAATAAACATAAATAAACAAAGGCATTAGACTTGGAAAGGCAGTATGACTTTCTTAAGATGTATAGGGATTAAGTGGTAAGGTCCAATCTTTAGCCGTATCTTATTGCTCTACCTAGCAGCCATTACCTGGTTACATGTTCATTACCCAGTTTGCATGTTCAAAAGGGCTAAAGGAGATGAATTTGTGAATGAGACACAGGAAAAGAACCTTTTTTCTAGAATTGTGGGTGTGGCCTCTGTACTACCAATGTGGCCATTCCTGAGGGACGGGAAAACAAATTTAATTGGGAGGCTCAATGAGAAGGAACCAACTTTGTAAGAACTGGGCAGGAAGACTGATTGCTATTGGCAAAATGCAGGCTGAGATGATACAGCAGTAGGCTGAGGAGCAGCTTGCAAGGGTGTGGGTTGAGAACCAGATGTTGAGTAGCCATGGCTTGAAAGCAATTGTCACCCACAGAACTCTTGACAGAAGGATGGGCTGTGACTTAACACCCTTGTCAACACGAAGCAGAATATGAATGAGTCTTCATTCTGAAAAGAATTCTCTCCCCTGGACTCCCAGGGACACCAAAGTCCTTATGAAGAACAGAACTTAGCATTTGTATCTGCACCTTGGCTGGGATTCCCTACACAAGGAAATGAGCAGAGACAAATGGCTGGAAGGCATCCTTACAGTTTCAAGAGAACTGCATAGGTAGCAATGCAAGAAAAGTGGCCCGCTAACCCTGGGAGAAGTCAGCTTGACTCCTGGGTCTGTACGCTGGGGCCTCTTTGACGTCTGCTTTAGATATGGCTAAGCAAGGCAATAGGTACAAACCATTCTTTCTGGAGCAGAAGCTGCAGCAGACAGAGCAGCCGTCTGCAGGACTCCCACCAGCAGCAGCTGGGAGGACATTTCCGTGGTTCCCTTCCAACATGGCTGGACCATTCCAAGGACGTTGACAGCTCTGTTCTCTGCCTTTTCCCTTCCCAAGAGAAGCTCTCATTTTGGTCTTCCTACTGCTCCAGCTATGTCATTTATTTTGAGTGATCTGGTGCAGATGACTGGACTGTTGGTTTGCACATGCTGTGCTCACTCAGAGTTGGATGAGACAAGGGAATGAAGCACTAACAAAGGCATAGAGTGCACCTGGCATTCTAAGCTGTCCTTCAAATTTATTTTTTCCTTTTGTCTAGTATGGGCTGCTTTCTTCCCTTGGGTTGGCATGGGGTCACTCACGATAAACACGTTTCCCAGCTTTCATGTGGCTCTATGAAGTTGCCAGTGGGTGATACAAAGAACTGAAGGCAATAATCTTAAATATAATTTTGAGACAGGATCTTGCTAGATACACCAGAATGGTGCAGAACTCAGTGTGTGGTTCAGGTGGGCCCCAAACTTGTGATCCACCTGACTCAGCTTTCTCTGTTCTGAGATTTCAGGTGTATGGTATCATTCCTGGCCCAGTAATAGTTTCTCATTTTTACTTCTCTTAATGGAATAGGATGTTTTCTTGCACCCTCCTACCTGTTGCCTGGCATGTGAGTGTGCTCCAAGCAGCTGTTCAAACCATGCAGTCAGAGAATAGTCCTGGGAAGGATGCATCTGTGAGCTGAAGAACCTAAGTCCCTAGACAGACTACTCATCTCAGGCCAGTCAGATGAGGGATGTTTCTGTCATCCTTATGCCTTAGCTATTTTAGGCCCATGGCATACTTAGCCAATCCTTTATCTCTGCATCCACAGTTGTTTAACATGCTGTCCAGGAATTTAGAGTTCAGACCCTTCTTTCAATCTTTGTTGAGATGGGGTCTGTCTACTCGGTTGGATTAAGAAATGTGACCTTGCCTCTCTTGTTCACTGCCATGTCTTTCATCTGTAGCACAGTGACTAATGGCTGGGTGTTTAATAACTAACTCAGATGGGTATGCTTAAGAGTCTGTGCTTAGAAGGACATGGAACATCAGGCATAGGATTCGTAATCACCTTTGTGTGTGAAGAAACAGACATTTAGGTGGGAAGTGACTCTCTGAAGGTCATCATAAGCTCTCTCTCTCTCTCTCTCTCTCTCTCTCTCTCTCTCTCTCTCTCTCTCTCTCTCTGTGTGTGTGTGTGTGTGTGTGTGTGTGTGTGTGTGTGTGTGTATGTGTGTGTGTGTGTGTATGTGTGTTCCCTCTGGGACTAGATCCTTTATAGCTATCCCCCAGTTCTTGGTTACTCAGCAGCACGTACAACCTTCCCATTAGATGGTTACCTTCAAAAGACTATTGTCTCCCCCATGCATGTTCTAGAAAGTGATGGCCTGCATCTGAAACTCATAAGCTATTTGAGACAAAAAAGTGTTAGGAGTTTGGCTAAGACAACAATTATTTTGTCAACCAGTAATAGAACTTCCAAAGAGACTAATTTTAATGCGATGGAATTAACTTTCTAGTACACAATGTTATTTTCCAATTTTACACATGACAATTTAATTTCCTGGTCATTAAAAACTACATTTTAAAGTCATTATTAATTATCATTTAATAATACTTCTGACTAAAGTGGAACTGCAGTTTTTCTCTTCATCCTTGCTGTTTATACAAACTAAGTAAAAGAATAATTGAGACTGGTTGCATACAAAATTATGAAAGTAAATTTAATCATATTTCTTTAGAAACGTATTAATTCTATGTTTAAGTCATATCTGATAAGTAAAAAAATAGTTTATAAGGTAACTGTGGAAAGAAAATGCACAATGTCTCTATTCTGAGTGTCTTCAACATGCTACAGTTTCTGTGCGTGAGTATGTCCACCCTGGCCAATGTCCACGTTACAAGGAGAGGTCATGGGAAAAGAGGAGTCTAGTCTTTGGTGCTCCTCCAAGAAGGTGTCAGCACATGAGCTTCTAACTTAGCCTCATTTTAGACGCAAAACCATGATTCAGGTGTCTACTCCATGTCATGTGTGGTGCTGTGCCCTTCTGTAGGTGTTACAACAATGTGTGCCCATAATGATGGGCAAGAACACCTTGAGAAAGTTCATAGAAGCTGCTCCTGAGTCTGGTGCCCTGGAAGAAGAGCAATGAGCTTCACATCTTTGGGGAATCTGGGAAGACAAGATGAGCACAAATGGTGCCTCTTGCCCATTCATTGTTTTTTTTTTTTTCCTTATTACCTTGTGTAGTTGTGCATTAGAAACACACGGTCCAAACCTCTGACCTATGTAGGTTGCCAAATATTTCCCAAAAGCAGGTTTTAATATTGCAGTGTTCTATGCACCTGTTTGAGTGAGTTAGTATTTTGCCTTTCTGTTGTCAGATTTGGGGCTAATGTTTGCTTATTTGCTTCTCATGCCAACCACTTCAAAAGTGTTATATGCTTCTCCATTATGGTTTAGAAAAACGTGATCGTCAGCCTGACTGAATTGAAAACCATCTAGGAGAGTGGAACGTTACAGTCAGGGTATGTCTGTCAACGATGGTGTTTTTAGACAGAACTAGATGAGGGAGAAAGAGGTACCTCAGTGGGTTGCACCGTCCCTGGTCCAGTGGCTCAGATGGGACAAAGGGGAGAAGCAAGCCTGGAAAGAGGCACCATTTATTTCCATTTTCTTGGCTCCTGGAGGTCAAGATATGAGCTGTGAAGTACTCTCCATGCTGGACTCACCAAGCCACAGTGGGCTGACACTTCTGAAGCCATGAGGCATGCAAATTCATTCTAAATTCTTTCTGTCCCATACTGTGTCACAGAAAGGAGAAAAGTAATACAATTGGGTTTAAGTGTGGGAGTAAATCTAGCAAGGCAATTTTGTAGGTGAATACAAGTGAGAAAATACTTAATACATCATACCTATCCCCATCTGAGAGGCTCCCAAGCTTTCAGCAAATCTCTCTTCTCTGTGAGTTTTGCTTCTAGTTCTGTAGAAAAGAATGGTGAGAGACAGCAGTGGTAGCCAGAACTCCATCCCTGCCATATTAAAGCCAAACTCAGAACCTCCATCCCTAAGCTTTTAGTTAGCCCACTGTGTGCAGGCAATCAGGGCTCATGGGGCTGCTCATTACTCTTGGGAGCCACTGGCCCCAGCAACAATCCTACAGGCAGTGGCACTGAAGTGAGGGCTTTGCAGAGGAAGCCAGGGAGAAAGGCTGGATGATCTCAGCCCACTGACTTTGTGCTTGGAAGTCCCTTTCAAGTTATCCTTGGAGATTCAAGGTAAAACTTCCAGAAAGCCACCTCTCCACATTAGCCAGCCACAAGTGGTGTTGGGTGCTTCAACTCTTCACCTCTTTGGAGGGAAAAGTGGACAATTCCCCTTTCTTCTAGGCTTGTTAGAGACTTATCGTGTGAGTCCTTGCATGGGTATCTTTTTCCTACAACAGAATAAAATCTAGAAAATATAAAATTCCTCAAAACCCAAGTTTACCAGATTCCTTACTGCTATGTACTTCACATCAGTTTAACCTTAGTTTGGCTGGGCTAGCCAGGGCAGCACTTGGTCCTCAGCTTCTTCCCTTAAGGGTTACTCATTGTGTGGACATTAGACTGTCTCACAAAGGCCAGTGTTTCCCTCTGTGGATTTAGAATTGCTTGGGAGACAAGAGAGGTACATGTATGACCCACGGCCTAACAGCAGTTTTCCACTTCCTTCTCCATGCTGAAGGCTCAGGGACTAACCTCTTGGTGCGCAACGACCCTTTCAGCTCCTCCTCCATCTCCTCAGAGCTCCTTGAGAGCCACCAACTTAGAATATTTCCTGGAGTTCTCCTCAAAGAAGAGCTGTCTCCTGAGTCTTCACCTGCTCTTATGCCCTCTCAAAGAACAATGCTTAGCTCTTCCATGTGGATACCTTTTGCCTTCTCTCCTCCTAGAGGATTCCGCTTCCCACCTGAGGTTCTGTGCCACTCGGGTTGCCTGTGGTCAGGTTGCACATTGTCATCCGGGATAGTTCTGTTCTTGAATAAAGACTATGCAGCTGCCAGGGTCTATTTCTCTCCCTTGCAAGTGCTCTTACAAACTGCTACCGTTCTCCCACATCACCACCCCTGCAGGATTAGCTGAAGACCATCAATTCCAGGGCCTGCACCCTGGGAACCTCCTGTGCCCAGTTCATTTCTGACCTTCATGACCCAGATCACAGATTTCCCCAGGACTCAAATCACTGCAAAATGTACCTTTCTTCTTTCTTTGATTAGATATAACATTCAAAATAAAGTCTTCCATATGAACTGACAGTGCTAACTTCTCTGTGGTAAGATATTTTCTACTTTCAACACATTATATTCCAGATTTCTGGTGTCTGACAAACCACTTCTCTAATCTGATAACAGAGTAAGTGGTTCAATCTGGATACAAATCTGGAAACATTCGTATGCAGGAGGCAAGTGAAGCTGCATGAGCCATGAGCTCATTAGTAAGTATAACAGAACGTGTAGGCTGGTGTTAAATTGTGTACGTTCACGCTGGCTTAGATAACCTCCATTGTCAGTTTCCACCATTGAAGCACTCACCACGGTGATATTTATAGAGTCATGAAGCACATAAAATATTCTCCCTTAGAATAAAATGTGCAGCAAACAGTGAGCAGAGATTCTTTTCCAAGCAGATCTAGTTTTTAAAAATTAGTTCTATTTTCTGCTATTGAAGAAAAGTAAAGATTGGCTAGTTTCATTCTTTTTAGTCTCAGCTTCGCCATATGTAAATATTGGTAGCAACAGTATATAGAGAGAGCAATAGTGTATTTGTTGAGGTTGCTCTTCTAAGTGTACATTAAATGATAAAACACATGTATAAAAGTATCCAATAACTAATACCACTAAAATGGTACCAATTACCAGAAAACACATGGTTTAAATATTTGTAGTATGTATGCCTGTGTGTATATTTTATAAGACTTCCGTTTCTACAATCTTAGTTCATTACTGACCACGGGTCGTGCTCATACTGAAATGGTTGGCTGGCATTAGAGAAGGAAGCCTAGTTTTGCAGGGTTGTTCCTCAAGCTCCTGCTGGTCAGACAAGAGTTGCTGGGTTGGTGTTAGTGATTTTCAGTCCACAGAATATGAAAACCCATACTCACTAACATTTTTAGTATATTATGTATGGCATATTTTTCCTTGAGATATTCCTTCAGATGAAATGAGTATTAGTTAAAATTCAAACTTTGATTAATCTTGTATTTGTACTTTTGTTGAATAGTTATTAGAGATGACATATGACTAAATGTCTTGATTTTCTCAAATTTTGAAAACTTGACCATAAAAAGAGCCAGTTAGCTCTTCCCTGGAGAATAGACCTTTCCCGCAGTATAAAGCCATAATCTTTAGTAGACATGGTAAATGTAGAAAGGAATCTGAGAAATCCAGACCCCCAAGTCAGAGGGATAAGAAGAAAGCAGATGTAGTGGCCTGTTAAATGTTTGGAGTTAGTCAAAATTTCCTTACTTCAGTATTTGAAAATAGCATCTACACTGGAAATGTTATTTAGAATGCTCCTTTAGTGTGAAGTCAAAAGATGAAGAGTCCATCAGATTTTACCCATTCTGGCAAGTGTGTACCCTTCTATTAGCTAAGAATTAGCAATTTATGCTGGTTGAGGAAAATACAAATTTCCTTTGCCAATGCTCATGCATCCCCTAGGACATGAGAAGGTTGGTAATGTTTTTAGTAGTGACAAGCACACTAAGATTTTAATGCAGTTTTGTGCTTCTTCGGACCAATTTCTCGGTTTCTGTGTTTGTGAAGAATGGGGTTTTGCCAATAGCACAGAAAACAAAAGAAGAGCCATACAGAAGATTTTTCCTGCCCTCACCATAGTGGGATCTCTTAAGACGGGCTCTGTGAATGACCATCCTCTTCCGATCATCATCTGAGGTACAAAACAAGTCATCCACACTGGATGTGCTTTGTTTCTGATGACATTTACAGGAGGATCTTGACTTCCTGCAGGGTGAATTCATGTTCAAGTCACCCTTCAGAAAAGTCAATTCTATTTCTTGCCTCTAAGGATCGTTTCTGGCCCTAGAGGTGGTTTTCTCCCCCTACGCGATTATTTGAAAGTTAACATAGCCTTTGTTCCTCATGGTTCCACTCCATGGCAGGAGGAGAAGCTGATTCCTTGAGAGCTGCTGTGAGGTCTCAAAGTGAGCAGATCACTTTGCTTCCCTTCAGCAGCATTGGTACTGATATGTCCTCTTTTACAGGGTGATGGGAGAGGAGAGAGCTAGGAAAGACAAACATGTGGGCAATACATTATCCCTGCAGGTCACATCATGTGCCAGTCACCACAATAGCTTACCTCAGACAAGTGGTTGCTCAATGTTGATATTGTGAGGTTCCCCATGCGAGTCTCATTTATACCTTAGACATGTCTCAGACTCAGTATTTTTTGTCTTATTATTGTTTTCTAATGAAGAAAGTATCTATGAATATCTAGCAGTTTCTTGCTACATTGCGCTCTCCTCATACTGTCTGCATTGGGTCAAAATTCTGGTTGATCTCTTTGTTATTGTTCTGAAACACTGATGCGAACATGTCAAATGGCTTCGTGGTTGATCTGGCGTGAGCAACTGAAAATGTGAATGCTTATCTGAACTTAATCTGAACCGCCCTCAGTTTTCTTGGGTCTACGGAATTGGAACTGAAATCTCATGGAAACTGGCTTTCTCAAGAAAAATTTTGGTGAGCCAGGAATACTGTGAGAGCAGCCTTCCCTATGGTGTTTTGGCAAGCTTGACTCTGGCCTCAGACTGAACCAGGAAGTTCAGAGGTGAAGGAGAATGAGAAAGAATAAAATGGTAACTGATCTTTCTTTTTTCTGCTTTAGAAAGGTTCAGTTCAAATATTTTTAAGAGTGTATTGAGTCAGTTTTAGCAGCAAGTCAAGGCTTCATTTGTGTATTAGGAGAAGCAGGGTCTCCCAGCCCAACCGAGGTAAAGAGGGTGATCTTAACTCTCCTCTACATTTTGTACATAAGTATCTTTTTTTACTTTTAAATTACAGATTCCATAAAATAATGAGTCTGTTCTATTTTCATTTATTTTGCTTGACAGTAGTGATGATGTAGATGTTTCAATTACAATGTTCTACCAGTGTGGTGGCACACACCTTTTTACCTCAGCACATGGGAAGCAGAGACAGGTATAGATCTTTGTTCATTCAAGGCCAGCCTAGTCTACATAGCAAGTTCTAGGACAACCAGGGCTACATAGAGAGACTCTGTTTCAACAAACAGACAACAAACAAACAAACCTTCTTTTCTATGATTTAATTCAAATTGATGCCATCAGGTAGATGTGTCTCTTCACATGCTTAGAATATATCCTACATCACTAGAGCCTTAGCTCCCTATGATCACATACGGCATTGGGATTTTATGATTATGCCCATGGAAAATTCATGTGCTGCTTGTGATGAAACCCATGCAAAGGTGTTTTAATGCTCTTCCCTCAGCCCTGTGCTCCGCTTGCTGTCAGTGACTTCTCTCATCATGCAGCTCTCACTTACAGCTCTCATCTTCCATCAGCTCCACCAGGCTGTAAAAGCTGATTCTGAATGACAAGGAATATTTACATAAGCCTTAATGACATCATCTTACACTTTATTCTCTTCGGTGCTCACCAGCAATCACTGCCCTTGCTTCATTGTTTGAAGAGATGGAGGCTCAGAGATTTTTCAATCACTTGCCTGATTTATAAGAGTGAAGTAAAAACTCAAATATTGTTCTATGGCTTGCAGTTAAGGACTTTCAGAATTATAGCACCAATGTCCTACAAGCAGGGAGAACACCCAATCTGGCCACTCAAAAACGATTCATAGGCACACTTTTAATCCTGGCATGCAGGAGAGAGAGGTAGGCAAATCTCTATAAGTTCAAGGCCAGCCTGGTCTAAGTAGAAAGTTTTAGGCCAGCCAAAGCTACATAGAGAGACTTCATCTCAAAAAGAAATTATTCAAAAAGGAACTTCTATCTAGAAAGGAGCATCATTGTAAGCAGCAGTAGCTCCAAATACCAGTAGGCGGCCTTATTGCCTCAAACGATGGAAGGCTGTTTCTGAAGATGTTTGCTGGTAAAGTGCCTGCCACACAAGGATGAGGACCTGAGTTTTGATACCCAGCACCCAATGTAAAGCCAGATGTGGTGGAACATGCTGTGACTCTAGTGCTTAGAGTAGGGTTGGGGACTGGGAGATCCATGGAACTCACTGGGCAGTCAGTCTAGAGGAGTCAGTGAGCTCCAAGTTCATGGAGAGATGGACTGTCTCAGAAAATAAGGTTGAGAGATTGAGGAAGACATCCAGTGTTGACCTCTGGCCTTTCCAGCATACACCTGCACATAACATACACTCACACTCACAAATGCACACACACACACACACACACACCCCTGTGAGTTAGGGGGCTCCTTCAAACATCTGTTCCAGTTTGTGGGTGCTCAGTGAATACCTGGTGACAGGCTGTTGCTTGACACCTTATATTTACAAGGCTTTGCAGATCACAGCAGTTAGAATGGTATGGCTCATTCTGATCCATATTTCCATGTCTTGTTTGCCACTCAACTAATCCATGTTCACTTTTGTTTGTTTTATGAGATCGAGACTTGGTAGGAAGCCTGGGCTGGCCTCAAGTCAACTGTCTTTCTAGGCTGGCCATGACCTTGTACTTCTGCCTCAGCCTCCCGAGTGCTGGGATTACAGGCTTGTGCCATTCTTGGTTCTATGTTTATTTTTGCATAGAGGTTCAGAAAAACTATGACTTTTAAGTCTCTGTCCTGCAATATAAATATGTGTGAATCACAATAAATATAAGTATATGATATTCTTGTGCTATTCTACAAAGTCAAAATTTATGAACATCTGAAAGTTTTCAAGTTTTGATGAAATGACTTCCCCCTCAATGGTTCTTACTTCATTGTTTTTTCTGGCCACGTTTTAAAAGTCATTCCCCTTTTGTGAACCAAAGGGCCAGATTTTGAATAAATGATGGCCTTTGGATCCTTCCTGTCTGTACTGTGATCTCTACAGAATCCTCCTCCATCAGCCTGGCCCCCATCTCAGACATTCATTTGGGATGTAGTCACATAGGCTGGGCAGAGCAGGGAGGCATAGAGGGGCAGAGAGGGAAAATTTACAGAGTGAAAGGTTGTCAGCCCCCTGAGGGAGAAAATCTGACCCTGCATGGAAAAGAGTAAGGTTCGGCTATGGCAAAATTAAGGTGTGTAAAGTTACTGAAAATCTCCAAAGTGTGCAGGTTTCTACAGACTACCCCAAGGCAGGGTTAGCATGCAGTGCAACCGCACAAGAGATAACCTAGCCTGACACTAACCCTGCCTGTAGTTCAGGGATAATATTTTCAGTGGGGTGAACTGCTCTTGAACTGTTTCTGTAATTTATTTGGTGCAAACAGCTTCCCTTCAACCTCAGGGGTGTATGTCTTATGGCTGCCCATGTGTTTACTGTAAAAACATGTTTATTATCGCCAATGCAAGCAAAGTCCTCTTTCCCGTGGCGTCCTGTGTACCACAGCCCAGTGATGAAGTATACTCTTGTTCCAAACCATGTCCCGTGTTTTCTTTGGACTTGCCCTCAAAAAAATCTATTGCTAAAAGCAACTCGCAGTGTTTTGTGACCTTTTCTGTGATGCTGCTTATCCTTTGGGCTTGAAATGATTTCCTCTGTGCTGATGAAAATGTCAAGTCTGCATGAGAACCTGCCAGAGCGTGGACACTGGGCTAAGCATAAAAAGGAGAAAAGCTGCCTGGATATGAAGAAACCAAGTCTAGGAAAGTCACAAATCAGTAAGGTCACAGCTGCTATCCCAGTGGTTTGTCACTTGGCCTTCAGTCCACACCAGAGGAAATAAGGACCTCCGGTGATGTTAGAGCCGACATCTTTCACGGAGACTCGTTCATTCCTAAGCTATTTTCTTGAGTGGCTGTTAAACCTCTCAAGAAATGTGCCAGTAAACATCCAGGAAAAGAAATGTCTCATCTCTTGTAAACCCTGCTTTTGTTTTTGTTTGTTTGGACCTGCCCAATCCCCATTTTATGTTACCCCAGAAAATTACCTCAGATTCATTCTGTCTTTTAACTGCAAACTCTCAGGATGCCAAGAGTCCAAGGATCGGATGAGCAGCCTAAAATCCATCCCACCCCTTTATGATCATGGTGAGAAAAGAGAGAAGGGATGAATCACCAGATGGAGTTCATGTGTTTACACTCGGGCGGGAGTGAGTGCTCATGGCACTGCATGGCAGGTATGTGGCAGGTGTGTAGCAGGTGTATGGCAGGTGTGTGACAGGTGTGTGGCAGGTGTGTAGCAGGTGTGTGGCAGTTGTGTACCAGGTGTGTGGCAGGTATGCAGCAGGCATGTGGCAGCTATGTTGCAGGCATGTGGCAGTTGTGTTGCAGGTGTGTGGCAAGTATATGGCAGGTGTGTAGCAGGTATGTAGCAGGTGTGTGGCAGGTGTGTGGCAATGACAAAAGCTCTTCTTCCTACTAATGGTTCCCTTCATTAGGGAATAGTATCATTTTCTCAATGCCATAGATGCCTGATGTGAAGGTGACCCTCATAGGTGTCCTTTCTCGAGTGGCGCACATGCAGAGGCACTAGCTCTAGGTCTATCAGACAGCTCTTTGTATCAGACAGCTCAGAGGGACTGTAGACACTCAGGAATAATACACCAACATCAATCAATATGCATCTTCTCCACAAGGGCTGTCTCTTATTCTGTCACCAGATATTTCCAACAAGTACCTGCACTGATCAAGTTGTGAATCTGGATTTACCTCTAGAATTCTAACATGAGCTGTTTTTACTACCCTTTCCCACTGTTTCCTCCCTAAACCCTCCAATCCCAGCTGCCAGCTCTGCTCTTCTAGTTATTCAGTTTAGATTTTATGTTTAAGGATTGTAACCCACCCATATTTATGATTATCTCCTGTATCTTTTCCTTAAGATCTAGTGGGTAAAACAAAAATACATGATACAAAATGTTCCCAGGAAGCTAGGCCATGAAACTGTAGGTTTAAAGGATACCCATATCATGAGATATGACAGAAATTTGTAATTCCAAACAATTGGTAAATATTTATTTTCCCACTCATATTCTAGACGTACTTTCTTCCCTCCATTCTGGTATGTGATGTGTGCACATGTGTGTGTGTATGTGTGTGTGAGTATGTGAGTGTGTGTGTGTGTGTGTGTGTGTGAGTGTGCGCGCGCACACATTCAGAGAGCAGAGGAGGACATCAGGCATCCTGTTCTACCAAGCCTCTGCCTTCTTCCCTTGAGGCAGGGCCTCTCACTGAGCATGGAGCTTGCCATTGGCTAGGCCAGCTAGGAAGCCCAGTTATTTTCCTGCCTCTGCCTACCTGATATTGGGGTAACAGATGGCCCCATTTCTACTTGGGTGCTGGGGATCCAAATGTAGGTCCTCAGGATTACACAACAAGCATTCTTCTTACCCAGCGAGCCATCTTTCCAGGCCCCCAAAGTGTACTTCTATCATTTCTGCCATGCATTTACATGACAGAAAGAGGTCAGTGCATAGAACATAAATTAAAAGGGGCCACATAACCTTGAAAGTTTGGCTCTCTCCTCAAAGGGAGACCTAAATTATATGAAGTTTTAATTTGCTGTTACTACCTAAGAAGTACTTTATTATAAGATCATATTTGTTCCAACTCAAGGCCAACTGGAATGCCCTAATACATACAAGCCCCATCCCATTGTCCTTCTCAAGTGGTATAGCTATTTGGAGACACTCAAAGGGTAAGACTAATGCCAGTTCTCATGGATTTAGAAAGTCTAGCTTTTTCCTATCTGCCAACCTTGGCTGACTCTATGGTCTGATGAGAACCAAGCTATCCACCCTGTGCTCCCTCCCTGTATTTTAGTCTTCTCTCTATTCCAGTCCGAATCCATTTCTATTATTGAGTTTTGTTTGCTTTCTTGCTTTGGTTTTTTTCACATGGAGTCTCACTGTGTTGCTTAGGCTGGCCTCAAACTTGCTATCATCCTGTCTCAGTTTCCTAAGGGCACAAGGCAATGTGACCATTATCATTTATTTCTACTTTACACATATTGTAGTCTGCACATGGCAATTCTAACTCATGGGATAAGACAATGCTACATATCAAAGGCCAGTATGAATTAAACAAAACATCCTCCAAACATTCAGAAAATCATTTGGGGAGATGGCTCAGTGAGGAAAAACATTTACTATGCAAGCCAGGAGACCTAAGTCTTGGCCCTCAGAATCCGTGTAAAAGCCAGACACAGTAACATGGTGTCTACAATCCCAGTGAGCCTCTGTGGAAGTCAGAAGACAAAGCCAGGAGGCTCTCCTGAAGCTGAGGAACTCAGTAGCCTGGCCTGTGCAGTAGGGAAGAGACCTTGTCTCAAACAAGCTGGAAAGGTGAGGACTGATATCCGATACCAGATGTCCACTGACCTCTACATATGCACCATGAGGTGTATGCACCCACATATATACACATACACATCACACACTAAAGAAATGGATATATGCATATTGCAGTAGAGATTTGTGAGGTTTTTTAAAAGTTCCTTGTTAAAAAAAAAGCCTATAGAAGAAATTTAAGAATTGCCATGACTTAAGCGATAGGCCTACTAAGAAAGAATCAAGACATCCACTCACATCAGTCAGAAGAGCTTATGTTCTTGAGCTTTAGACTTTATGTATAAATTTCAATTCAGGAAGACATCCATAACCATTATGAATATAGAAACCATTTACTTAGGAAGTATGTCATTACTCTTCTAATTTTTGCTTCTCCCTATTTCCTTGTTTTCTCAAGTGCAACCTTGGGCCCCCTGCCTAATGCTTCTTAAATAAACAAGCACATAAAATTGCCATCAAAACAATGGTACTTACCATTCTGATCATATTTTAAATCTAGCTTCTAAAGATGTTGTTAGGTTTAGACCCTGACCAAAAAAGAATAAGGCCATGAAATGCAGCATTTTGGAGAGAGAATGGTCATTTTCCAGTGCTTTACTGGATGTCTGGCCAATCCATACAGTATCCTCTTAAAACAGCATTCCACGCTCAGAAACGCTTGCTGCCTTTGAAAGCAGGAACACCTCACCGCGGTGGGTGAGCACGGAGACCAGACGTGGGATGTGTTTCTATCTGTGCGTGTGCAGTCTGAGTCCAAGTGTGTTATCAGATTCTTTTGTGGTCTTCCTAAGATCTGCGCCAAGTTGCTATGTACAAAAACAAACCACATTGGTTTCCAGCCCCCCCCCCCCCAAATCAGAGAAGGGGGAGACAGAACTGGTGCAGCTGTGGCAACAACCTCATTGTCAGAGAACAAGGGTATCCAATTTAGAAATACCTAGGAGACTAGGAAATGAAGAGCGGCTTTCAGAGCGGGGTGAGGAAATGGGGGATGGGAGAAGCGTCTGATCTAGTAAACATTGTTCTGACGCACATCTGTGGATGGGTTCTTTTCTCCAAGAACCTAGGTATAAATTTACATCTCATACACTATCTAGTTTAACTAGAATTATTGAGTTGTAGGATCCAGAGTGATAGTACTCTGAGCCAAGTAGTTTTCACTGTCTGGGGAGCAGTAAGCAGATCTTGTGTGGGCCCGTGATGGAGAATATCCCAGCATGCTCGGTAAGCATTCACCGCACCCCACTGCCTCTCATGGGGAATCTGCCAGAAGCCCAAACCAATGTTTAGACTATTGACATTCATTCGGTCCCTCCCCCCTTCCGAGAGGTGCATTGAACTTCTAAGATCAAGTTGTTAGACAAGCAGAAACATTTGCACATTTCTGATCATAGTATCTTTCATTTTATGCCAAAGATATAAATTTACGTCCAGTCCTTGCTACAATCACACAGCCCTCCCCAGTTCCCAAGCAGGCAGCCAGCAGAGACGGGAAGCTGAATAAAAACCTACACTTGTATAAAATGTGCTCTGAGGTGTGGTTTTCAGTTTCTCCATACAAACCGATAAATGGGCATTTTAAAAACTCGCCTGCTTTTTGAAATGTAGTTAATTCCTTAACCAACTAAAGCAAAAAGTTGCTTCCAGCAGCCTTCACCTTAAATACAAACACACTTTTCATCCGCAATCAACTTAGTGGTTTTGATACAGCGTAATTGCTGAATAAGGATATTTATGGTAACATGTATCCTAGAATAGACTGATATTTCACTTGTTTATAACACCTCATCATCTTTCATTTATCATGGTTAAGAACATCTTGTCATGATTTTACTCTGATCCCTGAACATAAAATTAAAATCTTTTTCTGTGATAAGAAATGATAATTTAGAAAAATAGCATGTTCCTGCAATATGTGCTAGGACCATGGGCAAGGCTCTACAATCAATTAATCTTTTAGGCTTCTTAGCACTGTGCAATTGCTTCAAATTGAGCAGGTCTGGAAATAAGATGTGGATTGTTGGAACGAAAGAAACAAATTGAACTGAAACAAGGGTTAGGGATGAAAACTGGGCACATTTAAAGCAACAGTTACAGTCACTAGCTACAGGACTTAGAAATCTTTATACTAGGCTTACAGTTTTGCAGTGAATGCAATACAGGTATTTTATTTTCCTTGTCTTAAAATAAAAACCACCCAAATCAATAAGAACAGTGATAAATAAGAAATAAGACACCCCTACCCCTGCTGCCCAAACCTTTTCTTCTATGACCCTAAGAGTACCTGTAAGTCTGGGTCCTGACATGGGAAATAGGCTGCCATCCACAGAACAGGAACAGAGAGAGGCCCAGAGAATGCTCCAGGGACTGCAAAGCTACATCAAGGCCGGAGAAGCCCAAGGAAGCCCAGCCTGGGACAGTAGGAGTCTGTGTGCAAGAACTTTCCTGCACTCAGTTTGGGTAGAAGAGACAGGTTAAAAGAGAATATAAATGTGGGGATGTAAGCTTAAAGCCAAGTCCTGTGGAGAAACTTCTGTTGGTGTGCAGAGTAGGGGGTGTCAGGAGAGAATACACGGTGAGACCCCTCAATGCTCATTTCTGTTACTCCAGAAAGAAAGATCTCTAAAAGCAGATTGATAGTTCAAGACATCCTCAGAGTATCACATGAAACGGAGCTACAGTCAGCTCTTCATACCCATGGGCTCTGCATTCATGGATTCAGCCCCAGAGGAAACATGTACAAACTGTTCCTGTCCATTAATCCCTAAACAACACAGTGTCTTAGCTAGTCACATAGAACATATTTGTCTAAGTAATATAGGGATGGTTTAGGCTATAAGAAAGGATATTCATGGGTTACAAGCAAAATATTAAAAAATTCTTATAAGAGATATGAACACCCTGCAGGGATAAAGTCCTATGAGACCAACCCCCATGCCTACTGAATGATGTATGGCTCTACCTCAAGCAAGTGTGTGTGTGTGTGTGTGTGTGTGTGTGTGTGTATGTGTGTTTGAAAAAAAAGTACCAAAAGGAGAAGGAGGAGGAAGAAGAGGAGGAGGAAGAGAAGAAGAAAGAGGAGGAGGAGGAAGAGGACAATGAGGAGGAGGAGGAGAGGGCAGACAATGTATTGTAACCAGGTAATATTTCTAGAGTTTTAAAAATTAATGTAAGAGTATGTAGCATAATTTTTAAAAGATTCCTTAAACTTACATGCGTGTGCATATGAGTGTGAATGTGTGCACCCTCATGAGTGTAGGCACACAAGGAGCCCAGAAGAGGATGTTGGAACAAAGTAATATAGATACTGTAAGGAAATAAGAAGACAAATTAACAATCTGAAAATAAAGGAGTAAAAAG
The DNA here is from genome assembly GCF_000001635.26 of Mus musculus. Classification (NCBI taxonomy): domain Eukaryota; kingdom Metazoa; phylum Chordata; class Mammalia; order Rodentia; family Muridae; genus Mus; species Mus musculus. The sequence goes on from NT_166305.2 coordinate 3,881,553, forward strand.
GACCAGGCTTTTATTGAAAATTTAAAGAAAAGTATAAATATTTAGTAATAAGAGAAGATATAGGTATACATACCATGTGGTTTTAGTTAGGGTTTCCATTGCTGTGAACAAGCACCATGCCCAAGGCAACTCTTTTATAAGGACATTTAAACTGGAACTGTCTTACAGGTTCAGAGGTTCAGTCCATTATCATCAAGGTGGGAGCATGGCAGCATACAGGCAGGCATGTAGCTGGAGGAGCTGAAAGTTCTACATCTTGATCTGAAGGCCTCCTAGGAGAACACTAACTTTTACGCAGCTGGGAGGAGGGTCTCAAAGCCCACCCCCACAATGACGCATTTCCTCTAACAAGGCCACATCACCTACTAGTGCCATTCCACTCTCTGGGCCAAGCATATTCAAACTACCACAAGTATAGATACTAAAAATAAGAATGTCGTATGTCATGTTGTTAAGAATTTAGATGATAACATTCCCCAAAGAAAAATGATCAAAACTGTAGAAAAAGTGGAAATCAATAAACTGGCTAATATCAAAGAAATTACAAATACAGACTGAAACATTATTGCTGATGAATTTTAACACCTTTCTAGGCACAAAAATATCTGCTATGTAATATAAATTATGTAAGATTTTAAAGAAATGAGAAGCTGGCCTGTTATTGTTGATATCCATTGCATATAAGAATCTAAAATAGAAGAGTCTAGAATAATTCCTATGTGGGCATAAAAGTCAAAGATCAAAGTAAAATGTAGACAGTCAGGACTGAAAAGTATAGTCTGTTCAGAGCGTTTTTTCCAAAAATGCATCCAGTGTGTCTCTACTAGTGGACTTGCTGGAGAACAAGAAGGGTGAGAAAAACCAACACATGTACTTAATTATTATTATTGGGGGGGGGGGGCGGTTCGAGACAGGGTTTCTCTGTGTAGCCCTGGCTGTTCTGGAACTCACTTTGTAGACCAGGCTGGCTTTGAATTCAGAAATCCGCCTGCCTCTGCCTCCCAAGTGCTGGGATTAAAGGCGTGCGCCACCACGCCCGGCTTAGTGTACTTAATTATTGAAGAAGCAACAGCTCTTGAGGATTGGATAGGTGGTTTAGCGGGAAAGTGCTTGCCTAGCAGGTGTGAAACAATGCATAAACTGGGCATGATGGCACAGGCCTGTAATGCCACCTGAGAGATGGCAGCAAGAGAATCAATAGTTCAAGGTCATCCTCCAGTAGGCATTGCGAGTTTGAAAACAAACTGCTGATTTCAAAATCACAAGAAAGCAAACTGCCTCAGACCCGGCCAGGCCACTGAGTAAGTAGGATTCTCTGTCTTGTATGTTGAGGATAGTGAACTAGAGAGTAATCACATAGCAGAGAGCTGAACTGAAGGTTCCCCACTACAAAAACTTGCTCAAGGATAGCAAAGGACCCCAAGAATGAAGAGGATGCTATTCTGACCAGATGCCAGAGTGAGGTGAAGTGAGAGCAGCGTTTTCCGGTGAGAATAACTCAAACCGGAAGCAGAAGGCAAAGGTCCCAAGGCAGGAAGGGAGTTGTTTATATCCAGAGTTAGGGAGGAAAGTTCAGGGACCAGCGCTTGGTAAGCGAAGGATGGAGAGGCCATGTAAGCAAGGTTACTAGAACCCACTCATGTGTCACCTAGAATCCCAAGAGAAGATTTTTCTCTGAATAAGACAATATAATCTTAGCGGGTTCTCTGATGACCTCATTTGAGTTATGTTATAGAAAACGCATACATGGCTACCATGTAGAGAATTTGAAGGCATGGTTGATAGCTGCAGGGGAGACCAATGAAGGGGCAGAGAGGTACCTCAGCTGAAACCCTGCTGTGCCTTCGTTCTGGGTAATCTCTACAGTCACTGAAGAGGCCCCCCGGATGCAAGGTTTGTAAGCACCTTGGCCTTCCTCACAACAGAGGTTTAGGAATGTGACTATGGAGGTTTGCAGTGCCCAGACCCACAGTGGGGACATGCAGGTACCCAGGGAGCCAGTTCTGTAGTTCTTTTTAAGGGCAACTGGCTTGAGACCTAGGAAGAGCTTGGGGTTAACTGAATCCTAAAGAAGGAAAATCAGATGTTTCAGCCTGAAGATAACCAGGGCATCAGTCACTTCTTACTTGTGACACAATCAACCCTTGGGTTCTACTACACTTCAGCTGATTGGGAGTGGGGGCCACCCACAGAGAAGGCCTGTGCTTTACTGATTAAAATCTTAGATTCTTTAAGAAACAGACACACCCAGAATAATGTTTGACTAAAAATGTCTGGACACTGTGGTTCAGTTAAGTTGACAAATTATATATATATATATATATATATATATATATATATATATATACATACATACATATATATATATATATATATATATACACATATATATATATCACAACCCTTTGGAATAGAGCCAGCTCTTGAACAAAGAATATTTATGGAAAAACTAAATACCTCACACTTAAAGATATGATGTTAAGATAGCCTCCAGCAACCAGACACTGCTCTCTGTAAACACTTGTGGTTGACTGTGCTGAAGGGCTTTTCCAAAGCAGTACAGGAAAGAAGGGGTTAAATAGAGTGATTGGAAAGAGAAGTTAAGAAACTGTCTTTATTTGTAAACAGTGTGAAGTTTCAGCCAAGAAAATTCAAGTGCAATTCTTCAAGAAAATTATTCTTCTACAAGAACCAATAAAGTTCTATAAGATTACTGGACTCAAGCCAACACACAAAAAAGAATAATGGGCATTTCAATAAAATAACACCAGACTGAAAATGAAATAGAAAACTGGAAAAAAAAACTTATAAAGTACCCAGGAATAAAACTAATAAATGATGGTTAAGACTTTTGAGGGAAAATAAAATGCTTTTTGAAGAGTCAAAAAACAAACAAACAAAAAAATGAACACGAGGATGGACCTTAGAGGATGGATACCTTAGAACTTCCAGGTCTTGCTACCACACAAGCACACCTTGCACCTCTGACACTCTGAAAAACATCCCAAGGGCTTCACGGGACTTTTCAGTGGGTCCTAAAATCAATATAAAAATAAAAGGAATCAAAAAAAGCTAATTTAGGTTAAAAGAAGAACAGGATGAGTATGGGCGTTTGTGTGTCTGGGGGGATTGCCTGACCAAATGTATCATGAATTTATACAGCTCTAGAAATCTCGAAGTGTGGTCTTGGCATAAGAAGAGTCTAATAAAACCGAGGAGTGTGGCAGAGAATCCAGAAACACTTGCGTGTGCAAACTTGAACTGTGACCAATGTGGCCCTGCAAAACAATGAGAAAAGACAGCACGTTCTGGCAAACGGGGCGGGGTCACTGATGAACCCTACGGAAAAAAAAGATGGGATCCCATTCTCACATGTAGAAAAAATAAATAAATTCCAGATGGATTAAAGATCCAGATGGAAACTTTCTTACTCCAGGAACAAAAAGTTGCAAAAAAGATTGATAAAACTGATGGTACCAAGACTCAAAGACAGGGAAAAAAAGGTGGGGGGGGGGATAAAAATATAACCTTTGAAAAGATATCCATACCTTATATGACAGAAAAAAAACATTAACTCAAAAGAGCAGAGCCATTAATGAGTGTGCGGACAGTGAATAAAGAGAAGAAGAAATGAATTAGGATGGGAAATAGTACTCAGCTTACTGATAATTAGAGAAGGCAAAAATGTAACAGAAGCCATTGAGTCAGACCCACATAATTTAAATCACAGTAAGAGAAAGCGGCTGGCGTCTGTCGGGTACCTGTCACTTCACACACTGCTAGTGAGCACGAAGAACACCAGTCTGCAGGTTGATTTCAAAATGTCTCCCAAATTTGATGATCACTCTTCCTAGCTTAGTCACGCAACTTCAAAGTGCACAGGCATGAAATGATGCCGGCTTGAAAATGCCTATTGTGTGGCATGGTTTCCGATAAATTTTTTAAAATTGAAACTAGCACTGCCTAGAAAAATGGATGAATTTGCTGTGATCGAACATTCAGTGCAATATTAACACAGTGTTTTACAAGACACAGAAGGGTAAGAGAAAACCACTGATTAACACATGATTAAAAATAAAGAATAAAATAAAATATGCTAATGATGTTTATACTAGGATGAACTATCAAAAGTGTAGGTTGAGGGCTGGGGAGATAGCATAGCTGATGGAGTTCTTGCTTCATCAGCAGGGGCCTGAGTTAGGTCATTAGAACCCTTATATGAAAGCCAGGTGGGGTAGCACATGTGTATAATCCCAGCTGCTTATGAGAACAGAGACAGGTGAATAATACCTAAGGCTCATTGACCAGCCAGCCTGGTCATTTAAGTGAGTTCTAAGCTAATTAGAGACCCTGTCGCCAAAAACAAACAAACAAACAACAAAACAAAAACAAAAACAAAACAAAAAATAAAAAACATGGTGGACAGTGACTGGGGAAGGACACTGGAGATTAACATGTAGCCTCCACATACATATACGTGCACTTACACACACATGAGTACTGGCACCCACAGTGCTTTTAAATGAAATTGCAGATTGGTGCATTCCACAGTATAGCATCTATAGAAGCTTGACTATGCAATGAGCACGCCCACACTGTGTAGTATTATCTGCCCACGTATCCATCCCCACTGGAGAATATACAGATGCTGAGTGTGCATGAGACATAAAACACTAAGTCAAGTTGGTGCAGTATGTGGGGAGACAAGAGGATGGGAGGTCTAGACAGGCTGAAATGACTTCAACAACCCGGCGAGTTTGCAAGAACCTGGAGCAAACATTTGGCTGTTGTTCTGCTTTCAAAGCTGTGTGGAGTGTGGGGTGCAGGGGGCTGACTTTTCTTTACTCTCAGGTTGTAAAATAGAAGCGCGAGAGCGCGCATGCGCACACAGACATGCGCCTACATATCCTCATGCACAGGGAAATGTAAACACATGCCTTCCATGCTAACCCTGGATTGGCTTTACGAATTAAGAATGGAATTGAGTATCTCTTTAGAAACACAGGGCTATATAAACCCTACTTCCATTGGAGATGTTGCCGCCCTCATCTGTTCTCATCAGTCATCTGGCTTCACGGGGGCCAGGACCAGAATCCGTTCAAATTTGTCTCTGTCCTCAGCATATTGGAAACACTTGAGGAAGCAGTGGATAAAGTAAGAATTCTCCTGTGGTTCTTCCCATTTGCAGCTGAACTGTTCCTGGGGAGACAGGGTGCAGCGAATGTGTCTCTGAGAACCCATGTAATTACGATAATGCTAACGAGAGGACAGATTTCAAGTTAACTGCATCTTAATCAAATGATTTACATGCAAAGCGCATAAGTCATAAAACAATGTCCTGTTGTTCTTATTTCTCTCTTGGTTGGGCCGGACTTGTAAGGTGAGGCTTATCCTCAGAGAGAGAGCAGTGGAGAAGTTTTGGGGTCTGAGGATCAGTGAGCTGAGCAGATTGCCCTGCCCTCAGCTTCCTCAGAGCCATGTTTTTTTGAGGCAAGCTCATTGCTGGGACCTGAAGTTGCTGATTTCAGCGCCTGGCTCATTTGCCTCAGGCTCAAGGTCAATGCAGGCACCCACTGAGTTGAATTTTTCTGTTCTTATTTCCCATGGAGCATCAGCTCAGAGGCCTTATTAAAATCGCCTGTCACTGGCCTGGAGAAGTTAATGCCTAGCTGGGTTCCAATCTTAATTCTTCTTTCAAACAGTAATTAAACTCCAAAGTTTAGCTCATTTAAGTGGCTCCCCCACCCCTTCCATCAAACAGATAGCATGCTTGTCCTGGCAGGGGGTTCCTGACTTCCTAAGCCCTGCTTACACGTTGTTGGTTTTTCTTTTTTCTTTTTTTAAAAATAAGTCCATACCCAATCACCTGATATTGCCTTGCCTAGCCCCATGTTAAAACCCAAGCAGTTTCAACAAAGCTCCCCTACCCCCAACCCTATCACTAGCTTAGCAGGCTAAGTAATTTTGTTGAGGATTAAATTCAATGAAAAGCAGCTCATAATTATCAAAGAAAAGAAGAAAATGGAAAAATAAATAAAATACTCACGGTCCCTTTGCTTAGTGCGTGTAGATGGATTTCCTCTTTTTCTTCTGAATCTTTTTATATGCACAGTTTTGGGGGAGGTGGGGGGTAGATTTTACATCATTTTAAAATACACCATAGTACTAGTTTTGTGCTTGCTTGCTTTTATTTGTAAAGAAAATGTTGCAAGCTTTCGGGCCAGTAGGGCTGGCTGTGTTTTGTTTTAGTTTTTAAGCCAAGGCTAAATGAATCAAACTTTGCTGCGTTTTCTTTGGCATGGCCCTTAATTAGTCTCTCTGCTTGTTTCTGATGCAGGACTCAAAAGCTGCATGTTGTAGCAGAAAGAATGTCGTCCTGAGAATCGTACTGCTTTTAATCTTGGCTTTACCTTCTGTAACTGAGCCTTAGATATACTCTCCTATTTTGAAACAGTGCTGTTAGCCTCCGGGATCCCTTGTTTCCTTCCCTGTAAAAGGATGTTATATACCAGTACAAGGTTAGTGTAATTCCTCAGGGACATATAGGAAGTACGTACCACCCAGCCAACATTCACTAGATGGTGTCTAGTTTAGTGACTTAGTAAAACCCTCATAGATTTAAACAGACCAATGCAAGTTTATACATGCAAGGGCTAATAGTGGCAGAACAGACAGAGGTCATGCCAAGGAAGTTAATTCACGTCTAAAGGAAGTGTTTGTTTAGTCAGTCAACAAAAGGACTTCTGAATGATTTCAGCTGCTCTTCTCCTGACTGTCCTTCTCCTCAGCTGTATTCCACTGCATGAACCCGTTGGAACAGAGTAGATAACCAGTGGTTCTTTGCCCACAGGGAGGTATAGAAAGGTTTGTGTTTCCATAAACCCAGCGAGTTAGCTGTTTTCTGATGACTCCAGTAGGGTTTCATTTTCCAAAATCCTGTTGCACAAACTGTCTCTATCCCATTTCCACTCCCCACCCCAAAGAAAATAATAGGGAGTTCTGGAGAGAGCAAGGGTCAAAGCAGGGTTGGGGCTTTACAATACAATGAGGTAACTACTCACTGGGTGAAAGACCTCACTTCTGGGTTTGCCTTTCTGATCTTTTAAACAAATACTACCAGACAAAATCCCACATGTCCTTCAACAAAACATATTTATTCAACAACGCTAAGGTGAATTAGCTTGGATTTCTCTTTTAAGGGATTTGTTTAAATTCCACCTCCACAATTTCTAGAGTTCATATACTGTGTTGAGGATAATGAAAGATGAAACCATGAACTTGGATTTGGAGACAGACTGTCCCAGTGGATTCTTGTGACAAGGCAGGAAGTGGTGCCAGGTGCTGTGTCCGGTGCTGTGTGGGGCTATGCCAGAGCTATGTCAGGGCTATGCCGGGGCTATGCCGGGGTATGTCGGGGCTATGTCAGGGCTATGACTGGGCTGTGACAGAGCTGTGCTGGGGCTGTGCCGAGGCTGGGCAGGGTGTGGTGCCCCTTGAGCACTCCTTATTTAGGAAATGCACTTTCAACCATGAAGAAGAAGAATTTTTGATGCATTCTTTGTGAAGCTGGTATATGGTACTCCATGCCCAAGTCCCTGCTCTATAAATTTTGGGTTTAAAAGAGTTGCCAGCTGAGTGACTTTCTGGACAAATCCAAACCCAGGAAGTTCCTTGGCGACTAGTGTGTTTGTAGAGCATGCTACCCCCACCTCTTTTGTTCTGCCATATATATTTGATTTAGTTCCATATAAGATATTTTTCCATTATGAAGCCCAAGTATTTCCCTTTCTTGGTAGCTGCAGGCAGCATTTAACCCACATCACTATTTGTTCCTGAAATGTGAAAAGCTACATCTTTATGAGAAAATTTTTCATCTAAAGTATCTCTCCCATACATTGTAAATTATTCTTTCATCCAATTAGTAAGAGATGGGGCTGCTAGTGAGACCCTGTCTTTACTAAATTAGAAAAAGATTCCTTCAAAACGGGGCAACATCGATAATCAAAGGCTTACAGATGAAGCACAGCTGTAAAAATGGAAGCATGGTTAAATGAGAAGAGGAGAAACGTTAAAAAAACAAAATAAAACAAACTTCTATGTGAAGCCAAAATTATGCATAAAACATTTAAATATAAAATAATGACATGAAAAGGGAATCAGATGAGGAAGGCAACCATTAAGGATCCGATACAGTTAGGAGTAGTCCCAGAAGGGCTACGGAGCTCAGAGCCATGCCCTTTCTCATGTTCCACTTCTCAGTGTTATCTCTAAGAATGGGGCTTCAGCTTTCAAAGGAATGTTGAGAATGAATCACTAGGCACATACACTACTTACAGCAGCCTATTGTGAACGCCGTATATCAATCATCCCCAACCTTTGAAGTTCTAAACTCTGACAGTCTCAAAGGATGGAGAAGGAGTCTAGTCAAGCCCCAGGGTAGAGAAACCATAAGAAGAAAAAGTTTCCTTGATTTTTTTTTTTTTTTTTGCCTTTGCCTTTGTGAATGAAAGCGAGAGGCTTCAATGCTTTATTCAACAGAACAACCCTTTATTTCGATACAGCTTCTTCTCCTCTATGGGGGACAGGATGAAAAGAGACAGCAGATGAGGTTCTTACTGCCAGGAATGGATGGAGATGCCCGATCAGGTTCCTCAGTGCCGGAGAAGTGGCACAGCAGTCAACACTGAGCAGAACGGCGAATGCCGGCTCTATTCAGCCCTGCTGAAAACATCGACGTTGTTTGTGAATGAGACTCCTTTAAGTATCGCTCTGGGTCTGTTGCAAGCATTTTGATTGTGGGTTTCCCCCACACTGTGCCTGCTTTACTAATAACATCACAGATATTATAGTTCTGAATTCCGTGGCTTGTTTGAACTGGTGTAACCTGTTTATTCTTCTTCCAAGAAACTTTTTGTGTCTAAGATTCTTCTCTCCTGTTGTGATGCGGAGTGATAACAAAGGCTCACCAAGACTCCAGTGTTTCAGAGTAGGAAAAAAACAAAACAAAACAAAACAAAACAACCAAACAAAACAAAACAAAATCCTTTCCATACGTCAACCACAGCCAAAAGTAAACGAAGCCAACTTTCAGCAGCCACATGGCCACAGCTTTCACAGTGCTGGACTCTACAGTAGACTTTCAAAAAGGAGTTTAAGGGTAGAATAAAGGACTATTTCTTTAAATAAAGGGGGGAAAACGTTTTCTGAGCAACTTTCTTTCACCTATACAATATTTTTCCTCTGTTCTTGTTTTGTTTTTGTTTGTGTATGTGTGCTTTGGAGGATGGTATGTGTCCCTAAGTGCTGGTGCCTGTTGTGGCCAGAAGAAGGTATCGAATCTCCCCATAGTTGGAATTCAGCTGTTTATGGCTTCTGAGCTGCCTGAGGGTCCTAGGAAGCTTAGGTCCTCTATAAGAGTGTTATGTACTCTTTTGCTCATCTGTTCCAAAAAAGCTGTGTTTCAAATAATTGTGCTTTTTCTTGGGTAATTAAAATAGCCACTTAATATAGAAAATGAGTCTGGGTGAGGTGTATTAACTAACGTGTTATTTAGCAGGCTGCTGTTAGGCTTGTCATGAGGCCCTTCCAGTTTCCAAACCAGTTTTCTCTTTTTAATCAGTGAATGCTCACAATACTGTTTCTTTCCTTCATGGAAAGAAAAAGCAGAGATCTCCAGTTAAAGATCTATAGATTTGCTAGGATTTAAGAAATAATACTTTTGTAACAATGTACAAGTAGTTCCAGGCTTGTTGTATATAGGAGATAAAAGATGGGAAGGTATGTGCCAAGGGAGCTCTTATGTGTTACTGTCTAAAGTTAATCCCTAGGGAGCTCTTATGTGTTACTGTCTAAAGTTAATCCCTAGGGAGCTCTTGTGTGTTACTGTCTAAACTTAACCCCTAGATATGGGAGTAGGCTCTAGATTACTGGGGGTCTTCAACATTCAGCTGCTGAATACTGTAGGATTCCTCCAGGTTTGTGGGATAAGAAATAAAAAAAATATATTCCTTTAAGAAGCAAAGAAACTGTGAAGCTGTTCTCTTCTGAATGTCATATATATGGACTGTCACCGTGGTGAATCACTCACTGCCAAGAGCATATTGAATGTTAGTGCTGCAATAGATGTAGTCTCATGTTATAATGTGCTACCATCATGCAGAGAAAATCCATTCTTCCTAGCTTGATAACATTTTAGTAAGCCTTATGAAGAATTTATATTGGTGTTGACTGTATCACGGAGGGATAGCCTGGTTTAAACAAACGTTCTAGGAATAATTGTTCTCCTAAATCAAGCAAGCAAGCAGACAGACAAACAGAAAGCCCCAAAGACAGAAAGCCCTGTCATTTTATGAGAAATGACTTCAAGTCAACTTTCCTTTGCTTCCCAGAAAGAAAAAAAAAAAACTGAAAAGATTATATTGAGTATTTCTGCCTCTATTTGGCCTAATTTCAACCCGAGTCCAGTTCTTTTTTTTTTTTTTCCATTTTTTATTAGGTATTTAACTCATTTACATTTCCAATGCTATACCAAAAGTCCCCCATATCCACCCACCCCCACTCCCCTGCCCACCCACTCCCCCTTTTTGGCCCTGGTATTCCCCTGTACTGGGGCATATAAAGTTTGCAAGTCCAATGGGCCTCTCTTTCCAGTGATGGCCGACTAGGCCATCTTTTGATATATATGCAGCTAGAGTCAAGAGCTCCAGGGTACTGGTTAGCTCATAATGTTGTTCCACCTATAGGGTTGCAGATCCCTTTAGCTCCTTGGCTACTTTCTCTAGCTCCTCCATTGGGAGCCCTATGATCCATCCATTAGCTGACTGTGAGCATCCACTTCTGTGTTTGCTGGGCCCCGGCATAGTCTCACAAGAGACAGCTACATCTGCGTCCTTTCAATAAAATCTTGCTAGTGTATGCAATGGTGTCAGCGTTTGGATGCTGATTATGGGGTGGATCCCTGGCTATGGCAGTCTCTACATGGTCCATCCTTTCATCTCAGCTCCAAACTCCGTCTCTGTAACTCCTTCCATGGGTGTTTTGTTCCCAAATCTAAGGAGGGGCATAGTGTCCACACTTCAGTCTTCATTCTCCTTGAGTTTCATGTGTTTAGCAAATTATATCTTATATCTTGGGTATCCTAGGTTTGGGGCTAATATCCACTTATCAGTGAATACATATTGTGTGAGTTTCTTTGTGAATGTGTTACCTCACTCAGGATGATGCCCTCCAGGTCCATCCATTTGGCTAGGAATTTCATAAATTCATTCTTTTTAATAGCTGAGTAGTACTCCATTGTGTAGATGTACCACATTTTCTGTATCCATTCCTCTGTTGAGGGGCATCTAGGTTCTTTCCAGCTTCTGGCTATTATAAATAAGGCTGCTATGAACATAGTGGAGCATGTGTCCTTCTTACCTGTTGGGGCATCTTCTGGATATATGCCCAGGAGAGGTATTGCTGGATCCTCCGGTAGTACTATGTCCAGTTTTCTGAGGAACCGCCAGACTGATTTCCAGAGTGGTTGTACAAGCCTGCACTCCCACCAACAATGGAGGAGTGTTCCTCTTTCTCCACATCCTCGCCAGCATCTGCTGTCACCTGAATTTTTGATCTTAGCCATTCTGACTGGTGTGAGGTGGAATCTCAGGGTTGTTTTGATTTGCATTTCCCTGATGATTAAGGATGTTGAACATTTTTTCAAGTGCTTCTCTGCCATTCGGTATTCCTCAGGTGAGAATTCTTTGTTCAGTTCTGAGCCCCATTTTTTAATGGGGTTATTTGATTTTCTGAAGTCCACCTTCTTGAGTTCTTTATATATGTTGGATATTAGTCCCCTATCTGATTTAGGATAGGTAAAGATCCTTTCCCAATCTGTTGGTGGTCTTTTTGTCTTATTGACGGTGTCTTTTGCCTTGCAGAAACTTTGGAGTTTCATTAGGTCCCATTTGTCGATTCTCGATCTTACAGCACAAGCCATTGCTGTTCTGTTCAGGAATTTTTCCCCTGTGCCCATATCTTCAAGGCTTTTCCCCACTTTCTCCTCTATAAGTTTCAGTGTCTCTGGTTTTATGTGAAGTTCCTTGATCCACTTAGATTTGACCTTAGTACAAGGAGATAAGTATGGATCGATTCGCATTCTTCTACACGATAACAACCAGTTGTGCCAGCACCAATTGTTGAAAATGCTGTCTTTCTTCCACTGGATGGTTTTAGCTCCCTTGTCGAAGATCAAGTGACCATAGGTGTGTGGGTTCATTTCTGGATCTTCAATTCTATTCCATTGGTCTACTTGTCTGTCTCTATACCAGTACCATGCAGTTTTTATCACAATTGCTCTGTAGTAAAGCTTTAGGTCTGGCATGGTGATTCCGCCAGAAGTTCTTTTATCCTTGAGAAGACTTTTTGCTATCCTAGGTTTTTTGTTATTCCAGACAAATTTGCAAATTGCTCCTTCCAATTCGTTGAAGAATTGAGTTGGAATTTTGATGGGGATTGCATTGAATCTGTAGATTGCTTTTGGCAAGATAGCCATTTTTACAATGTTGATCCTGCCAATCCATGAGCATGGGAGAACTTTCCATCTTCTGAGATCTTCTTTAATTTCTTTCTTCAGAGATTTGAAGTTTTTATCATACAGATCTTTCACCTCCTTAGTTAGAGTCACGCCAAGATATTTTATATTATTTGTGACTATTGAGAAGGGTGTTGTTTCCCTAATTTCTTTCTCAGCCTGTTTATTCTTTGTATAGAGAAAGGCCATTGACTTGTTTGAGTTTATTTTATATCCAGCTACTTCACCGAAGCTGTTTATCAGGTTTAGGAGTTCTCTGGTAGAATTTTTAGGGTCACTTATATATACTATCATATCATCTGCAAAAAGTGATATTTTGACTTCCTCTTTTCCAATTTGTATCCCCTTGATCTCCTTTTGTTGTCGAATTGCTCTGGCTAATACTTCAAGTACTATGTTGAAAAGGTAGGGAGAAAGTGGGCAGCCTTGTCTAGTCCCTGATTTTAGTGGGATTGCTTCCAGCTTCTCTCCATTTACTTTGATGTTGGCTACTGGTTTGCTGTAGATTGCTTTTATCATGTTTAGGTATGGGCCTTGAATTCCTGATCTTTCCAAAACTTTTATCATGAATGGGTGTTGGATCTTGTCAAATGCTTTTTCTGCATCTAACGAGATGATCATGTGGTTTTTGTCTTTGAGTTTGTTTATATAATGGATTACATTGATGGATTTTCGTATATTAAACCATCCCTGCATCCCTGGAATAAAACCTACTTGGTCAGGATGGATGATTGCTTTAATGTGTTCTTGGATTCGGTTAGCGAGAATTTTATTGAGGATTTTTGCATCGATATTCATAAGAGAAATTGGTCTGAAGTTCTCTATCTTTGTTGGGTCTTTCTGTGGTTTAGGTATCAGAGTAATAGTGGCTTCATAAAATGAGTTGGGTAGAGTACCTTCTACTTCTATTTTGTGAAATAGTTTGTGCAGAATTGGAATTAGATCTTCTTTGAAGGTCTGATAGAACTCTGCACTAAACCCATCTGGTCCTGGGCTTTTTTTTGGTTGGGAGACTATTAATAACTGCTTCTATTTCTTTAGGTGATATGGGACTGTTTAGATGGTCAACTTGATCCTGATTCAACTTTGGTACCTGGTATCTGTCCAGAAATTTGTCCATTTCGTCCAGGTTTTCCAGTTTTGTTGAGTATAGCCTTTTGTAGAAGGATCTGATGGTGTTTTGGATTTCTTCAGGATCTGTTGTTATGTCTCCCTTTTCATTTCTGATTTTGTTAATTAGGATTTTGTCCCTGTGCCCTTTAGTGAGTCTAGCTAAGGGTTTATCTATCTTGTTGATTTTCTCAAAGAACCAACTCCTCGTTTGGTTAATTCTTTGAATAGTTCTTCTTGTTTACACTTGGTTGATTTCACCCCTGAGTTTGATTATTTCCTGCCGTCTACTCCTCTTGGGTGAATTTGCTTCCTTTTTTTCTAGGGCTTTTAGATGTGTTGTCAAGCTGCTAGTATGTGCTGTCTCCCGTTTCTTCTTGGAGGCACTCAGCGCTATGAGTTTCCCTCTTAGAAATGCTTTCATTGTGTCCCATAGGTTTGGGTACGTTGTGGCTTCATTTTCATTAAACTCTAAAAAGTCTTTAATTTCTTTCTTTATTCCTTCCTTGACCAAGGTATCATTGAGAAGAGTGTTATTCAGTTTCCACGTGAATGTTGGCTTTCCATTATTTATGTTGTTATTGGAGATCAGTCTTAGGCCATGGTGGTCTGATAGGATACATGGGACAATTTCAATATTTTTGTATCTATTGAGGCCTGTTTTGTGACCAATTATATGGTCAATTTTGGAGAAGGTCCCGTGAGGTGCTGAGAAGAAGGTATATCCTTTTGTTTTAGGATAAAATGTTCTGTAGATATCTGTCAGGTCCATTTGTTTCATAACTTCTGTTAGTTTCACTGTGTCCCTGTTTAGTTTCTGTTTCCACGATCTGTCCTTTGAAGAAAGTGGTGTGTTGAAGTCTCCCACTATTATTGTGTGAGGTGCAATGTATGCTTTGAGCTTTACTAAAGTGTCTCTAATGAATGTGGCTGCCCTTGCATTTGGTGCGTAGATATTCAGAATTGAGAGTTCCTCTTGGAGGATTTTACCTTTGATGAGTATGAAGTGTCCCTCCTTGTCTTTTTTGATAACTTTGGGTTGGAAGTCGATTTTATCCGATATTAAAATGGCTACTCCAGCTTGTTTCTTCAGTCCATTTGCTTGGAAAATTGTTTTCCAGCCTTTCACTCTGAGGTAGTGTCTGTCTTTTTCCCTGAGATGGGTTTCCTGTAAGCAGCAGAATGTTGGGTCCTGTTTGTGTAGCCAGTCTGTTAGTCTATGTCTTTTTATTGGGGAATTGAGTCCATTGATATTAAGAGATATTAAGGAAAAGTAATTGTTGCTCCCTTTTATTTTTGTTGTTAGAGTTGGCATTCTGTTCTTGTGGCTGTCTTCTTTTTGGTTTGTTGAATGATTACTTTCTTGGTTGTTCTAGGGCGTGATTTCCGTCCTTGTATTGCTTCTTTTCTGTTATTATCCTTTGAAGGGCTGGATTCGTGGAAAGATATTGTGTGAACTTGGTTTTGTCGTGGAATACTTTGGTTTCTCCATCTATGGTAATTGAGAGTTTGGCCGGGTATAGTAGCCTGGGCTGGCATTTGTGTTCTCTTAGTGTCTGTATAACATCTGTCCAGGCTCTTCTGGCTTTCATAGTCTCTGGTGAAAAGTCTGGTGTAATTCTGATAGGCCTTCCTTTATATGTTACTTGACCTTTCTCCCTTACTGCTTTTAATATTCTATCTTTATTTAGTGCATTTGTTGTTCTGATTATTATGTGTCGGGAGGAATTTCTTTTCTGGTCCAGTCTATTTGGAGTTCTGTATGCTTCTTGTATGATCATGGGCATCTCTTTTTTTATGTTTGGGAAGTTTTCTTCTATTATTTTGTTGAAGATATTAGCTGGCCCTTTAAGTTGAAAATCTTCATTCTCATCAATTCCTATTATCCGTAGGTTTGGTCTTCTCATTGTGTCCTGGATTACCTGGATGTTTTGAGTTAGGATCCTTTTGCATTTTGTATTTTCTTTGACTGTTGTGTCGATGTTCTCTATGGAATCTTCTGCACCTGAGATTCTCTCTTCCATTTCTTGTATTCTGTTGCTGATGCTCGCATCTATGGTTCCAGATCTCTTTCCTAGGGTTTCTATCTCCAGCGTTGCCTTGCTTTGGGTTTTCTTTATTGTGTCTACTTCCCCTTTTAGTTCTAGTATGGTTTTGTTCATTTCCATCACCTGTTTGGCTGTGTTTTCCTGCTTTTCTTTAAGAGCCTGTAACTCTTTAGCAGTTCTCTCCTGTAAATCTTTAAGTGACTTATGAAAGTCCTTCTTGATGTCCTCTATCATCATCATGAGAAATGTTTTTAAATCTGGGTCTAGATTTTCGGTTGTGTTGGGGTGCCCAGGACTAGGTGGGGTGGGAGTGCTGCGTTCTGATGATGGTGAGTGGTCTTGATTTCTGTTAGTAGGATTCTTACGTTTGCCTTTCGCCATCTGGTAATCTCTGAAGCTAGCTGTTTTAGTTGTCACTGTTAAGAGCTTGTTCTTCAGGTGACTCTGTTAGCCTCTATGAGCAGACCTGGAGGGTAGCACTCTCCTTAGTTTCAGTGGGCAGAGTATTCTCTGCAGGCAAGCTCTCTTCTTGCAAGGCAGGTACCCAGATATCTGGTGTTCGAACCAGACTCCTGGCAGAAGTTGTGTTCCACTCACTAGAGGTCTTAGGATCACGTGTGGAATCCTGTGTGGGCCCTTGCGGGTGTCAGGCGACTCAGCTGGCAAGGTAGCCGGGGCTCGAGTGGAGTGGAAGGGGTTTGTGCCCCAGATCAAGCCCGGGTAGCCTGCTTCCCTATGTACCGCAGTCTCAAGTTCCACGAGATTGGATTGGGGTAGGCGCTGTGTTCCACTCACCAGAGGTCTTAGGGTCCCGTGGGGAGTCCCGTGTGGACCCTTGCGGGTGTTGGGCAAGACTCTGCTGGCAAGGTAGCCCGGGGCTCGAGTCTCGAGTCGAGCGGAAGGGACTTGTGCCCCAGATCAGGCCCGGGTAGCCTGCTTCCCTATGTACCGCAGTCTCGAGTTCCGCGCGATTGGATTGGGGCAGGCACTGTGATCCACTCACCAGAGGTCTTAGGGTCCCGTGGGGAGTCCCGTGTGGACCCTTGCGGGTGTTGGGCAAGACTCTGCTGGCAAGGTAGCCCGGGGCTCGAGTCACGAGTCGAGCGGAAGGGACTTGTGCCCCAGATCAGGCCCGGGTAGCCTGCTTCCCTATGTACCTCAGTCTCAAGTTCCGCGCGATTGGATTGGGGCAGGCACTGTGATCCACTCACCAGAGGTCTTAGGGTCCCGTGGGGAGTCCCGTGTGGACTCTTGCGGGTGTTGGGCAATACTCTGCTGGCAAGGTAGCCCGGGGCTCGAGTCTCGAGTCGAGCGGAAGGGCCCGAGTCCAGTTCTGACAGTTGCTATGTTGATTTTTTTTTCTGATTTAATGTTAGTATGTTAATTAATTTATTCTCAATTATCTTTTCCTTGAGTCCTGATGACCAAACATTCCCTCTTCCACCTAAGAGATGACAGCCACAGGGAACGATTGCTATTTACTTACCACCCACCCGAGGACCCACAGAGCCCTCTACTCTGCTTTACTAGATCTGGGAAAGTTAAGACAAATTCCCTAGAAAGGCTGAGGCAAACTGTGTACAATCTCCCCTTTTCTGTCATCTGGCTCTTGCAGTATGGACTAAGTTTCTTACATGACTACAGTTTTTCTTGTCCATAGTCAGTCTGTCCAGAGGAGGCCTGTGTGTACTCCCTCATAAAGCTTTGGCTTGTAATTGCTCAAACTACCAGCAAAACACAGAGCCTCTTGAAGGAAAATACATTTTCTATGAGTATTCATTTTTAAGAGGCCTTACCACAGGTATTACTTTTTCTTTTAATTTTTAAAGGTGTATGTCTTTTATTTTTATGTCTGTCTGTCTGTCTATGTGTGGGTATTCATCTGTGAGTGCAAGAGCTCACAGAAGAGGGTGTTAGCTTGCCTGGAGCTGGAGTTACAGGCTGTTGTGAGACCTCACCAACTCTGAAACATCCCTCTCTTGTTGCCAAAGAGAGAATATCTCAGCTCTACTCTTAGTGTGAGCCTTAGCCTGGGAGCTGTAAAGACAAAATCCTGAGCAACAGAGGTTGCTGCACCATGTTGCATTTTGGCTTGCTGTTTAGAGGACATCTGACTCCTTCAAACTCCATTTGGAGATGGCACTAAACTGTAGGCCGCCTCATAAATATCTGTCACATTTTCATTCAGTCCTCATGCCATGGATTTCCTCCTTCTTTCCTTCCTTCCTTCCTTCCTTCCTTCCTTCCTTCCTTCCTTCCTTCCTTCCTTCCTTCTTCCCTTCCTCCCTTCCTCCCTTTCTTTCTTTCCTCCTTTCTTTCTTTCTTTCTTTCTTTCTTTCTTTCTTTCTTTCTTTCTTTCTCTTTCTTTCTTTCTTTCTCTCTCTTTCTCTCTTTCTTTCTCTCTTTCTCTCTTTCTCTTTTTCTTTCTTTCTCTCTCTTTCTCTCTTTCTTTCTCTTTCTCTCTTTTTCTTTCTTTCTCTCTCTTTCTTCTTTCTTTCTCTCTCTTTCTTTCTCTCTCTCTCTTTCTTTCTCTCTCTTTCTTTCTTTCTTTCTTTCTTTCTTTCTTTCTTTCTTTCTTTCTTTCTTTCTTTCTTTCTTCCTATGGTGCTGACCTTGATGTAAATATGCTCCAGAATCACCAGAGTGGCTCAGTCTTAACCACCCACTAGTATTAAATTTAAAATGTATTCTCTAGTAGTTAGCAGTTAGACTAGACTTTTGAAAAATCACATCCACTAAGCCTCAGTTCCTCAAACTGTGAAAGTGGCTGGCTGTTCACTTTAAAGGGTTGATATAAGAGATGATGCTGAACAGTCCTGGTGGTGCCTAGGGTTGGGCATATGTGCACTGCTCACATGTGCACTGCTCTGGTTTTTTCTTCGCACATAGGAATAAAACTGGTCAGCTGCCACCTCCTGCATCTACCATTTTCTTACCATAAGAGCACAGGGGCATTCCTCTCTCTCTGCTTCTGTTCCTTCATTATGAATGGAAAATGGTATGCTTTTTGGGCTTCCATGAGCTAGACAATAGTACATCATTTCCCTATGCCCTTCAAGCTCTGTAAATGCCAATTAATGTGAAATCTGCTATTACAAGGTGACATCCACTGGGCACTGTTATGCTCAAGCACTGAGCTGAGACCCACTTCATCGTCATAATGACCTTGGAAGGTAGCAATAGTTAACCACTTTCCTTTTCAAACGAGGAAACTGAGGCAGAGTGTAGCTTGGTGGTTGTTGCAAAGCTGCAGCAGGACTAAGCACTGAGCCCAGGAACTTGGCCATAAAGCAGAGTACAGTGCTTCTTCACTGCCTTGATTTCCCCACAAGGATAGTAGACAGCAGCCTGTGGATTGAGCAAGTTTTTGGCTAGACAAGAACCCTACAGAAATAACCATCCATCCTGTGTGGCCCCAGTACTGACCTGCTGTTTACCTGGGGAGAGGGAGCAAGTAGGAGGAAGAGGTGTCATGGAAGAGGAGTCCTGCTCTCAATCACAGACTTGGCACCAGCTAAAGTTGAGTCATTGAGAATTTCCTGCACAGCCACTGAAGAATAACGTGGAAGGTATTTAGCAATCCGTATGAACACGTAAGCCCTGTGAAGTAATGAGCAACCTGCCACTTCAGTTAACACAAAGAGCAATCATTCTATGCAAACTTGAACATTCGTGAAGACAACAGTGTTCAAGGATGAAAGGAACGTGATACTTGTATTTGGAAATATTGAATAAGCAAGTCAAACAAAGATCAGGGGTGGTGGTTGGCGGAGGCAGACTGACTGGGAGTGACAGAGGGAATGGAAAGATTGAGCTATACAGGGCTCTGAACGTGATAGCACAACAGGTAAGAATGGAGGATGCCTGGGAGAACCCTGCCTCAGTTCCAGAGCTCCACACTTCTCTGTGGGAGGTTAGGTGGGGGTTTCTCTGTTTCCAATGTGTTTATGTGGATTTGTAACTGAGATTGTAAACACAGTGGCTGATACAATACACTAAAAATGCACTGATTTGGGATAAAAAGATTGTGGGTCTGGGAGGGAATCAGTAGACAAAGCATTTCCCATGCAAGCCCTAGGTCCTGAGTTTGTCCAGAATGCTAAGTGTGCATAGTGACCTACCTAAAATTCTAGGGCTCAGAAGGTAGAAACAGAGGATCCCTGGAGCAAATGGACTAACTAAGCTAGTCACATGGGTGGTCTCTGGATTCAGTTGAAAGACACTGATCCAATTGAATAAGGTGGGCTACCATCAAGGAAGACTCTTGTACATCTCATGTCTCTAGGTGTACATATACACATACACACTCATGCACATGCACACACAACTGCAAACATACATATAAAAATGTATGCACAGGATTTCTGAGTTCGAGGCCAGCCTGGTCTACAGAGTGAGTTCCAAGACAGCCAGGGCTATACAAAGAAACCCTGTCTAGAAAAAAACAAACAAACAAATAAAATGTATGCACAAACACACACATACCCACAGGAAAAGAGACAGAGAGAGATACACAGTGAGAGGATAGTGTAGTAAGCTGTTTTCTCCTTCCCTGATCAAATAAACCATAAGTCATTTATTTCCTGTCTCACATTATTTATAAGGTAAAAAATGACAAAGGCTACTCAAAGTGAGAATGTACATGAGAGACCTTTATAAAGTGTGCACTACCACATAAATATGAGGAATTCAGAGGCAGATGGTGAATGAAAGGGGGAGATTAAAACAGAAGCACAGAAGCCCTGCCTGACCCGAGGTCAAGACTTTGCTACTTGCTAACTGCTTGACTTCCATTAAGCCACTGACATCTCCAAACTCCACACAGCACATCTACACAGCTTCCTGATAGCACTGGACTACAACCATGCATTCTATCCCTAATTCATGGACCAGAAAACACAGACTATTATTCCTCATCCAATGTGTGAGAGTTCTGGGATGAACACAAAGTGAGTATTGCTAGATGACCAATCTAACATGTAGTTGTCTCAATGGAGGAGATGTAGCCCTCATCTGCAAGTTGAAGGGTGTTTTAATGGAGTACTCTAGTCAGATGATATCTGGGCGATCCTGTCAGCCATAGAGTTTGGGGAAGTTAAGCAGAAAAGGAGCAAAGAATACAGCTGGCTGAGATGAAGACCCTGATCCTTTCCAGTACTATTTGTCTGAAAATGTTAAGATGTTGGTGGAAAGGAGGAAATGACAGGCCTGTGATTCACAATACCCCAGACGAAGAAAAGGTAGGTTTTTCTTGCGGTTCTCAAACAAGCCCAAAACAGCAAAGAAACCCAGTGTTTAAATGTTAATTAGCTGCAGCCCATCAAATGTGCACAGTAAGAATTTCATGGATGCATCACATCCAAGAAACCAAAGGCTTTCTTCTTGCCGCCCGCATAAGAAAGGTACCCAGCTCTTTCCAAGGCACACTCCCTGTAGGCAGTGTCCTGACTTTATCTGCAACCTTCACCTTCCATGATGGTCAATGTGAACTATTTCCAGAGGAAAGAAAAGCCTCAGGTTTCCTGAGGTAAAAGACTAGCTTATCTTGTGTCTCTCGTTCTGTATGCTGTTAGCCAGGGTTCCCTTGGTGTGCTGTAGTCAGCTTTGAGCCTCCATTTACTCTCCACACTTTAAAGCAGAAGTCTAAAAGTGTGTGTGGGGGTGGGGTGGGGGGGTGGGGAGAAACAAAAAAAGGTCTGATATGCTACAGGTTTCAAGTCCCACTCCCAACAATTTAATTAACATGGAAGTATCACGTACCTGAGTACTGTCTGGGCACAGGGCAATGTTTCTCTTCTTTCTTTAAACACATTTTTTATCAGAGATGAAAGAGAACTCATGACACCATTTTGTAACCAGTAATAACTGGGTCATTCTGCACAGCATTTGATCAGGGAAAAGACTGGGAAATTCACTGAAAGGCGGCCTGAATCTCTGATGAGAATTCAGGCTTCTTGTGCTCTTCCAAGAGAAAGATGAGACAGATAATGGAAAATTAATTTTACTACTAATAATATGCTTGTGTTGGCAAAGGTCAGCAGCTGTCCTTATGGTCTGGGCTTCATTCATGTGTGCTTTTTGCCATTCTAAACCTTCAAGTGGGTTTTAAAACACTTACTGCAGCGTCTACCTCTCAAAAAAAAAAAACCTATTTTTTATGATTTTTTTCTTCTATGCAAGTGAAGAAATTGAGTAAATGGGACTTTGGATAAAAAATGGAAGTGGATTAAAACCCAATGTTTCAGGGAACTTTTCCATTGGGGGTCATTGAGTGTCTCTGCAAAGTGGGGCTGTGTCAGCCCCATGTCCTGTGAATGAGCTGTCACATGAACATGTGTAGCTCTGAAACACTCTCTGTCCAGGGAGTGGAAGGATTTAAGGCTTCTAAAGATACTGCCCACCATTATCCCAAAGATATAGGAACTCACGTGAACAGTCCACATCTTTTTCTTTTATGATTCTTTTTTTAGACTACAACAAAAAGGTGGCATGCTCCAGCTCTGTGAAACTGAGCTACTCCCTAGAAAAACACATAAATGGGAATATTAAAAAAATAACATGTTCTAATGAAATGCAAATTAGATCAACCTTGGTAACAATTGCTTTTTAGCCCAAGGTGTTTTGTAACTCCTTGAATCATCTTTCAGAGCTCTTTCCTATAAGTGGAGTTTGGAATGGAGTCTGGTCATGGTCGAGAGGAGGATTTGAGGAGATTGGGAAACTTGGGAATTGAGAAGAACCTTAGGTACTCTGTTGTGGCCTCCTCTCTAGATCCCAACTGCCTGGGTAGAACCCTGACTCTACCTTAGCAGCTCTGAGATCTTGAGCAAATTACTGGAGCCTTTCTCTCTTAGCTTACTCATCTGCCAAAAGGTAATGCTAGGATCTTGCTCATCACATTGATACAGAGGTATACAAACTGCCGTATTAATGGGTTGAACAGAACCCAGTATCTAATTCATTGTCGGCCATTATTTATTTGCTGTGAAATAAAGTCGAAAGAGGACATGAACATCCCTGAGTTATGGGACTTGGATTCTCATGCGGCTCATCCCCTCACAGCAGTCCGCAGTTCCTCCCAGCCAGGTTTCTAGCTGGGTGTCTGTTCTCTCATCTTCATCAAGAGTTTTCTTTATCCCTTATGGCTTTTCAATGAAGACTTAATTTTCATCAGCGATCATTAGAGAAAGGTGAATTTTGTTGTTGGACAGGTTCATCCCGGTCCCAGGCTGGGGTTGAACTTCTGATCCTCACGTCTCTGCCTCCTAAGTGCTGGATGCATGCATGGACCACCATGCCTGGTCTATGTGGCACTACAGATTAAACTGAGTTCCAGCAGTCCCCCAAGACCAGCTTTTCACCAGTGAAAGGATTGAGTTTTACGCAGGGTGAAACTTGGAAATTGTCCTGGATTGTTTCTTATGGTCTTCCCCTGCCAATCAGAAGATTCAAGGAGAAAAGAAAAAGTTCCTTCTACCACCACCACCCAAACCAAACACCCAGGAACATACCAGAAAGGAAGAGTTGGGGAGGCAGTGACTGTGTAACTCAGTGGTACAGCATGTGTCTAGCAGGTGTGAAGCAGGTTCAAACCTTGGCAGAAGCATGTGCATGCCCACGCACACACACACACACACACACACACACACACACACACACACAGAGAGAGAGAGAGAGAGAGAGAGAGAGAGACAGAGACAGAGACAGAGACAGAGACAGAGAGACAGAGAGACAGAGAGAGTTGGAGATCTGTACCTAGTTCAGAAAGAACTCATCTCCCCTGACCACTCTTCAAACCTGGTGCACAGAGACATAGTAAGAGTGCATCGGGTATATATGAACTGGGTGTGTGCCTCTTCTTACATCTAAGGAGAAATTAAGAAGAAACAGAATGACCAGCTGTGTGGAGGAAGATATTAAATGTGATTTTGTGTTGTGTTTGCATGTCCCACCTTCCCATCCATGGTGTGACTCCTGCCTACTCTGCCTCTCACTCAGGTCACAGCCCCAGGTGCCCAAGGAGGAAGTATGCAAATGGCACACACAAAGGTGGATTATTTGCATGTGGAGATGAATAAATCAAATCTAGGAATGGGTAAGGGCGCGGGCAAGTCAACCATTTGCGCCTGTAAACAACTTTCCAGTCAGGCCCTGGGAATGAGGAACATGATAATCTCTCTACAAACTAGTGTGGCTTTCTTATTTAAAGTAAGTGTTTTGGTTTTGTTCAGAGACATTTTCTGAATCTAACATTCAGTTAGAAAGAGGGCCCTCTGCTCAGAAGCTCTTGATATCTCGTGGTTGGATCTTGATCCCTAATCTCTGAATTATTATATAGATGATAAGTAGTCTACCATCCCTCTGCCTCAGTTTGTTTACCCGTGATGTGGAAGTAATAACAGTATCCTCTGATGGGAGGGGAGTGGTTAGTTCCAATAAAATACTCTCAATCAAACCCAGGCACACAGTGAACACAGAATAAGTGTTTACTTGGATGACTTCAAAGACAATGATGGTTATTCTTGCTTTGGTATGCCTTGGTCTTTTTAAAAATAAAGGAAAAGTGTCTCTACTTCCATTGCCAAAGTCATGAAATAACAACTAACATGTTTATTCAGAAAGAATATACTGAGGCTGTATTGCAAACCTATGATGGCATAGTGGATGTTGTGAGGAAAACACAGGTACTTAAAGCATAAACTTGGCTCTCCGGAACTTGGTGTCTTCCAGAAGAGAAAGGTGGAGAGGGATCCCCAAAATAAATAAATACAAATGCTAGAGGCTAAGTTGTCTATGAAGTAGTTGGACTCTGAATCCTATAGGTAATTTTATTTTCATCATTTTTCAGCTGTGGCAGTCTAACAATGTTGCTATTCTGCCATTATGCACTAATTTGCAGGTAAGGGAATAAGACTGAGCCCACATCTGTTGGAGTCCTTAGCCCAGGCTTTTCTCTTGCACCTCCATAATTCCAGCCTGTGGAATTTGTGGCCTTTGGTTTGGAAGTTGGAAGTTTCCAAGGATGGTTATAATCAAGGAGGGGCGGAAATAGGAAAAATTGTGAAGAGATGTTTAGAAAACGGGAGGGAGAGAGTCCTTAAAGCAAACCCAGATAATTGGGGTATAGATTAGAGAGCTATGGCTCAAAGAAGAGGAGGACGAAACCAGGGTCTTCTCCGTGCTGTTCGCTGGGTGCTGACTGCTGGGAGCCATAGTTGGAGAGGAGCGTCGCTCATCTCCAAGACTAAGAAGAAAGAAGGTCTTGCTCAGTGACCCCCATCTACCCAGGCAGGGGCGGGGCAGAAAGGCATCTGCATGTCCCAACCCAAGGTAAACAGAAAGCCAGAGAGGCCATTAAAACAGAAACAGATGAGGATAATTAGAAGGGGCCTCTCCAAAGGCTAAGAGGAGGCAATGAGACTAAAACAAAGGATGGAGCTATTTCTGTCTATCTCTTGATGTCTGGAAACGCGGTCGTTTTGGTCCAGACCAAGCTACCACACCCTGAATAAGACAAACTTTCTCATCACGGGCCCCGGTTTGGTCTCCGTGGCATCTCCAGGGTTCTGCACACACTGCCTATACCTCAGACGGGATGGGATTTCACCTTGACAACCTACCTTCCATCAAAAAGCTTTCTCCCACCTCAGGATTCACCTTTATAGTCCAGCAAATCTACTTAGTGACCTAAACTAGAAGAGATCCCCTGGGAGACAGATAGAGTGGTACATACCTCTCATCCCAGCTCCCAGAAGGCTGAGGCAGTTCAAGAGCAGCCTGAGCTACATAAAGAGTAGTACTCTGTGTCAATAGCAAATAATAAACCTTAACTCTCAAGTTTTCTAGAGGAAATGCCTCCTTCATGTGTTTGTTCTCTGTGTCTGCCTTATCTTTTCCCTTCTCTTTCAGCTTGTCATGTGACTTATCATGGGGATCAGTTTGTAGTGAAGGTACATCCCATTGTGGATGGGAAGGGACAACCAGCAGAAAGCCCCAGGGAGCATTATCAGCAGAAGTCCTAGAGCTGTCAGGGTTAGTGTTCATCACCTGCCCTGCTTCGGGATGAAGTATACGATATTCTTTATGAGAGAGGAAAGAGTCAGAAAAAAATGGGGAGCCCTCAAAAGCTTTCACAAAGAGTCATGGAAAGGCAAAGAGAAGAATGACCTATTCTCTTTCCTTTGTCTTGGGATTTGGAGAAGCTGGTCTTCGGGAATGGGCTTAGAGTGTTTGAATGAAAATGGTGGCTTCTTACAGCAGACAGCATAGCCCATCTTTTTGTACTCACCTGAGTCGGCGGCCTTTTGACCTTTCGGAGGTGACTTCATTAGACATGAGTGAGAAATGACAATTGTTTAATTTGACTTTACACGAAAGCCCTCGTCAAATGGAACTTTCCCTACGGAGCCCCAAACAGAGTGAGACTGTTATAAAACTTCTGACATCATCATCCAGAGTTTGGCACCCGGCTCTCGGAAGAGTCCCAGAGCCAGGGTGCTGTAGGTCATGACCGAGGTTCTCTTGGCTGTGTTGCCTGTGGGAAACTTCTTGGGTGTTCGATTAGGCCTGGAGCAAAGGTGCTACACATCTCTAAATTGTCTTTTCACGGCGTTTACTAGGGTTTTGAAAGAGTAAATCATACTCATGGGTCAAAGACAGGGACACCTGCTGTCAGTCAATAAACAAGCTGTCCTTTCCAACTCTGTCTTCACCAGCTTTGTTTTGCCAAGCTACACTGGGCAAGTGCTGGGAGCTACCCTAGGCTGCCTCTCCCACTCATGTGGTAAAGGCAATGGCAATGCCTTGCTTATCTGACTGAGAATTAGAACATCATAGCGTGTGGTCAGAGCCTGCATAATGATAGCCACCCCATCATAACTACATTCTAGCAGCAGCAATTAATTCTAAGGCCAACAAATGAGACCCCATAATCTGTCTCTGCTTCTGTTTTGGTGAGGATCAATGGAGGAATCTCATCTTGAGGCATGGGGCCTCATGTAGTCCAGGCTGGCCTCAAGCTCACCATGTAGCCAGGGTTGGATTTGATCTCCTGATCCTCCTGCTTCTGTCTCCTGAATGCTGAGGAGCACAGGTATTATGACCAGAGAAATAATTGAGGGAATTTATTTGTTGTTATTATTTCATTTTATTAATTTTGGTGTTTTAAGACAGGGTCTTACGTAGCCCAGGCTGTCCTACAACTTATGTAGCAGAGACCAGCCTTAACTCCTGATCCTCTTGCTTCAGTGTCTTAAATGCTGAATTACAAGTCAGTGCCCCATGCCCAACTCGATAACGGCAGAATCTCACCAGGCACCCTTATAAACAAAGGGCTTAGACTTTACCTTATTATTTTTTTTAGCCACTGTTCATTCTATTCTTTTTGAATATATTTGAATATTGTGGGGTAGGAGAATGAGGTCAGAAGCTGTTAGCAATCTTCTTTTCCTTTACCTCCATTTGCCTCCTACACACACCCTTTAGCTCCGATTCATGCCCTCTGGCTTTAACAAATCACATGCTTTATCAAGACTTTTACTTTTTCTGTATATTTCAATATTAGAAGGTACTGACTTTTACTCTCTCTTTCCTTCTCCCTCTCTTCTCTCCTTTCTCTCTCCCTCTTTCCTCTTCCCTCCCTCTCTTCTTCTCCCTCTCTTTCTTCGATCCTCCTTCCCCTCCCTCCCCACTCCTTCCTTCTCCCTCCCCATTCCCCCCATCTCATTTCCCCAGGGAACTGCTTTCTTTCAGAGTCTGTTTTCCCATCATTTCTCCTCTGAGCCTTATGATATACTGTGATTACATTTCCTTCATTGCACAACTTTTGGGTTTTGTTAAGAAGGAACACATGGTTTTGGTTTCTGGGCCCCTCACAGATGAGGGGTCACAACCAGCACAATGTTATTTCTCACAGTTCTGTCTGAGCTCCTCAGATGAGGGCTTCTGAGCTGTCAGCTCCCATCTCCCTCTGTTCTCCCATGTCAGAGAGAGGGCATCCGTTGTGTTGAGGGACCTTAACTCATTCATGGCATCACGAAGGCACCTTGAACACTTGTGTGTCACTCTTGTGGGCGGTCCCCACTTACTATTGAGTTCCCCAACCTTCTGTTACCCACAGTCAACTGTGGCTCAAATATATTGACCAGAAATTTCAGGGAACAAACAAGTACACATTTGAAATTGTGCAGCCTTCTGAGCGGCATGAGGAAGGCTCTTGTGGCCCTGTTCAGTCCCTCCCTGGATGTGTCTCACCCTTCATTGAGTATTTGCATAATGAGTTACCCATGCATCAGTCACATGACAGCTAGATCAGATCCACTGATGATGAAGCAGTATTGTGTTCAGGAGCTTAGCCTTCATCAGTAGTGGCTCTAAAGAGCCTAGCATGCCCCTAGGAAAGTGTACAGTGTGCTCTGTAAGTGACAAGGTGAGTGTTCTGAACTCAGTAGAAAAGCCTTCTGGGCACAGAACCTTCTGTGGTTTTGGGCTCACACCAGGGAAAACGACCTCTCACTGATGACCGTTCTGCCAACCTGACCAGGACAGTCCCAGCCTTTTGAGTGGCTGCGGCAGCGAAGATGGAATTC